>NC_089504.1:7573847-8218847 GCF_036850995.1 Saccopteryx leptura | reverse complement strand
TAGTAGTAAAGTTTTCTAACCGCCCACTGGTTCCACAGTAACGGTGATTTATAAAGTAGGGAAGTAACTTTACTTTATAAAATTTATAAAGCAGAGTTACAGCAAGTTAAAGCATATAATAATAATTACTTACCAAGTACTTTATGTCTGATTTTCGCTAAGTTTGGCAGAATAAATCTTTATAAAACAACTTACTATAGTTAAATCTATCTTTTTATTTATACTTTGGTTGCTCCGCTACTGCCCACCATGAAAGCTGGAGCGCCCCCTAGTGGGCGGTAGGGACCAGGTTGACTACCACTGATCTAGAGGCTCTAAGCACTAAAAAGATAATACTGGCCCCATTTGCAATAAAAAACAAACACATAAATACCAACAAAGTCCTGAATATTTTCCATTGGACAACTTTGATATCTTTGGGTTTGTTTGTTTGTTTGTTTTAAATGCCTTTGATTATTTATTTTTTACAGAGACGGAGTGAGTCAGAGAGAGGGATAGACAGGGACAGACAGACAGGAACGGAGAGAGATGAGAAGCACCAATCATTAGTTTTTCATTGCGCGTTGCAACACCTTAGTTGTTCATTGATTGCTTTCTCATATGTGCCTTGACCGCAGGCCTTCAGCAGACTGAGTAACCCCTTGCTGGAGCCAGCGACCTTGGGTTCAAGCTGGTGGGCTTTTGCTCAAACCAGAGGAGCCTGCGCTCAAGCTGGCGACCTTGGGGTCTCGAACCTGGGTCCTCTGCGTCCCAGTCCAACGCTCTATCCACTGCGCACCGCCTGGTCAGGCTGATATCTTTGTTTTTAATATAAATAATTATTCAATTCTTGAAGTCAAACAGCCCTGGCCAATTAGCTCAGTGGGTTAAGAGTGTCATCTCAAAACAAAAAGGTTGCCTGTTCAATCCCTGGTCAGGGCACACACGGGAAGCAGCCAATGAATGCATGATTGAGTGGAGCAACAGATGAATGCTTCCCTCCCCCATCCCCTCTCTCTCCCTCTCTCAAAATAGAAAAGAAATTGCCTGACCTGTGGTGGCGCAGTGGATAAAGCGTCGACCCGGAAATGCTGAGGTCGCCAGTTCAAAACCCTGGGCTTGCCTGGTAAAGGCACATATGGGAGTTGATGCTTCCAGCTCCTCCCCTACTTCTCTCTCTCTGTCTCTCTTTCCTCTGTCTCTCTCTCTCTCTCCTCTCTAAAAATGAATAAATAAATAAATAAAAAAAAGAAAAAAAAATAGAAAAGAAATTAAGCTCTGGCCAGATAGGTTGGAGTGTTGTCCTGGAGCACAGAGGTTGCTAGTTTGATTCCCCTGTCAGGGCACATACAGGAGCAGCTCCATGTTCCTGTCTCTCTCTGCCTTATTTTTTCTTTAAAAAAAAGAAAAGAAAGAAAAGAAAAGAAAAAAAAAACATCTGGGCCGCCTGACCAGGCAGTGGCGCAGTGGATAGAGTGTCGGACTGGGATGTAGAAGACCCAAGTTCGAGACCCCAAGGTCGCCAGCTTGAGCGTGGGCTCATCTCCTTTGAGCAAAGCTCACCAGCTTGGACCCAAGGTCGCTGGCTCAAGCAAGGGATTACTCGGTCTGCTGAAGGCCCGCAGTCAAGGCACATATGAGAAAGCAGTCAATGAACAACTAAAGCAGGGGTCCCCAAACTACGGCCCGCGGGCCACATGCGGCCCCCTGAGGCCATTTATCCGGCCCCGCCACACTTCCGGAAAGGGCACCTCTTTCATTAGTGGTCAGTGAGAGGAGCATAGTTCCCATTGAAATACTGGTCAGTTCGTTGATTTAAATTTACTTGTTCTTTATTTTAAATATTGTATTCGTTCCCATTTTGTTTTTTTACTTTAAAATAAGATATATGCAGTGTGCATAGTGATTTGTTCATAGTTTTTTTTTTAGTCCGGCCCTCCAATGGTCTGAGGGACAGTTAACTGGCCCCCTGTGTAAAAAGTTTGGGGACCCCTGAACTAAAGTGTCGCAACAAAAAACTAATGATTGATGCTTCTCATCTCTCTCTGTTCCTGTCTGTCTGTCCCTATATCTCCCTCTCTCTGACTCTCTCTCTCTGTCCCTGTCCCTATAAAAAATAAAATAAAAATTAAAAAAATTAAAAAAAAAATCTGGGCCACCCAAACCACATGCTTAATCTATCTGTTGGGGTCCTGAGTCCAGTACTGACACTTCCTGTATAACCTTAGCGAAGTTACTTCACCTCTCTGAGCCTCAGTTCTCTCATCTAAAAGAGGGATGCTAGCCTGATCAAGCAGTGGTGTAGTGGATAGAGCGTCAACCTGGGACACTGAGGACCCAGGTTCAAATCCCCAAGGTTGCCAGCTTGAGCCTGGGTTCACCAGGTTGAGTGCAGGGTCACCAGCTTGAGCATGGGATCACAGACATAGCCTCATGGTCACTGGCTTGAGCCCAAGGTTGCTGCCTTGAGCAAAGGGTCCCTGGCTCAGCTTAAGCCCCTCCCCCCTACCATCAAGGCACATATGAGACGGCAATTAATGAACAACTAAGGTGCCACAATATGAGTTGATGCTTATCTCCCTTTCTGTCTGTCTGTCCCTGACAGTCCCTCTCTCTTTCTCTTGCTAAAAAATAAATAAATAAATAAATAAATAAATAAATAAATAAAAGAGGAATGCCAGGCCTGACCTGTGGTGGCGCAATAGATAAAGCGTCTACCTGGAATGCTGACATCGTTGGTTTGAAACTTGTCAAGGCACCTAGGAAGAAACTTCTAATTGATGCTTCCCACTCCTTCCCCCTCCCCCCTCCTTTCTCTCTCTCCTCTCTAAAAATGAATAAATAAAATATTTTTTAAAATAACTAAATATGTAAAATAAAAGATGCCAGTTAGTACCAGTGAGATAGCAATTTCAGGGTTTTAAAAAATTTTTATTTACTTATTGATTTTAGAGAGAAGAGGAAGAGAGAGAGAGAGAGAGAGAACTCAATCTGTTGTTCCACTCATTTATGCATTCATTGGTTGATTCTTGTATGTTCCCTGATCAGGGATTGAACTCGCAACTCATGTGTATGGGACGATACTCCAACCAACCAAGTTACCCAGCCAGGGCCAATTTCAGCCTGTTACTGTTGGCTCGCCGTTCTTGTCCACCTCCCAGATTGTCTCTCTCTCTCTTTGTTCCTGTCTCTGTACTGCTGTCTGTCTCTCGCCAACTGTATTTCCCACTGTCTCATGCTGTCTCTCCCTAGCTCTGTATTTGTCTCCAACTCTGTGTCTCTGACTCTTAAAGTCTCTCCAAATCTAAAGAGCTCTGTCACTCTCTTGTCTCTGTCCCCTTCCACCCCCTCTCATGAGTGCTGCTTGTCCCGGGATGCAAGCAGAAGTGACCGCCCCTTGTGTCCCAGGGCCAGTGTCTGTTTGAGCAGCATGCCTTCCTGGATGCCCTGAACGTCTTCTCGCAAGCCTCTGAGCTCCAGCCCGAGAAAGCTTGCTTCCGTTACCGATGGTGAGTGTTCCGTTTGCTTTCTTGCTGGGCCTGGTTCTCCAGCAGTCCCTTTCTGCCCCCCTAGCAGACAAGCACCTTTGCCCTTTGCCCTCAGCATGGCCTGTCTCTTGGCCCTGAAACGACATCACGATTGCCTCTCGCTTGTCACCGAGGAAGTGAATCATGGCACGACCAATGCTGACGTCTACATCCTCCGTGCCAGGCTCTATAACTTCCTCCAGAAGGTAGACCAGGGAGGGTGGGCAGGGGGTGGCCCTTCTCCCAGGCCGGATGCCCCTAGCCACCCCAAGATTATAGGGGGCTGCTAAGCCATCCGCCAGGTAAGGGCACTGTCCTCTCTGGGCAGAGGCCCTGACTGGCACTGACCACTCAGCAACCCAATTAGGAAACTGTTCCTTTGTTACTCAGCCCTGGCTCTGTGCCAGGTCTGCATGGCCCCTGAAACCACAAGGTAAGAGACCTATGGCATTGCTGCCTCACAAAACTCACAGCCCAGATAACTATGTGAAGAATGATTTCGTGAGTGTATGAAGCACCATCAGAGAACCATTAGATAAGGTGGCCCTTTCCCCTTCCTTCTTCTCTTTCCTCCTTTGCCTCAGTGAACACTTACTAAGCAACCCCAGCTGGCGCACTCCCTGGGCTGGGCATGGGACAGACACTACAGAGAACAGCTTAGGGGCAAGGGAGACTTGGGATCACAAGGGAGGAGAGGACTTCAGGTTTATGAGGGCAACAGGCAGGGCATTGTGAACCCAGGATGACCCTGACTTCTTCCTGGGGCCAGTAGGAGCCTCAGAAGAGTATTCCATTAGGCACTGTGCTTTAGAAAGATCCTTCTGGCTGCCAGAGGGAAGCTGGCTGGCAGGGGCACGTCTGATGGCTAGGAGCCTGGGCAGGAAGCTAGGTGCCATCCAGCAGAAAAGGAGGGGCCGGGAGAGAATGGGCAAGAAGGGGCCAGGGCCACTGTCCTTGGAAGTCAGGACCAGAGGCTGACCGGGGATGCGCACGAGGGAAGGGGGGGATCCAGAACAATGGCCAGGGTTCCGGCCTGCCTGGTGCTGGGCGCTGGGACACTCGGGAGCAGAGCAGGGGTGGGCGGGGTCAGGCGAGGTTCACCTCCACTCACCAGGTGGGACATTCTGGAGGTGGCTGGAAACGTGAGCCTCCTTATGTGGGAGCTGGGCTTCTTTGTTGAGTGAGTCAGTGGGAGAGTCTCCTTCAAAGGTAGGAGACTAGTAATTATTGATAATTATTGTTGACAGTTGGGATTTCAGCTGCTCTGCTTCAGTCCTTGTAATGCACATGCTAAGCACTTGACTCATGCCTATCTTAAAGGTTCACAATAACCATTTCAGTCGATACAACCCCTTGTCCTCTTTTCACAGATGAGGATACAGGTCCAGAGGGGCTGGGTGATTTGCTCAAAGTCACACAGCCAGTAATCAGTGATGCTGCCCTTGAACTCAAGTCTGCCTACTCCATAGTCCTGCCCCTAGCCTCTCCCATCTGTCTCTTCTTGAATTCCTGGTGTCCACACTGTTTGCTCTGCTCACCCTTCAGCCAATTACCCTATAGGACATGGAGTGCTTGCTTAAACTGTTTGTTGACTGACTGACAGACCTGCTTATCCAGTGGAAGGTGTTTGCCGGCAGATGTTTTCTGTTCGTGTCTAGTCCTGAATCTGCCCTTGGTCAGAGTTATCTTGGGCTTATAGGTCAAGGGAGTTCAGGAGGAAAGGAGAGGACGGACACAACAGTACTGATCAGGAGGCCACACCCTCCCCCCACCTCTAGGGAGCCTCACAGAAGTCCCCCAAAGAGGCAGTTCTCCAAATCCCCTTCCACAGCAGAAACCACGGAGGCTGACCTGGCTGACCTGAGGTCACATTGGGAAAGGGGCCAGCAGGGATGGGGTCTGGGATGGAATTTACCCACAGTGTTGCCTGCCTCCTTCAAGAGGGCGGAACGGGCAACAGCAAAGTAGGGGCACTGAGGATGGGTGGCGTGGTAGCAGCCTGCCCAGAGACAGACCCCTACAAGCCTGGAGGTCGGCCTCCCCTCACTGGACAGGGAAGGGCTCAGGTGGCCTGTGCCCCTGGTGCCACGCCCTCTCCCCGCAGCCCAGCCTCTGCTATCAAGACCTGCACAGCACCTTGTTATTGGATCCTAAGCACCCAGAGGCCAAGGCACTGCTCAGGATGATGGTGGGCCAGGCCCAGAAGTCACACCAGGATGCCAAGATCCTAGCCGTGCAGGGCAAGCTGCAACATGCACTGCATTGTATCAACTCGGCCATCATCAACAACCCTCTGGACCCTAGCCTCTTCCTCTTCAGGTACTGGGCGGGAGGTGCCAGTCTTGGGTCCAGCTGTGTGGTCTCAGGAGAGCTCTTGAATCTGTGTAGGCCTCAGTTTCCCTCCCCACCTCCAACGGGCATCAAGGCATCAGCGAGGTGGTCTCTGCAGGCAGCAGCCTCAGCTAACTGAGCAATCCGGACCCCCAGGCCTGCTAAGCATTCACACTGGGAGGATCAGCCCAGCTCAGTGCACAAGTCTTGGGTGTGAACCTGACTCCGACAAGGACTCACCACATGATTCTGGGCCATTTAACTTCCTTGAGCCTGGGTTTTCCCATATGAACAGTGGGGGTAAAACATCTGTCCCATGTACAGAAAGGCCTTAGTAGAGAGACTGGCATGCCCCTAGCTCCCAAAAAGAAAGAGGGGAGCTATTTTTCTTTCTTTCTTTCTTTCCTTTTCTTTTTTGTATTTTTCCGAAGTTAGAAGTGGGGAGTCAGAGAGACTCCTCCTGCATGCGCCCAACCGGGATCCACCCGGCATGCCCACCAGGGGGCAATGCTCAGCCCCTCTGGGGTGTTGCTCCACTGCAACCCGAGCCATTCTAGCACCTGAGGTGGAGGCCATGGAGCCATCCTCAGCGCCTGGGCAAACTCTGCTCCAAAAGAGCTTGGCTTCTGGAGGGGAAGAGAAAGATAGAAAGGAGAGGGGGAAGGGTGGAGAAGCAGATGGGCGCTTCTCCTGTGTGCCATGACCAGGAATCCAACCCGGGACTTCCACACGCTGGGCCGTGCTCCACGGCTGAGCCAACTGGCCAGGGCAGAAGTTATTTCTAAGAAACATAAAATTACTAGTGATGAGCAGGTTATCTGAGCAGCATCCAGGCTCCACAGGCCAAACCTACCGAGGGGCGGAGGAGCCCCAACAACCACCTCCACAGTCAGAGTGGCAGTGGCTTTGCCCAGCCACCAGTGCTTTGGCGTTCATGTCCCTTCCCCATAGGGGCACCATGTATCGACGGCTCCGGGAGTTTGATGCCGCCATGGAGGACTTCCTGAAGGCGCTAGCCATGATGACAGAGCTCCAGGAGGACATGGTGCAGCTGGCGCAGCGTCAGCTTCTGCTGACCTACAACGACTTCGCTGTGCACTGCTACATGCAGGGCGCCTACCAGGAGAGCGTGCTGCTGCTCAACAAGGCCCTCAAGGATGAGCAGGGGGAGAAAGGGCTCTACATCAATCGCGGGGGTGAGAGGGGGCTGGGCACAGGAGGCCCCGAGGGAGGGAGGAGGGGAAAGGGAAACAGTTAAGAGTCTCAGTGTCCCACCCACACACTTGCGGAAACGCTGCCTTCAACAAACTGGCTACAGTCCAAAGACTGCTCAGAAATCAAGCAGCCGGGGAAAAGGTGAGCAGAGGCACCTAAAGCCTCCGCGGGCTCCCGCAACCGCCCACTGGTGTTACCAGCCACCAATTTCAGGCCCCGCCCTCCAGGGAGGTGGAGTAGGCTAAGGTGGGCTCCTGGACACGGGTTGGGGGCCTACTAAACCCCCGCCGCCGGTCCCGGGCCCCAGATTGCTTCTTCCAGCTGGGCCACCTGACCTTTGCTGAGGCGGACTACCAGCAGGCGCTGGCGCTGAGCCCTCAGGACAAGGACGCCAACCTGCGCTTGGGGATGCTGCACGAGAAGATGGGTTTTTGCGAGCAGAGGGGCAGGTGCGCACGGGCTGGGGGCGGGGCCAGAGGTGGGGGGTCGGGAGGGCGGCAAGGAGACTGGCATGGAGCCGCCTTGCTGGGATCCTTGGGTCAAGATGCTTCTATTCTTTCTCCCAGGTATGTCTCCTATAGATTTTATTTTCCAAGTTTTTGGTAAAAATCCTTAACTTTTTTTCTGAATGGTATGGTAATTGTACTTTTTATAAAGAAAACTTAAGCCCTGACGGGGTAGTTCAGTTGGTTAGAGTGTTGTCCCCATACACTTAGGTTACATGTTCGATTCCTGGTCAGGGCACAAACAAGAGTCAACCAATGCATAAATCAATGGAACAACAAATCGATGCTTCTCTCTCTCCCTTCCTCTCTTTCTCGAATAAAAATTAACGTAAAAAACAAACAAACAACAAAAAACATAAGCCGTGGCCAGATGGCTCAATTGGTTAGAGCAGGGGTCCCCAAACTTTTTACACAGGGGGCCAGTTCACTGTCCCTCAGACCGTTGGAGGGCCGAACTATAAAAAAAACTATGAACAAATCCCTATGCACACTGCACATATCTTATTTTAAAGTAAAAAAACAAAACGGGAACAAATACAATATTTAAAATAAAGAACAAGTAAATTTAAATCAACAAACTGACCAGTATTTCTTTTTTCTTTTTTTCTTTTCTTTTTTTTTTTTTTTGTATTTTTCTGAAGCTGGAAACGGGGAGAGACAGTCAGACAGACTCCCGCATGCGCCCAACCAGGATCCACCCGGCACGCCCACCAGGGGCGATGCTCTGCCCCTCCGGGGCATTGCTCCGCAGCGACCAGAGCCACTCTAGCGCCTGGAGCAGAGGCCAAGGAGCCACCCCCAGCGCCCAGGCCATCTTTGCTCCAATGGAGCCTTGGCTGCGGGAGGGGAAGAGAGAGACAGAGAGGAAGGGGGGGGCGGTGGAGAAGCAAATGGGCGCTTCTCCTATGTGCCCTGGCCGGGAATCGAACCCGGGTCCCCTGTACGCCAGGCCGACACTCTACCGCTGAGCTAACAGGCCAGGGCCTGACCAGTATTTCAATGGGAACTATGCTCCTCTCACTGACCACCAATGAAAGAGGTGCCTCTTCCGGAAGTGTGGTGGGGGCCGGATAAATGGCCTCAGGGGGCCACATGTGGCCCACGGGCAGTAGTTTGGGAACCCCTGTCCCGAAGCACAGAGGTTGCTAGTTCAATCCCGTGTCAAGGCACATACAGGAACAGATAGATGGCCCTCTCTCTCTCTCTCTCTCTCTCTCTCTATTCCACTCTCACTAAAAATCAATAAAACATTTTAATTTAAAAAAATTAAGTGTTCAGTAATTTATAACTGAATATATCAGCATTCCTTCTAACAGCTACCTCCCAATGCGTCCCCACCCCTGTAAGTTTAGTAAAGATTCCTCCAGATTGTTTTCTATGTATGTATTAACAATTATTATCATTTTACAAAAGTGATATCATGCTAAATTGTGTTTTGACTTGTTTTTTTTACTTCCCAGCGTTACATATGGGACTACCTCGTTCTCTTTTTACTGCTTGCATAGTATTCCATTCTATGGAAGAAGCATTGTCTTGATCCACTTCACTGCTGATGAATATTTGGGCTGCTTTCAGTTTTTTACTGTAAATATTGCAGTAATGAGCACCCAGGACATATGTTTTCATGCACTCAAACGAATAACACTATAGTTAGATTGCTGATAGTTAAATTGTTGAGTTAAAGAGTGTAAAAATTTGGCTGGTTGGCTCAGTGGTAGAGCGTCGGCCTGGCGTGCAGGAGTCCCAGGTTCGATTCCCAGCCAGGGAACACAGGAGAAGCGCCCATCTGCTTCTCCACCCCTCCCCCTCTCTTTCCTCTCTGTCTCTCTCTTCCTCTCCCGCAGCCAAGGCTCCATTGGAGCAAAGTTGGTCTGGATGCTGAGGATGGCTCCATGGCCTCTGCCTCAGGCGCTTCCCACCCTGGGCTCTAGTTGCAATGGAGCAACGGCCCAGATGGGCAGAGCACCGCCCCCTAGTGGGCTTGCCGGATGAAAACCGGTCGGGTGCATGCGAGATTCTGTCTCTCTGCCTCCTCGCTTCTCATTTCAGAGAAGAAAAAAAATGTGTAAAAATTTAACATTTTAAATAACATCCAAATGTTCTCCGGAAACTGTGAACCAGTATAAACTTCTTCCAGGAAAAGAGTCATGGTTTCCCCAAATGTTTCTGGGGGAGGGGTGAAAGTATTAAGACTATTTTTCAACCCTGCTAATCTAGTAGACAAAAAAAACCCCAAACCTCTCACACTTGACTTTGCACGTTTAAATTGCTAGCATAGTACAGCATCTTTTATGTGTTTATTGGCCATTTTAGTCTGCCCAAATCTTTTGCCCATTTTGCTGTTAAATTGCTCATTAAAAAAAGAAATATTTTGGGGGGTTGTACGAGTTCTTTGTAGGTTAGGAAAATTAGCTTATCATCTGCCTATGTAGTAAAATAGATCTCTCCTATTTATTGCTTTTCTTTGAGGTGTTTTCGTGGTAACCTAAGTTACTGAGTAGCTGCTAGGTGTATGACATTCTCAGAAAGGCCTTCCCTAATCCAGCATCATAAAAATGTCCACTTATGTTGGGGTTTTATCCCAACATTTGAGTGTTAGGTCCATCACGAGTGTAGCTAGTAGAAAGAGCAGAGGGGCAGGGTGGTGGGGAGCAGAGACCGCCTGGGTTTCTCCAGACTCCCCAGTGGGGCCCAGAAGTGGCCATTTTCCTGCAGGCGGCCTAGCTCACTGCAGACTGCGGCACGCTCTCTTGCAGACAACTCCAGAAGGCAGAGAGCCACTTCTCAATGGCCATCCAGCACAGCCCCCAGAAGGCTCAGTACTACCTGCACCGCGCCAGGGTCCGGTACCTCATGCAGGACATTTTTGGGGCCCGCCAGGATGTTGCCACTGCCCTGCTCCTTAACCCTAAGCAACCAAAGGTGGGTTCCTGCTGGGATCCAGGCAGGAATACCCCTGCAGAGGCAATACCCCTGGCCACCTAACCATACTCCCTGTCCCTAAAGAAATTTGATTTCTGAGCAACTAATAAGAACTGCTAATGCCAGAGCATTTACCGTGTGCTAAGCACCGTTCCAACCACTTCACCTGGTTTCACTCTAACCCTCTCTGCACCCTACGAGACAGGTAACATTATCACCCCCCAACTTACAGAGAGGGTAAGGCTCAGAGCTAGTTCCCTTTCCCCGAGTTACACGGCTTAGAGGTTAGACCAGGGGTCGGGAACCTATGGCTTGCGAGCCAGATGTGGCTCTTTTGATGGCTGCATCTGGCTCGCAGACAAATCTTTAATAAAAAAAATAATAATGGCCTGACCTGTGGTGGCACAGTGGATAAAGTGTCGACCTGGAAATGCTGAGGTCGCCGGTTCGAAACCCTGGGCTTGCCTGGTCAAGGCACTTATGGGAGTTGATGCTTTCTGCTCCTCCCCCCTTCTCTCTCTCTGTCTCTCTTCTTTCTGAAAAAAAAAATAATAATAATAATAACGTTAAAAATATAAAACATTCTCATGTATTACAATCCATTCATTTCCTACCGCTCATGTTCATGGTTGCGGGTGGCTGGAGCCAATCACAGACAACACCAAATTTTTATTGGATAATGTGTAACGTACACAGGTCATTGTATGGCTCTCATGGAATTACATTTTAAAATATGTGGCGTTCATGGATCTCTCAGCCAAAAAGGTTCCCGACCCCTGGGTTAGACCCTGCTCTGTCTGCTCCAGAACTCATAGCTAGACGCCCCATCACGGGTGTTCCCACCGGCTCTGGACGCCCTCTCTCCTGGCAGCTGCTCCCGCTGATGGCCAACCTCTTCCCGGGCATGTCGGAGGAGGAGGTGCTTCACAGCCAGGTGGCCCAGCTGGCCAGGCTGCTGCTGAGCCGTGAGCTGGAGAGCAGGCAGCAGGACAGCATCTCTCAGGGCATCGTGGGGTAAGCTCCGCGAGCAGGGCCGCCGGCCAGGGGTGGAAGTGGTTGCAGCTCAAGACTCTCGGGCCCCGCCTGCGTCCTCAGGCCACTGTCCAGTCCTGGGGAGCGTGGGGTGGACCAGGGTGACTTACCTAGTGCTCTGGGGCCATGGCGTGGCAGGCAGCTCAGAAAGCGGGAACTGGAACGCCAGAAGGCCCCGGCCCTGCAGCTCTCGTGGAAGCAGGAACAGCCCATGCCTGAGACTTCAGAGGAGCTGGACTCCACTCCCGAGACCCTGGAGGCCAAGGGCCCTAAGGAGGAGGTGAGTGGGCCACATGCTGCAACTGTAGCCCATGAGGTCTGAGTGGCATGCCCCCCACCCTGGGCTAGAAGCTGGCTTCTGGGTCTGGTTCCAGCACCACTCAGCTGTGTGACTTGGGCTGGGAGCCTCTTGCTGCAATGACGGTAGAAGGGACCCTATGAGGGAGCACATGTGAGGGGTGTGGGCGGCAGAGAGGTCTTCTCAAACCTTGTCCACACTCGGCTTCATAGATGCTGCTGTGTGCACTGTGCCAGACTTCTCCTAATTCTTACATTCATTTCTAAAAACTTTTTATTGAGTGTAACATATAAAAAGGTATACAAGTCATAAATGAACTGCTGGGTGAATTTTCACAAACATAATACACCTATGACGTCATTACCCATATCAAGAAAGGACGCTCCCAGCTCCCCAGGAGCCCCCTGGAGCCCCTTTCTGGGCCCCTCTCCCAGCCCAGCCCACGCCCCAGGGCTGTCTGATCCCTTACACCAGACCCCTGTGCCCTCTTGTCTCTGCTCCCTTCATTAAGCGTCTGTGAAATTCTCCCTACCCCCACCGTTCATTGACCCACTCTACTGCTGTTGGACAGCATGTAAATGAGTGTTGCAAGGCAACTTGACACAAGGGAAGTAAATGGCCTACCAGAACCCCTTGCCATAAATGAAAAAGGCTAGCTCAACATTTTTCTAGCTCACATTAGAATACAAAAGTATAAAACTGGGTTCTGTGTGCCCCCTGAAGTCACCGTGGGCTCCCTCCCTTGACGATGTTGGGCTGGCGCCTGCGCATTACTGCTGTTGGTGCTCCGCACCGTGACCCGTTCCCCCCTCCAGCTGCAGAAGTGAGCCAGCCAGAGGGGACTGGCAGCCAAGAGCCTGGAGTCCCGCAGACCTGGGTTCAAGCCCAGCCTCTCTCCTTAGCTGAGTGCCATGGGACAGCGGCTCTGGCGCCCAGAGCCTTGGTTTCCTGGCCCACAAAATGGTAATAGCGGCAGCTTCCTCTCAGATATGGGGAGAATGAAATGGGATAAGACATGTAGAGCATGGAGAAGCTCCTCAATTCCTCACTAGCCATTGCCCTGGGTACAGCACTTTATAGTTTACAGAAGCCAGTCCCATACTTGAATTAATTGAGATTTTTGCAGATGAGGAAAATGAAGCCCGTGTAGCCTCCTGAACACGGCCTTGCTCACAGCAGCATGCCTGGCTAGGCCGGCCGCTCCCCTTCTGGTGCAGTCCCTAATCTGGGACCCCTGAGAAGCTCTAAGCTCAAGGGAACAGTCACTGAAGGGCCCGCGGCCTGCTGGCCTTGCAGAGCTGCAGCCAATGGCCCGGGGACTCCTGCAGCCTGACTTTCCAGCCTGTCTCTTGCCCCAGGAGCAGCCGGAGCCAGCTCCTCACAAGGCGAAGTCCCTGTCCGACAGCTACCTAGACCAGACCTCTTCAGGCTCCATCTTGGACTGTAAGTCGCCAGTGTCCCCGCCAGGCCTGAGGGAGCCAGAGCAGAGTGGGCCGAGGTCCGGCGTCGGAGCCTCCCGGGCCTGGGTGTGATTGCGGGCTCTGCTTCCTAGAGTTGCGGGACATTCAAGCGGGAGTATGATCCCAACTTTGCAGGGCATGTGCCAAGCCCGCAGGGAAGCCATGCCCAGCACAGGCCCGGGACTGGCTTTCGCTGTGGGCACTGCCCAGTTGCTGCCTGCTGCAACCTCACTCCCGCCTCAGGCCCTTTTGCTTTAGCCAGCCTGGCCTCCCCCTGAAATAAGCCCACAAACCCATGCATGTCCAAGGGGCACTTACCCCCAATTCTGCTGGGCACCAGCATGGAAGGGGCAAAAGTCAAACACCCAGGAGTGCTGCTCCCGACGGTGTCCCGGGGGCAGGTGTGAGCATCCAGGGGAGGGATAAAATAGGGGTGGCCAGCGCTGTCCTTACATTCTGTGTGGTTCAGCCCGCCGCCGAGTCCCGGGGCTGGCTCTGCCACGCGCTGGTCACGGGCACGAAGGGTCCAGTCCCTGCCTTGGAGAGCTCTTGGTAAAAAAGTCCAGGACAGTGTGGACATACACTGGGGGGCTGTTGGGAGCATTTAGCCCTCTTTGGGGGGTCAGAGAGGGCTTCCAGAACCTGGAGGAGGAGCAAGGGTTAGTCAAGTGTGGGAGGGGTGGAGCAGGGCCAACTGGCGGCTGTGCTTGTGGCTGGGACACAAAGGGTGAGGGGCAGCGGGGCCAGGGCGAGGCGAGTGGGGCGCTCGGCACCTCCCCGTATCTCACAGCCCTGGCTGCGCTGGCATCTCGGGCAGGCCTTCCCCTGGCCTTGGCCATGCCGGGCTCCTGGGATATGGGCAAGGGTGGGGTCTAGCAGCCTCTTTTCCAGGAGCTGCCTAGGGAAGGTGGCCTGATGGGTGCTCTTGGCATCCCCTTCCCAGTCGGGACCCGGTCTGCCTCAGAGACAGGGACATCCACCACCTGTCAGGAGTACCCGAACTCTTCGGCCACCACTGTGACACTCTCTGATTCCTCACTGCTGACGACTCAGTCCTCGGACTTGGAAAACAACTGGGAAGACCTAAGCCAGAGCCTCAGCCTCAGAGAAATTAAGGCTGCTTGGGGCCAGAGGCAGAGGCCCAGCAAGACGGAGGCCGTCCGGGGCCAGAGCCGGAGCTCCCCCAAGCCAGAGGCTGTGGAGCACCAAAGCCAGAGTGAAAGGCCAAGCGAGACTGAGGCCACCCAAGGCCCAAAGCAAAAGCCCAAGACCACCAAGGCCACCCAGGGCTCAAGGCAGAGGCTCAGAAAGACCAGGGTTGCTCACGGCCAGAGCTGGAAACCCAGCAAGGCCAAGGCCGCCCAGGGCCGGAGGCGGGGACTGACCCGAAGTTCCAGCAAGACCAAGACTTCCTATGACCCCAGCAACACTGAGGCCACCCAGAGCCAGGGCCAGAGCACAAGCCCAGAGTCCAGCAAAGCCGAGGCCACCCAGGCCGTGAGGCAGAGCCCTCGCCCTGGGAGTTACACTGTTCTCTGAGGGGGCCTCGGGCCCTCGCTTCTTGCTGGAGATGGGAAATATTCTACCATGTTCATACTCAGCAATTAGAAACCACAGCCAACATTCCTCTGGTCGTATAAGTTTATTGTATTTCTCTTTGACAAAATTAAAAACTTTAAAAACGAGGCCCAAGTGGCACCTTGAGCCCCTCCATTTGTAGAGATAGAAAAGTCTCAACCTGGCTTTACAGCACTGGGACACAGGGTGTGGGACATGGTGGCAGCACAAGGGCCACGGGTAAGAGACTGGGGAGGGAGGAATGGGGCAGCCAGGAGCCACAGTCCCTGAGTTGCAACTCACAGTTTAAGGAGGCTCATTGAGGTTCTGGGGTGACCAACAGTTTGTCCTGGGGAAAGAAGCAAAGCCAAGATGCCTTCAGACCAGTTAGGAGGCCAGGGCCCACCCTGGCCCTGTCCCATGACCTAGCCAACGCTTCTCATCTTCAATCCGCGCTCTGGGTCCCACTCTGCAGGAGGCTCAGGACAAGGGTGCCTCTGGCAGAAGCCCCAGGGCTTTTCTGCACAGCGGGCCAGGTAGAGGGCAAGGATGCCCCCGTAGAGTCAGAGGAAGAAGGCAATTCGGGAAGTCACAGTCTTGCAGCCATTGGAGGAAAAGAGCTGCTCATCCTCAGGGAAGAAGACGGTGTTGTCCAACACAGCCTGGATGACCTCCTCCCGGGGCTCCAGGCCCAGCTGGGCCAGCTCGTTGAGCACGCAGTGTCGCACGTGGTGCCTCTGGAGCGGTAGAAAGGGCACCAGGGCGTCCAGGAGATGCTCCTCCATGATGCCTGAGCGCCAGAAGCCATCTGCAGGAAGGGACGATGGGAAAAGAAGCTGGACTTCACCCTCAGAGGCCAGTGTGGGCATGTTGGTCTCAGCCACCTTCGGGCGAATGGCAAAGGGAGGTTGTGTGATGGCCAGGAAGTACTGGGTCAGTGGGCAGAGCATCAGCTCCTGGCCCGCTGGACCTGGGTGAGAAGCCCCAGCTTGCTGAAGCCACCCGGGGCGGGGCTCCTGAGCCAAACTCACGGTGTGGGTTGTCCAGCACAGCTTGGGAGATGACCGGCTCAAGCTCCTGCAGGCCGATGTCCTCACGGTCCCGGCGGCTGCGCCACGCCTCCAGCACCACCTGGTTGATCTGTTCGCCACCAGTGTTGCTAAAACCATGGAGACCCAGGCCACGGCTCAGACAGAGGGGGCAGGATTTAGCTCTGCTTCCCGTGGGCTACCTAACACAACCTTAACGGGACCCAGCTCAGTGCCTGCAGGAGCAAATCCACTGGAAACACTCCAAAGGGCCCACTTCCCCTCCAGAGACTGTGTCCACAACTAGAACCCCTGGAAATTCACCTCTAGGTGCCGTGCACTTTAGTTTACAAAACATTTTCGAGTCCCTTAACTGCCTGCCCCTCACCCAGCCTCCAGGACAATGGGGCACTCCTTTGGCCCTGCTGTTCAGAGAGGGGATGGGAGCTCAGTGAGAAGTAACTCGCTGAGGAAGCAGCGAGAACTTCTAGAGGTGGTCCTAGACCCCTAGCTTTGCTTCTCCCAGGCCTGTGTCCTGGCCACGAAAGGGAAAATTCTCCACCCAGCAGGGCTTCCACAAAGAAATGGCGAAGACCAAAACAACTGAGCCCGGAATGGGCTTTGAAATTATCAAAGGGGAAGTCAACCATCTTGAGAGACAGTGTTACCATCGAGAGGTTGAGGGGCTTTGGGAAAGCCTGAATGGGCCCAGGTACTCTGCTGTGGGACCACAGGCCAAGACGGGGTAGCCGAGACCTCCGAGTGTCCCCGTCACTATGCCCACTGCACAGCTGCACCCCACCTGATGAAGATGAAGATGGCTTTGCGATAGTTGGTCCCGTACACAACCCAGGAGGAGCCCAGGAAAGGCTGCAGGACCTCCATCAGGCCTGGGGCCAGCTTGTCCATCTCATCAAAGAGGAAGAGGGAGCGGCTGCAAACAGTGAGGTTTCCCTGGACCCAGCTCTTAAGATCCTTCTGCAGGAGAGAGGCAGGAGCTTGAGAGCCTGGGGTGCTCTCCCAGCCCGATTTCTTCCCAAGACAAGAACGAACCCCCTTCCCAGTTAGATATGGTCCCACAGAGAGCACCAATCCTTTAGTGGGGCTGAGAGCAAAACTGTGGCCCAGAGAGGGGCAGAGACTTATCTAGGCTCAAACAGCAAGTCAGCAGGAGTCCAGGGACTCAAACCCAGGCCTGACACCTGCTACTTCCTATAAAAGGGGAAGGTTCCTTCCTGCCCCGTGAACTTTCTCGCAGTTTTGACAGTTAAAACAGACCAGCCTGGAAAGTACTTACTCCGAGCCTCAAATTATGGCTAAGAGTTTTACAGAGAAAAGTGCTGAATAATTAATACCTGTAATATATAATCTCATGTCCTTCACAACTATCTTGGCAGAAAGGTACCATTAATTCCCGCCCTCCCAACCCAGTGAATTAAAGCAAGAACTCCCTGCCAGGTAGAATGGCACCATCCCCCCAAGCTCTGCTCAGGATGGGTCCTGAGGGCTGGCTCCAACGGCAGTGTGCCCTGTAGCAAGTGAATTCCCCTCTCTGGGTTCAGGACTCACTCACTCCCTAGTCTGTGGCCCCTGTCATGAAGGGGAATGATGGTCCAGGATGCAACCAGCCTACCTTGTAGTGCTCCATGTGGCCGGGATGGGGGAAGTGGATGACTGGGGAAAAGTGGTGCACATGAGGGCTGTGGAGGCCGCCCCGAAAGAGGTAGTGCGCCAACAGGGAGCTGACATAGGACTTCCCAGTGCCCGTCCAGCCGTGCAGGGAGAGGACCAGCGGCTTAGTGGGGGCGGGGTCCTGCACAAAGGCCTTCAGTGCCTTCACCACCAGCGCCCTGGCCAAGTGCTGGCCTGCCAGGTGCTGAGCCAGGTCACACTCCAGTCCTAGAGCCACAAGGAGGAAAGTGTCAGAGCTGAGGCACGCCCCCGCCACGGAAGAGGGCCGAGGGGGAAGTGATGTCTGGAACCTGGTCGAAGGGATCCCTGTGGTCTGGGATGTTTTCACAAGACGTCTGCGAAAAGCAAAGCGAGTAGGGCCCTCGGCGTCTCCGGCTGCAGGAGTCACCCTCGGGTCTGATTCCGCTCGGCAGCGGCCCCACCAGGCCTCCCTCTGAACTGCGTTCAGTCCTAACTGGGTGCGAGTCACCAGGGTCTACCCCAGAACCCTCAGCCATTCCCCCAGGGAGGCTTCTCCCTCGACAGCCATCCCACGGTGCAGACGCAAACCTTCCCCAAGCTCCACGATCAAAGGCCTCTCTCCGTCCTCGCCGGGCTCTGCCTAGAACCCAAGCAAGCATCCCCAAACTCCCGCCCCAAGTCCCGTGCCCCAGGCTCTCAGGCTCCCTCGCTCCAGGCCCACTTCCGGCCCTGGTCGTCCAGAAGTCCGGGGGTTCCACCCCTCGGTTCTACCCTCCAGGGCCGGTGCCGGCGCAACGCTGGAGTCCGTGGGCTCTCGGGTCTGCCCCCCGCTTCGTTCCTCACCTTGGAAGTCGGGCTGGAAATCACATTCGCAGAAGGAGCCGAAGTTGCAGCGCAGCGAAGTCAGGTCCCAGACAGCGGCCGCGGCGGAGACCAGCCCGAGCAGCCCGAAGAGAAGCGAGCCCCAGGGCCGGCAGCCACGCGTCTCAGCCGCCATGCAGGTGAGGCCCGAGCTGGGTCTGGGGCGACCAACCGCCTCTCCCTAGAACTACAGCTCCCGGCGTGCATCGCTCCGCGGCAGCCACCGCCATTGCCTACAACTCCCGGCTCCCCTCGCGCCCCTTTCAAAGGTCCGCCCCGTCGTCCAGCAGCAGAACCGGAATATGGCCTCCAGGGGGAGCCCGCGAACTGTCCAATCCGGGACGGCGGACCGCGTTTCCTTGGCCACGGTAACTAGGGGACCATCACAGTAGCTCCAAAAGAATAATAAAAGATTATGACCACAAGGGTGATGTAACAATTATAGCGAAAACTTGCGCGGCACCTTGCATAGCACCTTTGAAAGCTTTTTTTCTTTTAGAGCATTCAATAATAAGTTTCGGTGAGCACCGACTGTGTTCCATTAGCGTTAGGTGCCTTACATATCTTATACTACGATAACTACCTGTCGTAAAAGAAATGGTGGTATTCCAATGAGGCACAGGCGCATACAGTGTTTGGACTCAAAGTAATGATTGTTGACAATCCATTATGTATAAAACATAGTGGTTCCGGGCCTGGCCGGTTGGTTTGATTCTCGGCCAGGGCACACAGGAGAAGCGCCCATTTGCTTCTCCACCCCTCCCCCTCTCCTTTCTCTCTGTCTCTCTCTTCCCCTCACGCAGCCAAGGCTCCATTGGAGCAAAGTTTGCCTGGGCGCTGAGGATGGCTCTGTGGCCTCTGCCTCAGGCGCTAGAATGGCTCTGATTGCGGCAGAGCGATGCCCCGGATGGGCAGAGCATCGCCCCCTGGTGGGCGTGCCGGGTGGATCCCGGTTGGGCACATGCGGGAGTCTGTCTGACTGCCTCTGTTTCCAGCTTCGGAAAAATACAAAAAAAAAACCACCAACAAAAAAACAACATAGTGGTTCCTCATCTATGCACTAAATGCTTCAACAGCGATCTTAAGAGATTGATTCTGTCATTGCCCCATTTTACTGAGGTGGAAATTGGGACCTGAAAAGTTAAACCTCATATCCAAGGTTACTCAACTAGTAAACAGTAGAACCAAACCCAAGTCTGGCTGCCACCAAAAGACCTAACGCACTGGGTTTACCCAGTGCCTCTCAGTCAAAGGATTCAGAAGGGAAAGGACCCCAGACATTTCAAATTCAGTGAATAGGCTCCCCAGACTTCTGGCCTGGCCTAGAATTGTGTTGGGCCACACTGCCTGCCTCCCCCACCTATAGAATCAAGACAACTGTGTTCATGTCCCTTTTCAGATTCCCTGCTCCACAGTGTACACACACACACACACACACACACACACACACACACACACACGACTTTTGGGGTCAAGTTTCAAAAACCAAAAAGAAGTTAGCAGTTCCCACTATTGAGGAGACACAGGAACTCCAGGTTGGGACACCCAGGTTCCAGCCTTCCTTGTTCTGCTGCTGTGACCCAGGTGGCAGTTCCTGGTTTTCCAAAGGGGAGGTAGAATCCTGTATTTCAAAAAGTCCTTCCACCCCAAGTATCTGGGATCCTTGGTGGTACATTTGTGGGAACCCTTGCTGTGGCTTCCCAGGCACAGGGGATGGGGTAGGAGGTTGGCAGGTCAGTATTTCTGCCACTGGTTGGCGTTGGCTGATTATCTCGCCCACTGGCTATGAGCTCCTCTAGGACAGGGACTGGGTTTTAGTACTGGCAGTAACTCTGGCTCCTGGTACAATCTGATGTCCCAGGTGCTAAATAAGTATTTGTTCAATGATTTTCCCCCTTTCACGTGAGAAAAGATACTTCCTTCTACCCCAGGGCCCCCTGAGAGACAGAAGAGTCATAAAAGTTTATTATATGAAAGAAAGAACATGGCTTCTGTACATCTATTTACAGAACAGAAAGACTATTTACAGCCAGTGGAGGCCTCGGTGTTAGTGGGAGCAGGTGCCTGGAGCAGCGTGCGGAGGCGCAAGGAGCCTCCCAGGGCTCCAACACAGGGCACCTCAGCAGGAAGGCAAGAGGCCGAAGCTGGAGGGCGGATCCGGGATTCCGGTTCCTCTTAAAGGGGGACCTGGGGAGCATGTAGCCTGTGGGACAGAGCCCAGAGTCCACGCAGTACCCTGGAGGTGCGAGGGGGATCCTGGCGTTGAGCCCAGAACATTCCTGGGCTGATCACAGTGTCCCTGGGGTGCTCTGGGGAAAGGTCTGTGCCCCTCTGTCCCTGATGCTGCCCGCAGCTGCAGAGGGGCAGGGTCCACGGGGGTCACAGCTCGCTGGAGCGGACGGCAGGCTCCAGTTTGTGGGACAGGGCGGTGAGAACCTTGTCAAACTTCTCATAGCGCTGGGCCTGGCTGCTGCTGGCGCCCTGGCTGCCCCAGAGGAGGCGCATCTGGAACTCAGTGCTGAATACCTCCAGGAGCTCGGGCCGGGCCTGGAACCCTGCAGGACGAAGCACAGGGGTTAGGGCCCCCTCGTCCAGCTGGGGGGCTGCAGCTCCCGCGGAGCCACAACATCCCTCAGGGCCCCACTCCGAGGGACACCTCCCCCCACCGCTGTCTGAGATTCAACAATGTTTACTGATGGACATGGCCACACAGTTTAATACCTAGTGTTTGCCCTCCCATTTGTAACATTTAATTTTAAAATGACTAGAAGATAAAATATTAATGCTAAATGGGGGAGGGGGAAGGGCTTGGGTTATTTATCTTTTCTTTCTTGTATTTTTCTATAAATACCAACATTTTCCTTAAGAAAAGTATATATATATTTGTAAGTCAATTAAAAAATATTCTTTTTTCTCGTCTGACCTGTGTTGGCACAGTGGATAAAGCATTAGACCAGGAATGCTGAGGCCACCTGTTTGAATCCCTGGGCTTGCCCTGGTCCAGGCACATGTGAGAAGCAACTACAAGCTGATGTTTCCTACTCCTCCCCCTGACTTTCTCTCTTTCTCTCTCTCTCTAAAATCAATAAATAAAATCTTAAATATTTTTTCTTTCTGAAGAAGAAGAAGTCAGGAAAAAATATACACCAGAATGCTAACAGCATTTACCTCTGGGTAACTAGGAGTGATTTTTTTTTACCTTGCTTTTGCTCAGCTTTAATTTCCAACTTCTCTACAATAAACTTTTATGGCTTAAATCAGAGGTTGGGAAACTTTTTGGCTGAGAGAGCCATGAACGCCACATATTTTAAAATGTAATTCCATGAGAGCAATACAACGACTCGTGTACGTTATGCATTATCCAATAAAAATTTGGTGTTGTCCTGGAGGACAGCTGTGATTGGCTCCAGCCATCTGCAACCATGAACATGAGTGGTAGGAAATGAATGGATTGTAATACATGAGAATGTTTTATTTATTTATTTATTTATTGTATTTTTCTGAAGTTGGAAACAAGGAGGCAGTCAGACAGACTCCCGCATGTGCCCGACTGGGATCTACCCGGCATGCCCACCAGAGGGCGATGTTCTGCCCATCTGGGGCGTTGCTCTGTTGCAACCAGGGCCATTCTAGCGCCTGAGGCAGAGGTCATGGAGCCATCCTCAGCGCCCGGGCCAACTTTGCTCCAATGGAGCCTTGGCTGTGTGAGGGGAAGAGAGAGACAGAGAAGAAGGAGAGGGGGAGGGGTGGAGAAGCAGATGGGCGCTTCTCCTGTGTGCCCTGGGCGGGAATCAAACCAGGACTCCTACGCTCTACCACTGAGCCAACCGGCCAGGGCAAGGAGGCAGTATATTTTTAACATTATTATTTTTTTATTTTATTTTTTTTTACAGAGACAGAGAGAGCGTCAAAGTGAGGGATAGACAGGGACAGACAGGAATGGAGAGATGAGAAGCATCAATCATTAGTTTTTCGTTACGCATTGCAACACCTTAGTTGTTCATTGATTGCTTTCTCATATGTGCTTTGACCGCGGGCCTTCAGCAGACTGAGTAACCCCTTGCTTGAGCCAGCGACCTTGGGTCCAAGCTGGTGAATCTTTGCTCAAGCCAGATGAGCCCACGCTCAAGCTGGCGACCTCGGGGTCTCGAACCTGGGTCTTTCGTATCCCAGTCTGACGCTCTATCCATTGCGCCACCGCCTGATCAGGCAACATTATTTTTTTTATTAAAGATTTGTCTGCAAGCCAGATGCAGCCATCAAAAGAGCCACATCTGGCTCGCGAGCCATAGGTTCCCAACCCCTGGCTTAAATAATGCGGAGAGCAGTAAAAGATGGATTGTCTAAAGCCACTTTCTCTCTGTGCCTTTCACGAGAGAGTTCTACCTTTTGACCAGACTAAAAGCTCCTGATAAGCAGGGCAGGTCCGTTTCAGACCCCAGGCTGAGTACTTTGTAAAGCAGGTCTATTAGGATACCCACTTCACAGAAGAGAACACTGAGGCTCACAGAAGCTAAGACATACAACGATGACACTCTTTGAATCATCCGTGTCCACCTGGCACCGGCCACTAACCATTGCTTACTGAACTGATGAGTGAGGAAGGAAAAGGATGAGAATATGAGTCAGGGAGACAGCGCAGGAAAGAGGGGTGGAGAAATGGGAATGGATGTTCAGAGATAAGAGGAGAGCAAGGGGAGTGGAGAGAGGCCCAGGCCCGAAAGACCAGTGACTCACCCTGCAGCTTGACCTCGGCGTTGGTGTGATACAGGCCTCCATGATGTGCCACTGTGCGGGCAGCCTCCAGGTGGGCCAGCACCACCTCCATGCCATGCTCCGTGCTGCCCCAGGGCTCAGGGCCTTCAGCCGGGGCTGTGTCACACTCCAGCAGAGTGATGAGTGGCAGTATGTGAGGAAACGTGGTGTTGCTCAGCGGCGGGCCTTCTGCAGGGAGGGAGACAGCAGGCTCTTAGAGAACCTGGAGGACCCCGCTGCCCACTGTGGTCCCAGAAACTGAGATGCAGAAGGAGAAGGGGTGAGGCCTGTCTGAGGTGCCAGAAAGCCCCCAGGGCTGCTGACTCTGGGACAGACCTTTCCTTTCAGATTCCTTCAGCTAGACCCACCGCACCCTTGGCATGGCCCCTAGGGCCGAGCCTGGACGTGTCTTACAAAGTTGTCAGGTGCAGAGTGAATGCGAGAGTACTTGCACAGAGCTGTGAAGTTCTCATTGTCATCCACAATGACTGGGAAAGCTTCTGCTGGCCCAGAGAGGGCTGAAGCCTGTGCAAGGTCACACAGCAACATCGGGGAGGTACCTTTGCCCTCATTGAGGCTCTTGAGAAATGGCTTGAGCTTCTTCTCATAGAGTATGGCACCCTCCGTGTGTCGCTGCCGCAGGGTCATCCAAGTCTGCTCCAGCCGGGCAATCTGGGGGAACCAGACTGTGAGCAACCAGCCAGGAAAGGGGCCTGCGAGGGCTGCATGCCCCTCTGCTGAGTGGACACCCAGATGTGGGATAATAATTATTAATGACCACTCACTCATGTATCAGGGGCAGTGCTAACTGACTTCTTTTCACACTTCCTCCTGAAGCCCTTGCAAAAACCCATTTAACAGATGAGAGAACTAAGGCTCAGAGAGGGGAATGACTTGCCCAAGGTCATTTCAAAAATAAGTGGCAGAGCTGGGAGTTGAACCACGGCCTTTAGGGTCCTGTGATTACTATTTCCTAGACACAGGAGAGGAAGTGTAGTGTGGATGAGGTCTGGCCTCTGAAATTAGAGCCCAACACTTGTTGAATCCCCACTTTTTTCAGCCTCTGACTGTGTGACCTTAGGCAATCACTACTCTGGTTCAATTTCTCCATAAGTAAAATGGGGACAGTAAAAACATCTACTTCACCAGTCTTGAGAAATCAGTGCTCGTAAAATACTTAGTGTAGCACTAGCATCTCGTGTACAAACGATACCCATTTATTCTTTATACTCCTATAATGCACCTCATTCATTTTACAGATGGGGAAACTGAGGCCTACAGAAGGGGAAGGACCTGGTGTCAGAGCAGGTCAGCACTTAAGAGAACTCAGCTCTTCCCGTTGCCCTTTCACCAGTGCTGCTGAGAAAGTCACAAAGTTCTTCCTGAAACAATACACAGCCATCCCAAAGAAACGCATTCGGGGCTCTTCGAGACAGCCTACGCACACCCATTCTGCGTGGGCCCCTCAGTACCTGGGCCATATCCAGCGCACCCATGACCGCAGCGAAGCTGAACATGTTGCCCATGGTCCCCCGGAGCTCGGCCGCCAGCTGGATGGTCTTATGCAGAAGTGCTGCCCGCTCCTCAGCAGAGCCTGTGCAGCCCAGGATGTCCACAGCCAGCATGATGGACATGGTATGGAACCTATCAGAGAGGCCAGGTCAGAGGGGCAGGACCAAGAAACCAGGGTGGCGGCGAGGGTTCCCGTCCCCACTTGTGGTTTGGCACCAGGGGGTGGAGAGCCCTAACTGGGAGGTTGTAAAGGGTCAATTAGATTAAGGTGCACGGCCAGAGTGAGAGAGCTGATGGGCGGGGCCGAAATTCATGGACTGTGATTGGTCAAGAGGATGCAAAGGTGAGTCCCTAAAAGACTCGGTGTTTGGGAAACCAGAATTGCTTGGGACCTGATAACAACAAGTTGCAATTAGTCAGTGGGGTGGAGGGCGTGGCCAGAACCCAGGCTAGGGGAGAGACTTTGTGGTGCGAGGGGTGGGTTTGCCTTACCTTTCCAGCAGGTCTAGTCGTAGCTGCCGGCCATGGGGGAGGGTGAGCAGCTCCATGCCCCAGCGGACTCCCATTAGGGTCTGCATCTCCTTGGTAACGCCCAGTATCCTAGCAACCTGCAAGGACGTCCAGAGGGCTGATTAATTTCCCGTCTTGGCTGGCCCAAGCCATCTGGGAGTCAGAAAGCTTTATCTAGGAGGGCAGCCTGGCTGGGGGGCCCAATATGAATTCCAGTTCTACTGTTAACCCTCTTACATGGAGCCAATGAGCCTCATTTTCCTCATCTGTGAAATGGGGAATACATGGAAAAATGCTCAGAGATGTCTGACATGTTAAATATTTAGTTAAGGTTAAGGACCAAGACTATCTTACTCCAGAAGGCAAACATGAGTCCTAAGGAGAGAAAGGGTTGTCCAATGTCACACGCTGTACCTAGAACCCAGGGATGCTTCCTTCACACCTTAGTGTTCTTCAAAGATCAACATCCTGTACTCTCTTTTCTTGCTTCCTGAGCTTGGATACCAATGCGACCAAGTAACCAGTACCCTCCAAACTTCAGAGGGAGAAACTGAGGTGCAGAATTGGGGTCCTTAGATGGACAAAGATTCATTCAAAGCAAACACCCCAGGGCTTTGACAACTTACGGGCTCAGGTACAGTAATGAGTTTTTCTTATTTTGTCCACTAGGGGGTGCAGGGAGGTGGGGAATTGCATCGTGTGTGTGTGTGTGTGTGTGTGTGTGTGTGTGTGTGTGTGTGTGTGTGTGAGAGAGAGAGAGAGAGAGAGAGAGACAGAGAGAGACAGAGAGAGAGACAGAGAGAAGGACAGATAAGGACAGACAGAGAGAGAGATGAGAAGCATCAATTCTTCATTGCAGCAGCTTAGTTGTTCATTGATTGCTTTCTCATATGTGCCTTTACAGGGGTGGGAGGCTCCAGCTGAGCCAGTGACCCCTTGCTTAAGCCAGCGAACTTGGGCTCAAGCCAGTAACCTTGGGCTTCAAGCCAGAGACCTTTGAGCTCAAGCCAGCGACCATGGGATCATGTCTATGATCCCACGCTCAAGCCAGAGACCATGTGCGCTCAAGCCGGCAACCTTGGAGTTTAGAATCTGGGTCCTCTGCGTCCCAGTCCAATGCTCTACCCGCTGTGCCACTGCCTGGTCAGGCAAGGAATTGCATCTTTTATATTCCCTGGACCAGCCGGTGACTATCACTAGACTCAAAAAAGTGCCCCAGAAGTCAGACACCATTGAGTTCCAGTGCTAAACTGACACCTGGAGGAAGCAAGAATATATTGTGTTTTGCTTTTAAAGGAGAAAATGGAGGCCCAGAGAGGCAAAGCAATCAGTCCAGAGTCACACAGCAAGTCAAGGATAGTCATGAAGCCAGAATCCAGGCCCTCTGGCTATATTTGGGGAAATTAGGGGCCAGCTCTTCAGCACCCTGACCCCTACCCTAAAGCCAGAGGGCAGGTGCTGCCCCTGTCCCAGTGTGCACCCAGCACCTACCAGGCAGTCAACCTTGGTGACATGCTGAGCCAACGTCCGGGCATCCACCTCTGCCAGCAGCTCCTTGACTTTGCGCAAGAGACCCACCTCCAGTGGCCGGTTATCCTTGGGGATCAGTAGTGACTGGAAGGTGGCCAAATTGAAGGAAGAGGTGGCTTCTACAGTGGGGACTGTGAAAGCCCTGCCCCAGTCCCCCTCAGGGGCCCCATTTTCTGACAGTTCTTTCCGTCTCTCCCCATGGCTCTTGGCCTGCCGGCTGAAGGCCTCAGCCGCTGCCCACTCCCGGCTGCCACGAATGGGAGGCTGGAGCTGGCAGTAATGGCCAGAGTCCGGGTCGCTGTAGCTGCTGAGCGACGGCGATGGGGAGGCCTTGCAGAGAGTATGGGAGGGGCTGGCGTAAGGGCCCTTGTCCGACTCCCCAGGCGGCTTTGGGGCACTTCCGGGACACAGCTGGGGTTCACTGGAGCGGCGAGTGGCAGGGGAAGCCGGCAGCGCTGTGGCTGAGGGGGCTGCAGGGGTGGCCTGAACACGGGTCACTGCAGGGGGACAGGCAGAGAGAACTAGTTACCATGGCTCCCACCCAGTGAGGTCCCCATCCCCTTCCCAAAGGACAGACTCCATCCACCCTCGAGATGCTGCCCCTGCTTCCCGGCCACCCCGGCCAGGCCCAGCGGCCTCCGGCAAACTGAACGGCCCTCGGTGACACTCTGGACACTGCAGTCACTGGCCCCAGGCATCTGCACACTCCCTCCCTAGGCTGCCGCCGTGGGAACCATGGAACTAGTTGGCGGAGCTTTCAGTGATTCAGGAAAGCTACACACTTGCTGGAGTTCCTTGTGTCACGTGGAATAATTTCTCAATGAATTAGTAATAATGATTTAATGAGCTCACACTTGTCAGGAGCTGGCAACATGCTGAAGATACACTAATCAAAAACAGAAAACCACCATCCAAAATTAGAGGTGATATTAATTGAGCTCGTACTGCCTGTGAGATCCATCTTTGTGCATTAGTGCATTTAACCTTCTCAACATCCTGTGAAGTAAGTTCCTTTGTGACCCTCATTTACAGGTGAGAACACTGAGGCTGGGAGAGGGGAACTGACCTGCCCAAGGTCACCCAGCCGGCAAGTGAAAGAGCTGAGATCTAAAACCTGGCTCCTGGGCACTTGAATACGCCACATGGCTTAGAAGTTGTCCAGTTGATAATTTCTGGCAATGCATTTTAACTTTTAAACTCAGGAATTTTGTTTTGAAGGCAACTGTGTAGTTATGACAAAGATTTTTTTTTTTTGTATTTTTTGTATTTTTCTGAAGCTGGAAACGGGGAGAGACAGTCAGACAGACTCCCGCATGAGCCCGACGGGGATCCACCCGGCACGCCCACCAGGGGCGATGCTCTGCCCACCAGGGGACGATGCTCTGCCCACCAGGGGGCGATGCTCTGCCCCTCCGGGGCGTCGCTCTGCAGCGACCAGAGCCACTCTAGCACCTGGGGCAGAGGCCAAGGAGCCATCCCCAGCGCCCGGGCCATATTTGCTCCAATGGAGCCTTGGCTGCGGGAGGGGAAGAGAGAGACAGAGAGGAAGGGGGGGGTGGAGAAGCAAATAGGCGCTTCTCCTATGTGCCCTGGCCGGGAATCGAACCCGGGTCCCCCCGCACGCCAGGCCGACGCTCTACCACTGAGCCAACCGGCCAGGGCAGACAAAGATGTTTTGAAGGCAACTGTGTAGTTATGATAAAGATGGCGGCCTGTGTTTAGGGAGGGATCTATGACAACCCATAAGATGACAACCTTCCCAGCAAAGCTTCCTCCCAGGCTGCTCCTCTGCCTGCACACTTCGCCCATCACATGGACAACATGCACTACGGCCTGTTGGAAACATTCTTTTTATTTTCTTTTAGAAATGAAGTAGTGGCATCTCTCTTTCTTTCTTTCTTTCTTTCTTTCTTTCTTTCTTTCTTTCTTTCTTTCTTTCTTTCTTTCTTTCTTTTTTTCTTTCTTTCTTTCTTTCTTTCTTTCTTAGTGAGAGAGAGACAGAGACAGACAGACAGCAAGGGAGAGAGATGAGAAGCATCAACTTGTGGTTGTGGCACTTTAGTTGTTCGTTGGTTGCTTTTTCATATGTGCCTTGACAGGGGGCGGGGCTCCAGCTGAGCCAGTGACCCCTTGCTCAAGCCAGTGACCTTGGACTCAAGCCAGTGTGACCATGGGGTCACGTCTATGATCCCATGCTCAAGCCGACGACCCCACACTTAAGCTGTTGAGCCTGCACTCAAGCCAGCTGTTGAGCCTGTGCTCAAGCTGGCAACCTCAGGGATTTGAACCTGGGTCCTCAGCACCCCAGGTCAATGCTCTATCCACTGCGTCACCGCCTGGTCAGGCAGCATGTTTCTACAACAGAAATTTTCTTTGTATTTAAAAAATAAATAAAGCACAGTATTCGGTACTCTCTACTTAATTTCTCTGTGAACCTAAAACTGCTATACAAAGTAAAGTCCACTTTATAAAAAAAATTTTAAAGTACGATATGGCTAGCTTTGTTTGAATAGGCCATTTGGACTCAGAGCTTCGTTCAGTCCTAGTCAACGCAGGGCCTGGCAGAGCACCGAACACTCAGCCTACACGCGGTGGGAGGGCCACCAGTGGGACTGTGTGGCCACGTCGTGTCCTGCACGGCCTCGGAGCCCAGGTTCAGTGGCACTGCGAGCCTTGGGCAGTCTCCACTGCGTTCGGAAAACTACTGGGAACTACCTTATGCACAGTGCCTGGTGCCCAATAGGGACTGAATAAATTGTTACAATGAGCAAGCCATGGATCTGTTTGTATGTCAATGTCAATAGGTAACGGTAGCAGGTTTTTAATGTAAATTCCTGCAGGGCCTTGCTCTCAGAAAAGAGATAGGAACACACACAATCACACGCTGTAACAGAATTCATCAAAATCACATGCACACACAAGATCACTGCCACCAGACCCCCCACCTGTCCCTGCCCCCTCCGCGGGCCATGCCATACCGGTGCTGTAGGCAGGGGAGCTGGGGCTCTCGGAGATGGGGGACATGGGCGAGTGCAGGTCTGGGATCTGGTCCATGCTGAGGGCACAGTTGCGGATGGATTCCCGGGGGTGGGGCAGTGATGTGCTGTGGAACAGACACCCGTGTGAGCGGAGAGCCCAGAGGTACAGGTCCCTGGCCAGCCTTAGGACCCCCACCTCTGCTTCCATCCTAGAACTGCTGAACTTCAAAGGGAGAAAAAGCTTGGAGGTTATCAAGTCCAACCTCCCAATGAACAGCTACAGAATTGAAGCCCAGAGAAGAAAGGGCTCATGCAGTGCACAAACTGCACAGCTGCTCCCTGCTCGGGGAGCCTTGTCCCGCCTTGGAGAACTGCCTGGTGAGGGCGGCTAGCAGAAGAGGGAGGAGACCGAGGGAATCGGCCCGGCCCCCGGCCCCTCCCTGCTGCTCCCACACTACGCCCAGGATGCCTGGGTACACACGGCCTGTGCAGCCTGGCACCATTACCGCCACCGGTTCCAAACCACAGGCCAAGTGGCCGCTGTCCGCAGGGGATCCAACCATCAACTCCTTGGCAGACATCACCCAGCCCAGGCCCAGCGCGATGAGACCTATCCAAGTGTTTGTGGCACAGAAAAGCTGATTTCTTTGCCAACAGCCAGGGAATCCACAGAAATTAGGGGCACAGACGGGTTCACAGACCTGGGTTTGAATCTGCCTTACCCTCTCGCAAACGCTGCCCCTTTCTAAGCCCTATTCTCTCATCTGCAAAGCGGGGGTGTGGACAGAGTTCACCACGCAAGGGGACCTGGGAGTTGGTTATGTTGGGCACAGAGAGCACTGAGGGCAGGGCTCGGTGCACAGGAGGCCTCAGGAATGATTTGCTGCTGTGGCATGTCCTGGAGACAGGGCCTGGCCTCACCCAGCCTCAGAGGAAACTGCGTCTCATCAAAACGTCACTGCGAACACTCCATTCCCTGTGTGGTTTGCACACAGCAAAGCCCTCCACTCTGATGTTTGCCTTGGCCAAGCTAGGTGGGGGGGAGGGGCACAGCGGCGGCAGGGACCAGGGCCTCTGCCTAGAACAGGACAGTCCCCAGGGCTCCCCCTGGGCCAGAAGGGACTACCCGAGTGAGAGCCCTTTGCAGGCAGGAGTGTGGAGATGACCGGAGCAGTGGCAGGGCCAAGGACACACAGCTGGGACTACAACCTGGGTCCAACTGCCTGCGAACTCTGTGCGGCCTCACAGTACAGCCTGCCCTTCCTCCTGTTTCCTGCACACTGAGGCTCTGGGGCACTCATCTCTCCCCCGTTCAGGGCCACTGGGCCTCCCCTTTCTCACCACTACTCTCATTACTGACACCCCTACTTGACCAATGAGGACAGTGAGGCAGAACTGGGGTCCTAGCTTACCTGGTGGAGCAGCCATCGCTGCGGGTGACCTTGTCAGCCGTGAGTCCGTCAGTCATGGTGACGCTGCGCCGCTTCATATGGCTGCCCTTGGGGCCCGAGGGGCTGGCAGGGCTGGCAGCCTTGCCACTGCCCTGGCCTAGGCCATAGCAGGCCTCCAGGTAGCGCAGCGGGAAGGTGCGGTTGACGGGGCAGTAGATGATGGCGCCGCTCTGCTCTGACACAGCCTTGCGGCTGCCCACGTGATACCGCACGAGGGCAGGCACGTGGTCGAAGCTCTCCTGCTCGAACAAGTACTGGATGTGAGTGTAGCTCTCGCCTGCCTTCACCACCACCTTGTTGATCTTGAAGTGCAAGGCCTGGTTGCGCCAGCGGCAGGTGAGCACATAGTCCCCCAGGCTCGTGAGCGAGTCCCGGATGAGGAAGTCGCCATTGCGCTGTACCAGGGTCTCCGAGACCTGCAGGATGAATGGCCAGGCAGGGTACAGTCAGGCACGGTAGGGCAGGGGCAGCAAAGGGCCAGACCTGGGATCGTGGGGACAGAGTGAACAGAGATATCTGAAGCTTGGGGTGGGGGACACAGTGACCCAGGTGCAGAGTGGGCAGCCAGGGCCCAGAAGTTCAGGAATGGCAGCCATAAGACCCTAGGATGGAAGTCACAGGGACATAGCATCTGGGGAACGGGGGTCATCATGATCTAAAGCTCAGGTCTCAGACCTCCTCCTTCTCAGGGCTCACATTGGGCAAAGTGAATGCCAGCCCCCACTCCTCCAAACAGCCAGCGCCCTGTCGCATCTCTGGGACCCGCCCAAGCTGCTTTGTCTGCCTGGGACATCCTGACCACCTGCTGAACTCCTGCCCCTCTCACAATGGCTCCTCCCCTCAGTGGCCTCTCCTGAAGGCTCCCCCACATTTCCTGCTGGCCACTTCATTCTTGCACTTCTCCCACTGGGCTCTGCCCATCTGCCTGCCTGTCAGCCCCTACCCTCAAAGGAAGCCACCACCCACTTTATCCCTGCATCCTTGGTGCCCGCACAGGGCCTGGCAGAGTTGATACTTTTTTTTTTCTTTACAGGGACAGAGAGAGAGAGTCAGAGAGAGGGATAGATAGGGATAGACAGACAGAAATGGAGAGAGATGAGAAGTATCAATCATCAGTTTTTCGTTGCGACACCTTAGTTGTTCATTGATTGCTTTCTCATATGTGCCTTGACTGCAGGCCTTCAGCAGACCGAGTAACCCCTTGCTTGAGCCAGCGACCTTGGGTCTAAGCTGGTGAGCATTTTTTTATTTTGCTCAAGACAGATGAGCCCGCACTCAAGCTGGCAACCTCGGGGTCTCGAACCTGGGTCCTTGGCATCCCAGTCCAATGCTCTATCCACTGCGCCACCGCCTGGTCAGGCCAGAATTGATACTTGACAAAGATTTACAGCAGATATGTAAGAGGACACAGGTGACTGTCAGGCCAAGTCCAAGTCTTAGCTGGAAGTTCAGCTTTGCTGAGCCTTAGAACTGATACTCACTAACCAAACACACAGGAGGTTGAGGTACAGACCCACTGAACAAAACGTTTAAAAAACAACTAACAGGCCCTGGCCGGTTGGCTCAGTGGTAGAGCATCGGCCTGGCGTGCAGGAGTCCCAGGTTCGATTCCCGGCCAGGGCACACAGGAGAAGCGCCCATCTGCTTCTCCACCCCTCCCCTTCTCCTTCCTCTCTGTCTCTCTCTTCCCCTCCCGCAGCCGAGGCTCCATTGGAGCAAAGATGGCCCGGGCGCTGGGGATGGCTCTGTGGCCTCTGACTCAGGCGCTAGAATGGCTCTGGATGCAACAGAGCAATGCCCCAGAGGGGCAGAGCATCGCCCCCTGGTGGGCGTGCCGGGTGGATCACGGTCGGGCGCATGCGGGAGTCTGTCTGACTGCCTCCCCATTTCCAGCTACGGAAAAATGAAAAACAAAAAACAAAACAAAAAAAACAACTAACAATAATAACAACCACAAAAGACAATGTTCATTGAACTCACTGTTAGACATCATGTTAAGCACTTTACCTGCATTATTGCATTTAATTCTCACAACAGCCCTCTGAAGGAAGTACTATTATTAGCCTCCATTTTATAGATGAAGAAACTGAGGCTCAGAGAGGTGATGTGACTTTTTCAAGGCTGCAGTCAGTAAATGATATAGGTAGACCTCATCCCTGTAGTCCACTGTGATTAAATCCACCAAGCAATAAGTCAGAGCCTCTCTGGCTGAAGCCAGCCAAGCAGTGAGTGGAAGGGTCTAGGGCTGAGGTCCCAGCTCAGGGCCCACTCACCTCACGGGGGATGCGGCCATGGTACCACGCATGGCTGCGGAGATCTGTACTGCTGAGCTTAAGTTCTTCCTCCAACTCTTTGTGCAGCTTCTCAGGCGATGAGTCCAGGATGTACTTCTCCTTGGAAAACTGGGTGGGAGACAGCAAAAATTGGCATCCAGCTCAAAGCCCCACTTCTCCTTCCTTCCCAGTCCAGCATCGGGTGAACTCCTTCCATCCTGGATCCCTGGGAACACTTAGGCACAGGTGCCAGCAAGGTTCTTACCCGGGAGTCCCTATCCTGGAAGAAGTAGAGGAATCTCAATGAATTCCACCAAGCCGTGCCTACCGTGTTGCAGGCCCTGTGCTATGTGCCAGGCATAAGTGAGTGAGGCAATAAATAAACCAGGCCCTGTCCTCAAGGAAGCTCCTATTCTAAGAGGGGAGGAAAAGCCGCACGAGCATTTGAGTAGACTGCGGTCAGCACCACAGTGCTGGACAGCGTCAATGAGCAGGCGGGCTTTCAGAACGGAGAAGATGAAGAAGTCTAGGCGAGGTGGAGTGCTGGAGGCAGGCTTCCTGGACGAGATGGCAAAAACAAAACACTCTTGATGCACCAAGGACACCAAACTGATCTTGAAGTGGTGGGCGGGGGGAGTTCTACGGGCAGCTCTGGGAGGTAAGGCAGCGGGTACCCTGGCAAAAGCATGGACCAAAATCAGGGCTGGATGGGTGAGGAAACATTCTGGGACGGTGAATTATACAGCAGAATGACAAACGATGCAGCGGTGAACAGGGAAACAAAGGCCCCCACGCAGACATCCTTTTTGTATTCCCCATACAGACATCTATGTTGTCCTTTAGGCCTTTCCCCCCTTGCCATCTCAAGCAATCCTTGCCAGGTGGGGAAACCGCAGCCAGCAGGGGAGCCCAGTCCCATTTACTGGAGATAACACCCAGGACCCCTCCCTTCCACCTGCCCAAAGGGGGAGATTCCTGGGTTCCTGGTTACTGTGGCCTGGGGTGGGAGACCTAAGGGGAATGGGAGGGGAGCCCCTGCTGTCAGGTGTACCCCAACCATAGAGTCCAGCCCAGTCCTGGCTGTGTCATGTGAATTCTCTGGGCATTGTTTTTTTCCTCTGAAAAATGGGTATGATGGTAGAACCTCTCTCACTGACTTGCAAAGATGAAAGGAGACAATACTCCAGAGTGCTGTGACTAGCCCATAGATGCCATCATCACTGTGAGGATATGTGACACTTCCTCCTCTCCCTTCCCCCAACTCCAGGCTCCAAAGATGACTGCACAAGGACACAGAGATCAGGCCCAGACACAGCCAGATGACAGGTCAGATGAGGGTGGTATGAAAGGGCCTGGCTCAGGTGACAATGTCTCCCCAGAAACCCCCACCCACTAGGGTTTAAGGGTCCTGCAGGCCACTCCCTGCCTCTTCAGACCTCCCACAGATCTCAGAGCCTAATTCTGCAGCTCCATGGTCTGTCCCTCTGCTCCCATACTACCTCAGTTTACATTAATCTACAGTGTTCCCAAGACCTTCTGATTCCCAGCTTCAGAGAGACCTAGAATCTCTGACTCCATTATTTCAACATTGATTAAGCCCCTCACTCTGAAACAGATCCTTGTGCCAGGGGCTGAGACCTCAAGGTCATCATGTCAGGTGACTTCTGGCCTGGAAGCACCATGTAGACCCTGACAAGCAATTCCAGGTTTTCTGAACATTCAGAGCTGCACAGAGAGCACTGGGAGAGGATGAAAGTGTCCCTCCTCATCTGTTCAGGGAGTGGAGTCCCTGAAGAGGTCATGTTTACATTGAGGTCTGAAGAGGGACAGGATGAACCAACCAAAACCATCGGGTGGGGACAGAGGTGGGCAGATGGGCAGGAAAGAGCTTCTGGAACCAGAGTGACAAGTCAAGGCCCTGTGGGTAAAGCCAAGGTCCTGGGGGGTGGAAGGCAATGGGAGAAGCACCAGAGGGGCAGGGGAGCCGCAGGGGCAGGTGTGCCCGGGCTGGGAGGCTGCCCGGGGGAGCTGGGGTTTACCCAGAGGCCACAGCAGAGCCACAGAACATTTCTAAAGTGTTGGAGTGGGTTCAATCTGCTGAGTGGAGTGGTCTAGCGTTTTCCAGGTAATGGCAGGGTGGGGTGGGGCGTGGGGATGGGAATTGGGGGAAGGACATTTAGGGAACCACTGACCAGGTGTGGGGGTAGAGAGCAGAGGGGTCAGAGAGGACTCCAGGCAGAGACCCCAGGAGGACAATGGAGTCTCTGAGGTGGGCAGGGCTCGGGGAAGAGCAGTTGGTGATGGACCCATGAAAATTTGGGCTTTGAGGAGCCTGTAAGGCTCTGGGGAGAGATGGTTAGGTGGGTGATGCGTACAGTGGCTCAGTGCAGAGTATGGGGGTGAAGAATGAAGATTCTGCACATGCTCTGCCCAGGGTAGAAAGTGATAACTGGGAAGGGCAGGGAGACCCAGGGCCACACAGAGATGTGAGCTTTCTCAAAGCCTGAACTTCTCCACAGGGTTGGCTATTCTTCAGGGCCCCTGGCCTCGCTCCGTGCACCACACCACACCCCGAGGAGGGGAGAGAATACAGGCCTTCTGGGGTCCTTCTCCTTGAGCATGCAGTTGAGTATTTGCCCCAGTACCAGAGCTGGAGCAAGAGTAACATGGGGCAAAGAAGGAGAGGGGACTGTGTGGTAAAGAACCTGGCCCCAAGACTCTGTCTGACACTGTGTGACCTTGAGTCAATCACTTTCCTTCTCTGGGCTTGGGTAGCCTCATCTGTAAATGAGGGGTTGGGAGTGGGAGACTGGCTTCCACTTTCCTAGCCATAATCAAAGGTCTGGCAGAATCTAGGGGGACCACCTTGGTCCTACCACACACCAGAAGGTGGGGAACCCTAGGGTCCTTTTGCCCTCCTCTTTACCCTCGACCCGGGGGTCCCCAGCTCCCAGGAGGGGGAGGGCTGGGGCGCGAATGCAGCATCCCGCGCTCAGCGCACAGCTATTGGCCAGAGATGATCTCACCGCCTCGGTCTGCGCGCGCCTGATTGGCGGGTGCAGGGATGCTGCGCTCCTCCGCGGCCGTCATTCAGGCGGGCTAAGAGCGTGTGTGAGCCTAGGGGACCGCCAAGGTGATGCTCCTGGCATCCTCCAGGGACACGGGAGGCAAAAGCATGGAGACCCCGTGAGGGTCTTAACCCTTCCCACCAGCCGGCGCCCAGCAAGGACTCTCTAGTTTCTCTAGTCTCGTAACTACGAGCAAAGCCATCCCCAGATGATGCTCCGCAGAGAGGCGGGGTCGGGTCCTCCCCTCCACCCCCTTCCGTTTAACCCTTTCACCACCACGCCGCCGCCCGGCACTGCCCGGCAGCCGAGTTTAGAGACCCGCGCCGGGAGCACGCCCCAGCACACCTCGAGCTCAGGAGGACGGCAGGGGCTCTGGCCCCAGGCCCGGGTGCCGCAGCCTCCTCGCGGCTTCCCGCCCCTCGCGGCGCCTCCTGACCCTCGCCCAGCGCCCCGGTACAATGGGGCGCCAGGCTGCGGAGGTCAACCGCAGGGACCCGAATGCTCGCTGGAGGATCAGCAGGACGCCGGGGACCCCATCTCCTGCTCCCCAACGCCCCAGCCCAGCTCCCTCCTGCGAGGAAGGCAGGACCCCAACGGCAGCCCCTGCGGTCCTGAGTCCCGGGAGCGGCAGCGGGACCCTCACCCCGAGGAGGAGCGTCAGGCTCCTAGAGGTGAGGCTGGGGCGACCCCGCCCCCTCCCGCAGCCCGCAGCCCGCAGCCGCTGCTCCGCCAGACCCTGCGCGGCCGCGCGGGGCTGAGGCTCCCGGGCCAGAACAGAGTGGCCGGGGGTCCCAGCCCCGAGCGCCCGGCAGGGGCCAAGCCGCCCCCTCACCTGCACCTGCACGAAGGAGCCACGGTAGAAGCAGCAGGCAGCGGCAGACAGGGCGCTCCACAGGCTGCAGCGCTCCGTCATGGTGGAGCCGGGCAGCCGGAACCGGGACAGTGCGGGGGGCGGCGGCCGGCGGGGCAGGGGCACGGGGACCGACCGGGCTGGGCACCGGCTGAGCGTGCCTCTCGGCGGCGCGATTACCTCATCGCCTCGGCGGGGGAGGAGCAGGGAGGCGGGGCGGGGAGACCCCACCCTCCAGCCGGCCAGGGAGGGGAGGGGGCCATTGTTCCTCCCTCCGCCCGCCCCTCGCCCCTCGCCCCCCGCCTCCCCACGCTCCGCGCTCCAGCCCCGGGCGCCCCTGCTGCCTGGAGCAGGGGGATGCGAAGCAGAGGACCTGCCAAAGGGGCCATCACGGGAGATAGCCGGGATGAAGTGGGGACCCCTGGGCTGAAGAGCGTGGTCCTGCCTCCCCCACCCGTTGCACCCCTCGCTGACCCGGAGCGGGCAGAGACTTTGAATTAAATCCTATCTAAAACTGGAAAAGTCCTTGTATGCAATGGACCAAATCCTTTGTGGCCTCAGGCCATCTCCCAGAGCCCAGGATTTCTCATCTCTGATTTGGAATCAGAGACTCTGCTGAGAATCGCGGGATGTTTGACTGACAGACTCTGGGGGTGCAGAGAGCCAGTAAGCACAATGGTTAGGGCACCAACCTGGGTTCAACTAATGGGGTCCCCACCTTCACCCCACGCGCCCTTTCTCTTGGAGCCCAGATGTAGTCATCGGCAAAACATACCTGTGCTGACCTCATAGAACTCGGCGAGCACTGGCAGAGCTCATGCATGTTAAGTTGCCGGACGTAAGGTAAGTGCTCAATAGAAGCATGCCATTGTTTCCAAGCTTACTGTCAGAATCTGGACTTTTTGTCCTAGAATCATAGGCTCATCAAAGCAAAGGGAGTCTTGCTGACTGCATCGGTCAGGCCTGGAGTTCAAATCCTTTTCACAGGCTTTGTGACCTCAGGCCCGCCTTGCTGGGCCTCGAGTTTTTTTGTTTTGTTTTGTTTTTTACAGAGACAGAGAGAGAGTCAGAGAGAGGGAATAGATAGGGACAGACAGACAGGAATGGAGATGAGAAGCATCAATCAATCAATCATCAGTTTTTCCTTGCAACACCTTAGTTGTTCATTGATTGTTTTCTCACATATGCCTTGACCATGGGCCTTCAGCAGACCGAGTAACCCCTTATTCGAGCCAGCGACCTTGAGTCCAAGCTGGTGAGCTTTGCTCAAACCAGATGAGCCCGCACTCAAACTGTCGACCTTGGGGTCTTGAACCTGGGTCCTGGGCATCCCAGTCTGACGCTCTATCCACTGTGCCACCACCTGGTCAGGCTGGACCTCAGTTTTTATCTGATGGTTTTCTGTAAATACATCTGATGCTCTGAGAATGGAGTTTAGAATTTTATGGTCTTGGAACTTTAGAATCCTTGCCTTAAAATGAACATATTCTTCATGGTCTGAGAATCCTGGAGGTCTGGAAGCTGAGAACCTCAGGACAAGAATGGACTTTTGGAAACTGAGTATTGCTTCCACTCTTGTCTGAGGCTTGAACCTAAAACTCACATTCCTTTGACTTCATCCTTTAAAGCAGGGGTTGGGAACCTTTTTGGCTGAGAGAGCCATAAACGCCACATATTTTAAAATGTAATTCCGTGAGAGCCATACAACGACCGTGTACGTTAGGCATTATCCAATAAAAATTTGGTGTTGTCCCGGAGGACAGCTGTGATTGGCTCCAGCCACCTGCAACCATGAACATGAGTGGTAGGAAATGAATGGATTGTAATACATGAGAATGTTTTATATTTTTAACATTATTATTTTTTTAATTAATTAATTATTTTTTTACAGAGACAGAGAGTGAGTCAGAGAGAGGGATAGACAGGGACAGACAGGAACGGAGAGAGATGAGAAGCATCAATCATTAGTTTTTCATTGCATGTTGCGACATCTTAGTTGTTCATTGATTGCTTTCTCATATGTGCCTTGACCGTGGGCCTCCAGCAGACCAAGCAACCCCTTGCTGGAGCCAACGAACTTGGGTTCAAGCTCGTGGGCTCTTGCTCAAACCAGATGAGCCCGCGCTCAAGCTGGCGACCTTGGGGTCTCGAACCTGGGTCCTCGGCATCCCAGTCCGATGCTCTATCCACTGCGCCACCGCCTGGTCAGGCATTATTTTTTTTATTAAAGATTTGTCTGTGAGCCAGATGCAGCCATCAAAAGAGCCACATCTGGCTCGCAAGCCATAGGTTCCCGACCCCTGCTTTAAAGGGATTGATTAATCAGTTTTCATGACCAGGTATCATTTCTGTTATAATATATATATATATATATATTTTTGCATTTTTCTGAAGCTGGAAACGGGGAGGCAGTCAGACAGACTCCCGCATGCGCCCGACCGGGATCCACCCAGCACGCCCACCAGGGGGCAATGCTCTGCCCATCCAGGGCGTCGCTCTGTCGCGACCAGAGCCACTCTAGCACCTGGGGCAGAGGCCAAGGAGCCATCCCCAGCGCCCAGGCCATCTTTTGCTCCAATGGAGCCTTGGCTGCGGGAGGGGAAGAGAGAGACAGAGAGGAAGGAGAGGGGGAGGGGGGGAGAAGCAGATGGGCGCCTCTCCTGTGTGCCCTGGCCGGGAATCGAACCTGGGACTTCTGCACGCCAGGCCGACGCTCTACCACTGAGCCAACCGGCCAGGGCCTGTTATAATATTTTTAACTACGTTTTTAGCACTATAAACTAAAGGAAAAATACAAAGCTAATCATCCTCACAGGGACCTTAGGACCATCAGTGATGGGGACCTCACCATCTTGCCAGGCAGCTGGGACTCGTGGGGCACTGCAATGTGCTCCCCATGGTGTACCAGCTGGCGTTGGTGTCAGCTCTCCCCAAGGCCTCTGGCCCCCAGTGGTGCAAAGCTCTGGATGAGGAACCAGGGTGCAGGCTCCACGAGCAGCTCTGCCTCCACAGCCCCGAGCTGCGCTTCCTCTGGCTCACCCAGCTTGATTTCTGACCTTGCCTGCACTCTCGCCTCTGCCTGGACCACTTTAGTGCCCATCTCTGCTTATCTTTCTCTCCCTTCCAGCTTTTCATCTAGGGAGAAGATGTTGGTGAACGTTTCTGGTCAACTGCAGTAGCTTGGACTCATGCCTTCCTTCTCCTCCACAAAGCCTTCCTTGATCTCCTCCTCCCAGCTCCTGAACCGAAAGCCGTCCCCTACTTCTGGTGCTCCAGTGGTTTCCTCCATGAGCCTCCTGGTGATGGTGGGGGGCAGCAATCAGAGCACTTCCCATACCGCCTCAGTTCCAGTCACTCACACAGAACTTTATAGACAGCATCTCAGGTAATGGAATGCCCCTTGGGTCAAGAGCCAGGCCCGCCTGCTCTGTTCCAGGCCCAGCTCCCCTTAGACTCTAAGCATGGACTCATTGAGCCCATATCCACCCTGGGTGGCGGTGCCATAGTTATCACATTTCATATAGTGAAACACTGAAGCTCAGAGGAGTCACACACACACACACACACACACACACACACACAGTCATGTGGCAACTAAGTGGCAAATCTGGGACTAAAACTAGGATCTGCTGCATTACAGAGTACAAGCCTGAAGCATTGTGTGCTTCTGCGCTGGTCCTCACATGAACCAGGAGCCCTTTTTATTTTCTTTTATTTTTTTATTTATTCCTTTTAGAGAGGGGAGAGAATGAGAGAGAGAGAGAAAGGGGGGAGGAGCAGGAAGCATCAACTCCCACATGTGCCTTGACCGGGCAAGCCCAGGGTTTTGAACCAGTGACCTCAGTGTTCCAGGTCGACACTTTATCCACTGCGCCACCACAGGTCAGGTGAACCAGGAGCCTTTTGAACCCAAGGGCCTGGTGCTCCTTGCCCTCTGCTATATGTCCTGCACTCAGCAAGGGTCCTGGCTCAGGGTGGGTGCTCCTGGAGGTAGGCCTAAGGGCTTTGTCCATAGTCTTAGTATCAGGTAAACTTGGATTGAAATCCCAGCTTCCCCCATGGTAGCTGTGTGGCTGTGAGTGAGTCATTGCACTTCTCTGGGCCTCAAGTTTCCCATCCATAAGTGGACAGAGGAAGGCCTTCGCTGCCCAATGAGAGAAGTCAAAGGCCTCATTCATGCAAAGAGATCAAAACTGTCTGCCTTCCAGTGCCAGCAGCCAGCACAGGGCTCTGCACACAGTAGGCACTCAAAACATTATGTCGTATTATTGTTGTTATCATTATTTCAAAACTGCACTTTTAACATTCCCAGCGCCCAGGACAAATTAAGCTCGTGCTAAATGTGAGCTGTGCCCATTATCTGTGATAAGGAATTGAGTCATCCTCCCCTGCTTCCACCTCCCAGCACCAGCACATGCTCGGAAACTGGGTGGGATTACAGCATCGTGGTCTTTGCATAGAGAAATCCTTGGGACGCCGTCCAGCTGGCAGGCGGGGGTGGGCCAGTCTGCTGGTAAACAAGCATTGGGATGTCCTGAGTGTGGGGCCAGGCGAGGAGGATGGCAGCCCTGGGAAGAAGGTGCTGGGGGTAAAGCCAGCCCCCAAGTGCTGCCCCGGCCCCTAGAGCCTCTCCTCCTGGGGACAGACAGTGAGATCTGGCACCTAACAGGGCTCAGAAAATAATCTTAGCCTTCAAGGAACAAGCTCTGAGCCCTCTAGGGTCCCCTGGCCAGCCCTTCTTACCTTCACGTAGTCCCCGCCAGCCTCTGGCTCTCCACCAGCCCTGGAAAAAAAGAAGAGAGGTGAATGTCCCCAGCCCTGCCTGGGACCCCAGCTGCCAGTCTCTGCTCCCCAGCCTGGTGCCAGCGCCTGGCCCTCAGGGCTCCAGGGGGCTCGTCCTGAAGGCAGAGGGGGCACTCCCAGCAAAAGCTCTCAGCTGCTGGTCTGGCTGCTCCTTCACTCTCCAGCTGTGGAACCCAGGCAAGTCCCTTCACCTCTCTGAGCCTGGGTTTCCTATCTGTTAATAGGAGACAATGACAGTCTCTGCCTCGTCAGGCTATTGTGAGGACACAGGAAGCTGATGAATATTCCATGCTTGCCATGGGGCCTGCTTCCTAGGTCACTGGCTTACCCCACCGCAGGACACTGGGCCGTCCTGGTGCTCTTCGTCCACCCCTCCCTGACTCGAGTGGTTGAAGGCCCCAGACTAGGACTCAGCCTCTTCTCCAGTCCTGCATTCATTCCTAGAGCGGAGTGACCTGTCACGCTGTGGTGCCACTGCCGGTGACAGGTGGCTGTGGAATTGATCCCCTCTGCCTTCAGGATGGCCAGGATGGGGCTGAAAGGGGCCAGGGGCCAGGGTGGCTGTTTTTCCCAGGTGCCAACAAATATCCTCCTTCCTCATGAGGGTCACTGTGAGTCACTGCCCCCAGTCCTTGGCCTCCAGTGCCATGCCCTCTCTGATGCAGCCTGGGCCTGTCTCTTCAACGCCAGACTCATTAGCCCAGCTGCCTCCTTGGCATCTCCTCGTGGCTGTTTGATGTCATCCTGAACTTGTCATATCCAGATAGGACTGTTGGGTCCTCCTGCACCACGCCCCTGCTCCCCACACCCACTTCCCATATCAGCTAGTGTCGGTTTAGTTCTTCCTGTTGCCTTGTTTGGCCAAGAACTACAGTCATCTGTGCATCCTCTCTGCTCACACTCCACACCCAATCCATCAGGAAATCCTGCAGGTCTACTTGCAAAATAGATCCTGACCATTTCTCTCCATATGTCAGCCCTGCCCCTCCTGGGCCACCCTCTGAGTCCTTCCGAGCACCCAGCAGCCTCCTCACTGGCTCGCTCTCACACAGCAGCCTCCTCACTGGCTCGCTCTCACTCCCCTTGGCCAGCTTCTACTCCACCACCAGACGTAAGCAGACCAGGCACACACATCACCCCGCACCCTTCCAACTCTGAAGCACAGAATCTAAACCCTTCTCCCTGGCCTGCAGAGATGGCTGGCCTTGTCATCTATCAACCAAACCAGAAAGCTTCTTCCCTTGTAAGAGTTGAGTGACATTACTATGCCAGAGAAACAGACATGCATCAAGTAATATGTTCCCCAACATATAGAGCCCCGTGTGGCCCGGTGGTGCCCAACCATCCACCTTGCCAACACCCCCACACATTCTGATCCTCCCTCACTCATTCTGACCCTCTTTCTTCCCCAGGCACATTGGCCTCCTTACCAAGCTCATTCTTGCCACAGGGCCTTTGCACTTGCTGTTCCTTCTGCCTTGCTTTATTTTTCTCACAGCATCAATCAACCCCTACCCAAAATAATCACTTGACACATATCTGTTGAATGTCAATTACCTGACATCTCCACTCTGTCTTGTTCCTTGTTGAGACCCCAGACCTTAGCACAGTGCCTGGCACCTAGTAGGAGCTCAAGAAATATTTATTCCTTAAAGGAATATATGAATACTAAACACTGAACCAATGTTAGTCACTATCATTATTACTAATTCTGTCAGGCTGGGCCCTGGTTCTTGGCTAACACAGGCCTCAGTATTCCCATCTGCAAAATGGGGAATAAGGTAAACACTGGGTAAAACCTGCTTCCGCACATACATAAGTGCAATATTTGAATTTAAATGTAACAAATTTAATAAAATAAAAAATTTAAAAAGCAGAGCTAAAAAAAGTTGAGGTCAAGGTCTATGTTCCTACGGCAGTATTTCATAGTGGGTGTCCCCAGCCCCTGAGGCCAGGGGCTCCGCATTGAACCGCAAACAGCCCCCTCTGTCTACCATTTTAGAGTTCCTGTTGCTAATTTTTCCTCCTGTGAAGTCCTCCCTCTAACTACAGTCCCTCCGGCTGCAGGCCGGCCACAGCGCACTTCTAAAGCCTCTTGCATGCTCTCTCACCAATGATGGGGGACACCAGCCCTGCTCACCCCCACGGGTCTTCCCGGGTGACGCATCCCGTTCCAGCGTTTCCGGCCATTCAAGCCCGGAAATCCTTCCACTGCTGGGAACAGATTGGCCAGGACACTGGGATCACCCCAGCGTTGCCTCCTGCTTCCTGTCCACTTCCCCTTGGGCTGTGAGCAGGAGCAGAGCCTTGGGGAGGGGCTGGTGCACCAGGAATCAGGTGGGATGGGGTGGCCAGAGGCCCGGCAAGTGGAGGACCTGGGCACACTCAGCCCCATCACCTGCCCCTGCCCCTCTACAGCACCCCAAGATTTCAAAGGCATAATGTGACCATGTCTGCTTACACCCACTGTCATCACTTATCCAGACTATGGCCACTACCTAGTCACTGGCCTCCATCTGTGCCCTCTGTGACTGGTTCTCACCTCAGCAGCCCAAGCAGTCCCGTTAATAAAGGTCAATTCATGAGTTCATGGCTCTTCTCTGCCTCAACCCACTGGAGCAGCCCCCCAATCTCACTCGGAGTAGGAGCCGAAGTTCTCGTAACAGCGTTCACAGCCTCGCCACCACCCTCACCACGAGGCTGGCCACACTGCGCCAGCCACGTTGGGCTTCTTGCTGACTTCTGTCCCCACCTCAGGGCCTTGGCACTTTCTGTTCCCTCTGCTGGAATACTTTCCCTCCAGTTACCCACTGAGCTCCCCCCTTCCATCCTTAGGGTCTCTGCTAAAGTATCTCCTTCTCAGTGAGGCCTTTGGCGCCACCGCCGAAGTGTGACCTCCTCCCCTGCTCCCAGTGCTGCTCAGCCCCTCCCGCAGCACATACCTGACTTACCACGTGGCCTGTGACCACCCCTCCTCACCACACCCTCAGCTCCACGGGGCAGAGATTGAGGTCGGCCTACAACAGTGCCAGGCACCCCGTAAAGGCGGTTTTGAATGAATGAATGTCACAGCAGCCCTCGCAAGCCTAAGGATAAAGTCTAGTTCTCACAGCGGCTCGGCGCTCTGTGACCAGGCCTCGGCCGGCCATGCCTCCTCTCCTCTAACTTTCTTGCACTCTGGCTCCCTCACTCTTCCTCCAAAGAGTGCAGCTCCCTAGAGCCTTAGGGCCTTTGCACATGATGTTTCCTCTGTCCAGAACCTCCTCTTTTCCTTAGGGCTAGAGTAATTCCTACTTAAACTTCAGATCTCAGTTTGCTTGGAGATTTCTAAAACATTCTCCGTTCAATTATAATAAACAAACCAGGAATCAAAGCTTTCATTTCTAAACACTCAGCGCCATTAATTAATTAACTTATTCCTTATTTTACGGACTTAAAAGGCACATCCTCTCTAATATTAGTGGTGAAATCAATTAATAAATAATAGTGACAATTGAGCTAAATCAGTCCGATTAATCAGACACATTAATTATTTAAATAACCAACCCCTTTAATTGCCTGTATTAACTGATTTGTTCTGATAACTGACACCACTCGTTGCCTATATTAGCTTAGTTAATTGGATTAATGAGCAGTAATTAAAGCCCGTTATCTTTTATTTCCCCAATGCAGGTTTAAGTTTAAATCTGAGCTTCACCTTAGGTGCCTCCACCCTGGCCCAGCAGAAAGGATGCGGCCTCCCGGGGATCCTGAAGGAGAGGCGGTGGGGAGACACGGCCGTTCTGCTCTGCCCTGGTCCTGCCGACGGGCAGCTCTATTCTCCGCAGAGGCCTGCTGCCCTCTCTCTGTCCCCCCAGTCTCTTCCTTAGGCCTCGAGGCCTGGTCATACGGCCTGAGTGGAGACATCTCCAACCTCTGCTTCTGCTTCTTGGCCTTCCCTTTGCCTTTCTTCTCGGAGGTCCAGCTCCCTCATCTGGGAAATGGACACATTACAGCTGTCTTCCCAGAGGGGCCAGGAGGGTGCTACCAGAAGGAGGGTACAAGGTTCCCTAGCCCATGTGGCTCCTCTCTCTGTCCGGGCGCCCCCACTGCCCGCCCGCCGGAGATCTCCCATTCTGCCCCTCTGGGATGCTGAAGACTCTTTTCTTCCTTCACTCTGACCTTCACCTTCACTCAGCCCTGCCGGAGGAGCGACACTGCGTTGTGCTCCTAGTCCCGAAAGGCCCTGGGCACAGAGCGGTCTGGGGCAGAGGCCCATCTCTCCAGGACACCCTGACGTGGGGCCTTTGGGATTTCCTGCCAGGAAGGCTCTTGGCTTTAGCCCCTGCCCTGCCCCACCACCTCTGAGGTGGGCCTCCACTGTCCTGGAGACAACACTGCGCCCCCAGCACTGCGTCCCCAGTCTTTTTGACAGGGTGAGCTCCCCAGCAGGGGCTCAGGAAGGGTGTTAGCCCCGTGAGCAGGGGGCAATCGCCGCTCTTCCCCTGGCAGAGCTCAGGACTCCGAGGCTGAGAGCTGCTAAATGCGTCTCAAAATCCGCTGGCAAAGGAGCCAGAGGGAAAGCGTGCATCGAATGCTGACCGAAGGCCCGGGACCTGGGAGCCCCACGTCACAGTGGGAAACTGAAGCCTGTGGTGACCCAGGACACACAGCTGCACAGGTGAGGTCTGGGTGGCCCTGCTTGGTTCTTTGCGCAAGGTGGCCTCCCCCACGAAACAGAGACTGCTCCTGGGTGGGGAGGGGGAGAAGCTGGGGAGAAGACGACAAGGAAAGAGATATTTCACCCAGACCAGGAGCCCAGAACCGGCATCAGGAAGAGGAAACGGAGATGGGGCGGACAGAGAGGAGACCCTCTGGGGCTCTGGGGAGGGCCCTCAGCTGGGAGGGAGGAAGCTGTGTGACCCTGGGCAAGTCCCCTCCCTGGGCCTCAGTTTCCTCTTCCGTGACATGGGCATGGTGGTATCCTGAGTGGCTCTGCTGAACTGCCATTTCCTTGGGTCAAGCCCAGGATAAATGGTCTAACTGCCACACGTCACCCAATCCTCACAGCAACCTTGTGAAGCAGATATGGTTTTTGTCCCCGATTTATAGGTGAGAAAACTGAGGCTCAGCGAGAAGAGAGCTCAAGGAAGTTCCATCAGTGAGTCTCTGAGCTCTGATATATCCAACCCCTGTCCTCTCCAGCCCTCACCCCACATGGGCCCAGCATTCTGCAAGCAGGGTCCCCTGAGGGTTTGGGGGGATGGAGCTCCAGCTGGGGGCAGGGGGAGTCCATCTCTCCTGAACCAGAATAGTTCCCACAGCCGGAGGCGTCCGGGGGTCTCGGGGGCTGTGAGAAAGTCTCCACAGGAAATGAGAGCCAGGAGCAGCTGGGCCCCTTCCGAAGACAAGGACCAGCCGCCCGCAGCCTGAGGAGGCTGAAAGGCTGGGCCCACCACGGCCTCCTCCCCCAGTGGGTAATCACTACCAGATGCCCGGCCGCTGACGTCACCCTGCAGGGCCGAGAGGGTCGTGGGACTCTGGGGAACACTGGGGATTCTTGGATTAGAATCAACATTCCAGAAGGAAAAGGGGGGGGCGTGTTTTGACCTGTTCTCAATGCGTGGCATCACGGGTTACCCCGTGATGCCAATTACGTTTCCTTCCTTCTGAACAGCCCTGGGAATGGGGGTGTAGGGACCTGGGTCTCTGGGTCCGAGAAATGGACACTTGGGTGAGACACTTTACAGTGAGCAGAACTGCATTCAAATCCCCCTCAGAGGAGAGGTCCTTGTAAAACCCAAGTCCAAGTGGGACCCTCCTCCGCTCAAGGCCAGCAATGACCATTCAGAGTCACAGCCAGGTCCTAACCTGGCCTTCCAGGCCTTCCATTGTCTGAACCCACTTCCTCTCTGGCCTGTCTCCTACCACGGTCCTCCCCAGCCCCCATATTGTTCTAATGCAGCCGCTCAGATCTCCGCCGCTCCTTGAACAGGCCGAGGACGGTCCCACCTGGAGGCCTCTTACGTGGCTATTCCCTGGGCTTGAGACACTCGTCTCCAGACAGCAAGAGGAATTGTTACCTCGTCTTCTTCATTCGAACGTCACTTTCTTGGAGACCTTTTTCCTGGCTGACCTTCCTAAATTGCCACCACCAGCCACTCCTCAAGACCAATTCCCCCCACTTGATTGAAACCTTTCCCGCTTCTTTCTTCTGCCTGACTGTCATGTGAACCGTCTGTCTTCCCACACGGAAATGGGCGTTCCAGGAGGACTGGGTTTTGTCTGCTGTACTCACTGCTGTCTCCTAGGACCTAGAATAGTGTCTAGGGCAGTGACAAGTCAACCTTTTCCATTCCATGGCACACATAAACTAATTTCTAAAATTCTGCAGCACAGCAAAAAAATAAAATAAAATAATTTTCCCAATCTGACAAAAACCGATTCATTCACGGAGGATGAGTATTGTTGAGTTGACTGTTGTCATTGTTTTTTTGTTGACCAGCTAGGGGAGCAGAGGTCAGGTATTGCATATTTTAAAAATTCTTGTGCTACACCAGTGTGCTGTGGCGCAAGGGTTGAAATCACCAGTCTAGGGCATAGTTATATCTCAGCAAATATTAAAGTGACTAAAATTCCAATTCAACTAGCTGTGTGATCTCATACAAGTTATTAACTTTACAAAACTTCAATATCTTCATCTGGCAACTGAGCTCTTAATACCTCTCTCCAGGGGGTTATGAGAAGCCATTTGAAATAATGGCAGAAACAGCTTTGAACTTTATACTTGCAGGAAGCAAAATATGGCCTTCTGGTTAAGAATTTGGGCTTGGGCCTGGCCTGACCTGTAGTGGAGCAGTAGATAAAGTGTTGACCTGGAACGCTGAGGTCGCTGGTTCAAAACCCTGGGCTTGCCCGGTCAAGGCACATATAGGAATTGATGTTTCCAGCTCCTCCCCTTTCTCTCTTTCTCTTTCTCTCTCCTTTCTATTTTTATTTTATTTTTATTTATTCATTTTAGAGAGGAGAGAGAGAGAGACAGAGAGAGACAGGGGGAAGGAGCTGGAAGCATCAACTCCCATATGTGCCTTGACCAGGCAAGCCCAGGGTTTCAAACTGGCGACCTCAGCATTTCCAGGTCGATGCTTTATCCACTGCGCCACCACAGGTCAGGCTCTCTCTCCTTTCTAAAATGAATAAATTTTTTAAAATCTTAAAAAAATGTAAATTAAAAAAAAAGGAATTTGGGCTTGGGAGTCGGCAGGTCTGGGATCAAATCTAGGCTCTGACAATCTCTCTGTGACCTCAGGACAGTCCCTTCCCCTCTCTGAACCTCAGTCTCCTCACCGGTAAAATACAACCACCCACCACCCACCCACCCTGTCCCTCACGGGGTCCCTGTGGCAGACAGTGCCCATCGGCAGCTGGATGGTTGTGAGCAGGATCTTGCTCGCCTCCGGCAGGACCCTGGCCTGACAGCTCCTGGGTGAATATGGGTGGGGGTTGTTGGAAGCCTCGCTTCCCTCTCTGGGCCTCCACTTTGCCACCTCCTCTGTAACATAGACTGAGAAAGTAGGTGTCGGGGTTCCTGGATGGACTATTTCCCAGCAGAAGGCTGAGGGTGTTGGGGGGTGGCGGCGGACTAGGCTGGCGCTCTCCTTTCTGGAAGCTAAGGGCCCTTCATTCCCGGTGTTATGGGCCCCTCCTCCCTCCTTCCTCCTCGTCCCCATGATCTCAGCAGGGAACAGGGCACCAGGAAACTTCTGCAGCCTCACCTCTTCCCCTTCCTTCCTTCTGCTCCAGGTGCACACTGCCTCCCAGGGGGTAGGGGAGGGAGGGACAGCTAAGGCTGCTTGCTCATTGAGCAGCCACTGGAACCACCCCCTTGGGACCCCGGTGGGAAAGAGGCCCCAGTCTTGCTCAGCGGCTGTTCTTAAATGCCTTCCTCCTCAAGCTGGACAGATTCTCAGAGACCATCTCAAGCACAGCCAGGCTGCTGGGGAGAGTGAGACTCAGACTGGGGCAGGGCAAGCCTGAGATCACACAAGCAAAGCGGCTCTCCTGGCTCCGGGGTGCGGCGCTGGGCTTTAGGGGCCCCTGGAAGTGTTCAACAATTCCTGGCCTCCCACTGTGCTGAAAAGCAGCGTTGGACACTGGGTCCCAGGACAACGGGAGGAGACTCAATCTGACCTGCTACCTCAGCCCCCTAAGGACCCCTGGACACTCCAGATAGAAGATGGAGGGAGAGGGTCTCTTTCTCCCGACAGCTCTAGGCCATGCTTGATGTCAGGGGCACTGCCAGAACCACCAGCACCCGGCGCACAGAGGAGGAAGTCTGGGTCCCAGACTTGGCAGTGCCAAGGTTTTTAAAAAACACCCTTTTCAGAGGCCCCAGCCCTGCTGGAGGGGAATGAGTTGCCCAGCCTTTAAGGGCACGGACCAGGAAGGTGGAGTTAAACCCTGGTTCTGATCTGTGCTACTGTGTCAAACTGGGCAGGCAAACCTCTCCTTATTTGTAAGATGGAAATGATAATAGTGTCTCTTTCCTGGGACTGTTATAAGGAATAATTGCCCAACTCGTGTCGGGACAGAACAGGACAAGGTTACACCAAAAGTCCTTGATGCTAAACTCGCACCTGTTTGTCAGTTGCCCCAGGGGCAGGGATTTCCCCTTCAGATCACTACGTCCCCGTCGGCCCTCCCTGAACCCAGCACCGTCACTCACCCTCTGGGTCCCAGTGCGGGGCATCTTCGGCCCACTGCAGTCATGGTTCCCCGCGGTCAGCGCCTGCAGCCTGAGGACCTCCGCAGCCCGAGGGCTCTCGCCTTTCTCAGGCCACAGAGCGGCGGAGCACAGAGCAGGACTCCGGGGGAGGAGCCTGAGGTGTAGACCACGCCCACCTACGCCCATCCACCCCCATATCGCCCCGCCCTCTCCCCCGTCTGTCAATGTCCTGGGCCGGGGAAACCACGCCCCCTGGCACACACACCCTCCGCCTCGCCCCACCCCGCTCCAACCCCCGCGCAGCCTGGAAAGACCACGCCCCTCCTCCCGGCCGGTCCAGTTCCCTCAAACTCCCAGGGTACATCTTAGAACGCCCCTTCCTTACATACAATCAATCCTGCTCCTCCCATATGAGGCCGAATCTCGGATGGTGGGGCAGTCAAGGATGGTGGAAAGCATTATTTTTATTTTTACTTATTTATTTATTTAGCATGAGTTTTATTCATCATAAATGTAAGCATTCCTACTTATTGTTTGTGATGTGCCAGGCACTGTGCTAAGATTTTACAAGTATATTATTCTTGAATCCTCACTGCAACGCTACAAGGTCAATATTATCGATATGCCTATTTATCAGAACCTCAGAGAAAACTGAGGTTCAGAGAAGGGAACAGACTTGTCCAAGAGCACGCAGTGAGTAGCAGGCAGAGTCTGCACTGGATTCACCCAGCAGCTTACATTGAAGGGGGAGGATCTAGGATCAGTTATCCTAGCCTACAGAGCTGTGCTATTGCGTCTCAGGGCAAAGCCTCTCAAGAAAGGTTCCAGAACCAGCCCTCGAGTTATCTGGTTCAGGTGTTTTTTTCTCTCTTTATTTCAGTAAACACATCTGATCGGTGTGATTTACAGAAAGGCTCTTAGGGTTGCAACGGCTCCTTTGGTTGGGGTTGAAGTGTCTCCGAAGGACAGGAAGTATAATATACATGTCTGTAGGGTTTAGAAGGTGATGAATACCATGGGGTGGATGAGTGTGCAGCCCCTGGAGGCAAGCAGTTCCCTGTTCAAATCCCAGCTCTGCAACCTTGGCTGAGTCTCAGTTTCCCCATATATAAAAGAGGTTTAATCATAGATTATTTTACAGTTTTCAGTGAGTAACATTTGTTTGACACCCAATAAAATGGGTGCTTACTAAATAGGAGCTATGACCATTTGTATTTTTGCATGAATTCAACTCACACTAAAACCAAGTTAAGAGACAAATAGTTTTCTAGACCAGGTGAAGTTGTGTTGTCCAAAAGAACTAAGGGTGGTGATTCGGTTGTGGGGGCCCCAGGCAGGGATCCAGTGACTGGGCTTGGAGCCCAGCCAGCAGCTGAGTCCATGCTGGAGGATGCCTAGGGCTTTGGAGTCAGGTGAGTCCTAGTTCCTATCCTAACTTTGTCATTGCTGGATGTGCAGCCTGACTGGGAAGGTGTCTTTCCCTCTCCGAATCTGTTTCCTCACATGGACATAGCAGTGTGTCCCACCCAGATTTTGTTTTTGTTTTTGTTTTCTTGAAAAGGACTCACAAGTGAAGGGCTAAGCATAGGGCCTGGTTAACAGGAAGCACTTGGTTAAGGAGTGAGTGTTTGTTTTCCTAGATGTGTGTGTTGGGGGGTCCTCTCCAGGCTCTACTGACAGGAGGGTGGAAACCCCACCCCTGCAGGACTCAGCCTCACCTTCCCCTGGTGGGCACCTACCTTTCTGGGGGCACATTCCTGGGGACTCTCTCTTCTTCTGTGTCTGCCCTGGAGTCCTCAGTATTTCTCGTGAGGCCCAGCTCCACTGCTGAAGGGTTGGTTTCCACTGCTGGGGTGTCCTCCAGGGGCGGCTCGGACCCCACCACCTCCTCCTTGGCTGCCTCCATGGCTGGGGGGTCAGGCAGACCTCGGGGCACCAGGTGAGGCTTAGGGCCCACTCCTTGTTTCTCCTGCACAGCCTTTTGGTCCCGAGACTTTTTGATGCTGGGACGAGGCATGGTGCCCATGTGGCTGTACATGTCGCTGGAACGGGCATAAGCCGAAGGACTCTTGGGAACTGTCACCATATCATCTTGTGTGGCCTCAAAGGTTTCAGGCTTTAGAGTAGATCGGTTAGAGGTGGGGGCTGAGGACCGTCTCAGAGTGAAGGACCGAGGGAGGTTGGAGAGACTCCCAAAGCCCTTGAACTTGAAGAATTCTGGCAGGGGGAAGAGGAAAAAAAAGAGTTAATGACAATGCCAGCAGCAGCAATAACAATAATAATAATATGTACATGCTATTGGACTTATTGAGGGTTCAAAGAGAGTAGGACTCAATGACCCTTCCTCTAATTATCATGATCTAACTTGGCAGCTTTGGAGCCACAGAGCCCTGAGCTTGAATCTCTGCTCTTCTGCATCTTAGCTGTGCAACATTAGGCAAGTCACTTGACCTCTCTAAGCCCCAATCTCCACATTAGTGAAATAGATTCTAGTATCCACCTCCTACTGTCAGTGGGAGGACGGAAGGAAAGCATGGAAATGACATGCTTCACATGGTACCTGGCACAGAGAGTATCCTCAGGAAGTAATGAAGATGGTGGTCACAATGTGCCTCTGCATTTGTCAGACTTGCTGAAAGCATTACGTCCCTGAATTTTCAGCACAACACAGTGACACAAGTTTAATCCCCCATTTTCCAGATGAAGAAATTGAGGTTCCAAGATGTGAAGCAAACCCTGAACAGAGGTCACACAGGCTGCAGGGGAAGCTGCCTGCGTGTGTGTGTGTGTGTGTGTGTGTGTGTGTGTGTGTGTGTGTGTGTGTGTTCAGGAGCAGGGAGGAGGTGTTTGAGCACCTGGGGCAGCGGGGGGCAGGAGGTGAAATGAGAAAGGGGTCGTTAAGCGCCTGAAGGTCCTAGTCTCTGCGGTTCTCTCCTTCCTGTCAGCTGAGCCCTAGGTCCTAGCCGAGGTGGCAGTGCTCGGGTGATACCATCTCCTCATTTCTGCGGGGGTGCGTGTGAATTTCCTCCTTCCTGTCCCCAGCTGTGGGACTGCCCCTCTTCGCAGCCACCATCATCTGACTTCCTCATGTCTCCAGATAAGCAAAGAGGAAAAAACTCTGGCATTTTCCCGTACCTCAACATCCTCTGCCTCCTCGGGTCCTCACAACCATGTTGGAATATAGGTAAGATGCCCCCATTTGACGAGAGAGGAAACTGAGACCCAGAGAGGGGAAGGGACCTGCCCAAGGTCACACAGCAAGCTGAGCCTGGATGAAAGGCCAGACTCTGGACTGCTGGGTCAGTGCTCTGGGGCTTTCCTCCCACCCCTGCCCACCCCTCACTGGGTCTCAGCCCCTGCCTCCTGACAAACATCAGAAAACGCTGACACTCTGCTCTCAGAAAGGTATGCCATGGGGCAGAATTGTGCCAGCAGCCAGAGGGAGGCCTCCTTTCTCAGCACCATTTGTTTTGTCTCCTGGGCACCAGGGGTCTGGAGGAAACAGTAGTGGGGCAGGGAGGGAAACTGAGGCTCAGAGTCCAGGAACATGAGATTAGTGCTGGCCTATAGCCCCATATGATCTCATGCAATTCTCTGAGCCTCAGTCTTTTCATTTGCGAAATGCAGTCATAATCCTTGCCCTGTATATGCACAGACAGACAGACAGACACACAAACACACAAAAATACAGTTATCAAATCAAAGAAACCGGGGCCCAGGGAAAGCAGAAGTTTGCTGGGACCAGTAGGGGACTGACCTGGCGAAACAGCAATGGTGGGTGTGGCCCTTCTCTCAGTTGCTTTGTGTCCCCAGCCTCACTATAGGTGGGGACATGGGACAGCACCCCATGGCATACACACTCACCTGCCCTATCCCACTCACTCCCAACCTGAGACCCCATGAGAACGACGTGGAGTGCATGGCGGTCTCCCTGGTTCCATGAGGTCAGAGGGAGCCAGAGGTGGGGACACGCACATGAATAAAAGGGCTGAGACAGAGACAGGCGGAGAGCCAAACCAGCTGGAGAGAGAGAGAGAGAGAAGGTGACTGGGCAGCATGATGGAGAGATGGTGGCATGGAATCCCAGAAGCAGAGACCTCCGGAGAGAGACAGACATGGACAGAAACGGGAGTTATCAAGAAGCAGATGCAGAGAGAGGCTGAGATGGACAGAGGGATGAAGGACAGTGCACTCACTGAACTTTTTGCCGGCCTTCCTGGGCCCCTCTGTCATCTTGGCGAGTCAAGCAAAGCCGCTGGCCTGCGGGCAAGTGGCCGCTCAAGGCTCCGGACATGGACGTTGAGGTGCAGCCCTCACCTCCCGTTCCCCTTTCTCGCACCCTCTCGCTCGCTTCCTCTGTGTATGTGTATTTTTAAACCAGCGAAACTCCCACAGCCCCACCCTCCCCATCCTCTTCGCAGGGTGGTGGCTGGGGCCTCCCCCAGCCCAGGCCCCTGTGGGCCTCCTCCTTGTCCTCAGCGGGGGGGGGGGGGGGTAGAGGGGCAGACCACAGGCCCGTGGGACTGGGAGGTCTGGGGAACAAACCACAGGCTCTGGGAATGGAGCCCAGTGGGCTGGGGGCCGCTGGGGACCTGCCAACAGCTGTCAGGGGTCTGGCCATTGGGCTGCGAGAGCGCAGTCAGGCCTGGGCAGAGGGCAGCCTGTTCTGAGCCTGCCTGGGGACGGACTGGCAGCAGTGGATAGCAGAGTGCGGTGGTTAGGCCTGTGGGCTCTGGGACGACCCAGAGCCAAGTTCAAGTCCTGGCTGGCCACTTTGTCACTGTGTGATCCTGAGTGAGAGCACTCACCCCCCTGAGCCTGTTTCCCCTTTGTGAGCAGGGTATGTGCCATGCCCACCTCACAGTGTCTGGTGCTTGGTGCAAAGCCTGGCACAGAATCAGTGCCCATAAAGGTATAGTCATTCTTTTTCTTTCTTTTTTTTTTTTGTTGATTTTACAGAGAGAGAAGAGGGGGAGATGTATCAACTCATGGTTGTTTCACTTTAGTTCATTGATTGTCATATGTGCCTTGACCAGGCAAGTCAGGGTTTCGAACCGGTGACCTCAATGTTCCAGGTCAATGCTTTATCCACTGCGCCACCACAAGCCAGATATGGTCAGACATGGTGACTCTTTTTCAAGCTACCAGGGACATGGTGATAATTTGGCCCATCACACTGATTGTATAGAGATGGGGAAACTGAGGCACATGCAGGCAGAGGGATTGCCCCAGGTCATACAGTGGGTTGGTGCCACAGACTGGGTTACAGGTTGCCCTTTCAAGTCCCTTAATCCACAGCTTGCTTTGCCACCATACAACATGTGTGTGTGTATACTCACATAGGTAGGACAGATGGGGAAATGAAACCTCTCCTACACAGCTTGTCCCATGCACCTGAGGAGGTTGTCAACAGCTGCTGAGGTTGGGGGCAGGGGCCACAAGACCATGGACTTCCAGTCCCACCTCTGTATGCTACAGACAAGTTATTGGATCTTCTGAAGCTATAGTCACCTAATCTCTAGAAGTACAAGTGTAAGGTAAGCAGTCAACCCACAGAGGCTCCAGCGTGGTTTGACATCATTATCCTGGCCTCTTGGACTGGCAGCTGTTAGAGAGGGAGTCCAAGGTCAAGTGGGGCCACCCATAAAATAATGACAACTAACATCTGATCACTCAGTGTTTCAACCACAGGGCTCAGTCATTCTGTCCTAAGAGATAAACATCACTACTCTTGACCCCATTCTATAGACGTGGGAAAGTCAAGCTGCCAGGAATTGGAATCTGATTGTCCGCTATGGTCCTAGCTTCCATGCTGATGGCTCCTGCAACCTCCTGGCAGCTGCATGCTGGCCTGGGGTAGGGGGTGGGTCTGGCTGATGAAATGAGGGGGCAACTGAAGCCTTAAGAGAGAAAGGAACCCTGGCCGGATAGCCCGGTTGGTTAGTGTTGCACCAGCACACAGAGGTTGTGGGTTTGATCCGCAGTCAGGACACATGCAGGGGCAGATCGATGTTTCTCCTTGTCTCCCTTCCTTTCTCTCGAAAATCAATTTTAAAGTGTTTTTAAGAAAGGAACACGGTCTATGAGACCAAGGCACCAGGCTCTTGTTCACAGACAGATTGAATGGGACCAGTATTCAAAGTTCAAATGAAAGTTAAGGTTTCTGGGCCATTGACTTGGGAGAAAAGTGGGGATGCAATTCTAGCTCCTCCTACTGAACACTGACTATGAGCCAGACATAGAGCTGGAAGCCTCCACAGAGCCAAATCCTGGTACTGCCCCATTTCACAGATGAGGAGAGTGAGGTTAAAGCCCAGAGACTAGACAGACAGGCAGCTGCCTTAGCTCCCAGGCTGGTGCCCCTCCCATTTCTGGGTTGTTGTTAGGAGAGAGGGGCCAGTGGCCCGGTAGTAGTTAGGGGTCTTCCTAGTGGGCCCCTGGCTTCTCTCCCAGGAGGCAGTCCCAGTGACTCAGGCTAACTGCTGAGGCTGTGTCAGGCCCACTCTTGACTTACTGTGTGACTCTTCGTAAAAGACTTCACAACTTGGTCTCAGTTTCCGTATCTGTGAAATAGGTCCCCGTAGCCCCCACTTCCTGGAGTTGCTGTATGAAAGGAGCAAATGCCAGCCCAAGCCAGCTTCAGCTAACCCTGGCGGTTGGTGCTGAGGGGTCGTGGGGTCGGCCATACGGCATGAGAGCCCGGAATCCTAGCCACCGCGCGGCTGTGCTGTGTGGTGGAGTTGCCTGGTCAGTGCTGGGGGCCCTGTCGTTGGGCCTGGCGCCAGGGCAGTTGCAAAGTCTCCGGGAGAATGAATGGGCTCAGTGTGGCGGCTCTGCCGAGCTCAGAGCCCCCTTTGTGCTGCCTCGAGTGGCCGTTGGGAGTGTGGCTGGGGACCTGCCGGTGGGTGGCTGTCCCACAGGCCCTCCTCAGCTCGTGCTGGAGGCCAGCCACGCTCTGCTCCGCAGCCCTGAACACACACTTTCCTTCCCTTGGGCGTTCGCTTGGGCTGGACCCTCGCCTGGGATGCGGCCGCCTTTGAGTCCCTCAGGTCTAGGTCGAGCCATAAGGCCCCTAGAAACCCTGCTCTGATTTCTGTCCCCTCCCTCCTTGCTTTCTTCCTCAGTCTATGACTCAGTTGCTTACAGTTTCACCAGCCAGGTACTGTCATAGTCAAAAGCCTTTGACTGAGGCAAACCTGAGTTCAGACCCATCTGCATTACCTTGGACAAGCCACCTCTTTGAACGTCATTTTCCTATCACTAAAGTGGGACAAATATTACATCCTTCACATGACCCTGTGGCAATGAAATAAAACATTTATACGGAGAGTATCACCCATGTTGCAGTCCCTCGTGTCTTTATTTGCATATTCCAAACAGACCTGGTGCTCCCGAGAGGAACTAGCCTACCGCATCCACACTGGCCCCACGCCTGTACACTGTCGGTCTCAGGAATTCCTGCCCCTGGCCTGCCCCAGTTGTCTAGGGGACAGCGCAGGAGGATGTGAACGACCTGCACTTTGAGAGAAGAGACCTGGCTTTGAGTCCCAGCTCCACAGCGTCCGGCCCTGCGGCCTCTGGCCGGCCACCTCTCCGCTCTGAGCCTGGGGTTCCTCTTCTGCCCCTTGGGCCCAATAACAGCAACCTCCAAAGAGGAGCGCTGTAATCCCCGGGTGACGACCCGTATCAACACAGAGCCAGGGACCGAGGCAGTGCCCGGCTAGTGGGGGCAGGCTGGCCAGGTGGTAAAGGGATATGGGTGTCACACAGCCATTCTCTGTCCTTGCCTCCTTTATCCAGGGGACCCTCATCTCCGCAGACACACCCGCAGCCAAGAGCAGCCCACCCTGTGAGCCTCCCTTCCCCTTCCCTCCATCCATGCCCTACCTGTCTCAGCTCGGGGGAGGAAAACAGAGGGTCTAGGCCAGAGTCAAACAGCTGGCCGGCAGTCCCCGGTCCTAGTCTGTGCCTGTCTCCCCCACTGTAAATGGCAGCAGGACCAGAGGCTCTCTTGGAGCCTGGTCAGTCAGCAAACATTTACTGAGTACTGGCCACATGCCCGGCCTGGCTGGCTTAGCCGATCCATGCAAGCAGGAAGCATTTCCCTCAAAGCAGCAAATCAGATGTCAAGGTAAGTGAGAAACTGTTCCAGCTAGAACCTGATTTTTCTCTCTTTACCTGGTGATCTGGAGCCCCAAGCCTAGGCAGCCTGAGTAGCCCTCTGAAGGGGGGCCATCTACCTTCCCCCCAAAGCCTGGGGGAACAAGACCCCAAAGGGAAATGACGGGCAGTGTTGGGGTTCAGGCCAGGAGTAATAGTGGGGTGGGGGTGATGACACCACCGGAACTTATGTTGAGGCTTCTGCCCACAGGATGTGACTTAGGGAGGGTTTGTGGGAAGTAGGCAGGGGCCCCAGCCTGAAGTTCTGACAGTGACAGCCACTTAAACCCATGGCAGACCTCCGGTGCTACCGTCCCCTCCACACCTCCTGTCAGCATCCAGGGCCCCTCCAGCAGTGTGGGCCATGACTGCCCTAGCTCCGCCCCTCCCCTCCCAGCCCAGATGGGCAGGGGGTCCTACATGGATAAGTGCTTGACGTTTGTGCCAGACTGACCTGGTTCAAATACCAGTATGGCCACTGGCCAGCTGCTTGATCCTGGCCGGGTGAGGGCAGCTGCTTGATCCTGGCCAGGTGAGGTCACCTCTGAGTTGCAGTGTCCTTATGTGTACAATGGAGGTGATAAAAGTACCCACCTCTTAAGGCTGAGTGAGAACTGAGATAGTTCCCATCAAGTGCTAAGTGTATGCCTCGGACCACTTATTTCTCCTCAATAAGTTGTAATTACTACAATTATTATTTTCTCCCTCCTTGCCCTCGCCTCCCTCAATTAGGCAATGGCCTCCCTGCTTCTAATAGTGTACCCACGAAGCTGACCTCAGATCGCTCCCTGATATGTCACTGCCTGAAACCCTCACTGGCCCCACACTGCCCTCAGGAGGGCTCTCTGCTCCTCACCTGGCCCTCCCCCACAACAGGGTCCTTGGGACACCATTCCTGCCTCCTCCTGCGAGGACGCTTCAAGGCCAAGTGTGTGGCGGAAGAGCTGGGTGGTTTTCTGCAGGTAGAGAGGGTTCTGGGGTGCAATCAGGGAGCACAGCCCTAAAGACAGGAGGCCTGGAGAGTTAGGAAACAGGAGATTCGTGTGGCCACAGCCCAGACGGGGAGCTGGAAAGCACCTCAAATGGCACAATTCGGTTTCTCCTGCAAACAGTAGAGGGAAATACAGACTAGACTTCAGAATGATCCGGTGGGTGCTGGGAGGGGGACAGACGGAGAGACCAGACTGGAGAGGCCGGACTCAGGATCCACGGGCAGAGGCCTGAAGAGGGGCAGACTGAAGGGGGCAGAGGAGGCAGAGGACAGCTTTGCAGGGGGTGGTTGACGAGTAAGGAGAGCTGGAAGAAGTCAGGAGGCCCCGGAGCCAGGAAGATGTCAGAAAGAGGCGGAGGGGAGGTGGGGGCGGGGGAAGGGAGCATAGGGTCCAGGAGGGAGACGGCCGGTGAATGGTGGGCTTGGCGTCTAGCAGAGGAGAGCAGGCCTCAAACAGCACACAGCACCGCTGCTGTACTCCTGGCCCCGCTGTGAATCGCCTGAGTCAGGAGACTCCTCTTCAGACACACCAGGTTCAAGTCCCGGCTTTGTCACTACATTATGTTGGTTGGGCAAATGACCTCACCTCTCTGGGCCTCAATGTCCTCTTCAGGAAAATAGGCTAGGGATCCTGACTAGGAGGCTGTGGATTCAGGATTCAGCGGGAACGCCTAGCGCCTCCCGAGCACACAGCGCGGCTGAGTGCATGCCGGCTGTTTCTGTGATGGCTGACCCAGGGCTGGATCTCCTCCGGCGCCGCCCGGCGGGGACCGGGGTCCTGTGGGTTTCATTCCTGCCTCCCAGAGAACCGGGGGTCCAAGGCTGGAAGGCTCGGGCGTTGCTCGCTCGCAGCTTCCAGTGTCGCCGCGCCCTCTGGCGGCCATCGGTTGCCATGTCAACGGCGGGTGGCAGAGATCCGGGAAGGCGGCAGTGGGGGCCGTTTTCTCTTCCCAGGACCTGAGGCAGATCCCTGGCTGCCTCCTGCCTTCACCAGTGGGGAGGGGAAGGTCACTCCGAACCGGGGAGGAAGCGGCTCCCCGCGGCAGCTGGCCTGTGTTGGTAAACTGAGGCACGCGGCGTGGCGCCAAACAGCCAGGTGTCGGGTGCGGGCCCCACCTCCGAAGGCGGAGGAGGGGCCGCGGTCGGTGACGCGCTGAGGGCCGCCGGCGGCCAGCGGGCGGGCGGCGGCGGCAGGTGCGGCCGCGGAGGGCGGGAGAGAAGCGGGAGGGGGAGGGCGGAGGGGGAGGGGAGGGCGAGGCCTGGGCACCTCCCCCTTTATAACGCGCCCCCTCCCGGGCTCTGGGGCCGCCTCCTCGTCGGCTCTTCCCGTCTCGCCCCCTCGCTCAGCCGCCCCGGGCCCGGGCCCGGCCAGGGAGCCCCCAAGCCGCGGCTTGGGGGCCGCCCCCCCGCCCGCCACCCCGCGCAGCCCGGCGGAGGCGGCGCCGTCGGAGGAGGAGGAGCAGGGCACTGCGGCTGGCCCGGGATCGGGCGCCAGAGCGGCAGCAGCTTCGGCAGCAGCGGCGGCCCGAGCCAATGCAGCGGGACGCACCGCCCCGAGCCCCCGCCCCGGCGCCCCGGCTCTCCGCGCCCCCGATCGGGGTCGCCGCTAGCACCGGCGGCGGCGGAGGCGGGGGCAGCGGTGGCGGCGGAGGCGCCTCTGCAGCTCCGGTTCCTCCTGGCCTCCCGGGAACTACAAGTCCCAGGGGGCCTGGCGGCGGGCGGCGAACGGAAGAGGCGGGGTCGGCGCCGCGAGGCCGGAAGTGGCCGTGGAGGCGGAAGTGGCGCGGCCGCGGAGGGGTCTGGAGCGCGGCAGCGGGACCCGGAGCGGGAGCGGCGGCGGCGGCGGCAGCTGGGGGCGGCGGCTGCGGCGGCGGCGCGCTGGAGGCGGCCATGGCAAAGCAGTACGACTCAGTGGAGTGTCCTTTTTGTGATGAGGTGACCAAATATGAGAAGCTCGCTAAGATCGGCCAAGGCACCTTTGGGTAAGGCTGGGCCCAGAGGGACCCGGTGCCCTGGCCTGCATCCCTCGCGGCCGGCGTCCGGACGCGCGGGGCTGGCCCGTAGGTGGTCGGGGGGCCACTTAGCCCTAGACTTGTCTCCCAGTCTCGCCAGGCTGGGTTGCCTCCCGCCCAGGCCGGACGGAGCTGGCTGGCGGGGAGGAGCCTGAGGCCCGTGATGGGGGACGGGGAGGGGTTGCAAGAGGAGCTTGTGAGGGCACCAGGATCTCTCCAGGAGACGCCTGGGTGAGAAGAGACTGAGGGGAGGAAGTAGAGGCTCGGAGAGGGACCGCAGATAGCGGGTGCTGGGGTAGCCGAGTACCCTAGGTAGCAGGCCCAACCCCGCCCGGTAGGCTCTTCTTTCCTGCTCTCTTCTGGTGGGGGAGGGGCAGGCCCTGCGAAAACGGGCTGATGAGCTTTGGGTCTCCCTCTCCGCCTGCAGGGAGGTGTTTAAGGCAAAGCATCGCTTGACTGGCCAAAAGGTGGCTCTGAAGAAGGTATTGATGGAGAACGAGAAGGAGGGGGTGAGTACAGGTCAGGTGGCACTACGTTGGGCACGTGGGTATCCACGCTGCTGCTTCTAGGATTCTCACGCTGAGATTTAATTTGTCTGGAGCAGTTCGGTAATTCCCATAGTAGAGAGAATTTGACTTCTAAATTAAATCTTTTAGTTCAGATGTTTTAAAGTACTTTTATTCTTAAACAGATATGATTGGAGCCAGGAGGGGGAGCTCACGCTTGCAGTGAGTGCACAGCAGCTTATGAAGTTAGGAAGCTTTTTAAACCCCTTTTCCTTAGTTGTTGTTTAGTATAAAAGAAAAATAAATGCAGTGGCTTTTAAAGGGTGCCTAGTACTCAAGTGAAAAGGAGCAGTCTCCTCTCCCCACCGTGCCTTAGTTGTAGGTCAGCTTCCAGAGACCTACTTCTTAGCAAGGAAATTTCTTAATAGATATTTATGTTGTTTTTCTTACCATCCAAGTTAAACAGGCATAGAGCTAAAATTTAGAGATTGAAGATGCTAAGAAGAAGTTACTAACTAATAGTGAATGGTTAAGTGTTGCTATTTTGATTCACTGTCCCCAACCAGCTCCTTGAGAGGTGCAATACTACATTACACTCATTTCCTAGAGAAGGCATCTGAGAGAGCTGACTTCAGAGCCCGTGACTGTACTGTCTCCCAGCCTGTACCGCGCAGTGCACATCCCACGGGTAGTTTCTTGGTCTGTCATGCACTGTTCAGTTCTGACCCCCCTTTCTGTCTTTCTCCACACAGTTCCCCATTACAGCCTTGCGGGAAATCAAGATTCTCCAGCTTTTAAAACATGAGAATGTGGTCAACTTAATTGAGATCTGTCGAACCAAAGGTAAGTTGTTTGGATCTTATCCCCATTTTCAGGTAAAGAAAGTAAGGCTTACAGCTTAAGCTTTGTTGGCAAAGTTGGAACTGGACACACTTAAATTGCCTCTTTTTAACCCAGACTACTGTGTCTACTTTCTCTGGTCTTTTCACCACAGTTGGTGCTTCCCCAGGGCCCGCCCCAGCATCCGGCCCAGAGGAAGCACTTGGGAAGTATTTTACCAGTGAAGGAACGCGCAGATGGGTGCTGGGTGTCCATGTTGGAGGGACATAGGAGCTAGTTGTGGGAAATGAGTAGCATATGGGGATTTTTGACTTTCTTCTTCTTCACCTTAACGCCCCCCCCATTCTCCCCGCCCCAGCTTCCCCCTACAACCGCTGCAAAGGCAGTATATACCTGGTGTTCGACTTCTGCGAGCATGACCTTGCTGGGCTGCTGAGCAACGTGTTAGTCAAGTTCACGCTGTCGGAGATCAAGAGGGTCATGCAGATGTTGCTCAATGGCCTCTACTACATCCACAGGAACAAGGTATGAGAGGGGAGGCCAAGGCTTGGTCTGGCCTCTGTGCTCACTGCTGGCTGCATGTGGCTAAAGGACCCTGGAGAACTTGACCAAGCTCTCCCTCTCGCCCTTCCTGTAGATCCTGCACAGGGACATGAAGGCGGCTAATGTGCTCATCACCCGAGATGGGGTCCTGAAACTGGCAGATTTTGGGCTGGCCCGGGCCTTCAGTCTGGCCAAGAATAGCCAGCCCAACCGCTACACCAACCGTGTGGTGACGCTGTGGTACCGGCCCCCAGAGCTGTTACTCGGTGAGGACCCCCGAGCAGGCAGAGGGGGCAGAGGCTAGGCGCTTAACCTGGCCTCAACTCCCCACTGCCAGGGCTTCTTGAGCCGCTGGCCCTGAGGCATTGCATCTCAGGAGGCCCTTGGGCTCAAGGGGCCCTCCTGGTGCCCTCTTCTTACCAGGGGAGCGGGACTACGGCCCCCCCATCGACCTGTGGGGTGCCGGGTGCATCATGGCGGAGATGTGGACCCGCAGCCCCATCATGCAGGGCAACACGGAGCAACACCAGCTCGCCCTCATCAGTCAGCTCTGTGGCTCCATCACCCCCGAGGTGCGTGGCCTGCTACTGGGCACCTGGTCTCTGCAGAGGGCAGAGATCCAGAAGTCACCCTGGCAGGGGAGGCGTGGGGAGTGGAGCAGAAGCTCTCTGGAGAGGTGGCTGGTGGAGGGACAGGGCCTGCTCTTCAGAGCCACACAGGCTGTCCCTGCTCTGACACCAGCTCTGTGGCCTTCCACAAGGCATTAGAATTTTTCGCCTCAGAGCTGTGTTCCCCTGTGACATGACTGCGTGTCGCAGCTGGGGTGCACGTATGCCAGCTGATTTGTGTGAGAGGGTCTGGCACTCGAGGTGCCAGATACATGTCGCTGCTGCTTTCGCCTTGGAGGAGTTGTGCTCTCCTCCAGGTGTGGTCTGGGAGCATCTGGACCGAGAAGGATTAGTCTCATCAGGTGCTTGACCAATGGACGAGCCACTCATCTCCTGAGCTAACTTCATCCTCTCTCCATGCCCACCCCGCCCCCAGGTGTGGCCGAATGTGGACAAGTACGAGCTGTTTGAGAAACTGGAGCTGGTCAAGGGCCAGAAGCGGAAGGTGAAGGACAGGCTGAAGGCCTACGTGCGCGACCCCTACGCGCTGGACCTCATCGACAAGCTGCTTGTTCTGGACCCTGCCCAGCGCATCGACAGTGACGACGCCCTCAACCATGACTTCTTCTGGTCCGACCCCATGCCCTCAGACCTCAAGGGCATGCTCTCCACCCACTTGACCTCCATGTTCGAGTACCTGGCCCCGCCCCGCCGGAAGGGCAGCCAGATCACCCAGCCTTCCACCAACCAGAGCCGCAACCCCACCACCACCAACCAGACGGAGTTCGAGCGTGTCTTCTGAGGAGCCACTGATGCTTTTCCTGAGGGCACGTTTTCCTTTTCTGCTGTGACTCGCACTGTGGAAATGATGGGCCATTTGAGATTTTTTTCTCTAGTGCACATTTTACGTAGTCCCCATGTGGGCACTGGGAATGCCAGTTGAATGGACGGAAGTGAAGCTTTGGCTGGAAATCAGCAGGGCGCTGGCTGCCTCCCCCGGTTCCCGGGCTCTCTGGGTGATATTCGGAGGATCCTCATTTACCTGCGACAGGAATGGGGGGTGCACCCCACCAGTGACTGAGTCCCCAGCATGATGGGAGGAAGGGACAGAGCCATCGCCTGTCCTCAATCTTACTCCTGGGACAAGAAACTTGCGTGGGGGACAAGCAGCCTTGAAGGTGGGCTGTTCTTGGCCTGGCCCTTGGAAGTCCCTGGGCTGCCAAAAACATGGTTTCTTCCGGAGGAGGATTTTATCATGTTTCTTTTATTCGGTTGTTTAGACATTCCTGGACGCAGCTTGGCCAGTTATAATTAAAGTTGACTGTTCCTTTTCCCCCCACAAAGTGGCTGTGTGCTTTGTCCTTTTTCCCCCCACAAAGTGGCTGTGTGCTTTGTCCTTTTCCCCCCACAAAGTGGCTGTGTGCTTTGTCCTTTCCCCCCCACAAAGTGGCTGTGTGCTTTGTCCTTTTCCCCCCACAAAGTGGCTGTGTGCTTTGTTCTGTATTCTGATCCCAGGGCTTCCGCTGCAGCCAGCACATGGGCCTCACGGTTGCAGTTTGATTTGTCAGATCTGGACTCTGTCTCAGTTCATGTCCCCTGATGTTTGTACAGGATTTTTGTTTTTTTCCCCCTATTTGGTACTTTGGTACCTTCCGGAACACTTGTCAGCTTGCTGCCCGGAGGGCAGGTACCAGATGCCTCTCCACTCTGTAGGGGGAAGGGGTTCCAGCTCCTTGGTGGGGGACTGGAGAGGTTCTGCATGAATTTTGGGAGTATACTATTTAACTCGGTACAATTAGTAATCAAAGAACTCCAAAAACAGCAAGGTGTCCTATGACAGTAAAGTCGCCATGTTTTAATTTTAAATGACATAACTGTTGTGGAGAAACTCACGGCTGATCTAATTATTCAAGGTACAAGGTTTTTTTTCTCTGAAGGATAAAAAGTTTCTATAACAGATTCGTATTCTTGGACCCAGTGATTCCACTTACAGAAATTTCTCATGAGCAGTTGTGCAGTCTGTTACCTGCTTGAGGCCTCTCTGGGAGAAGGGAGACATGGCCCGCTGGGCACTCCAGTATTTAGCGGTCCTGGAATTGAGAGCAACAGATGAAGAAAGAAGTGACCAGAGGGGGAGTTGAGAAACGAAGGGACAGAGTATTGGAGGAGAAGGGAGTGATCATTTACACGAATTTTGCTGATAGGTCCAAAAGACAGGAGCGAGTGCTGACCATTGGGCTTACCCATGTCGAGGTCAGTGGTGACCTTGGTGAGAGCCATTGGGTGGAGTGCCTCCTTTGAAACCTTGCTGGGGGAGCAGAAGCACTGGAAGACACGAGGAGGAAAACAGGACAGTAAGGAGTTTCTGGGAAGCAGGGTTAGGGAACAAACTAGTCGTATAATCTAAGACAAGAGCCATGACTTCATGGAATGGCCCAGTAGAGAAAGCACGTATTGATTCCTGTTCCCTGGACAGAAGGACCATGTAGCCAAGTGTATAGTGGCTGTGCCACTTGAAGTATATGCACTGCTGGAAAGACGTTCCAAAGGCAAGAGGTGGAAATACACTGAGTTCATTTTATAAGAAAGCCAAGAAGGAATCGCTAAAATCCACCCATGGTTATTTGGAGTGGTTCTGTCCTTTATGCTTCTCTGTTTTCTCACTTCTTGAATTAATATTTTTATTCATGCAATTAAACCATATTTTAAAACAACCAAATCAGATCCTAGACTTTGGAGCTCTGGCTCCAAGTCCCCCCCCACACACACACACCTCCCCAGAGAACACTCCAGAGAGGAGGTTAGGACTAGTGGCAGCTGTAGGTCCATCTGCTTCAGCCTCCAAACCTGGTGTGACAGATGTCATCCCAGTCTTTGGGGTCATTACCCTGAGGCACTTAGTGAATCTCAAATAGCAGGTCAGCCAGCAAGAGGTGTGTAAACAGGAAAGGTCTTTACTAGCTGGTTTGGGTGGGCCCGAGGGTCACCTGCAGCCAGAGGAATGGGTCTGTGTCCTGGCTCCTTTGGTGAAGCACAGCCTCTCCCCTCAGCAGGCTCGGACTCCTTAGGTCAAGGGCGCCTCTGAATCCTGCTCCCTGCTCCTCAGGGATCCCAGCTGGGCAGGGCCAGGGCAAACAGGCCCTAATGGTGGGTAGATGGGCTGATAAAGCCAGCCCTGAAGGCTGGAAGTCTCCCACGTGCCTCTCCTGCCAGCACCCCCAGCTGCCTGCTCACCTTTAACCTCTGCCCAGTTATGTAACTATGGAAATTCTGCACTCTGGAAACCTCCAGAGAGGACAAGAGGTCCCTGGGCGGATGCTAGGATGTGAGCGCGAACCAATCAGGTAAGAGCTTCCCTGCACACTGGGGAGGCCCTGGGCTTCTGGTGGGGAGAAGGCAAGGTCTTGTGGGTAGCCTCTCAACTCCCCGTCCCACCTCTGGCCTGGCAGAGGCCTGCACAGAGCAAGCCTGTCTTGGCAGAGGTGGTCTGTGATCACTCTGCCCGCCTGGTTGGGGAGCATGAAGTCCTGGGATGAAAGGTGCCCGGTCCCTGGTTACCTCCTGGCCAGTGGTTGAGAAGCTCTGCTGGGAAGCAGCCATGGAGCCGCCAAGCCCGTCCAGGGGGCCTTTCTCAGCTAAACCTGCCTCCTTCCAGGTAGGAGAATGGTCACCTTGGGTGGGTGGCCTGCCTCTCCAAGCCTCAATTCTTTCTTTTGTTCAAATGGGTGTAAATATCCCTCGGGGGTCCGAGACCATCAGCAATGATAATAACCCCACCTTTCGTGGAACCCAAAGGGAAAGTTTGTCACTGATGAACCTGTTGTAAAGGCCTGGGATAGTCAGCACCCCCCACGGCTTTACAGCTCACAGTTGCCCCCACCCAGTTGGTGTGAGGAGGATCTTGAGTGAGGGTCTCTAGAGCAGAGCCCTTAAGGTAGCAGGTGTGGCTGGTGGCAAAGGCCACCTCTGGGGTCCTCTTGTATGTTTACATGATCTGTAGACAGGATTTCATCTGCTTGGCTCTCAGGAATGTTCTGTGGAGAAAGACTTAGTCTCATTTTATTTTATATTTTATTTAAGATATTTATTCATGCTAGAGAGAGGAGAGGGAGAGAGAAAATGGGGGGGGGGAGTGGGAAGCAACTTGAATTTGCTTCCCCTATGTGCCATGACCTGGCAAGCCAGGGCTTCAAACCTGCAACCTCAGCATTCCAGGTCCATGCTTTATTCATTGCGCCACCGCAGGTCAGGCTGTTAGTCCAATTTTAATAATAACAATTAACAATGATCAGGGCAACATTGATCAAGTTCTTACTACCTATTGGGTAGGGCCCACTGTTATCTGTGCTCACAGATGTGAAACCGTTATTGCCTGCATTTTATAGACCTGGTAGGTGTAGTTAAGAGCTATTAAGGACTTAGCTCCTTAAAGATTTCTAACCTTGTCCTGGTTGGATAGCTTAGTAGTTAGAGCATTGTCCTGATATGCAAAGGTTGTAGGGAATGGATTGTTGTTTCTGTCTGTCTCTCTAAAATCAACAAATAATTTTTTTTTTTTATTTACAAGGAGAGACAGACAGGAAGGGAGAGAGATGAGAAGAATCAACTCATTGTTGTGGCACCTTAATTGTTCATTGCTTGCTTTCTCATATGTGCCTTGACGGGGGCTCCAGCTGACCTTTGGGCTCAAGGCAGCCACCTTGGGAGCATGTCTGATTTCACACCTAAGCCGGCGACCCCACACTCAAGCTGGATGAGCCTGTGCTCAAGCCTGTGACCTCTGGGTTTCAAACCTGGGTTCTCAGCATCCCAGGCCAACACTCTATCCACTGCACCACCGCCTGGTCAGGCTCTTAACACTTTTAAGAAAGTTTTTATTCTGAAATACTAATATAATCATGTGGTTCAAACTTCAAAAACTATACAAGGGTGGCTGGTGAAAAGAAGGCAGCAGGAAGGTGACATTTAAGCAGAGACCTGGAATGAGTAGGAGTCAGTCATGTAAGCTTTTGGGGAGAGAAAGTTCAGGGCAGAGGGAACCACCAGTGCAAAGGCCCCAGGCTTTGTTATGCATTCACTCTGCATGACCTTCGGCAGGCTGAGGAAATCCTCTGTGCCTGTTTCCCAGGCAGACTAAATGCGTATCTTTAATGCTGAGTGCTAATTGTGGACTTTCTTTTTTTCTTTACAGAGACAGAGAGTCAAAGATAGGGACAGACAGGCAAAAACGGAGAGAGATGAGAAGCATCAATCATTAGTTTTTCTTTTTCTTTTTTTTGTAATTTTCCGAAGCTGGAAACGGGGAGAGACAGACAGACTCCCGCATGCGCCCGACTGGGATCCACCCGGCACGCCCACCAGGGGGCTCTGTTGCGACCAGAGCCATTCTAGCGCCTGGGGCAGAGGCCAAAGAGCCATCCCCAGCGCCTGGGCCATCCTCGCTCCAATGGAGCCTCGCTGTGGGAAGGGAAGAGAGAGACAGAGAGGAAGGAGAAGGGGAGGGGATGGGCGCTTCTCCTGTGTGCCCTGGCTGGGAATTGAACCCGGGACTTCTGCACTCCAGGCAGACGCCCTACCACTGAGCCAACCGGCCAGGGCAATCATTAGTTTTTCATTGCGACACCTTAGTTGTTCATTGATTGCTTTCTCATATGTGCCTTGACCGCGGGCCTTCAGCAGACTGAATAACCCTTTGCTTGAGCCAGCGACCTTGGGTCCAAGCTGGTGAGTTTTTGCTCAAACCAGATGAGCCCGCGCTCAAGCTGGCGACCTCGGGGTCTTGAACCTGGGTCCTCGGCATCCCAGTCCAACACTCTATCCACTGCGCTACCGCCTGGTCAGGCTATGTGGACTTTCAGAAAGGTAGGCATGCAGTTGGCCTTTTTGAGGATCTGAGAAGGCCAGCTGGGCTGGTGAGCGAAGAGATGATAAGATGGAAAGTTTGGATTTCATCCTAAGTACAATGGGAATCCACTGGAAGGTTCGAAGTAGAAGAGAGATAAAGTCTGATTTTTTTTTAAAAACGGTGGAGAATGATTGTAGGGTCAAGAGGACTAGCAGCCCTGGCCGGGTAGTTCAGTTGGTTAAAGTGTCACCCCAATACGCCAAAGTTGAGGGTTCGATCCCTGCTCAGGGCACATCCTAGAATCAACCAATGAATGCACAAGTAGAACAACAAATTAATGTTTCTCTTTCTCTCTCCTTCCTCTTTCTCTAAAGTCAATATTTTTTTTAAAGGGAGCAATAGCAAAGAAACTATAAGGTAGAGCAGCACTGGCAGCCTGGAGCACAGGGTGACCGAGTGGACAGGCCTGTGGATGGTGGGGTCTGGGGCGAGGGAGGGGGAAACCGAAGGGGAGGCCCAGGGTTAGGCTTGGACAGCGGGGTGGATGGTGCAGCCGTTTTCTAAGCTGGCAAGGCCGGGGGAGGAGCAGGTTTTGGGGCGGAGGTACAGGGAACATGTTATGGAGCTGACCGGGTTAGATGCCATCAGATGATCACGGGCCAAGGTTCACTTGGGAGTCAAATGTTATCACAGACCCGGATTAGCAGAACCTTGGACCGTCCAATGGGAAGAGAGTGCAGAAGGTATGGCCTTCGAGGAAAGGGGAGAAGCAGGAGGGAGGGGTCCAGGAAGCCCAGAGGACAAAGGCGATCAGAAAGAGGGGCATCATCAGTGTGTCACCTGCCACCCGAGATGGAGCCTATGGGTCTCTGATCACAGCTCTAGTTGTTTTCAGGGTCATGTTTAGAAGTAGAATTTCAGGGTCAAAGGGAATCTCATTTGTCCTCCTAATTAACTAAATTCATTAACACTTTAGCAACCAGTATCAGGGTGAGGATTAGGAGAGGCTGCCCCTTGAGGATACGGAACTCCGTCTAATGCAAGTCCCCCCCCCCCCCCAGTTACCGAAAAGTGTTTCCATGTAGGTCACTGGATGTAAGTAGATATTCGGAACTGAAGGAGTCTTTATGTATATCACAGGGGCAAAACCCTGCGTGGCCATAAATCTTTCCGTTCTGAATGCTAAGCTTCTGCACAGAGCTGTCAATGAGCTTGAACCTGCCGTGGTCTCCACAGAACGCTGGCTGGAGGAAAGGTGTAGCTGGACCTCTCCAGTCCAGGCTCTCTGGAGTGTGGTGGCCTTTGGAGACTTGTCCTCATTGAGACACTCCATCCTTTGTCCCAAAATATCCCCAGAAATTATGGGCTCATAAAGAGCTAATTTCAGGCCTCCCCCTAATACGGAGGAGACTGGAAGTCAGACAGGATCAGAGAGGGGAATTTCCCAGGGTTACACAGCACATCAACAGTGGAGAGCCAGGATGACCAGCTGTGTGGTGGTGAATGAGGGCAGGCTTTAGTGTCAGCAAATCGGATTGGAATCTTGTCTCTGCCATATACTGTCTGCATCACCCTGGGTGAGTTGCTTAACCTCTGGGAGCTTCCATTTCTTCACTTATAAAATGGGGGTAATCTCTAAGTCACACAATTCTCAAGAGGATGAAAACAAAGTGCAGGGCCCAGTACAGGGAGAACTGCTTAATAAATCTTAGCTAAAAGCCACTCACCCAAAAGTGTTTCAAGGCAGAGGCAAATGTGAGCAAAGACTTGGAGGTGGAAGAGGCCAAGACCAATTCTGGAAGTCCCTGCCAGCTGGCGGTGCTGAGGCCCTGCGGTGGTGGATGAGGCAGGAGGCGGGCAGGGGCTGGGCCTTGGCAGGCTTGCTGGCTTTATTAATCCTAAGGGAATGATGGGGCGGGAGAGGGGCAGTGGCCTAGGCAGATCTGAATTTAGAAAGTCCACCCTAGAACCCAGTCCCTTGACTTTGCTGGCCCGCTGTGTGACTCCAACCTGTCTCAGACCCTTCCTTCTCTGCACCTCAGCCTCCTGTCCCTGGAGCAATGAGAGTGCTTCTGATCAGAGTTTGCAAGTATGTATATTCCTTTGTAAATTTCCTCCTTTACTGTCCTCTCACCCCCTGGACAGGGCACTCTGTGAGCAGAACTTGTCATCTGTCCCCAGAAGCCAGTGTCCCCAGGGCCTAGCCCAGGGTCTGGCACAGAGACAATTTCTTGTCAAATGAATGAGTGAATGAACGAGTGCACTGATGACATCCTTCCCTCTGGGAGGGTGAGGATTAAAGCAGAACCCCTGCGCCCCTCACTCGCCCTCCACACTCCTGCAGTTCAGCCTCCCGTTGGTGGACACTGGCTTGCTTGCCAGTTTCTCCACACCTTTGTTTCCTTTTCTTTTTTCTCCAGACAATGACTTAGTTTCTATTGTTCTTTCCGGAGAGTGAAAACACCATCATGATAGTAATAGTGGTTCTCCAGGTGTGTGATGAAGGTGCCTTTGATTTTCTCTTTTACACATTCCCTTCGACGAACATCTCTGGCTTTTCAAATAAAAAACAATGGTGGCAAAAAAGAAAGCGTGAAAAAAAAAACAACAATGGTGGCCTTGGCCTGTTGGCTCAGTGGTAGAGCATCGGCCTGGCATGCAGAAGTCCCGGGTTCGATTCCCGGCCAGGGCACACAGGAGAGGCGCCCATCTGCTTCTCCACCCCTCCCCCTCTCCTTCCTCTCTGTCTCTCTCTTCCACTCCCGCAGCCGAGGCTCCATTGGAGCAAAAGATGGCCCGGGCGCTGGGGATGGCTCCTTGGACTCTGCCCAAGGCGCTAGAGTGGCTCTGGTTGCGACAGAGCGACGCCCCGGATGGGCAGAGCATAGCCCCCTGGTGGGCATGCCAGGTGGATCCCGGTCGGGCGCATGTGGGAGTCTGTCTGACTGCCTCCCTGTTTCCAGCTTCAGAAAACAAAACAAAACAAAACAAAAAAGCAATGGTAATTGCCTGGCCTGTGGTGGCACAGTGGATAAAGCGTCGACCTGGAATTCAGAGGTTGCCGGTTCGAAACCCTGGGCTTGCCTGGTCAAGGCACATATGGGAGTTGATGTTTTCTGCTCCTCTCCCTTCTCTTTCTTGCTCGCTCTCTCTCCTCTCTAAAATTAATAAATAAAACCTTAAAAAACAAAACAATGATAAAAGGTCCGGCCCACCTCCTGCCTTTGGAAATTCTTGACATCCTTGTGTCCCACACATGCAGTTGCTAAACTATTCACACATATATGTATAGAAAAAGTTTTGATGATTGAAAAAAGAAAGGAAAAGACAGGCTCTCTTTATCTCCCATGGGGCCAGGTGGGGGCACCTAGCAGGCTGAAAACTTTTTATTTTTTTAATTTTAAGATCTAATTGGTTTTATTGAATGATTCAGGAGTCAGGCAGCATCCCAGCTAGTATATAAAAAGTTGCTTCTCCACACAGCAAATCTTCAAGTGAAAATCTGATCTTATTTCTTTTAAAAACCATTTTACTGTTACATAACCAGGCAGTGGTGCAGTGGATAGAGCAGGGGTCCCCAAACTTTTTACACAGGGGGCCAGTTCACTGTCCCTCAGACCGTTGGAGGGCCGGACTATAAAAAAACTATGAACAAATCCCTATGCACACTGCACATACCTTATTTTAAAGTAAAAAAACAAAACGGGAACAAATACAATATTTAAAATAAATAACAAGTAAATTTAAATCAACAAACTGACCAGTATTTCAATGGGAACTATGCTCCTCTCACTGACCACCAATGAAAGAGGTGCCTCTTCTGGAAGTGCGGTGGGGGCCGGATAAATGGCCTTAGGGGGCTGCATGTGGCCCGCGGGCCGTAGTTTGGGGACCCCTGGGATAGAGCATCAGCCTGGGATCCTGAGGACCCAGGTTTGAAACCCCGAGGTTGCAGGCTCAAGCATGGGCTCACCAGCTTGAGCGCAGGGTTGCCGGCTTGAGCGTGGGATCATAGACTTGACCCCATGGTCTCTGGCTTGAAGCCCAAGGCTGCTGGCTTGAGCAAGGGGCTACTGGCTCGGCTGGAGCAGCCACCACCGCTACCCCACCACCCCCATCAAGGCATGTATGAGAAAGTAATCAATGAATAACTAAGGTGATGCAACTATGAGTTGATGCTTCTCATCTCTTTCCTTCCTGTCTGTCTGTCTCTCTCTCTTGCAAAAACAAAAAAAACAAAAAACAAAAAAAACCCCTAAAACTAAACAAACAAAAAAACCATTTTATTGTCACCCAAACTGCCGTATCTAGCATGTTGGCAGTATGCCACAGAGCGGCCCAACCAGGTGGAAGTCCAGTTCCCTAATTCTCTCTCTTCAATCCTTGGCTTTTCCCACATCGTTCCTTTCTTTCCTTTGCTTGGAAACCTCTCTCCCATCCCTACATCTCCCCAATTCCTCCTTATCCCCAGGCCTCCTCCAAGATGTTGCTTTCTTCCAAGAGGATCGCCCAGGCTGCAGGGGTTGGCAAGAAACCCCAGTAGCGTAGATGCCTGGTTTTCAGCCTACTGGCCCCCGCAACGGGGCTGTCAGACTCGTGAGGGCAGAGACCGCAACCCGCAGCCTGTGGTCTCTGCGTGGAGCTGGGACATTTGGGGCCAGGGTTTAGTGACCTTCGCAAGGTCATTTCATCCAGCTCGGAGCTGGTTCTTGCCTGGAGCAAAGGCTGAGGGCTGGCTGGGACTGGCTATTTTGGGGGTTGCGGTCTTGGGAGGGGGATGACAAAAGGTGTTCAAGTTTATCTTAGGAAGACGCGGATCTGCGAGCATGCCCCTCATAAATATGGGCAAGGCTCACAGCCCGAGAGACTGCCCCTCACAAGGATGGCATCCGCGGATTCTTATTGGTGCTGACGGGTTCCTTGGGCGGCGCTGATTGGCGGAGGGCGGGGCGGGGCGGGGCGGGGCGTCTCCCTCCCGGGCCCAGCGTGAAGTCGCCCGCGTCGCTACCATGTCGCCTGCACGCAGCCACCTGCGCGCGGCTCTTTACCTGGCAGCGGTTTCTCCGAATTGTGTAACAACTAGGGTGGCGGCAAGGCGAGAGTTAAGCGTGAGGCCGGCGCCGCAGGAACCCGGCATGGAGTATCAGGTATCCCGCAGGCAGGCCGGCGGTCGTGCTATATGACACGTGGGCCAGGCCTGAGCCACACAGCAACCTGGGCTGTCAGCTGAAGAGGAAACCAGGAAACCTGAGATTGGGGAGCTCGCGGGGGGCGGGGGGCGGCGACCTCTTGGAGTCGGGGGGTGGGGACAGGGACCAGGAAGTTGGTCCTGGGCCGCCGGATCTGGGAATTCTGAGGCCGAAGTGTCCCATGTTAGAGTTGGGAGGGGCACCCTGTGGTGTCCAGTGGCTCAGCTGGGGTTCTGGTGCCCCAAAGTCTCCGGAGACAGGAATCAGGAGTAATGGGGTGGAAAACGGAAAACTTCCACCTGGCTGTATGCCAGGGGCCAGTTGTCAGAGACCAGAACCTGATGCCAGCCAGGCAAGTGGCACCATTTTGAAGGGGTGGGGCTTCCAACCAACCACTGAGGCCCTAGGGGGAATAAATAGCACCCCCACTCTTACTTACCTCCAGTGTGGACCCTCCCGAGGCTGATGTACCTGCCTTCCTGGCTGGGTGACCCTGGACACACCTTTTCACCCTCCCAACCTCCTCCTTTTCTCCGTCTGGTGGCTTGAAGCCATTCTGCTCTTGGTCAGAATGCGGAATCCCAATCATCAGAGTTAAGCATGGAAGACTTTAAGGATTCCGTGTGCTGATTTCTCCAGTTCTAAGACCCCAGCCTTCTGTGGTTCTGGCCCCACCCCAGTAGGAGCCCGATTTAGTGGTGGACCCCTTTGGAAGATCTGAGGCAACGGCCCCAGGGGTGCACCCTGGCGAGCCTGATCCAGAAGGAAAGGGTTACCGTTATTCATGCTACCTGCTTAACCTGGCACTCCCTAGGTGAAGCCGAGTTGCCCCAGTTTTCATCTCTGCCAGAGCTGGAACAATGCCATGTTTTTCTCACCAGTGCCTAATCTCTAGGCTGGGGCAACAGGGTTGGCACAGCAGGCTGGTGCCCTGGTCTGGGCACTGGTGTTCTGGGTGCGTCTGTCCCTATGGACCCCTAGTAAGCCTTACCTGCTACCTGTAAACTGTGGTTGCCAGGAAGCTGTGCGCATGCTCAACACCCTGCAGACCAATGCCAGCTACCTGGAACAGGTGAAGCACCAGCGGGGTGACCCCCAGACACAGCTGGAAGTCATGAAGCTGTACTTGGCACAGACTGGTCTGCAGGTAAAGTAGGCAGGGCCTGTGAACATCCCTCACTCCTATTTGTCTGTGAGTCCTGTTGTTGAGTTAGGGACCTTGTCTGTCTGTCCCAGGTGGAGGACTTGGACCGGCTAAACATCATCCATATCACTGGGACCAAGGGGAAGGTATAGACAAGATCCAGGGGGAGCGTATCCACTTGGTGGGGTGGGGGTTGAGGGGACTATCCAGACAAGAACTTTTCTTTCTAGGGCTCCACCTGTGCCTTCACTGAATGTATCCTCCGAAGCTATGGCCTGAAGACAGGATTCTTTAGGTACTGAGGTGTGGAGGGATGTGGTGTCTCCTAGCTCCCTGGGGGGCTGTGGAACCAGCCAACACCTCTGGGCCAGGGTCACTTCCTGCAGCTCAGCTGCTTCTCTCTCTGCCCGACTTTTATTCATTCAACAAGCATTCGGTCAGCACTCATCACAATGGCTCAGGGCTATGGCAGGCTTTAATTTTCATAATGAAAAAAATTAGGCAAGGGTGGCAGTAACTTGAATGTATAAACTAAATATAGCTAGAATAGCCACATGACATGATTGTTTATCCAAGGACACTGACCTCTTTTCCCTTAGATTATCAAATTAAATAACAACAGCCAATACAACAATAGCCGTCCAGTGTGAATGAATCAAAATTTTACCTATTTTGGCCCTGGCCAGGTCAGGTAGCTCAGTTAGTTAGAGCGTCATCCTGATATACCAAGGTTGCAGGTTTGTTCCCTGGTCAGGGCACACACTAGAATCAACCAATGAATGTATAAGTAGGTGGAACAACAAATCAATGTTTCTCTCTCTCTAAAAAAAACAAAACAAAAAACAGAAAAAAATTGTATCTATTTTTAATCAGCAAAAAATCTGTTTTTTGGTGTGTCACAGAATTTTAGTAATTAGTTTACATGTGCAAAGGAATGGAAAAGGTTGAAAACCACTGATCTAGGCTCACACCAGAAGATGGGCCTGGGTGGGTTAGGGAGTGGGGGGTAGATACAGGTCCCTCATCTTTCGGCTGCACGTCTCCTAATCCCAGTAGCGGGATTGACCTGATGGTTAATCGCTCGGGATTCAGTCCTTGGGGTTGGGGCATTTAAGATTTTTGCCTCTTTTTTCTTTTTTTTTTTTTTTAAGATTTTATTTATTTATTATAGAGAAGAGGGGGGGGGAGCAGGAAGCATCAACTCCCATATGTGCCTTGACCAGGCAAGCCCACGGTTTTGAACCGGCAACCTCAGTATTTCCAGGTTGACGCTTTATCCACTGCGCCACCACAGCTCAGGCTTTTTTTTTTTTAATTTTTTAATTTTTATTTATTTATTTATTTATTTAACAGAGACAGAGAGAATCAGAGAGAGGGATAGACAGGGTCAGACAGACAGGAACGGAGAGATGAGAAGCATCAATCATTAGTTTTTCGTTGCACATTGTGACACCTTAGTTCATTGATTGCTTTCTCATATGTGCCTTTACCACGGGCCTTCAGCAGACTGAGTCACTCCTTGCTGGAGTCAGTGACCTTGGGTCCACGCTGGTGAGCTTTTGCTCAAACCAGATGAGCCCACGCTCAAGCTGGCAACCTCGGGGTCTCGAACCTGGGTCCTCGGCATCCCAGTCCGACGCTCTATCCACTGTGCCACCGCCTGGTCAGGCTACTTTTTTTTTTTTAAGAGAGGAGAGGGAGAGAGAGGAGAGACAGAGAGAGAGAAGGGGGGGAGGAGCTGGAAGCATCAACTCCCATATGTGCCTTGACCAGGCAAGCCCAGGGTTTCGAACCCTCTTTTTTCTATAACTAGTTCCTTCAAGTGACCTCTAAGCATCTGAAACCAGCCCACTGAAGTCATTTCAGACCATTGTGTTTTCCCTAACCAGTTGTTTTTTCAAAATAAAGAAGTGGAGAGAAGGACTCATAATACAAAAGGGGTTTTCTTTGAGGATTCCAATATAAGCCAACAATCTCCCTTCTAAAATAGTTTTTGGGTTAAAACCCAGCCTTCGATTTGAGCCTATGTAGCCTTGTGGGCCACCCCAGGGATGCTGGAGAAGGGCTGGGCCGAGGGAACTATGAGAGACTCAGGAGAGGTGAGACACAGGCCAGTGGCCTCAGCCCCACCCGGGCCTGGGAGTTCTGAGATGAAGAGCCAGCGCTTTTTTTTTTCCCCCTGTATTTTTCTGAAGTTGGAAATGACGACAGGGAGGCAGTCAGACAGACTTCTGCATGCGACCGACCGGGATCCACCCGGCACGCCCACCAGGGGGTGATGCTCTGCCCATTGCTCTGTTGCAACCCGAGCCATTCTAGCGCCTGAGGCAGAAGCCATAGAGCCATCCTCAGCGCCCGGGCCAACTTTGCTCTGATGGAGCCTCGGCTGCAGGAGGGGAAGAGAGAGACAGAGAGGAAGGAGAGGGGGAGGGGTAGAGAAGCAGATGGGCGCTTCTCCTGTGTGCCCTGGCCAGGAATCGAACCTGGGACTCCTGCACGCCAGGCCGACGCTCTACCACTGAGCCAACCGGCCAGGGCTAAGAGCCAGCACTTTCTTGAGGGCAGGGGGAGCCAGGGAAGGGTTTTCAGGACAGTGACATCATTAGATTTGTGTTTCCAGAAAAGGAGTGGGGTGGGGAGGTAGGGGAAGGCCTGGGGGCTCGGCCAGGGAGTCCTGATGATCTCAGGTCTCCCCGCCAGCTCTCCCCACCTGGTGCAGGTACGCGAGCGGATCCGCATCAATGGGCAGCCCATCAGCCCTGAGCTCTTCACCAAGCACTTCTGGTGCCTCTATCACCGGCTGGAGGAGACCAAGGTTTCCATGCAGGAGGGCTGGTGGGGGCAGGGAAGGGGGCACTGGAGTGGGTGGATGGACCCAGGAGGCGCTGCACATCCCAGGACTCCATCTGCCCGGAGCAGAGGCTGCAGGGCCTCCGGGCTCTGACATGTTCCTGTCCACAGGACAGCAGCAGCTCCGTCTTCATGCCCGGATACTTTCGCTTTCTCACGCTCATGGCCTTCCATGTCTTCCTCCAAGAGAAGGTGTGTGCCTACTCCCTAGCACCCCGTGTCTAACTAAGGCCTTGGGGAGGGGAATCTTAAGCAGGTTGGGGGCTCCCATGTGGCATCCGGTGCCCCCGTACCCCTTGCCATGCCTTCTGATCCTTTACAGGTGGACCTGGCGGTGGTGGAAGTGGGTATTGGTGGGGCTTATGACTGCACGAATATCATCAGGTGAGGATGGCTGCCTGGGGAGAGGGATGGTGGCCATGAGCCCAGGTGGCTCAGGGGAGGAGCGTCGTGGCTCTTTTGTTTTTCACAGGAAACCTATTGTATGCGGGGTCTCCTCTCTTGGCATTGACCACACCAGCCTCCTGGGGGACACAATGGAGAAGATCGCATGGCAGAAAGGGGGCATCTTCAAGGTGACCAGGCAGCTCCAGGGAGGGGAGGTCCATGGACAGCTTGGGGCTGGCCCTTAGGGCTCAGGGAGGTGAGGCTGGGGCAGGGTCCTTTGTACCCTAACTCAGGACAAGGCCTCAGACATCAGTTGGGTCTGAGTTCTTGTCTCAGCTCTGCTGTGACTGGAGTAAGTTGAGGCTCATCCCCAGCCCCAGTCTCCCCATTGAGGGGTTCCCACAGGTCCAATGGGAGGAGGCTGAATGGGCTGCCCCGAGCCAGGGGTGTGGGTGCCAGAGATGGAGATGGACACCAGCAGCCTCTGTCTTACTCTGACCTCCACAGCGTGGCGTCCCCGCCTTCACCGTGCCCCAGCCTGATGGCCCCCTGGCCGTCCTGAAGGAGTGTGCCGAGAAGGTCTCGGTGAGTCTGATTGGAAGTGCTGGGAGCCGCTTTATCCTTCCGGGCTTCAGTGTGCTCGCTTGTGCAGTGAGGACCAGTTGTTCGTCCAGCCGGAGCACATGTTGGGCTAGGAGCAGGGCTTGGTGGGTTCTGGTTGGTGGGAAAGATGGAAGGGCTGATGACATCAGGAAAGGCCTCCTGGCCAGGGTGGCAGTAGCTCCCCTGACTCCTCTGCAGTGTCCCCTCTACCTGTGCCCACCCCTGGAAGCCCTGGAGGAAGGGGGACCACGGCTGGCCCTGGGCCTGGAGGGAGAGCACCAGCGGTCCAATGCTGCATTGGCCTTGCAGCTGGCCCGCTCCTGGTTGCAGCAAAAGGACCACCAAGGTAAGTAGGCTGGCTGGTGGTCGGGGGACATGTGGAGCCTGCCTCTGAGGCTTCTGAGAACACCCAGTCCCACACAGCCCTCCCTTGTCCCCCAGGCATTGGGGAGCTGAAAGTGTCCAGGCCAAGCCTCCTATGTCAGCTGCCCCTGGCACCCGTGTTCCTGCCCACGTCCCGCATGCGGCACGGTAAGAGACCTTCCTGCCCAGCGAGCTCCCTTCAGATGTTTCTTTCTGTGTCCTATTTGAGAGGTGGGGGCAATTCAATATGGTATGCAAGAGAAAGGACTCTGAAGTCATTAAGCTTTCCTGGACTTGAGTTCATTCACCAACTGCCAAATGAGATGATTATAGGATCCACTGTGAGGTGACATCACCAAGGGACTGAGCCCAGAGCCTGGCCAGTATGGGATAAAGTGCCCAGCCAGTAGTAGCTGCCGTGACTGCCATCCTGGTCACCATCATCAGAAGACCGTGGGAATGGTGATCCTTTCAGGCTCTTGCTTCCCCCAAAACCTTCAGCACATAGTAGGTGCTCGTGGCTGCTAAACCCCATCAGCAAATGGTTCCAGTGTGCCCACTGTGTGCCAGGCCCTGTGTGGGGCCCGTGACAAAGCCCTGGAGCCAGGTAGATCTTGAGTCACATACCATCCCAAAGACTCACTTGCTCTGTGATAAGGGCTAATATATGATAGTCCCCCCGCCCCAGGGCTGCGGTAGAAGAGCTGATCTGATATAATCCCACTGACTGCCACCCAGTCAGTCATAGGCTCTGGGGCTGATTAGCTCCTCACAGAGTTCAGATGGGAGCGTTGAGGGCGGGTTGTGTGTGCGAGTTGAGGACTGGGGTGGGAGAGGTGTGGGAAAGCTGCTTTCCCTTCTACTCCAGGGCTTCGGGACACGGAGTGGCTCGGCCGGTCGCAGGTGCTGCGGCGCGGGCCCCTCACCTGGTACCTGGACGGCGCGCACACCTCCAGCAGCGTGCAGGCCTGCGTGCGCTGGTTCCGCCAGGCGCTGCAGCGTCTCGGGAGGCCGGGCAGGTGAGCGTCGGGCAGAGGGGCTGTCGGGGCGGGGCCCCGGGGGAGGGTGAGGCGGGGCCAGGCCAGCAGGGAGGAGGGCAGTTTCTGGAGGAATGGCGGGAGGAGCGGTTCTGACGTCCATCCTCGCCCCTCCCGCAGCGGTCCCGAGGTGCGTGTCTTGCTCTTCAACACCACCGGGGCCCGGGATTCCGCGGCCCTGCTGAAGCTGCTGCAGGTGAGCGAGAGGCTGGCGGGTGGATGGGCGCCAGGCAGCCCAGCCGAGTTCTGGCTGTGACCCCACCCCCCAGCGGTGCCTTCATCCCTGAGCCTCCGTTCTTCAGTTGTTAAATGAGGCTAGTTCCTGGATGGGGAGCCTACTCAGTAGCTGGGTGACCTTAGGCTGTACCCCTGCCCCCAAACCTGTTTCTCCATTTGTACAGTGGGCTGTGCTTGCCCAGGCCACAGGCCAGGCAGGGTACACTGCAGTGAGGGGGAAGCAGCGAGATGCTGTGGCGGGGTTATGCCGCGCCACTCCAGCGACAGGCATCTCCCGAGATGGGACGTGTGCGCGGGCTCCCGCGGCTGCGCTGTATGGAGGTCGGGGTAGGGGCAGGGTATCCTCGCAGGGTTCTGACACCAAGCTTTACCCCTTCGCCTCATAGCCCTGCCAGTTTGACTATGCTGTTTTCTGCCCTAACCTGACAGAGGTGTCATCCCTAGGCAATGCAGGTGAGAGGTGACAGGCACGGCCCCTTGAGGTGGGCAGGGAGTGGAGGGCCTTGAAATGGACTGCTTTGATGGTGACAGTGGGGGCTGCTGAACTTGAGGTCTAGGGTACGAGCTAGATTTGTTTTATTGTATTAATATCCTTTGGTACATTTTGAATTTTGCCTGACTGCAATACCAAAAGATCATTGGGGAAAACATTTTTCAAAATGCAGGTTAAAGCCTGATCAGGCGGTGGCGCAGTGGTTAGAGCGTCGGACTGGGATGCGAAAGGACCCAGGTTCGGGACCCCGAGGTCGCCAGCTTGCTCGCAGGCTCATCTGGTTTGAGCAAAGCTCACCAGCTTGGACCCAAGGTTGCTGGCTTGAGCAAGGGGTTACTGGGTCTGCTGAAGGCCTGCAGTCAAGGCACTTATGAGAAAGCAATCAATGAACAACTAAAGTGCCACAACAAAAAACTGATGATTGATGCTTCTCATCTCTCTCCGATCCTGTCTGTCCCTATCTGTCCCTCTGACTCTCTGTCTCTGTAAAAAAAAAAAAAGCAGGTTAAAACCTACTAATGGTTCTTAGTGGGTCTTAATCAACATTTTTTTATTTTAAATAGGAAATATTTGTGTGTTTTGTATGTAAGGGCAGGCACTATTTTATGAAGATTCTGTTCAGACATTTATATACGCATAAGTGAGTTGTGGTTTGCCATTGTAAGATGTTTTTTTTCTACTGCGGGTCCCATTCAGAAAAATTTGAATATTATAAAAAAATAATACAGCTCCCCAGGCCCCACATCAGACTGTCTGGGGAGAGTCCAGGAATCAGCATTTCTAGAGATGCTTATACTTACCTTCCCAGTGATGGACCCTGTCCATTTTGCAGTAGAAGGCTAGTATGGGAAGGTGTGCTCAGTGGAGAATGTCTCAGCTTTGAAGCTGAACTGCCTGGCTTTCCTTCCCCTGGCTCTGAGACACTGTGCAAGTCACTGAACCTCTCTGAGCCCGTTTCCTCATAGCGTCCACTATGAGGACTGAAATGCATGTAAGGGGCCTGGATTAAGCAGGTGTCCACAGCATGCCTACCCTTCCCCCATGCCCCTCACTGATGCACCTGTCCCTGTGTCGTGTAGATCAGCAGAATTTCATGGTGACACTGGACCAGGTGTTGCTCCGCTGCTTGGAACACCAGCAGCACTGGAGCCGCCTAGACAAGGAGCTGGCCAGCCCAGACCTTGGGAGCACCCCCAGCCCGGAGCCTGCTGGGCCCGCATCCCTGCTGCTGACACCCCGCCTGCCCCACACCCACAGCACCAGTTCCCTCGTCTTCAGCTGCATCTCCCATGCCTTGCAGTGGATCAGCCAGGGCCGGGACCCTGTCTTTCAGACACTAGGTCCCCCACAGGACCTCCTCGCCCACCCTGTGGCAGACAGTGGGGCCAGCGTACTCCGTGAGGCAGCTGCCGTCCATGTCTTGGTCACAGGGAGCCTGCACCTGGTGGGCGGTGTCCTGAGGCTGCTGGAGCCGTCCCTGTCTCAGTAGCCAAGGCAGTGGGGCTTGGAGGTGGAGCTGCCCACACCGCCCTGCGTCTCCTCAGGAACTCCTGTACTAGGTGCCTTCCGTCTTGTGCTTTCCTGATTCTGTCTAGACTGGCCCAGGGGCCTGCGCTCTGGGCAGCGACATAGATGGCTGGTGGGTGGGAAGCTGAGACCAGACATCCTGTCTCTGAGCCCGTGGTGTCCTTGGACCTCCGTTCCCCCTGAAGACAGCTGGGGGCTTTCCAGTTCTGCTGTGGCAGTAGGCCTGGCAATCCAGCCTGTCTCCCTCCCACCCTGGCCAGGCCGAGGGTCCTCCCAGGTACAATTTCCTCCTCTCAGTGGCCTTCTGGAAAAGGGGAGGGTCCCTGCCTGAGGGCTCCTGGGGACAGAGGGTGGCTGGGTTGAATTAAAGTCTTTTACCTTTTTAAAAAGGAAATAGCAAAATGTTTGGTTTAACCCTCTGGTGTACAAAGGGGGCTGGGGGCTGGGGTAGTCAGGAACCGGATTGTGCAGGAGCCTGCGCTGTGTCCCGGGGCAGGTCCCTTCCTCCCTGTGAGCCTCAGGTGTCTGTCTGAGAAATGAGAAGACTGCTCTGGGCTTTGTTGACTACATGCCAGGCACCGCTTTGCAGACCTCCCCACAGACCTTGTGATTGAGAATTCTCATAACCCATTTTACAGAAAAGGGAGCTGTGGCTGGCTTAGGAAGCTGTGGGACCTGCCCACAGTCACACAGACAATAAGTGCCAGGTCCAGGATTTGAACCCAGAGTTGTCACCCTGCCCCCAGCCCTTCCCTTCGCCCAGCCCAGCCCAGCACTGGTTTCACGGCAGGTTTATTGGTGGTGAGTATATAGGGGCGGGCCCAGGTCAGGCAGCCTGGCCACTCCTATCTGCTGCTTCCTGATAGGCCAGAGGGAGGGGCTCTCCATGTGACAGTTGTCGGAAGGAGCTGGGCTCCCCCGTTCCCAGGCTGGGCGTCCCTGGGCTTCAGTGTTGTCCGTCCCCCCCCCCCCCAGAGTTGTGCTGAGAGCAAGTCCTGATGGTTCTGGGCCGGTCGTGGAGGAGGCACTTTGGGCCTGGGTGGGCTGGGCAGGGTTTGTTTTGAGTCCTCACCTCCTGCCCAGCCCAGGTCATCGAGGGCTGGATCCGGGTTAAAATAACAGGGACGCGGGTTTCTACAACAACGTGGACATACAGGGCAATGCTCTGTCTCTCTGTGGTCTTGGGCAGACATACTCCAGGTCCACTGAATTAGAAGGTTCTGCAGGGTGGGGTGGGGTGACCCCAAGGTGTTCCAAGCTGGTGCCCCCGCTGGCAGCTGGCCTCTGAGAAAGAGGCAGAGGGCACGATGCATCCTTGGTCGAGTGGAAGGGCTGGGGTCCTGGGGTGAGTTCATGACCAGTGGTTCCCAGCTGGTGGCTGCTCAGTCTCTCCTGCTGGGCACTGGCTGGCTGGGCGGCCCCCAGGGCTCCGGGGCAGGCACTACGCCATGCTGCTGGTGGAGCAGGGGGTGCTCTGGGTGCTCCCGATGCTGTGGTTGGTGCTACTGCTCTCTGAGGAGGCCGGGGCAGCCACCGCCACCACGGGCTCCCGCTTTCTGGGGGGACCTGGGAGCAGGGGCGGAGGTCAGGGCCCCGGCCAGGGCTCCCCACTCCCCCAGAGGCTTCGCAGGGCTCCCCCAGGCGGTGATAGAGGGGTCCTGAGCACTCATGGTGGGGGCCTGGGATACTCACGTGTGTGCGAGTAGATGCCCCAGAGCGCGGCGGTGAGCAGGGCCCCGATGAGGAAGGCGCCGAAGGTGATGCCCAGCACAGCGGGCAGGACAAGAGTTTTGCCTGTGCAACCAAGGAGAGGACAGCTGCGGTCAGCGCTGCTGCCTCCCTGGCCCCTGCCCTGGCTCCCTCCTGCGCTGGCCAGGAGCACAGGTTTTGGTGTGAGGTTCTGACATCTCTGACCCCGTCTCATCCAGTAAATGGGTTCATCACACCCATGTGATTGCTACGATCATCTCCTGAGAGGGCTGAGCCAGGCCTTTGGGCCATGCCTCTGCCTCCCAAGGCTGACGGAGAGTAGGGCCTGGGGGTCCAGAGCCTGTCCCTCACTGTGTGGCCCCCCCTGAGCCCTCTACCATGGTAGGGACAGGCAGAGCACCTCTGAGGGCCCTTTAGCTCTGCTCTTGGGTTTTCTAACCCTAACCCTTCCACACTCCTGACTCGTGTATGACTGTGAGCCAGGTGCCCCTTGGGCCTAGCTCCTCTCCATGCACTGGGGTTATTAGCCCTTGTCTCCTGGTCGTAAGCTGGGAGTGGGAGCTCCATCCTGTCTGGATTGGGGACAAAGAGGGGGAGACCCCCTACCTCTGCCTGCAGTGTCAGTGATGCTTCTGCCTGCTGGGGGTCTGGACCCAGAGGGAACTAAGAGGTTGGAGGGTGTTGGGCTGAAGGAGCACCCTCTACACTGGGGGCCTTAAGGGGAGGCCAGCACCCTTCCCAGGTGCCTTCCCTCCCATCCAGACCTGGTTCTGGAGGTCCCATCCCCCCACTGAGGTCAGTGTCAGTGAGCAACCATGGGGATCGAGACGCGCCGGAGGCCTGGAACCTGTCCCACAGGGTGGTCACAAGCGAAGGCTCCCCGTCTGGAAGACGCCACTGTGGGTGCTATTCCAGGCCGCTGGGGAGCTCCTGTCCTGCTCGCCTCCCGGGGCTGCTCTCTCTCCGGCCCTACCCGCTGCAAGCCTAGCCCCCACCCCTCTGGGCCATCTGTCATGCCCGTCTCTTCTCTCAGCCACTGGGACCCTGCAGAGCTCACCAGTCATACCAGGGCTGACGATATTCAGGCTCATGGAGACAGTCCTGTGAACATCCTGGGGGAGGAAGAGGGAGTGGTGTGGGCACCGCCCTGGAGAGGAAGCTTTCAGCTTTGCTCCCTGGCTCTGTGACCCAGACACAGTCACCCTAGGGCTTTGGTTTTGATCCAGCCCTGCTCTTTTCCAGCTGGGAGCCCTCGAGCAAGTCCTGGGGAGCCATGCTCTGAGAAGGTGTTGAGGGGGTAATCCTTGGCCGCCACTGGAATGTTTCTTGGGAGTCCCTGGAGGCCCCCAGCTCCCATGAGGATTGTGGGAGCGCTCACCCTGATCCGTTACCCTTGTGAAGGACTTGGAAAGATGAGCCAGGTTGGCCCAGAGGCTTGGGCTCACTGTGGCTAGAGGGAGAGGGCCTGCCCAGCACTGGCCCCAGAGGCTTCTCTAGGTTCATACAACCAGAGACCCTTCTGTGTGCAAGTGCCTGGAGGTGACAGGTGTGCCCAGGGTCGAGTGCCTGAGAGTGGAGAGCCACTGGATGGTGAAGCGCTATGACCAGTAAAGCAGAAAATCAGAAAGCTGTCCCTCTGGCTGAACCCTCTTCCCTGAGAGTACACGGTGATCATACTTCATGGGCAGATGGATGGATGACTGGGATGGTAGAAGGACAATGGATGAATGATTAAGTTGGATGGTGAATAGGTAGGTGGTGGGTGGGTGGGTATGTGGATGGGTGGATGGATGGATGGATGGATGGGTGGATGGGTGGAAGGATGGGTGGGTGGATGGATGGATGGATGGATGGATGGATGGATGGATGGATGGGTGGATGGGTGGAAGGATGGATGGATGGATGGAAGGATGGGTGGATGGATGGATGGATGGATGGACGGACAGTTGGTTGCAGCTACATATCCTACCAATGTCCAAGACACAGCAAAGCTATCAGAGGCTGTAGGTGGCAGAAAGAGTACCCCTGGTAGCCAGAAGCCACGCACTTGACTGTGGCTCTGCCCCTCCCCAGCTGATCTCGTATCCTGGGTCCTTCCTGAAACCCCAGAGCCAAAAGCCCTTGACAGTAGGCCTGGCCCAGGCCACACTCACCGTGAATGAAGTCCTGAGCCGCAGGGCTACAGTGCAGCTAAGGGTGCCAGCCTTGGGTGTGGGCACCATGTAGCCACGGAGGAGGAAGCTGAAGCGCATGTCACCATGAGGGCTTGGGGACAGCAGGCTCACACAGCTTCCCTTGGCTGCCTGGCTCTGGATGAGTTCCACAGTGTCTGCTTCAGGCCCCAAATCCAGCTGGCAGCTGTCCAGTTTGAGCATGAGCTCGGGGATCGATGGGGACACGCTCACCTGCATGAGTAGGCAAGGGGGACGAGGCGTAGGCAGTTACTCTAACCCCCCACCCCGCCTGCTCTTGTGAAAGAAGCTAGATTCATTCCAGAGTTCCTGCCCCTGAGCCCTGATGGGAGGACAGTCGTGGGCCTCCTCCCCTGGAGGAGGAAGTGACGTTCCAATGAGGCTCTCTGAGCTCTGCTTTCTCTGTATCTCCCCTCCACCATGCACCATGCTGGCTTACTCCTTCCTCTGAAAAGTTAAATTCTCCTCTTTTCTGTGCTAACGGTGGGAAGAACGGTTCTGAGAAATCTCAGGAGAGCTGGCAGTCCTCGGAGGTCAAGTCCATACCTGCACAAAGCCCTGTTGGCCCAGCTCAATGGTGTTGGAGGCCTGGAGGAACTGCGGGGTGAGGTAGAGTTCCAGCAGGAAGGAGAGGCTCTCCACGTTGATGCACTGCACTTTTTTCTGTGGGAGATGGGGGAAGACCCAGTCAGTCTGGGAGGCGCCCGGCCAGGTAGGTCAGGGGTGGGAGTACGAGCAGGCTTATTGGTCCAGAGGAGTTGCCTGACCCTCATCCTCACCTTTAAAAAAAATACCAGACTAATACTTATCAAGAGCTCTGCGCCAGGCCCGTGGGAAGGCTTTCCCCATGGCATCTCAGTGACTGCTCATAAGCAGCCCCATGGGGGATCCTTTCTTATGCCACTGCTCACAGACGTGACCTTGGGGCCCAGGAGGCATAAGTGGTTTGCTCAAGGCCACACGGCCCATGTTTGCTAGAACCTGCTGACCTGAGAGGCTGGGGACATAACCCTAAACAGTACAGAGGGGGAGGCTGAGCGACTGGAGACTCGTGGCAGGCCAGGATCAGGGCCCGAGGTTCCTAAGGCTGCTCCCTCCCAGGCCAGCAAGGGGCCCCAGGACCCTGGACCAGATGCACTACAACGGTGTCCATTCATCTCACCCTCTGCGGTGATGGGCTGGACAGGAGGTTGACGACCACCTACAGGAACAGAGCCAAGGAGCTGGTAAGAGCCAGAAACAGCCCCAGAGGGTATCCCACCCAATACATCCTTTTTTTTATAGATGAAGAGACAGAGCCAACCATGGCTACCCTAATCTTGCCATCCTGCTGAGCACCACTCCCCACCCTCCCCAAAGTCCCGGAGCCTGCAAGATGGAGGAGGCACCTCGATCTGAAGGGACACCAGCCAGGCCGGCTCTGTCACCTCTGCTGCCCCAGCTCTTACCTCATTACTGACCACACTTCCTGACATTTCCATGCCACAGCTGGAGTAAGCGCTGCGTAAGACAAACTGGTCATCTCTGTCCTCGGCCTGGCAGGTGGCATCCCGGAAGGTCAGGCTCATGACGGTGCACCTCAGAGGCTAGGCCAGGGTTGGGGGGACGCCGTCAGGAGGCACCAGGCTTCCTGGGCCTGTGCATCACACCCCAGCACCAACCACTGATCATAACCCAGGGCTCACAGCCATTCTGCTCCCTTCTCCATTTTTGTTCGATTTCGTCTACACCTTTTAAGACAATACTTTTCCTGAACTTGAGTCATTTTTGTACTTAACCTTGTCTTAAGCAATAAAACATGTGACATAATGAGTTCGATTTACTGCTTACTATTTTTCTTCTAATATATATTCAAATAAATGCGGAACTATTAAAATTTAAAAATTCATTGGAGTGCTACATACAGCTGCTGCTCCCAGCCCCGGGGGCATGTAGACCCCACCAGCATAATCCAGTCTCAGAACCAGAGACTCCTAAACCTGTGGTCAGCAAACTTTCTTTAAAGGGCCAGACAGTAAATGCTATGTTAGGCTTTGCAGATCATGTGGTCTCTGTTGTAATTCCCCAACTTTGCCTTCATAGCCTGAAAGCAGACATAGACAATATGTAAATGTGAGTGTGGCCGTGTGTCAATAAAACTTTATTAACAAAAAGACACAGTGGGTCCTAGTTTGTCATCTTCTGTTTTAGAAAAATCAAATCTTGGAATTTCTCAGTCACACTCTTATGATCAAAGCATCTTAGAGTCTTAGAGGTGAGTGGGCTGTTGGAGGTCCCACCTGAGTTCAGCTAACTCACACCCACTCCTCCAAAATGCCATCCCTGACAGCTGCTGCTCCCAGCTGCCCAGGGCCACCTTAGAAGACAGCAGCCCACCTCATAAAAATGGCTCTACACTGGGGGAAGCCCCAGTAACAGTGGGCCTAGAATTCAAGCACACTGACCACATTTCATAAATCGATGAGAGGCTGCATGCCCTGTGTTTGGGGGGAAGGGGGAACCTGTTCAGACCCTTTTCTGTATGGTTTTTTTTTTTTCCTGAAGTTGGAAACGGGGTGGTAGACAGACTCCCGCATGCGCCCGACAGGGACCCACCCAGCATGCCCACCAGGGGGCGATGCTCTGCCCATCTGGGGCGTGGCTCTGCCGCAATCAGAGCCATCCCAGCACCTGAGGCAGAGGCCAGAGCCATACTCAGTGCCCGGGCCAACTTTGCTCCAATGGAGCCTTGGCTGCGGGAGGGGAAGAGAGAGACAGAGAGGAAGGAGAGGGGGAGGGGTGGAGAAGCAGATGGGCGCTTCTCCTGTGTGCCCTGGCCAGGAATCGAACCTGGGACTCCTGCACACCAGGTCGATGCTCTACCACTGAGCCAACCGGCCAGGGCCCTTTTCTGTATGTTTTTAATTCTATACAGCCATATATACTCAGAAAATGTGTAGATTTTTTTTTATCAAATAGTATTATACTGTCCATGCTGTATCTTAGTTTTCTTACTAAACAATAAATCATATACATCTTTCTGTGTCTGTATTTATAGATCTAGCACATTCTTTTCAGTGCAATGTAATGTGTTCCAAGGATTGATGGATGGCAGTGTACTCATCCAGGCCCCTTGGGATGGGGCAACAGTAATGCCAGCATTGCTGGACACTGCACTGTCGCCCCCAGCGCCCGGACATCTGCTGGGCCAGCTGCAGGCTGTGGGGGAGGGGGAGACAGGCGGCAGAGAGATGGAGCTTCACACGGGCCCCTATACCCCACTCCCACACAGACTTAACAACAGAGTTAAATGTTCTAATAACCCTGAGAGCCTGGATGATTTGTTACAGTTCTAGCAGCAGACTCCTTGCTTCAGAAAGGCCAGAAGAGATCGTGAAGGAAAGGTGGGAAGCTAGAACGGCCCAATGTGTTCCAATATCCAAAAAGTTAAAAACCACTGTAGCCAAAATTTAAAGAACTACAACAAACTGGGATAAATTATTTCAATAAGAATGAAGGACAAAGTTTTTTTTTTAATCTATGTGAAAAGTTTTAAAAAATGATGAAAAATAACCAAGCCACAATGATAAAGGTTATTATCAGTCATAGGGAGCCATGCCCACACTCACTACTGGGCAAAGAAGTATAAATAAAACAAGAATGGAATGCCATGTTCCACCTCTCACATTGGCAAAGGGTTTTTTTAAAACAAAAATAACAGTTGAGAACTGGGGTGGAGGTAACAGCATTCTCATAAATCAGCAGTAAAAATTGGAATCATCTTTTGGAAAGTGAGTTGCCAACATGTATCAAAACTTCCAGGAAGTTTAACTAATTTTTTTTTTTTTTTTTTTTTTTTACAGAGACAGAGCGAGAGTCAGAGTAAGGGATAGACAGGCAGGAACGGAAAGATGAGAAGCATCAATCATTAGTTTTTTGTTGCGCATTGCGACACCTTAGTTGTTCATTGATTGCTTTCTCATATGTGCCTTGACTGGGGGCTACAGCAGACCAAGTAACCCCTTGCTCGAGCCAGCGACCCCGGATCCAAGCTGGTGGGCTTTGCTCAAACCAGATGAGCCCACGCTCAGGCTGGCAACCTCGGGGTCTTGAACCTAGGTCCTTCCGCATCCCAGTCCGACACTCTATCCACTGCGCCACCGCCTGGTCAGGCTGGAAATCTATTCTAAGGAAATAACATCATATTTTAAAAAGTTTCTGGCCTGACCAGGCGGTGGTGCAGTGGATAGAGCGTCGGACTGGGATGTGGAAGGACCCAGGTTCGAGACTCCAAGGTCTCAGGCTTGAGCAAGGGGTTACTCGGTCTGCTGAAGGTCCACAGTCAAGGCACATATAAGAGGGCAATCAATGAACAACTAAGGTGTCACAACAAAAAACTGATGATTGATGCTTCTCATCTCTCTCCGTTCCTGTCTATCTGTCCCTATCTATCCCTCTCTCTGACTCTGTAATAAATAAATAAATAAACAAAACTGAGTAATTCTGACAGAGGTCAAACAAAATTGTAGTAATATTCTTTTTTTTTTTTTTTTTTTTTGGTATTTTTCTGAAGCTAGAAACGGGGAGAGACAGTCAGACAGACTCCCGCATGCGCCCGACCGGGATCCACCTGGCACGCCCACCAGGGGGCGACGCTCTGCCCACCAGGGGGCAATGCTCTGCTCCTCAGGGGCGTAGCTCTGCCGCGACCAGAGCCACTCTAGCGCCTGGGGCAGAGGCCAAGGAGCCATCCCCAGCGCCCGGGCCATCTTTGGTCCAATGGAGCCTCGGCTGCGGGAGGGAAAGAGAGAGACAGAGAGGAAGGAGAGGGGGAGGGGTGGAGAAGCAGATGGGCGCTTCTCCTGTGTGCCCTGGCCGGGAATCGAACCCGGGACTTCTGCACGCCAGGCCGACGCTCTACCACTGAGCCAACTGGCCAGGGCCTGTAGTAATATTTAAAAAAAAAAAAGTTTCTGCCTGACCACTGGTACAGTGGATAGAGTGTTGACCAGGGATGCTGAAGTCCCAGGTTCAAAACCCTGAAGTTGCCGGCTTGAGTGTGGGGTCACCAGCTTGAGCTTGGGATCATAAACATGACCCCATGGTCACTGGCTTGAGCTCAAAGGTCTCTGGCTTGAAGCCCAAGGTTGCTGGCTTGAGCAAGGGTTCACTGGCTCAGCTTGAACCCGTGGGCAATCAATGAACAACTAAGGTGCTGCAACTATGAGCTGAAACCTCTTATCTCTTTCCCTTCCTATCTGTCTCTGTCACACACACACACACACACACAAAGTGTCATGCACAATGACATTTTCTGCATGTTTATTATATTACAGAATTAGAAACAAGCTAAATGTCTAAGAAAGGAGGGAGAGATAATTATGGCCTGTCAGTATGATGGAGTAATATGTGCTCATTAAACATATTAAGTACCTATGTCAAAGTTCTAAAAATACACTAAGTGAATATAGCTGGAGACAAACAAATACATCCTATATGACTCCCCATATAAGAAACACACAGAGAAAATATTCTAGAAGGAAACAAAACAAAATATTGGCAGCCCTTGTCTTTAGATGGAGAGATTGAGATTTTCTTCTTTTCTAATTTTTCTACAGTTTTTTGGGTTTTGTTTTAGGTTTTTTGGGGTTTTTTTTTTTTTTTTTTGCTAGAGGGAGTGAGAGAGAGCAAGAGGGAGAGACAGAGAAAGAGAGAGAGACAGGAAGGGATAGAGCCAAGAAGCATCAACTTGTAGTTGCGTCACTTTAGTTGTTCACTGATTGCTTCTCATTTGTGCCTTGATGGGGGTGGGGGTGAGAAAAGGGCCTCAAGCAGAGCCAGTGACCCCTTGCTCAAGCCAGTGACCTTTGTGGTCAAGCCAGCGACCTTTGGGCTCAGGCCAGCAACCATGGGGTCATATCTGTGATCCCACGCTGAAGCCGGTGACCCTGTGCTCAAGTTGGCAAGCCTGCGCTCAAGCTAGATGAGCCTGGGCTTCAGCCGGCGACCTTGGGGTTTTGAACCTGGGACCTCAGGGTTGATGCTCTATCCACTGCGCCACCACCGGTCAGGCTAATTTTTCCACGGTTTTATAAAAGCATGAATTTTTATAATAAATACCTTTGTTCTTCAAGCAGAAATCATATTGTGTAGGTAATTCTAAGTGACTACCCAACTCAGCCTGCATTTAGGATTAATAATGACGACCACCTAGTTGCTATTTATTGAGCACTTACTGTGGAACACATCTGGCTCAACGTGTCAGACCTCATTTCATTCTCACCACATGGTAGTTGTCATTTCCAGCCCCATTCTACAAGTGGGAAAACCAAAGCTTGCAGAAGGATGTGATTTGTTCCCCTGCCAGGGTTAGGACCCCAAGATTCTTAGGCTAGAGGAAGGACTAGTTGCCCTTGGTGCCAGCCTGGAGGGGCAGGGGTTCCTTTACCGAGATGAGATTTTTCTTGAGTACCAGAGTCATGTCATTGAAGCACTTCGGCTGGATCAGGGACATGAGCAGCTCCTCATTGCAGATCTCCTTGGGAGTGGTGGTCTGGACCGGCATGGGTGAGGTCTGCAGCCCACCGCCTGTGGGGTAGCAGAGGGGGGCCAGGTCACTGAGAGCTCGCTGCGCACCCGGCACTAAGCATCAACAGCCTGCTGCTCTCACTGCCCCCATGTTGCAGAGGAGGAAAATGGGGCTCCCACGGGCTGATGCAACCTGCCACACTCACACGGCCATGCAGGGATGTCACCACGCTGTGGCAACTGATCCACGGAGAGGGCAAAGGAAGGCAGGAGGGCAAGGAAAGGGAGACGGGTGCTCACCACAGCCGCTCGTCCGAAGAGAGATGGCACTGGCCAGAGGGAGCTCCACGAAGGATGCTACCACGCTGGCATTGAGCCTCCGGGCCTCCTCCAGCAGGCCTTGGGGTGTATCTGGGAGCCTGAAGCCTGACACATAGTTCTTCGGAAAGATCTTGAAGGAGTAGTTACCAGTGGTCTAATGACAGGGAAAGAGGAAGAGCGGGAGCCACCGTCAGGGGCACACAGCCTGGCTGGGGTGCTGCAGCCCAGCCAGGGTTCTGCCAGGCCTCAGTGCCACTTTCTCCCTTGCTTCTGCTGTTTCCTCTGCCTGGGTCACCTCCCCTCATCTCCTGGCTCCTAACTGTCCTTCAGTTCAGTGTGGGGTTTACGTTTCTAGGAACTTTCCCTGACCATGTGGGCTGGGTTAAGGGTATCCTTACTGGAAGATGGAATGTTTCCTGGAGGAGATGGCATCTCAGTGCCAGTTTGAAGGAAGAATAGGTAGTAAAGAGAGGAATAGGGTGGGGCCAGAAGTATCGTCATCACGTGTACTCAGGGCTGGGGTGCTGGTGCAGGGCATCTAGGTTCTCCGTTTCTGGAGCTTTGGTGAGGCCTGTGTGGGGCTGTATGGGTCGGGGAGCAGGACTCACCCAGATCTGCATGCTGTGGATGGCGTCGATGAGCCAGGACACGTAGGGTGGACCCTGCAGGATGAGCAAGGAGTCGGGATTCCCTGACGGGCAGCCCAGCTCCACCTTCACAGTCACTGTCCGGGGCCTGCAGGGAGATAGACCCGTGTCAGTACCAGCTGGAAGGCAAGGCTGGGTGGGACCTGACAGGGACGGGCCAGGCCCGCACATGGCCTGAGGTCCGAGGTCCGATAGCCGCAGCTGAGTTATTACCGTACTGGGTGGGATATAGGTGCGGAGCTACAGTTCATAGGGGCGGGGCACAGAATATACTCTTAGTTGGCCAGGGGTGGGGCTGAGGCTTGGACAGGGCGGGGCTTAATAGGGAAAGTATGCCAACAGGGCGGGGCCTGGGGCAGAGGCGGGCACTCTTACCTGGCCTCCAGACCCGGCAGGACCCTTAAGATGTGCGCCTCCTTGTGGCCAGGCACACCATTCAAGCGGCAGCCTCTGACTGAGGCCTCTGCGTGTGGCCGCCATTCAAGGGTGTGGCCCATGTCCATGTTGGGTTGGGGGCTGCAGGAGGACGGTGACCTCGGGGCTGCGGAGACAAACACACCTGAGTCCCCTCCCAGAGTAACCTGGCACCTAACACAGAGGCCCACCCTTATCCACTGTGAAGGTGGGGCAGGCAGGATGGGGTAGCCCAAAGTGGAAAACATGGGAGGACCAGGGTTCAAAGCTCCCCTCCACCACTTACTGCCAAATGACTCATAGAAAGTACCTGCTCCCCACCCCCTCTGTTTCCTCATCTGTTAACACAAGGTTCGTATAAGGCAGGGGTCCCCAAACTACGGCCCCCTGAGGCCATTTATCTGGCCCCCACCGCACTTCCGGAAGGGGCACCTCTTTCATTGGTGGTCAGTGAGAGGAGCATAGTCCCCATTGAAATACTGGTCAGTTTGTTGATTTAAATTTACTTGTTCTTTATTTTAAATATTGTATTTGTTACCGTTTTGTTTTTTTACTTTAAAATAAGATATGTGCAGTGTGCATAGGGATTTGTTCATAGTTTTTTTTATAGTCCAGCCCTCCAATGGTCTGAGGGATAGTGAATTGGCCCCCTGTGTAAAAAGTTTGGGGACCCCTGGTCTACGGTATGAACCGTGGCATCTGTTAGGGATGAAGCCTTGTGACCACCAGCACCTTACCCCGTTTGAATCTTTCTTATAGCATTTACCATAACCTAAAATTATGTAACTTATGTATCTGGGTACATGTCTATTGTCATCTCTGCGCCCTATGTCAGCTCCAGGAGGACAGAGTCTGGGACTGTCTCCACAGTCCCTAAATGCCTCGCATGGGACTTGGAACATAGCAAGTGTAAAATAAATGATATGGATGTACGTTTTTCCGGATCAAAAAACTGACAAGTAGCAATTTCACATGGTTCAGTCTAATATTTGGTGAAGAGATAATTACTCTCAGTTGCAATAAAGCACTGATTTGCTATATCCGACGTGGGACAAATCATGTCCCTTCCTGGAGCCTTAGCCCAGTGGCTGCAGGGGAAGCTGACCTTGGTCCAGATGGAGGAGGATGCTTTTGGGGTCGTTCAGCTCAGCGACAGAGGCGATGGCACCCTTTGTACCTGCCCAGTTGAGGAGCTGGCTCTGGGTGGTGAAGGCTGGCAGCTGCGTGGTGTTGACTCCTGGGGGCTCTTGGAAGACACGGTTGGGGCTCTGGGGAGACATGGGGCAACTCAGGGTGCTGTTCCCCGAGCCCCTGGTCCCATGCAGGAGGTAAGGAGGTGATCTGGGGAGGCAGCTGGTTGGCTGAGCAGTGGTGCCCAGTGCTGGGAATGCTGAGGCCTGGTGGATCTGGTCAGCCCATTGCCCCCTAACTACTGCCCACCCCACCCCACCCCAGAGCCAGATCTAGCCCCTCTCCCTTCCACACCTGGGGGGCTGGATGGTTACACATCCATGTTCATCCACCTGCCTAAAATTACCCGCCTCAACCCTCCGTAGCCACACTCATTCAACCCACACTAAGACAGGTGGCTACTGTCTGTTTTCCCCACACTCTAAGGGCTGTGAGGGACGATGTCTGCCTTGCCCATCCCCGCATGGTGCTCAGCATAAGTGGGCACTGAGGAATGTTTGTCTAATTCTGCACCGGATCCTAGGCCCAGCACTCAGGATCCTGACAGGTCAGCTTCACCCTAATGCCTGGAGCATGGTAAGGGAGGAACGGAAAAAGGGAGGGAAGAAGAAATGGATGGATAAATGAACGAATGAAAGACAAGGAGAAGTCCCTGCCCTGGGGGAGCTTACCATTCAGAAACTAGCGAAGCATCAAGTCATTTGAAACAACAAAAGACAGAGGATAGTATTTAATAAGAAATGAAGGAGCAAGCAGGACAGGTCCTCTGGGTGGACAGGGATGGAGATCTGGGTGACTCCGGCACCTCACTGCACCCACTGCCCATGCCTCAGAGGAGACCTTGGTGGGCTGGGGAAAAGGAAAGGGGGAAGGCTTCCTGGTGGAGGTACTCTGTTGAAGCCAAAGGATTCAGAGGAATCTGTTGGAGCCTTGGAGTTGAGAGTTCCTTTGCGGCCTGACCTGTGGTGGCGCAGTGGATAAAGCGTCGACCTGGAATGCTGAGGTTGCTGGTTCAAAACCCTGGGCCTGCCCAGTCAAGGCACATATGGGAGTTGATGCTTCCTGCTCCTCCCCCTTTCTCTCTCTCTCTCTCTCTTCTCTAAAATTAATAAATTTAAAAAATTTTTTTAAAAAAGAGTTCCTTTGCATTCCATTTTCAAAGCCAGGACCGCAGTGCAGAAGCAGCATCAGGGCTTCAGGCTAGATACTCAGGGGAACTCCCTGACAGTGGAAGCAAGCAAGACACCACAGAACCACAGGGCCACCTCAAACGGAGCAGGACTTTAACAAGGGGGCAAAGTGATGAGCACTTAGGTGGGGAAGCGCGCCCCACGGTGAAAGGGCTGGGGCCGTGGTTTAGAGCTGGAGGCAGTAGGAAGAACTTGACCCAGTCTGACCCTCACAGTCATGGTCTGTAAAATGGGGATGTAACAGGGATTAAAAGGCAAGGTGTTTGCCATTCGACTGACACTGGGTCTGCCCCAGGGGCCTGAGCCCCCAGCCAGGCTGTGGCCCCTCCAGTGGCATCCAGAAAGCTGCAGGCCCAGTGGCATCCAGGAAGCTGCAGGCCCAGTGGCATCCAGGAAGCTGCAGGCCCAGGCTAGAGAGGCTTCGATGGTGCACCCCCACCCTGTGCATTCTTAACCCCAGGAGAAGGTGTGGCCAAAGCCTTATCCTTAGGCTGCAGTGACTATCCCGCCAGAGGGCACATTTTGGGTTCCCTGGGACACCTAGGGCCCCCACTGGGCTCAGATGCCCTGCCTGGGCACCCCTGGAGAACCCGGGATGGGAAAGGAGGAGGAAGAATCCTAGCAAGGGCTAGCCCTCCACACGGCCTCGATTTCCTCCACTGGGAGCGGAGGGATGTACCAAATGGGTCAGTCTAGCTCCACATTCCTGGTTGGCCACCCTAGGGGGCCCGCATGCTGGCCATCTCTGTCTGTCCTTGTGGTGTCCCTAGTACCAGTCTGGATTCTTCCTTCAACCCCTGCCCCCATCCCCCATCCCCAACTTCTCTATGTCTCTGGGCCTGTCTCTCAGGCAGCCTGGACCTGGCTCTGTCTTTGGGTCTCTAGCTCCTCCCCCCAGCTCTGCCTCCAGTCTCTCAGTGTCTGTCTGTCCCACATGGGCCCTCCTTTTTCTGTTTCTATTTTTCTTTCTATGGCTCTCTCCTCCTTGATATCTTTGCTGTCACCAGTCTGTTCTTCTACCCCCTCTGCTCTCTCTGGCTGTAAACAACAGCTGCTCACAACTGGAGGTCACTTCCCAGGGCCTCCCATGCGGAGGAGGCAGCCCTGAATCCTCTTGCTATGAGTCCATGCCAGTTACCTCCTCTAGAGCAACTCATGCAAATTCAACAGTGCAAAGGACAAAATAAAAGTCTCTCTTGCCTGACCAGAAGGTAGCGCAGGGGATAGAGTGTCATCTGGTTTGAGCATGGGCACACCAGCTTGAGCATGGGGTCTCTGGCTTGAGCGTGGGATCATAGACATGACCCCATGGTCACTGGCTTGAGCCTAATGGTTGCTGTCTTAAAGCCCAAGGTTGCTGGCTTGAGCAAGCGGTCACTGGCTCTACTGGAGTCCCCCAGTCAAGGCACATATGAGAATGCAATCAATGAACAACCAAGGAGATGCAACAAAGAATTAATGCTTCTCATCTCTGTCCCTTCCTGTCTGTCTGTCCCTATCTGTCCCTCTCTCTGACTATCTGTCTCTGTCAAAAAAAAAAGTGTCTCTTAATCTCACTTCCCAGTCATAAATACTGTTAATATATTGTTAGATTTTCTCCTGACCCTTTTTTTCTGTACTTAAATATTTTTAAGTTTTATTTTTAATGAATTTATTGGGGTGACACTGGTTAACATAATTATAGAGGTATCAGGTGCCCAATTCTACAACACATCTCTGTACACTGTATTGTGTGTTCATTCTCCGTATTACATATTTAAATATTTTCAAATGCATTTGGAGCTTTTTCAATGACAGTGACAGGATTATTTTGTGGGATGTCATTGAGTTCAATTCTCCCACTGGACAGGTGGGAAAATGAAGGATGTGTGAGAAGTTGGAGTTGGCCAGGGTTGCCCACCCACCTGAACCCCATCCCCGTGTTTGAACTTTTTTCCTTTTTTTTGTGACAGACAGAGAGAGGAACAGATAGGGACAGACAGACAGGAAGGGAGAGAGATGAGAAGCATCAATTCCTCGTCACGGCTCCTTAGTTGTTCATTGATTCCTTTCTCATACGTGCCTTGACCAGGGGGGGCTACAGCAGACCGAGTGACCCCTTGCTCGAGCCAGCAACCTTGGGCTCAAGCTGGTGAGCCTTGCTCAAACCAGATGAGCCCATGCTCAAGCTGGCAACTTTGGGGTTTCAAACCTGGGTCTTCTGCATCCCAGTCTGACACTTGATCCACTGTGCCACCACCTGGTCAGGCCTGGGTTTGAACTCTGTACCCTAGACCCTGCTGCCTTTTGGGTTCTCTCTGTCAGGGCCCCAGAGAATGCACTAGTCAGGTCCTTCCCATGGCCAGTGCCTCCCCCTGGGGTTGGAGATAACACACTCACGAAAGCTAGGTGGACTGGGATTCCGGGGTGCTGCAGCCGCAGGAAGACAGTCTTGTCCACGCTGAGGACCAGGAGCACCTCACGGGACCGGGTGCCATTTTGCTTGGACATCTGGACAGTCAGCTCCAGCGATGATATTTCCTGGGGCAGGGGAGAGGAAAAGACACACACAGACCAGTCAGACTTAGATCAGAGTGGCAACCCACATCCCATCGGCTTTCACTCGGCTCCCTGCCGGGCCTGTCCACTCCGGCCTCCAGGGCTCCGCGCAGTGCCTGGCCCTCAAGAGGTGCCCAGAAAATATCTGCTGCATGATTGAAGGAGATTAGTCTTAGCAAATCCAAAGAGATAAAGAAATACATGGGATGAACCTGAACTTGATCCAACGGTCAATCAAGGTTTTTATTACTATTGAGCGCCTCCTGTGTACCTTTGCCTGCAGTGTCTGTGTGACTCAGAGAGTACTCTGTGTATTTTCTCTCTTCCTGTGTGGCGATATCAAGGCCCCCACCCCTCCCCAGTTTGCAGTATTCCTGTTGGCCTGATTATTTTAAAGTACTAATCCAAGAAGGGAAAAGAATCCAGCAACCCAGAAAGACTAAGCTCCCATGGAGAGAATGTCTGTCCTGCTCGAAGACTTTCTGAACCAGACGAATGGAAACACCTTCACCAAAGCGCTAACTCCAGCTGCTGCCAAGCTGACCCCAAACATCTCCTCTGACTTATCAACAACGAGATTTCAAGATGAAGAGAGCAGTGGAAAATTTTTTGATTGGACTTTTAATTATCTCCTGGCTGTTTCCCCAACTGATGTCACAGAGTCAGACAGTGTTTCAGCCGCTGGAAAAATCTACCCAGAAATATTTCCGTTACTCAGTAAAGACACCATAATCACTCTTTGTTTGTGAGTTTGCTCTTTGAAACAAAAGAGCAAATAATATTCTGCTTCCAGTGTTTCACAACGAACTTTTTCTTTTTCATTTTAATGAGCTATTTAGGTAGCTTATTTTTTGAAGAATTGCTTTGATGCTAATTTCTAGTAGAATGATTATTTGAAATTTATGTTTGTATAAGTTCACATTTCTTTTTTTTTTTAAATTTTTTCTTTTTTTTTAATTTATTCATTTTAGACAGGAGAGGGAGAGACAGAGAGAGAGGAGAGACAGAGAGAGAGAAGGGGGGAGGAGCTGGAAGCATCAACTCCCATATGTGCCTTGACCAGGCAAGCCCAGGGTTTCGAACCGGCAACCTCAGTATTTCCAGGTCGATGCTTTATCCACTGCGCCACCACAGGTCAGGCCTAAGTTCACATTTCTTGCTAATTCATGTTATCTGATGGGTTGATAACTTTTGGTTTTTGAAACCTCTCGTTTCATCAATTTTAAAAATACTTTGTATTCTAAACACTTTACAAGTTAAATACTGGATTTAATATCATATTTTGGTAAAATACGACATACAAATCTAAATATTAGAACTAACATTTTGTTCCAGGATTGTGATCACTACTTGAAACTAACAGCAGTGAAGGGAGACCCGCCGTGGTGATGTGGACAAAGTCCCCAGGCACAGCCGACCTGCCAGCACCTTTGACAGTGGACAGACCCCAGCTTCCCTACCTTGACTGCAGATGTACTGTGAGCTTGCCCAATCAAATATGATTGCACCACTCTGTATGTCTCCTGAAACCCACTCAACTATACATTTTAAATAGGCAAATTTTATCTCAGTAAAGCTGAGCTGTTGAATGCACAACAACAGTTGAATATCGGTAATTTCCCATGGTTCAACCTGGTCCACGCCCGGCCCTATGCATGTAGCTCATACTCTCCCCGAAGCCAGGTCAGTGGCTCTTCCATTTTACAGATGTAGCAGGTGAGGCCCAGGGAGGGAAACTGGCAAGGGACCTGCCGATAAGTGGCGAAGTCAGCCACCCAGTGCGTCTCAGTCTGGTGCCAGAGTGTCACCCACAGCCCTCGGACCCTTGGGCAGCGGGCCTAGACTGTGTCCTCCCTCTCAAAGCTGCCCTATCGGCCTGCTCTCACCCAGAGGAGCCAACATGGAGACCCCACACCCGGCAGGCAGATGGGCCTTGTGGTTTGGAGACCCACCTTTGGCCCCTAGGTGGACACCCCCAGGCTGAGAGCGCCGCAGTGACAGAGAGGGCAGCTGGGAGCCCGGCGCTCACGCTGGGAGGGAAAGCCCTGTGGACCTGCATTCTTGCTGCTGTTCTGTGAACGTCCCTGTTCCTCTGAGTCCCGGTTTCCCCATCTGTGTGACACAGGGGGTAGGGCAGGGCTGGGAATCAATACCATGTGGGGCTCTGGATAAGGGAAGTCAGAAAAGAGAAATAGAGGTCAGGGTCGGGTCACGCCGAAAGCGAGGGGACTAGGAGACAGAAACCTCGGGACCTTGGTCATCACACCCAGCTCTTCTACTGGAGCTCACGCACCAAACCCTCTACTCTGTTGCCACCAAGTCCCTCCCTGTCGATTTGGGGGCTAGAGGGCACAAGGACTAAGGACCTAAGAGAGGCAGTCATGGGCCAGGGCTACGCAGCAAGCGGGCAGTGTGAACCGGGAGGCTAGAAAGCGGGCTCTCTAAGATCTCTGAGCTCCCGGGTCCAGCCGAGCCCAGCTGGTTACCAGAAAAACCCAGCCTGGGTTTCCACAGCAAACATTTCCAGCCCGTGGCTCTGACTCATCGGTGTGGTCACTCACACGCACACTGACTTCCCCTCTGCCCTCCCAGCCTACAGCCTGAAGGCAGAGAGAGGGGCCGCCTTTGCCCCCAACCCCGAGCTCCCAGTCTTCTGAGGGCAGCCTGGGAATTCCAGGAGCCAGGCTGAGGCTGGCAGGGCAGCCACCCCTGACCCCCGCTCCTGACCTGGGCCAGCCTGGGTCTGCCCCGGCCCCTTCCCTGAATGGGTGGGCGGGAGGCCGTGTTTCTATTTTCGTGCCAGCATCCCACAGATGCCATTGTTGGCCCAGCGGTCGGTGGCGGGAAAGGGGGATTTCGGTGAGGAGGCCCTGAGCACTAGTAGCTACTTATAGAAAGTTGTTTCCAGCAATTCTTCTAGGAGTGGAGCCTCGGGGCTGCCTGCAGCTCCCACCCTCTTAGGGTCAGACTGGAGCCGGCCAGATTGGAGCCAGACGTCCCTCTGTCTACCCCAGCAGACTCGGAGGGTACACACAGGCAGGGTGGCAGGGAAGGGGTCAAAGCCAGACTGACCTGACTTCAAATGCGGCCTCAGTCATTAGCCTGTGGGTGACCCTGGGCAGTCACGTCTTTCTGGGCCTCAGTTTCCTGATCTGGAAAATGGGCTGAATGATATGCCCACTTCAATGACTTCTGGGGATTCAATGAGATCTTGCCTGCAAACTGAGTTGTCCAGGGCCCAGCTAAACACAGAGTAGTAGTAGACTGCTTTCACTATCCCTGCTTCCCTCCCTGCCCACTTATCCAGAGAGGCCATGGTTTGAGACCTGGGAAAGTCGGCGTTAGAGGTGGGCAGCGGGCAGCTGGCACTGGGACATGCCTCAGTCACACCTCACTGCGGCATCCCCTCTCTGAGCCTTAGTCTCCCCATCCGTGTAGGGAGGAGTTAAAATCAGTGTGGGCCCCGGATTCTAACCAGCCTTCTGGGGTTGCAGTGTTTGATACCTGGGAGTCATGCTCTCCAGGCAAGGGGCTGGAAGAGTGGGCTCCCAGAACCCCCGGGAGGAATATGCTACTTTCCCCGGCTGAGGATGCCTGGTTATCCCCTCCTCATCTCCTCACTTCACCGCCCATCCAGGAGGCCAAAACTGGGCCCAGCTAGGGCTTCTGTCTCTCAAAGGGGGACAGGAAGAAGGCACAACTCTGGCCTTCAGGAACTTGGCAGAGAACAAGACTAACACTTCCAAACTCTCAATGATGAACAAGTGACACCAGTAATCCCTTGGGGGTGGCCAACCAGCAAATGTTTTTAATTGTGTACATTCTTCCTTCCTTCCTCCCTTCCTTCCTTCCTTCCTTCCTTCCTCCCTCCCTCCCTCCCTCCCTCCCTCCTTCCCTCCCTCCTTTCCTTCCTTCCATTATTTATCCATTCATCCATCCATTCGATGTTTCTTCCCAGACTGACCCTAGCTGGACACGGGGGACACACAGGGAGAGAGCAGATGCAATCCCTACCTAGCCTGTCTAACCACCAAACCATGCCCTTCCACCAGGCCTGCCTCTGATATCCGCCAGGCCTGGGACAAGAGTATAAAAGGCAGCCCCTGGCCCCCAGCCTGCCCCCTTTCTCTTCACATATATGCTTGTGGACAACCCAGCCCAGATGCCCAAGCTCGACCATGCCCAGCCCCTGCAGATAGTCACCTTGACCCCCTTCAGGTCGAGGGGAGCTCATACCAGCCATGCAGTGTCCCCTGTGGGGGATGGGATAAGAAAGAGCCTCATGCCACTCTGGGAGTAGGTTTGTTGCATTTGGGCAGGGATCTCTGGAGTGCTGGGTACCCAGCACTGGAAGGAGGCCGGAGAGGGCCACTACTGTGGGGCCTGGGCGGGATCCCTCTTTGCCCAGGACTGAGGACACCACTGACTTCCACAACCCTTCACAGCCCCCCAGGACATTCTGGGAGAATCAGAGGCCCCTCTTGCTCTCCCTCCGCCTGGGCAGCCTTGCCTGCCCATGTGGCCAGGAGTAAGTCCATGCAAGAGCCCAGTGGGTTTCATAGGCTTGTGGGGATATGGTCTGATCCCTGAGTTTGCTCAGAAGTGGGGTGAGTCAGTGGCTGCCCCAGCTCGCCCTTGGCTGCCTGGGGTTTGTTAGGAGGACAGCAAATCAGTACCGTTGGCCTGACGGGAACCGCTGAGACACCAGGCCAGGTTTCCTGTCTCCACGGATCAGGATGTGACCCTGGGCCCCCTCCCGGAATCCAGACTCCGGCCTGCCCTTCAGGGACCCAGCAAGATACAGCCCCAGCCTAGTGGCCCCCTTGCCTGTCTGTAAACTTCACACACACACACACACACACACACACACACACACACCCTGAACCTCTCTTCCCTGAGGCTCTTGGCTGCCACAGCTCATCTGCCGCCCACGCACAGGAAATCTGAGGACTCAGAGGCCACGCAGGGATGGATGGGAAAGCGGGTCTCTGTGCCAGGGCTTGAAGAAGGCGACCGTCGGTTGGGAAGGACTGGATTACTTGCTGAGACCGCCACCACCCACGCTCCTGCTGCCAGTCGTGTCTCTTGCTTTAGGATTTTGCTCATGCAGTGTCCTCTGCCTGTAATGCCCTTGACCTCCCTCTCTACCCGGCTGGACACTGGGAGCCATTTTCCCGAAAGCCTCCTTCTCTCTACGTTCAGGGCTTGTCTTCCCGAGGGCCACAGCCCCTCCCCCTGTTGCCCCCATTGCCAATTCCACCTTCTCTCTATGTTCAGGGCTTGTCTTCCCGAGGGCCACAGCCCCCTCCCCCTGTTGCCCCCATTGCCAATTCCACCGCTTAATTCCAGGGCTGCTCATGCACACCTTGGCCTCTCCCGGCCGGGGACTGGCTCAAGGGCAGAGGCTGGGTCTGCTTTCTCTTGGCACCATCAGCGCAGGCGCCTGGTGAGGACCGGCTCGGTGGGCCTGTGGGGCCGTGGACTCCATTCTTGGACGTTCTTCCTCACCTGCCTGGTGAGGAAGGTGCTGCCCAAGAAAACCACAGGTCCTTCCGTAGGATCTGGGGGGATCGTGGGCTTGACTCTCGGGCCAGGGGGGCCAGGAGCACCAGAGAGAGTGGGGGCCTCCATCAGTTGTCCCCTCTGAAAATGGATTTACAACTTCTGCCTCAGCTGCCTGAGAGCAATAACCTTTATGGGATCAAATTAATTCACGGATGTGAGGCTATTCTGCAAAGTGCAGTGTGCCTGGCAAAATGAGGGTATTTATAGGAGAGACCGAAGCCCAGAGAGGAACTGTTATAATAATAACAAGCTCGGCTGCTGGGTGTCGAGCAGTCGCCAGGGGCTGCCTGCGCTCAGTATTTTGCTGCTGTCCCATTGGATTCTCCATCTCCCTGAAAGGTGGGGACTATCGTCTCCAGGTTGCCCTGGGAGAAACTGAGGCTTGGAGAGGTGGCCCAAGGTTGTGCTTCCATAAACGGGGGAGCGAAGGTTCAATTTGAAGGCTGTCTGGCTCCAGAACCCATGTTCTTGACGCCTGCATCAAGGCCACATAGCAGGGCATTCATTCATTCATTCATTCATTCATTCAAGCAGTCACTACCCCACTCATTCACTCACACATCCAATAGTTGTTTGGCATATGCCAAGCCCCGGCCCAGCTTCTGACACTGTAATTCTTTGGTGAGTCCCTGAGCACAAGAAATGTGTGTCTGTTGGAGAGTGGGGTGAAGGAGTGCCTGTTGGAGAGTGGGGTGAAGGAGTGCCTGTTGGAGAGTGGGGTGAAGGAGTGCCTGTTGGAGAGTGGGGTGAAGGAGTGCCTGTTGGAGAGTGGGGTGAAGGAGTGCCTGTTGGAGAGTGGGGTGAAGAGTCCCCGCCCCCCGCCCCCACCCCCGCAGCACACCCAGCACTGGACAGACCCGGGACTGGAGAGCCCAGGCTCGGACCCCAGCCCTCTCCTCCACCCCTGCAAACAAACGTGCCGGGCAGTCCTCGAGCTTTCAGCTTGGCTCCCGGATTCTGTTGTCACGGGCTCTAGGGTAACCTGAGCTACAGTGGCACCCTGCCACTCCCCTGAAAACCCCCATCTCCCCAACCCTGCCTCGAGGTGAACGGGAAGCTACTGCCACAGAGAACCACATGCCGACCCCAGCCAGCGCCCCCTCCCCTGCATGTGCACCCACTTTATCCTCCGCTCGCCCCTCCACCTCCTTCACACAGGGAGCTCCCGGCTGTCTTTACTGTTGTTGCTTCCTCCAGGAAGCCCTGCCTAATCCCACAGCAGCTGGGGTACGCTTGCCCTGCACTGACCAAGGAGGCATCGACCGCCTGGACCCTGGCTGTGTGTCCATACACCTGCCTCTCGCAGACCTGGGCGCATGGCAGGGGGCCTTCCTCTGACTCTGGTTCATGAGGAAGGGGGGGGTCCCAGTCACCCAGAGGAGGCACAGCGACCTGAACATCAGAACAAACAAAATGAACTTACAGAAGGCAATCTTATTTTCCAGATCATCACCAAACTTGAAAAAATTTACAATGGCTATGAAAACCACATAACGTGTGTTTGGCACTATCTGTGGTTTGGGGATTATCGAGGCCCACAGTCCTCGTGGCAGGCAGGGCGGTGGGGAGCAGGCCCCCCGATATTGGGGGTCTGGGCACTGTCTTATCACTGCACAAACACAGAGCAACTTAACAGTTTCGGGGGCAAGTTGGCCACAAGTTTACCCTGAGTTGACACCATTAAATCGCTATCAGGACCTGAGGCCACATCAACCAGGTGTGGTCACCGTCCCAGGCGGGCTAGACGCCGCCCGAACACTGAGATCCTCTGGGGAGGCAGGTGACAGCCTTGCTTGGAGTCCCTGGGGATCTAGTGTGAACTCTGGCCTGGACACATTGCTTAACCGTTTAGGCTTGCCTCAGTTTCCTCGCCTGAAAAATGGGAGTAATAACAGACCTTACCAGACGGGTCCTTGGAAGACTTAATCTATGCTAAGATTTTTTAACTCACTTCCTGGTACATACAGGCCTAGCACAGTAGCTAGCACTGCTTAGTAAATGCCCAATAAATGTGTCACTAAGAGGGACTTAGAAAATCTAAGAGGCGGCCCTCCGGAGGGTCCTCAGGAGGGAGGACAGTCTCCAACACCGGCATTGCTGGCTTGCAGTCTCCGAGTGGCCGCTTGCCAGGTGAAGTACATTCCAGGGAGGGAGATTGGGCTCCACTGAGGGAAGCACCTTCTCAAAGTCAGAGCTGCCGAGAGCGGAGCCGTGTCTGCTGAGAAGCTCCCTATTATTGGAAGTACACGAACAACAGCTCACCTGGCCCACTCCACTGCTCACCTGGTTCTTTTCTACCTGGTCACTGGCCAGACCCAGCCCTTCCTACCTGGGTCTTCTGGTGACAATCAAAGGATTACCCCAACGCTGGCCTCAGAAATGCCATTTTTTACAGGCCTTGTGAGATGTCCATGTCACCTTGCTGGCAGGGGCCCTGCTGAAGACTCTGTCCACTGCTCCATGGACAGCCACCAAGAAGACCCCCTCATCCCACTGGCCCTGGGCCTACCTCTAAGTCCCCACCCGGCGCTGCCACCAGGCACTCACCCTCGGGAACTCCAAGAAGAGGACGTGAACTTCAACAGTAGCATTGGGGACCTGAGCCACGCAGCCCTTAGGAACCTGGCTTGTGGTGTATGTCACCTGGGGGTCCACAGGCTGTAGATCACAATGGACTGTTTCTGCAAGACCTGTGAGGGAAGCACAGCCGGAGAGAGAGCCAGATAAGAGTGAGGTGGTGACAATGATCCCCACTTTCTGAATGCCTGCTCGGTGCTCGGCACTGGCTCAGGCTTTACTGCACCTTCTCCGCTACCCTACGAGGTGAGTATCACTCCATGCGTCCACAGATGAGGAAACTGGGCTCAGAAAGGAAACGCCCGAAGTCACAGTACCACTAGGTGTAGGGTTGAGAGGTAAAAAGTAGGAATCCCAGTTGAATTTGAATCAGTAAAAAATAAATAATTTTTAAACTATATCCCCAATATTGCATGGGACATAACTATATAAAAGACTTTTCATTGTTTATATGGAATTCAAATTTAACTGGGCATCCCATATTTTTAAATTTAAAAACATTTTTAATATGTTTTAAAAAATTATTTTATTCATTTTTTTAGAGAGGAGAGAGAGAGAGAAGTGGGGGGAGGAGCAGGAAGCAGCAATTCCCATATGTCCCATATGTGCCTTGACCAGGCAAACTCAGGGTTTTGAACCAGCGATCTGAGCATTCCAGGTCAACGCTTCTATCCACTGCGCCACCACAGGTCAGGCTAATTTTGAAATTTTATTTTATTGATTTTTAGAGAGAGAGAGCAGAAGGGAGAGAGAGGGGGAGAGACAGACACTGATACGTTGTTCCTCCCACTCATGCACTTACTGGTTGACTCCCACATGCACCCAGACCAGGGATCGAATTCACAACCTCAGTACATCAGGATGGTACTTCAACCAACCGAGCTACCCAGCCAGGGCTGGGCATCCTACGTTTTACTTGCTACAACCGGCAGCCCTAATTGTGGAGCAGGGCCCACACGTTCATGCACCCAAGTCTACAGGCTGGGTCAGTCCAAAGGAAGATGAGAGCTGAGATCAGGAGACAAAACTTCCCATCGCGGACCTCAAGGAGGCCAGGCAAAATGGGCCAAGGGGAGATGAGAGTCTCCCGGTTCCACAGGACAGAGCGAGCCAGAGGGCGGCGCAGGTCTGCAGGGCGGCTGTCGTAGGCTGCAGAGCCTGCCGCAGGGCTGCCGGAAGCGCGGTCCTGAGGGAAGGGAATGGAATTTCACCCTGACCCAGCAGATGAGGAAGAGGAAATGAGGCCCCTACACCTCGTCCCAAGGAATGTGCCGGGGGCAGGGGGGGGTCTGGAGGAGGGAAGGAGGACAGAGAAGGGGAGACTGTTTGGAAGTTTGTGTCTCCATCTTGTCGCGCTCACTTCCTGTTTTCTTGGAGATCAAAGTTGGGCGCGGAGGAACTGGACTCAGGACGCCAGCTCAGAGCTGGGGGGTGGGGAGCTTCTGAATCCTAGGCCGTGAGGCCGTCCCCTTGCCTAACCTGACCTTCTTCCCCACCTTTCCGCCGCCTTGTTGGGCTCAGGACCTCCAGAGATCAGCGAGGGACATAAGATGGCCGACCCAGCTGCACAGCAAGGTCTACCAGCAACATCTTGGGAAGGATAAGTGCAGGACAAGGACATTTGGCCACCACGGCAATCCAGGCCTTACGAGTCCTTGGCCCCAGATCTGTCCTGTGCGTCAGAGACACGAGAGTGCCTGGGTAATACGACGTTTTGGTGAAAAGCAAGGTCCCTGAAGCCAGGCTGACCTGGGTTTGAATCGCAGGCCCAACACTTACTAGCTATGTAAAGTTGGTGAATGATTTCGCCACTTTGGGCTTCGGTTTCCTTGTCTGTCTAAGGACAGTAAGAATAGATGCACAGGATCCACAGAGGTTGTTGGGAGAACTCCATGAGAAAGAGCCTCTGGTAGTTCTCTCTGTCACATTTGCTTGACTCTCCAATTGGGAGGCAGGGAAGGGGTGTGATGGGGCAGTCTACAAGGGAGGGGCCTCCGAGAGGGTTTGCGTCTCAGGTCAGCCAGAGCCTTCTGCTTGGTAGACTCAAGGGCTGCCACCATCTTCTCCTTCCCTACCCGCTGTGACCCACCAAGCCCCCCAGAGCTCCCACCCTCTCCCTGTCCCCATCAGTGAACACACACTTTGAGGCTGTTACCTAGTCCAAGCGCCTCCTATACAGATGGGGAGACTGAGGCCCAGTGAGGCTAAAAGTGCCAGAGACGCACTGCACGCAGCTGACCAGGCTGGGCCTCGGACCCACCTCTCCCAATATGACCCGGGGTCTGGGCCGCGGATTAGCACAGCGCCTTCCTCCTTCCCTTCGGACTTTCCCTGCCCTCTCCCCAGACTTCCAGGAACCCCCAGTTCCTCCCAGATCGCCCGATTGCCTTGGGCCGCCTGGACCACCCTCCTCCATGCCGTCAGCAGCACAGCCATTATGTAATGATCAGATAACAGGCCAGGCTGGGAGATCAGATAAGAGGCCCATTTATTTTGGGGCCTTTTCGAATCCTGGCCGCCCCCACCCCGCAGACGAGAATGGGGAGACAGGAGGGAGTGTGACGCCCGGGGCCTGTCTCCTGGAGCCGGAGGCGGGCCCAGACAGAGCCGAAAACAATCCCTTGGCACCAAGGGAAACACAAGGGCCTCTCGGGACCTGAGCTGGAGGAGGTGCCACTGGGGGCCTGGGTGACCGGCTGGCCTAGTGAGAGACGCTGGGAGCCACCTTCCCACCCCTGACCCCTTCCGCCTCCTCCCCGACTCCCAAGCACAGAGCCGCTTTGGGGCTTTCCAAATGGCCACCCCTAGAACCTTGGGAGTCCACAGATGATAATGGTCAAGAAAAGCATCTCTGGAGTCAGATATCCTGGGTCAAATCCCAGTTCTGCCTCAAATCCCAGGCCGCCCTGAGCAAAAGCCTAACTCCTCTGAGCTTCAGTTTCCTCACTTGCAAAACAGCTTCCATCATGCTGACTGGGACCAGGCACAGTTTCGAGGCTTTACACGAGCTCATTCCTGGGATCCTCCCTGCAGCCCATGAAGTGGGAGATGTTATTATAACCCTTTGACATACGAGGAAACTGAAGTTCAAGGAGGTACAAGAATTAGCTCGAGGTTACCCAGCTACTGAGTGACAGGGCCTGTATCTGAAGCCAGCCAGCCAGCTGCAGACCCCGTACCCACTTAGCAGACCGCGTGTTGCCTTGGTGAGGTAACCCACGGGAAGAGCCTGGGCCCCAGCAGGTGACCTGTGATTATTTTGTAATACCAGGGCAGATCCTTTATGACAGGGTCTTTTCTGCTTCTTTCTTTTAAATGTTTATTTTATTAATGTTAGAGAGAAGAAGGGAGATGGGGGAAGAGACAGGAACATTGATCTGTTCCTGTATGTGCCCTGACCGAGAATCGAACTGGAAGTCTCTGAGCTTCGGGCTGATGCTCTAACCAACTGAGCTGTCTGGCCAGGGCTCAGGGTCCAATTATATCCTCACAGATTTCCTAGCTCCTACTCCAACCACTCCCCCTGGGCCTGGTTGCCAGCAAGGCCTTAACACTCCTTTCTCCAGTCTTTCTCATAATTCCCCAACACCCTCAGGGTCAAGTCCATACTCTACAACCTGGAGTGGAGTTTAAAAGTACAGGATTCTGCCCTGGCCAGCTACCTCAGTTGGTTAGAGCATCGTTCTGATACACCAACATTGCAGGTTCAAACCCTGTTCAGAGCACATACAAGAATCAACCAATGGGCCCTGGCTGGTTGACTCAGTGGTAAAACGTCAGCCTGGCATGTAGATGTCCCAGGTCTAATTCCAGGTCAGGGCACACAGGAGAAGCACCCATTTGCTTCTCCACCCCTCCCTTTTCTCTCACTCTCTTTTCGCCTCCCACAGCCATGGCTCGATTCAAGCCAGCTGGCCTCAGGCTTTGAGGATGGCTCTATGGCCTTGCCTCAGGCACTGAAATAGTTTAGTTGTTGAGCAATGGACCTGCAGCCCCAGATGGGCCAAGCATTGCCCTGTAGGGGGCTTGCTGGGTAAATCCTGGTGGGGGCATATGCGGGAGTCTATCTCTCTGCCTCCCTACCTCTAAGTAAAAAAAAAAAAAGAATCAACCAATGAATGCATAAATAAGTAGAACAACAACAAATCATGTCTCTCTCTCTCTCTCCCCTCCTTCCTTTCTCTCTCAAATCAATAAATAAAAATTAAAAAACAAAATAAAACAAAAATAAACTACAGGGATCTGATAGATGCCAAAGGTTTAAATCCTGATTCTGCCATCTCCAGCTTCCTTTCCATGGGTGAGTGTTATTATCTGTAAAATGAGATGATTCTCATTGAGTTGGTGAAAATGTTGGTAAGATTACTCATACGGGGTGCTAAGCAGGACCCTGACGCGTGAGCATTGCGCAGGAACTGGCCACTGCTGCCATGGTTATTTCTGCCCAGTCAGTGGGGAGATGTGAGCTTTGCCTTCAGACAGACCTTGTCCATTGCCGTTGCCATGCCCTTTCCCGAACCAATGACCTTCCTTTATTGACTACTTGGTCAACTTCTGTTTATTCTTGAAAACCCTGTTGTGAAAATCCCATTAGAACCGATCCAGTTGCCCTCCAGGTGGGAGGGCCACGTGTGGCGCAGGAAAGGGACCGAATGCCCAGGGTGAGAAGCTCTGGCAACAGAGAGCTCCTCATCATCTTCCCTGAGGCAGTCTGGTGCAGGAGTTAGGCTCAGGGCTCGCGCCCCAGATGCTCATATCTGGGCTGCGTTACTCTAGCAGATACCTTCCCTGGCCTGTGCCCCCTGTCACCCCAGCTGTCAATGGGGTGTCAGGAGTGTCTGCTTCATTGGGCTTTTGTGAGGTTGAGTCTGATCATACACGTGCCAGGTCTAGAACAGCGTTTGGCATACAGTGAGCACTGAGTGAATGTTGGCCGTTATATGTGTCTCTTCCCCTCACTCCCATCACAGGTACCGGAGTCAGCGCAGCCCTGGAGGAGAGTCCTCTCCAGCCTCCAGGGCTGATGCTCCGAAGGTGAGGCTGGAGCTAGGAGCTAGGAGGAGAGGGCACAGAGCCAGGGCAGTCAGCTCTCCACACCCCCACACCAGGACACCAAAGGCACAGGGAAAGCAGCTGGGCTTGGGAGCAGACAGCCTGGGCTTGAGATCTGGACCTGCCATTGCCCCCAGCCTGAGGTCCTCCTTCACTGACTGGGTCTAGAGACACAGAGCTGCCTGATGGCCTGTGGACACAGAAGTGGTTCCCTCCCTCTAGTCCAGATTCCTTCTCAGGCCCTTAAGCAGATAGACCAGGTCTGTCCTCAGAGGACCCAGCACCGACCACTTGTAACCTTGAGATATGTGTCTCTCTTTCCTCTGGGTCTTATTGTCACCATCGGTCTGGCTGAGGTGAGAGAGAATCTGAATGGTCACACCCCGCTGGCCCCAGGGACGCAGCCTCTCCTGGCTCCCACAGCTCTTGCTCCCACCTCTTTTCCTTCCTGGCACAAGAGAAGCTGCCGTGGAATGCAGTGTCTAAAATGTAGATATTTGTGGTCTCTGTCCTGGGTCACTAGCCCCCTCTCCAGAGAATCTCAGACTGCCACTCAGGTGGCCAGCGGCACAGAGACTCCAAGTCACGCCTGTAACCCATCCTCTACTGAACACTCATCCACTCTTAAGAAATACTCTTTGATCCCAGCCACCCAACACAGGCCACGAATCCCAGCATCCCCACTTCTGGGACTCTATCCAACTGAAATACTACAAAACACAGGAAAAGGTGCATGTACCAAAAATGTGCACGGAGGTGGTATTTATAATTAGCCCCAAAGGGGAAACCACCTAAATATTCAACAATAGGGAATTTATTAGGCAAACCATAGAGGGCACATTTAAGGGAAAGAATATTCCAGAACTACAATGAGATGATTTGGAGTCTACATGACAGCATAGAAACCTCTGGAACATAAGAAAGGTACACAAAATGCCTGAATGTTAATCCACCTGCATTAAAATTACCTTAAAAAGCTAGAGAGCCTGACCAGGTGGTGGCGCAGTGGATAGAGCGTTGGACTGGGATGCAGAGGACCCAGGTTCGAGACCCCAAGGTCACCAGCTTGAGCGCGGGCTCATCTGGTTTGAGCAAAAATCCCACCAGCTTGAACCCAAGGTTGCTGGCTCCAGCAAGGGGTTACTTGGTCTGCTAAAGACCCGCGGTCAGGGCACATATGAGAAAGCAATCAATGAACAACTAAGGTGTTGCAACGCGCAATGAAAAACTAATGATTGATGCTTCTCATCTCTCTCCGTTCCTGTCTGTCTATCCTTCTCTCTGACTCACTCTGTCTCTGTAAAAAATAAAAAAAAAAATTAAAAAAAATAAAAAGCTAGAGAAAAACTAGTAAGCAATTCACCAGAATGCTAACAATTTTTTTCCTCATACTTATTTTCTTTAAGGAGCAGACTGAAGAAAATGTATAGTTACATTGCTTTTTAAAAATCTCTATCTGTTTGGTTTTTGTTTTGTTTTTTAAGTTTTTGATTTGAGAGAGAAGGGAGAGAGAGAGAGAGAGTAATAAACATCAATTTGTTGTTCTACTTATTTATACATTCATAGGTTGATTTTTGTATGTGCCCTGACGGGGATCGAACCTGCAACCTTGGCATGTCGAGATGATACTTTAACCAACTGAGCTACCTAGCCATTGACACATATTTGTTCTTTAAAAAAAAATCCAACATGACAAAAAGGAGTATGTTAGAAAGGTGAAAATCCTGATGCTAGAAAACACAAAAACGACCTCAGGACTTTCTCTGTGTATATTGCAGGGGTCGGGAACCTATGGTTTGCGAGCCAGATGTGGCTCTTTTGATGGCTGCATCTGGCTCGCAGACAAATCTTTAATAAAAAAAAATAACGTTAAAAATATAAAACATTCTCATGTATTACAATCCATTCATTTCCTACTGCTCATGTTCATGGTTGCGGGTGGCTGGAGCCAATCACAGCTGTTCTCCGGAACAACACCAAATTTTTACTGGATAATACGTAACGTACACGGGTCGTTGTATGGCTCTCAAGGAATTATATTTTAAAATATGTGGTGTTCATGGCTCTCTCTGCCAAAAAGTTTCCCGACCCCTGGTATATTGTATGTTATTACTGTTTTGTTCTTTAAAAAATGAATCGCCGCCTGACCTGTGGTGGCGCAGTGGATAAAGCGTCGACCTGGAAATGCTGAGGTTGCCGGTTCAAAACCCCGGACTTGCCTGGTCAAGGCACATATGGGAGTTGATGCTTCCTACTCCTTCCCCCTTCTCTCTCTCCTCTCTCTCTAAAAATGAATAAATAAAAAAATTAAAAAAAAAATGAATCGTTGCTGTTTGGGCACCTAATAGTGCATCTGAGATATCTGTCCACTGCAGTGTAGACATATATCTAGCTTTTTATTTTCAATTTTTATTTATTAATTATAGCAAGAGAGGAAGGGGGAGGGAGAGAGAGAGAGAGAGAGAGAGAGAGAGAGAGAGAGAGAGGGAGAGAGGAAAATCGATCTGTTCCCACATGTGCCCTGACCGGGGATCAAACCCATAACCTCTGTGCTTTGGGATGATGCTCTAACCAACTAAGCTATCTGGTCAGGGCAGATCTAGCTTTTTCTTGATAATGGCTGCATGATATTACACTGCATAATAATTCATTTAATGGCGGCCAGGCTGATGGACATTTGGGTAGTCTCCAGTTGTTGGGTTTTTGTTACAGTTACCTAGGGACTATATGTCTTTACAGAGCTGGGTAAGTACCGTATTTTTCACTCCATAAGACACATCTGACCATAAGACACACCTAGGGTTTTAAGGAGGAAAATAAAATAAAAAAATATTCTGAACCAAATGATATGTTAAAATATTTCATAAAATACCATATATTTCACTCCATAAGACGCACAGGCGTTTTCTCCTCCACTTTTGTGGGGGGGAAAAGTGCGTCTTATGGCGTGAAAAATACGGTAACTCTTTAGGCCTGACTTCGGAAGGTTGGGTTGTTACTACAAGTTCTAGTTTTTGAGAGATTCTGCCAAGCTCTTCTCAGAAGGCTGGACCTGGTTTAGGATCTGTTTTGAACCCATTTTCACCCCCTCCAGCCTGAATGAGAATGCTTGGGTCACCCTCCCCCCACCCCCAGCATGGAGGTCTGGGTTCCATGCCTTGGCCAGGCTCTTATCTGCCCTCCATGGGCCTCAGTTTCCCAGACTGTAAGCGAATGGGCTGGATGGTTTGGAATGTCCTGGGACCCTGCGATCACTGGGAGCTAGGACCTGCTCACAGGAGCAGATTGATAAATTGTCGGGAGCTTTTCCAACCAGCTGTTAAACACAGCCATTATTAAAAATTAAATTTTATAAGCTTACAATGAAATAAAAGGTATATTTTTAAAGGTAATAAATATCAAGTTTCTTACTTCCTACTTCTTTTACTCCGTTTCACTATTATCTGTGTTTCTGCGGTTATCTACATTTGTCGTCTGTGTGTGACGGAAACCCTAGACAAGGGTGTCCTCCTGGGCACCTCGGACTAAGTCCAGGTTTAGTGAGTTAGCAGCTGGAAGTCAGCCACGTGGGAACAGTGACACCAAGTACTACCCCCTACCCCTCACCCCTGTTATTAACTATTTGCCAGCATGTTGCTGCCTTTGATCCTATAAAACCAGACCCTAAAGGTCTGCATGGCTCTTTCTCTGACGACGGAGAGAGAGTGTTGTTGGGCTAGAAATGTGGGAGTTGGCGGGAGAAAGGCAGGGCATCTGCTGTGGAGCTCAGAGCTCCTATCCAGCTGTGCGAACTTGGCGGGGGTGGGGGGGTGGTGGCAGCCTCCACTTCCTGTCCTGTAAAATGGGGCGATGAGGGCAGCCATCTTGCAGGGTGATCAGGAGCTATATCAAGACGGGTTGATGTATCACTGGTGGTTAGGAGTGAGAGTACCCGGGAGCCACATTCCTGGAGTCAAATCCCTGCTAAGTCACTAAGTGTCTGAGACTCATTTCCTGTCTGTCAGTGAGGCAGCGGTCAGGACTTTAGAGACCAAGGATTAGGGGCTTTAAAACGCTGTGGCGCTGGCTACGGCAGGGAGGGAATGGCCATTGCTGCTGCTCTGCTTCTCGCTGCCTCCCAGGTCCTTCAGGGAGGGCCTGGGTGTGCCACAGCTGACGGGGTGCCCACAGGGGCATGTTGTGGCTTCAGGTGGATGTGTCTGCGGGCCACAGCAAGGCCTCAGTAACTGGGATGAGGGACTGGGAGTCCCCAGCTCCTCAGGGCCCTTCATCTGGGCAGCTTTCAAAGGCAGCAGAGGTCATGACCCCCTGGAAACGCCCCCAGGCTGAGGAGCCCCCACAGAAGCCCTGGTGTGAGGCTGCACCCCCATCCTGCAGGCTTCCCGGGGAGCAGAGCAGGGGCAGCTGCCGTGGAGATGCTGCCTTCAGAAGGGGTCTGGGCGCCACTCACAGACCCAGGGAAGGTGAGGGTGGAGGCTTTAAGGCTAATCATAATACAACAACACGGAAGCAACTGGCCGTCCTGAGAGCTCGCGACAAACAGTGCCTCAACCCCTGCCTGCCCACCAGCCCGAGGTTAGTCCGTTCCCATCCCCACTTTCCTCAGAGCTCAGAAGGTCCTTCCCCAAGATCACACCGCAAGGGAGTAACCACAGTCCAGAGCCCGTGCTCCAAACGTGAGGCCTCACGCCCTCCTGTCCTTTCGGTCCTCAGATGGGAAACTTAAGGCCCAGAGAGGGCAGGAGACTCTTCCAGGGCTGCATAGCACTCTAGGACCTGGGCTTCCTGGGGGGAAGTTGGGAGGCCAGAGTAAGAGAAATAACTCACCTCTGTTTGCCCGAGACTCTTAGGGCTGAAAGTTTTTGGTCCTTCTGAACCAAGATGGTTGGTCAGCCTAAGGCATCTGCCTTGGGCTGTCCAGACCCCCCAGGACAGCTCCCCTGTGCACGAGCTCAGGACACAAGGAGCCTAGTCTCCCCACCCCAGGTCCCTGGACACCTACCTGTGGGGCTGAGGCTGCAGATGGCCAGCAGCAGGGCCATGACCGGGTAGAGCGGGTTGCAGTCCATGCTGTCCACCCAGGGCTCTGTTCGCCGGGCCTTATCCGGTGTCCAGGGGCAGGGCTGCGGGCAGGAGCGGGGGCTGGCGTGGGCTCGCGCAGGGACCCGAAGGGAGCAGGCGGCCGGAACGACGGCTTCCCTGCTCCAGCCTTCTAAGGTGGCGGCCAAGTTGGTCAGGAGAAGTGGGCACAGGGCGCAGGGCCAGGCCGGAGATCGCTGGCCCAGGGATGAGCAGGAAGGGGGTGTTGGGCTCCTGTGGACGGCAGAGGTCTGGGCTGCAGATGGAGGCTGAGGGACGACCGACAGCAGTGGGGAGCTCCTGGCTCATCCAGCCGGGCCAGGGAGGCAGGAAACGCGCTTCCTTAGAGAAGGGGCTGGGCCAGGCTGGCTGCCAGGCCAGAGAGGAAGTGCCCTGAGCTTTGTCGCTGGGTGGGGGGCCCTGGGGAGGGGGGCGGCAGTGGGGTGGGAGGCCCTAGGCTCCAGGATTGTCTCCCCATGCACCCCACCCTCCCATCCCACCCTCTCCAGGGCTGGCTGGCAGCCCCCGCGGCAGGCAGATAAAAACAATCACTTTAACAGCAGATGAAAACAATCACCCTAACAGCCCACCAAGGGGAGCTTTCAGGAGTCGGGCCCTGGCCAAGGGGGGGTCCATGGTCCTTGAAGTCAGCGCTCCCATTTTGCAGATGAGGACACAGAGGCCTAATGAAATGAGATAATTGGCCCCAAAAGAGAGTGGAATTGGCATTTGGACAGATCTCACTGGGCACTAGAGCTGGCTTACATAGCATGACACTGGATGTTATTTTTTGTTTTCCAGGCAGGGAAACTGAGGCCTGGCATGGCACATGGCATAGCATGGCAGCTGGGCTGAAGACTTAAGGCCCAGAGAGAACAGGGGACCTGCTTAGAGCTACATACTTTGTGTCTGTCCCCTCCCTGGGCAGACCAAATTAAAAAAAAAAAAAAAAAAGTACACACTTTAACAGCGCTTCTGATGTCAGATGGTTCTGGGTTCAAACTCTGCCCTGCTTACTCTGAGCTATAGGCCTTGACAAGTCCCCTCAACACTCAGTCACCCTATTTGTTAAGTGGGTAAGATGGAGCCTTCTTTACCAGGCTATTGTGGCATTCTAGAGTTCGGGGCAGTACAGTGCTGAGCCCTGGGCCTGACACACAGGAAGTGCTCCCCCATCAGTGCTCCCTGAGCCTGGAAGATGATCCCAGAACCATCCCTTGTTCATTCTGCAAATAGTAAGTGCCAACTCTGTGTCCACCACGGTGCTAGTCATGGGGAGCACCTGTGATCGGCCCACGGGAGCTCAGAGGAAGAAGCCCAGGTTGCCCGGACGGTGGCATTTAGGCCTGGCCTCTGAAAGACTGGATGAGAGGGGGTGGGGTGGAAGAAAGGGGCGAGGAGGACAAGCAGGGGTGCTGTGGGGACGGGGAGCGTGGAGAGGCAGACTCTGCCCTGCTTTGGGAGGAGGCCGTGACGGCCAGGACTTCATCCTGACAGGCCCCAGGGAGTCGTGGAGGGTAATGGAGCGGGAGGGACCGCCAGAGCCGGGCTTTGAGAAGACAAATCTGGATGTGTGTCGGCGTGACCTACCCAGGAGATGAAGCCAGGGGGGGGGTCTTTCTTTCTCTTTATACTTGTCTTGAGTCACAGGTGGGGAGACTGAGGCCCGGGGAGAAGAAAGAAGGCGGGAGGAGGAATAGGAGTGTTTTGCTTCTGCAGGAGCTGACATGGGGCGGGAAGGGCAGGTGTGGCTCCTTGGGTGGGAAGTGCGGAAGGCTGGCTCCCAGCCCTGCAGCTGCCCTGCTGATTCCTGCCCAGGCATAGGTGTGGGGTCACGGGAGACCCAAGCGTGCCTTGCAGGCCGGGAAGGCTGGCATGGGGTGGAGAGAGTCACCTGAATGTGCCAGGTCCTCTGCCCTTTTCCATGGGTGCAGAGATGGGGAGGTGGGCACTCCAAAGCAAAGGGTGGCCTCAGGAGAGAACATCAAGGAAAGCTGTGAAGTCCTCCCACCACCACCAGGGACAGTTAATCCACCCCCAGGGGCTGAACAGTCCCTGCGTACCAGGCCCCGCCCTAGGCGGTCACCTTATCAGCACTGAATCCTCACAGCCACCCCCGGGGCCAGTGCCATGAAACCATTTACAGAGGAGGAACCCCAGGCTCCCTGAAAAGTGAGAGACCCCTGGGTGCTTTGCTCCAAACTCACCTCTTTCTCTGCTACCACTTACGCTGACCATGAGGATGGATGTCACTGGGCCTGTGTGTGTCATGGGACGAGGGGATTGTTGTCCAAAGTGGTGTCAGGGCACCTGGGGCCATCACAGGGGTCCCAGAGGAAGCCTTTCTTTAACCTGATCCCTCCCCTGTTCCTCCAACACTGCAGAATCCACCCTACCCATGCTATAAACAAGGCCCATTGGATCTCCAGCAAGGAGGAGAGACCGCAGACAGACCTGCGGAGGAACTTGTAGGAAACTTCCATGCAGGGAGAGAAAAATCTACAGGAGCCGCAGAGAGCCTGGACCTGCCTGCAGAGACCCCGTGGAGGAAGGAAGAGGATGGGGGTCCCAGCGGTGGGGAGGAGGTCACCCACACCATCCCGGCCTGGGTGGGGTCATGCTGTGTGAGTCTCACCGCTCAGCTAGGAGGCCCTCGAGGGCAGTCACTTTGATGTGACTCTCTCTGCACTGCAGTGTCCCCAGCCCCGAGCTCAGGACCCTTTGACCCTCGAAATATATTTATTGAAAGCATGAAGTGCCCTGGAAAGTAAGGTGGGGTGGGGGCCGCAGAGACAGTGAGACTGAGGCACAGAGAGCTAGGTGTGCTCCCCCGTGGAAGAGCTCAGTTTCCAGACTGGGTTGCCTGTCCCCAGCAAGCTTGAGGGTCGTGTGGTCACACAGCTGGGGACAGGCCTTGAGGTAGTTGTCTTCCACTGCCCCTCAGATGCACTCTGTCTCCCAATGGACACAGCTACCCTCCCCAACCCGGCCAGATCTGAGAGGGGAAGGAGGAAGAGGAGGAGGATTCATTCCTCTAGCTCCCTCCCTGCGGGGTCACTGCAAACTGGTGGCCTCCCTCCACTGAAGGCCACGGCCCTGACCCGGTCCTCTCAGCATGGCCCTTCGGGCTGAACTTGGTTGTGGCCCCTGCTGCTGCCAGCCCTGGGGCTCAGCCCGTCCCTTGTAGTCTCCCTACACCCTGTCCACACCTGTGTAAATAAACCCTTCATTAAACTCTCCTGATCCCAGTGGAGCGTGCCATCTGTTTCCTGCTGGGGCTCCGACTGATAGAGATGCTTTCAGGTGCCGCCTACCCACACGCCAGAGACATGTGGCCGCTGGCCAGGCCCTGTGCCTGGACCCCACAGTGGGCAGGTGGACAAGTTTGCTTCCTCCTCCTCCTGCCTGGCCAGGAAGGCCAGAGCTGCAGGAAGGGACGGAGCACGTCCACCCTGGCCACCAGCCACCAGAGGAATTTCAGGCGGCCTCCAGGGAGCCCCCCAGGCGGCTGTGTGTCTCCAGCACGGGCCTGGAGCCAGGGGCTGTGGGGAGCAGCAGGGTCAGACCCACACAGACAAGGCAGGGAGTGGATGCTGAGGAAGGAGCATCGGACTGGGAGTCGGAGTATCCCGGCTCCGCCCTGCATGGCCTCAGGCAAGACCTTTCCGTAGTCTGGGTCTCAGTTTCTATTTTCTTTTCTTTTATTTTATTATTTTATTTTGACAGAGACAGAGAGAGTCAGAGAGAGGGACAGATAGACAGACAGGAAGAGAGAGATGAGAAGCATCAATTCTTCATTGCGGCGCCTTAGTTGTTCATTGATTGCTTTCTCTTATGTGCCTTGACCGTGGGGCTTCAGCAGACCTAGTGACCCCTTGCTCAAGCCAGCAACCCTGCGCTCAAGCTGGTGAGCCTTTGCTCAAACCAGATGAGCCCACGCTCAAGCTAGCAACCTCGGGGTCTCAAACCTGGGTCCTCCGCATCCCAGTCCAAACGCTCTATCCACTGTGCCACTGCCTGGTCAGGCTGGGTCTCAGTTTCCTGATCTGCGCAATGGGAGGGCAGCCTGCTGGGCTGGAGGACCAGAATTGAAGTCACTCCACCGATCACACGCTTGCCCACCCTGTGCCAAGTGCCACCTCATAGCTACCTCTCAACAAGCTGAGACTGTCTTGTCCCCATTTCGCAGTGGAGGAAACTGAGGCTCAGCTGTGCATGGCAGCAGCCTAGGGAAAAGCAGAGGATAATTAAAATCTGGGCCTCTTTCCTCATTTGGCTTCTAGAACATTCTGTCCCGGTTTTCCTCTCATTTCCCCCGGTTGCCTAATCTGCCTCCTCACTGGTTCCTCCTCGACCTCTCAACTTGCCCTGGGACTCTTCCCTTCTCTGTTTACCCTCACTCCCAAGTCAGGTTTTCTCAAACCTTTGTGACCATGACGACATCACGTCCCTGGGACTCAGGCTCAAAAAACAGAAACAAGGTTTTGTGAACCAACGTATACCCTTGTGATACGAGGCCATCCTGTTCCGATTTCTTTTCATATTGATCGCAAGCCACTCTCTGCATGTTAATACCCACCAACGGGTCTCGGCCGTAAAACATAGTGCCCTGGATCCTAGTACTCAAAGTGTGGTCTTGGCAACTCCTGGGAGTTTCTCTCAGGTCTTGCCCCAGACCTCGGACTCAGAACCTGCATTTTATCAGGGGCTCCAGGACATTGGCATGCACGTTCAAGTTCGAGAAGTGCTGTTTGGGTGCCCTCGTCCAGATAAATAGCTTTACACGCCATTTATAGACCGACAGCTCCCAACTTTATACATTCCAGATATAAAGTTCCAGCCGGGACTCTTCCCGGGCTCCTGGAGGTCTAATAAGCAGCTCGGATGTCACGTGTCCAAAACTGGGCTCTGTTCCTTCTCGGCCAACAGCCCCTGCCTCGGTACCTCCTCTCAGGCAATGACAGCTCCTCCCTCTCGTTGCTCAAGCCTTGAGGTTGACCTTGACTCTTCCTCTCATACCCCTTATTTGACCCACAAGCAAATCCTGTTGGCTGCTCCCACAAGCTCCCAGTGTTTGCGACGTTCCCATCACCGCATTGCGACCTCCCTAGTGACCTCTAGCACCTCTTGGAATCTTGCAGTCACCTCCTCACTGCGCCCTCCTTGCTTCCACACTTGCCCCCAGCCCACTCTGCACGCCGTAAAGCAGGGGTCTCAAACTCAACTCAGCATGTGGGCCGCAGAGCAAGATCACAGCCCTTTGGCGGGCCGCACTAGGTCTACAAAAGGCAACTGTTACGCAACACTTTTCTCACTGCAGTTGAAAACAAAAAAAAAATCAGTACAACAAGCACAATCGTACACGCAGTTTACTCAGTGTCACAAAACAACCAGAAACTGTAGTTCGCATCACAACTGCTGTTAACTAAGCTAATATCTAGCTAGGATGCTAGAGAAATGAAAAATACAAGTAGGCCCCTAGGCTTACTTAATTTTATCCAGAATATTTTGAACTTCGTGGATTAGTCTGCGGGCCGCACAAAATTGTTCAGCGGGCCGCATGCGGCCCAGGGGCCGCGAGTTTGAGACCCCTGCCGTAAAGGGAACCTGTTCATCCCTCCTCTGCTTAGTGCTCTGCATGGGCAACCATCACTCAGCGTAAAAGCCAGGGCCCCTCAATGGCAGCAAGCCTCCCCCATCCCCTCGCCAACCTCACCTTCTGCTTTTACCCCCTTGCTCACAAGACTGCAGCAGCCACGTGGCCTCCTTGCTGTCCCGTGAATGTGCCAACCACGTGTTTACATCAGGGCCTTTGCACCTGCTGTCCCCTCACCCCGAAACACTCTCCCCCTAGATAACCACAGGGCTTGCTCCTCACCCTTTAAGTTGCAGATGAAATGTTACATGATCAGTGAGGACTTCCCTGAGCGTTGAATTTATAAGAGCACTTTCCCTGTCCCACAAGTGCCCCTGTGGTACACATCACCCTCTCACATACTATGTATTATTTATTTTGACTCTCTCTCTCTCTCTCTCTCTCTAAAGCAGAAGTTCCAAAGGCCCCATTGCTGAGAATAGTACCTGGTCCATTGTAGACATTCTGTGTTTATGCAATAAATGAATGGGCTTAACCACTGGATTACACAGCTTGAGGTTTCATAGGTTGTGATTCTTTGTTTTTTAATTGATTTTGGAGAGAGAGGAAGAGGGAGAGAGAGATGTGCCCTGACTGGGTATTGAACTGGCAACCTTTGCATATCGGGACGATGCTCTAACCAACAGAGCTATCCAGCCAGGGCTCCTGGGTTGTGACTCTGAGTCTCCAGGGTGTGGCTGTTGGAAGAATTCTGAGCCCATGGACCAGGTTTCTGAAGAAGGCGGAAGATGCTCCCAGGCGATAGGGAGGTCACAGAGTCAGTGGTCCCACCAGACTCTGTTCTAGAAGAGCAAAGTCCCCCTTTCTTTACCCATGGAGTGATCCTGGTACCTGCTGCCTCCTGGGTGATGTTGGCCTTCCTGATAAACCCACTGCCCCAGGTCTGAAGGACCCATGAAGATCACCTAGGAGGCAGAAGGATTCCACTGAGCCAGGAGTCTGGAATCTGTGAGTTGTAAGGGCTCTGATGTCATGGAAAGGGAAACTGAGACCTAAAATGTTGAGAGACTCACCCAGCACCCTATGAACCACGGTGGGCAACACTGCCAGGAGACCCTGTACCGGAACCCCAGGAAGGGGCAGAAGCTGGAGAAGCTGACAAGGGCCTCGTCCTGTTCCCTTGCCTTGCTGTGTGACTTGGCACAAGCCACACAACCTCTCTGAGTCTGCTTCCCCAGCAAGGAAGCTCTGTGCTTATAGGCTGCACAGGCCCAGTAGGGCTCTGGCCCCCACCCCTCTAACCCCCCCCACATGGAGCCGCCAGGCCTTCCTGTTTACACAAGGCCCCCTCTCACGGCTGGGAGGCGACAGCCTTGGCCTCTTCTGCTCCCTGCTTCCTTCCTCTCCCACTTCAGCGCCTCCGGCCAGGTCCTCAGGGCCCTCGAGGCCAGTACTTAGGGGCACTGTCCATTGAGGGCATCTGAGGCCACCACCCAGAGGGTCTACCTGGGAGCACTCTCTCTCTGAGACCCTGAGGTTACACAGAAGCTACGCCATCCCTCTGTCTGGTTAGAATGTTCCGGCACCTTGGGACAAACCATTTCCTGGAGTGTCCCTAGAGACATGAAGAGTATGACAGCATCTACTGCCCTGGATCTGGCGCCACACCCACCTCACGGTCCACCAGTGGGGGGTGATGAGCACATGCTGACCTTAGAGGTGCTCCGTCCTTCCCCCCTGCGCCCCTGGCTCCACAGAGCAGGTGCTGTCTGAGCTACGCAGAGTGGGGGCCTCGGACCAACAACTGGAGCCTCAACGCCCAAACCAGGCCTGCTGAATCAGAATGGGCTTTTTAACAAGCCCCTGGGGAGAGTCGTGCGCACTGAAAGCCGGAATGCTGCAGATCTGACCGTCCTGCCTGACTTTTCAAGCCATTCATGAGCCTCGCCTACTAGGTATTCCTGTCGCAAAGGCGTACCCCGAGTATCTGAAGTCTTTACAACTACCGGCCAGTTTACAAGAAGCTCAGGGAACGGAAGAGCAAATTAAACTACACCACAAGGAAGTAAAAGACAAATCTGAAGGAGGGGTTTTCTGCAGGAGAAGAGGGCCCTTCACAGGCCAATGTCATAAAAAGAGGAGAGAGCTGTTGGAGATTACAGTTTGACGGAAGGCAAATGCAACGTATAGTCCTGGCTCTCCTCCCAGTTTGAGCAAAGACACATGCTGGGGACGCTCGCATGTGGACTAATTATTATCTGTTATGATATGACTGTTAACTTAGAGTTATCAAAACTCTGAGTTGTGGTTAGAAAATGTAGGAAAATGTCCTTCTCTATTAGCAAGTCATACTGAAGTCACACTTCAGGGGTGAACTTTTTACATATTCTGTGACTTACTTCAAAAGAGTTTGGCAACAGTAAAACAACTGTTTTATAGTAAGGTGAAGGAAATATGAAACAGTAAAATGAAGGAGGTATGAAAAAATATTAACAATGACTAAATGTTGGTGATGGGTATCCATATACCCATCGTATTATCCCCTGCAATTTTCAGTTTGTTTGAAAATTTCCATTAAAAACAAAACTCCCTGAGCCTCCCATTGTCCTTTGGGGAAAGATTAGATACCTGGGTTGGCATTCAAGGCCCTGCAATCCTGGCTTCCTACCAAACATGTCGCTAGCGAGGGCACCCCCTCCACACACACACATACACACTAGCCTGCATTTCAGCCCCAACTAATGCCTCAGCCTTCCCCACACTCAGGTCCTCTCTGCCTCTGCAGCTCCACAGGGCTGTTCCCTCTGCCTTTCCCTGCCCTCCATCCTGTGGTGGTGAATTCCTGGGTATCTTCAGGGCCCCCTCCAAGGCTCCAGGTCAAGGAACCTTCTGCCACCAGGAGCTCCTCTGAGCTCTGTCCGCTGAGCTGCCCGGAATCAGTCTCAGCTGAGTCGATCTGATGGACTTCTGTGAACACGGGTGCCCGCCTCGCACTGGGGAGTCACATCACAGTGGGCCAGGGCTATGAGCCTCTGTCCTGCTGGTGTGGCGGGTATTCTGGAGTGCGGCTGAAGGAACAAATGTGCAGGAAGGAGCCCCTAAAGGAAGGATTGTAGGGGTAAGGATGGGATAGTGGTTACTGGAGCTCTTAAAGTTTTTGTGGGGGATTTTTGTTCGTTTGTTTTCAAGGGTTTTTTTTCTTGTTCTTTTTTCTTTTAAAGTGAACAAAGTGATTCGGTGGTGAAGAGTTCGGCTCAGCTTAGGTTTTCATAAATTGGGACACACCTGAATTCATGAAGCCGTAAAAAGAAAATAAGGATAATGATGATGATTGTGTCGGCAGATTGCCCCTAACTCCTCATTGTCTTCGGGGTGTTTCCCCAACACCCTCAGACAACCCCACGGGAAAGGGGGTGCATGTGTGACTGTGAGCGTATGTATCCCGGTTTGGCGGATGCGACATGGACACCTCCAGGGGAAGGTCATAGTGAGCTGGGGCTCCCCTGCACAGCCCAGGGGGGTGAGGGACAGAGAGACTGGCTGTGGAGGCCTGCACCCACACCCCACCGGACTGACGGGATGACGGGCTGGCTGTGGAGGCCTTCACCCACACCCCACCCGGACTGAGGGCTGAGGGCTGGCTGTGGAGGCCTTCACCCACACCCCACCCGGACTGACGGGCTGAGGGCTGAGGGCTGGCTGTGGAGGCCTGCACCCACACCCCTCCCGGACTGACGGGCTGAGGGTTGAGGGCTGGCTGTGGAGGCCTGCACCCACACCCCTCCCGGACTGACGGACTGAGGGCTGGCTGTGGAGGCCTGCACCCACACCCCACCCGGACTGACGGACTGACGGGCTGAGGGCTGGCTGTGGAGGCCTGCACCCACACCCCTCCCGGACTGACGGACTGAGGGCTGGCTGTGGAGGCCTGCACCCACACCCCACCCGGACTGACGGACTGAGGGCTGGCTGTGGAGGCCTGCACCCACACCCCACCCGGACTGACGGGCTGAGGGCTGACTGTGGAGGCCTGCACCCACACCCCACCCGGACTGATGGGCTGACGGGCTGACGGCTCACCCCGCGTGAGGCCTGCCTTCACCTCTCTCCCCCTATTATCATGTATTTATTCCATGTTCTTCTTTCAATAGACTCACCTTTTAGAACTTAATACATTTATTTTAAATAACTAATGGAAATGGAAAACCAGCCGCACTTGCCAGAAATAGAAGTGGCACACAATGGGCACAATCAGCTCCCACAGGATTTCTTTCCAGCCAGGTGTGGCCCCCTGAGGACTCTGTTGGCTTTAAAGGGAGCCTGCTGGGGCTGAGGCAGGTGTTAAGGACACATGAGCACCAAATGGAGCCTTTCTGCATGATGAGGCCAAAGAGGAAAAGAGAACAGAAAAGGGAAGATGGTTCTCCCCAGGGGATTCAGGGGCCGCCCCAAAGCACCCAGGCCTGGCATGTCCCCAAGGCGGCCTGGTCTCGGCTCCCATAGGCCTTGGTAACTAATAGTCTGCACTCTTTGCTAAGTGTGTTCTCCTCCTAAGCTGGAAAGGGGGGTGGGGGGGGCGGAGCCTAATTTAAATTTAGAAATGGGCTTAGAAACGACAGGTGGTGGGTGACCTGTCCAGGGCCACATGGTGGGAAGCCCTTCGTGTCTCACCTCCTCAAAGAGGCAGTCCTGAGCACGGCCCCCTCATTCAATCTTGATGTCCTTTTCAGACGCTCAGGACTTCTTGTACCCAAGAGGCCAATTCACTGCCCACCTGGCTGGCTGATGTATGCCACCCTCCTACCAAGAAGCCCCCATTGCCCGTAACCTTGCTGCATGATAGAGCTCAGCCCCCGGGTTAGGCACAGAAAACAGGCACAGAGAGAAGAGGGGTCAGGGCCGAGGCCACACAGCAAGGATGCAGACGAACCCAGCCCAGGCCCAGCTCTGCCTGACCACCTGACCAGAGCCCTGGAGATTGAGGACCCTGCCTCAGGCACCCCTGATCCCCAGGCCTGGTATGCCCTCTGTAAGGAAGGGCCCTGGGCTTTCCACCAGAGCTGGGGGAGGAGGGGGGAGGAGGAGCAGCTGGCCGAGGTGGGCTGAGGGGTCCAAGGAGGAATGCGGAGGGTGAGGGGCCGGGGACTCAAGGCCAGAGTGGCCACCCCACATAAACTAACCCCGATGAAAGCAAAGAAAAAGGAGGAAAACCGAATGTCCTCGGAAATTCCTTTAGTGCTCAGCTGTCCATGAAAACAGGATAAAGTGGCTTCCTCTGTCTGTGCTCCGCCGGGCAGGGTGGAGGCACTGAGCCCGGGCCAGGACTCCTGAGTCAGGACAGGGTGGGGCCAGGCTGAGCTGGGGAAGGGGCTCCAGCGTTGCTACTTGAGGGTGTCCAGGTGGGTGCAGACCTGGGAGAAGACATCGTCCACAGAGCCTTCCGCATTGACCTGCAGGGAGACTGCTGGTGAGCGCAGAGACGCCGGGGAGGCCTGGGCGGGCCGCACGGAGGCAGGGCCCACCCCCGGAAGCCAGGCCTGGCTCCAGAGCCCAGCCCCAGCGGACAGCAGCCCCTCATCCAACCAGCGGGGGAAGCAAGGCCCAGGGAGGACGGCTAGCCCAAGGTCACAGCGATTTGAGGCCAAGCCTGGCAAAAAACCCCAGGTTTCCTAGAGCTGCAGGGGCACACCTTGCGTACGATGCCGCGTTTCTCATAGAAGGTGATGACGGGCTCTGTGGCCTTGTAGTAGGTATCCAGCCGCTTCTTGATGGTCTCCTCGTTGTCGTCCACACGGCCACTGGTCTCTCCACGCTTCAGGAGCCGCTTGGTCATGGTCTCGGGGCCTGCGTCCACATACAGCAGCAGTGTGGGCTGTCCGATCTGTGGGCAGGGCACTAGTCACAGGGGTCCCTTTCCTGCCCCCCCATGGGTCATCTCCTCCCCATCTTTCCACTTCCGGGGCCCCACTTGAGAGCCACTGGGAACATCAAGCCCTTTCCCAAGGCAGACTGACAGATCTTCCTAAAACCAATATGCCCGCCACTCCCCTGCTCAAACCTCTTCCGTGGCTCCCCAGTGCCCTTAGGAAAAAGTCCAACCTCCTTTCCTGACCTTCAAGGCCCCCCACCCTTCTCATCTCGTGCTTTGCCTTTGCTCTCCTTGCTCCAGCCACGCTGACCCTGGCCTAGGCTGGCTCTCATCAACATCTCATATGCCAGGAACTTCCCAGGAGCCCTTTCCCTCAATAACAAGGGCGTCCCTTCAGATCTGGCTAAAATCTCATTCCTCTAGAGCAGTCTTTCCAGGTGCCACCCCCTCCACCACCACCCTCCCCCTGCAACATGCTCTTCCAGGCCCTTTTATTTCTGCCTTCAGCCCCCCTCTCAGGGGGCCCTCTCCCCAGCCTGGCCCCAAGCCCCTGAGGGCAGGGGACATCTGGCTGACACCAGCAAGGTTGGATAAGGACTTGACAAAAGAGCCAGGGCTAAGTGAAGTGGTGAGGGGCAACTGAGAGCTCTGGGCGGGTCTGAACCATGTCACTGTCATCGGAATGAGTGTTTTATCACCAGGAAGACTTGGAAGGGCGAGAAGAAATAAGGCTGACCCCATCTCCCTTTGGTGGGGACCTGGCGCCCCCTCGTGTCCGGAGTCAAAATGACCAGGTGCCAGGCCCTGAAGGCCACAGCCTGGTGTGGTCCTATGCCCAGCTGGGCGCCCACACCAGCACCCACAACAGCCCCAGGAGGGATGAGAACTTTCACTAATCTTATTTTCTAGATGTGGCCCTGAGGGTCAGAGGTGACATCACACAGCTGGTACCAAGGCCCCTGGCGTCCCAGTCTGAAGGAAGCCCAGCCAACACCCATTTCACAGATAGGGAAACTGAGGCCCAGATCAATGGAAGACACTTTCTGGAGGGCAAGAAATACAGTATCCTACCTCTGGGCAAGGTTCAAAGCTATGGAAGCCTGAAGATGGCCCCAGTCTCCCAGACATGGGTAGTGGGGATGAGGGTCTGGTCCAGGCCCACCAAACCCTCCAGACCCACTGGGATGCCCAGTCCTCCCTGCAGGGCCTGGAAAGAGTCCCTCTGCCAAGAAGCCCTCCATGAGCCCTTCACGCACCCTTACTGACCTCCCCCTCCTTGGCACTTACAGCTTCATCTGCTTCCCCCCTAGTGTGTGTGATACCAGAGGTCTGGGTGCATGCGTGTATATGTGTGTGCCATGTGTGCGCATCCCTGTGTGTAGGTGTGCTGACTCCATGTACACGCACTGCCTGAGGTGCATGTGTGCACAATGGCAGATGTGTGTGTACATGTACACAGGCCTGTATGCATGGGCGCATTGCCTGTGGCTTTGTGCGCGCACACACATGCCTCTGTACCTATGTGCACATGTCTGTGTGCTTGTGTGCCTGTGTGTGCAAGTACATGCCTGTACATGTGTGTTTGGGCCAGATGCCCTCAGCTTGTGGGAGGTTTTCCTGGTGGGCACCATTCTGGGCAGCTCAGAGGCTGCACCCTCAAAGCCCTCTCTCCAGCCAGACTCCCCGTGCCCTGGAAGGAGGCGGGACTCGTTCCACAGCCTCCAAAGCCTCCAGCCGGCTTGGATTCCCCTCCCCCACACCAGCTCCATTGCTGTCCAGTAGCTTCTGTTTCCCCACAGGGGCCCGACCCTTCCAGCCTTGTCCATGCTACTCCCGGCCCCTCTGACCACGTGTTTACAGGTGCCAAGTCCCACTTTTGAAGAGTATATTCTCTCTGATTCCCATGCTGCCCCACAAGGCAGCTGTGCCCCGTCTGTCCCCAGTCTACAGATGGGAACACAGAGGTTCAGACAGACAGAATGCCAGTCCAAGGCCTTGAGCAGCTGATCAGGAACCTGAGCCTCGTCAGGCTTGTGAAGCCCCCAGATTGGTGCTTTGCATTCTTCTAGACTTTTCTTCTGGACTTCTAGAAAGACTTCCCGAAAGTCTTCCCTGACTTCCCTCCTTACCCCCCCCCCCCCCATCCCTCACAGTCGGTGTCTCTCTCTGTCCATCACAGCAGCCTCTGCCTGGCTGGCCCCAGTCGCAGCTCCCAAAGGCCATCCACCAGGCTGGGCCTTACCTTCTGCTCGAACTGTTCCCCCTGCTGCACCTCCCGAGGGTAGCCATCAATCAGGAAACCTTTTGAAGTCTCTATCTTGGCCATCATGGCATCTCGGAGCATGTCTAATACTGTCTCCTGAGGGCACAGCGAAAGCAGGAGGCACCATGAGCCCCTCTTCCGCATGCCTCCCCCAGGGCCTGGCATGCCCTGCCCCACAGCTAAAACGCCCTCTGCCCTAACACAGATTTCCCAAACAAGCCTCCTGCTCTGGGCCTTCTCTGAACCGTGAAGACTTGATTCATGGATCAAATCATCCATTTATTTGCTCAATAATTTGGACCGAGCCCGTCCCCACTGCCGGCTCCTGCTGGGGCCCAGACGACACAGCCAGGAACAAAGCAGGCCTCTCCCGCCTTCGGGAAACGCGCAGGATGTTGGTTTATCCATTTCCAAGCACAACACAGGTTGTATGGGGAAAGAAGGGGGGCTGCTGGAGTATAAAGTCAGGGGGTCTCAGGCCAAATTTGAGAAACCAGGGAAGTCCAAAGGCTGAGGGAAGGAAAAGCATTCCAGGCAGGAAGGAGTGTGATGAGTTGGAGGGCACAGAGCGCTGGAGTGGTGGGCGGAGGGAGGGGTCAGCAGGACAGAGTCCCAAAGGCTTAGGAGCTTCTGGACGGAATTTTGTGCCACAGGCAAGAAGAACCCACAAAAGGGTTCAGAGCCAGGCAAGGTCAGGGACAGCCTTGCCAGTGTGTGGGGAGGGCCCCTCGGGACCATCGTCACCCCCGCCCCCCGCCCTGCTGGGGCCCACTCACCAGCGGCACCAGCTGGCCCTTCTCCATGATTTCCGACAGCATCTTGCCCCTGGCCGAGCCTGAGCTGACCTCAGCCCGAAGGAGGTCCCCGGTGGAGAGGTGGGTGTAGCCGTACTTCTGGACAATCTTCTCACACTGGGTGCCCTTCCCCGAGCCGGGCCCTCCTGCAAGCACCCGCCCATTCAGAAGCCCTGAGAAACGAGGTCCCCTGCAGGAACGGTGTCTGCCCGGGTCACCCACTGAAGGACGGGCAGAGCCCGGGGTGCAGCCCCAGGCCCCAGCTCCCAGCCGTGCAGGCGAAGACGCCCCCTGCTGGTGTCGCACCCGCCTGCCTGGGACTCACCCACCACAAAGATGATCTTGGTTTTCTTCAACTTCTCTGTGGGAGAGAAAAAAGGAAGCAGAGCTCAGTCACTCACTTGACAAATAGCCAGAAGCACCCCTGGTGTCCCAGGCCTGGGCTGGGCCCCATGCAGAGGGACAGACACACTCCCTCTGCTGTCACAGCCCAGAGTGAGTAGTGACAGAAAAGCTCAGAGATTGGGACAGGTGAGGGGGAGGGAGGGTGTTCCAGCCAAAGGGACCGGCACAGGCAAAGGCCTGGAGGCCCCAGGCACAGGCCATAAGGGTCAGTCTGAGACACTCGAGTCACCCCGATCCCTGCGGCTGGCTGGACAGCAGCAGCGGGTCACCTCTTCCCACTCTAGAGTCTTCCTCAGGGCCAGGGCTTCCTGATGAGCAGTAGGCACCCATGGTCCCGTTCTGCTGCGTCCCCTCCCTTTCCCCTCCGAGGCCTTGGGCCTGCCCATTTTCTGCCTTCCCTGGGCAGTACCAGTGTGGAGTTGGCAACCACAACAAATGTTGCCCTGGAGACAGTTGCTAGGGAAGAAGACTACGGTGGGCAAAGAGAGAGGCTAATTTATATTCCAACCTCTGTCTCGTTCACCCTTAAAATTCCCCAAGACCACAGCTCCACCAACAGAGGGAAACCGCGGCCTAGAGGGGCAGGGGCCTCCTCCAGGGCTGCCAGAACCCAAACTGGGACCCAGGGCCTCTTCTCAGGGGAAACAGAACCTTGCTGTGAGGCCTGAGGAGTCAAGTCCCCGCCCCTTTCTGGTTGTTTGTCCCTGTCTGGATGAGGAGGTGAGCTCAGAAACTCCTAGGGGCCCAATCGGCCAGGGGGCTAGCGCCTAGAGGAGCTGTTGGAAGAACCATTTCTCCTGTGGCTCCTTGCCATCTGCTCGCCTTGTGATGGCACCTGCCTGGGTGTGGGGCGGGCTGTAGCCCAGTGTCAGCTGATGTTCAGAGCCCCAGGGGTGGAAGGGTGACTGCCAGTTTCAGGCAGCAGCAGAAGCCAGGCCCGCTGGGCTCCTTTAAGAACTGCCCAGGACAAGGCTCAATGCCAGGGATGGGGCGGGTGACACTGCCAGGAGACAGGCCAGCTGGACTCTGCCCATGACTCCCTCCAGGTCAGGTCCATAGGAGCCTAGAGGACCCAAGGCATCCTCAGGAGCTGCCCCCACTGGACAATGGGGAAACTGTGTCACCAAGAGAGGCATTTGCACACTCAGGGCCTCTCCATTGGTCAGGCCTCCCTAACCAGTGCGCACCCTCTCCGGAGAGAGAGACAGGGATTTGGCTCTAAAAAGTCCCAGCGTATAGGTGAGCTGTGGGGCCCTCAGGAGCCTCAAGGAGGACTCTGCACTTTTGAAATTAATCTTGAAGCTGGCACATCCCATAAGAGGCCGGGGGAGAATGCTGGGAGCCCCCAAGCAAGCCCTGTCTGGCAGCCCTGGAGCCTCACCGACCCCTCCCAGAGTGTCTCCCAAAAGCACACCCCCTGAACAGGTGGGAAGACTGAGGCCCAGGCCATGAGCAGGAGAGAGGAGCCTCCGTACCTTCCATCGTGCCGAGGTCTGGGGAGTGGAGTCAGCACTCTGCAAGACAAGGCACAGGGGGTGGGTGAGCGAGATCTCCCTACCCTTGCCAAGCTGCCAGGGTGTGCCTGGCCCTGACTTGCCCTCCCTCCCACGGACCTGAGGGGGCTGCTGGGGGCGGGGAAGGCCCAGGAGTCTGTGTGACCTTGGGGAAGTCATCTTCCTTCTGTGTGCTTCGGCCACCTCACCTGTCAGGGAGGCAGCGGTCCCCTCCCGCCACTGAGGGCATAAACAGGGACACCAGCAACTGTGGAGCGTCTCTCCTTCAAGTCCCAGAAAACAGGCATGGCCCTGTGTCTGCCAACACCTTGACTACACTCCCCGGGCAGGGGCAGGGAGGAACGCGGCAGGGGTGGGGGGAGGACAGGAGCTGCCTGTGCCCTATCTCAGGTGAGGCTGGAAGAGGATGCTTGAAGGGACACAGAAGTCTGAAGGGAGGAGTCTGAGAGCCGTTCGTGTGGACCTAGCCCTGCAGTTTTCAAATGAGGGGGTCCCCAGGCTCCCTTCTTCAGGTCCAACTCCCCCCCATGTGGTCCCTAACCCCCCCACCTGAAGGACCTTGCTCCACTGCCCACCCTTCCCCCTCAGCATGTAAATCAACCCGAACCCCTCCTGGGACCCCACTCCACTTCCATAGCCCCCCCCCCCCCGGGGACCTCCTTCAATCTCCACTTTTCCCATCAGTCTCTTCAGAATTGCTGTCTATACACCTTCGGCCTTCACCCGCCAGCCCTCCCCAAGGCTACCTACAACCATCGCAGCCACTCTTGCCTTGACCTTTGACCCTTGGCCTTTGGCCACCGTGTCTCTTGACTGGGACCCTCACCTCAAACCCCTACTCCACCCTCTCACGATTGGCCCAGGTTCCCAGGACCACCCCCCCCCATCCCTGCCCAGCCAGCCCAGGCCTCTCGAGCCAGCTCCATAAATCTATGGCCCCGACAGGCCAGAGGTGCCGCAGACTCTGCACGGCGCTCCGTGTCCTCTCACACCCGCCCCCATCCGGCATCAGCACATCCCAACAGCCTTGCTCCTGGACCTCTCTCTGGTCTGTCCTCACGGCCACTTCCCTGTTCCAAGCAGGGGCCTCTCCACCTCCATACCCCACCAGGCCATCTGCAGGATTTTCCCACAACTGTAAGACCACATCACTCTCCTGCTTAAAACTCTTCCATGTGTGGCCCCCTCAGCTTCCAAGATGAAGACTGGGCTCCCCACCACCCTCTGCAGCTTTGTCAGCCACCACTTAAACTGCTGGGAGTTCCCTCACCCACCGTGACTGTGTCCCACCTCCAGGCCCCAGCTCAGGTTGCGACCACTACCTGGATGCCTTTCTCCAAGTTGTTAATGTTTAGGACTCAATCCAGGTGTCAACCTCCTTCAGGAAGCCTGCCAGGACTCTTCCTTCCACTCCTACATGGACAGGTGCCTCCTCTGAACTTCCCCTGGCGTCACACATGCCACACTGTATTGGACCTCTCTGTTGTAGTGCAGGCCTCTGTTCCCCACCAGACTGGGCCTGCCCCAGGCTGATCATAGGGCTAGGGGCCTCACTCCATCCTCATGGTCGTCTCGGGAGGAAACTGAGACTTGGAGAGACTTGCTCCAATGGCCTGACTGGGGTCAAACCTAGGACAGTATTTTCTGCTGCTCTGGGCCCAGCACCCAGTAGGTCCTTAAGCAGCTGTTTGTTGGGTGTGAATTATAGCCTCTTTCCTGCTGAGTATGCTTAAGGAAGGGTAGTAGCTGCCAACACTTCAGCAGCTGGGGGTGGGGTGAGGGGTCCCCAGGCCAGGAACAGCCTGCAGTGACTGCTGGGCAGTGGCCTCTACCCCACCCTGCCCCACCCCCTCCCAGTAACCTAAGCCCCACTGTCCTGCTGGAACCTGCCACCTCCTTGGTCCAAAATAACCTGGGTTGTGAAGAGGCCTCACAGACAGAGGTCAGGGGTCCAGGGTGGAGTTAGGTTACGGTCTCAACGCCCAGGCCTTATAAGGCCCCTGGATCAGGGGCAGTGACTCCTAGTAAAACTGGATGGTCCGCCGAGGGGTTTGGGGAGCTGAAGCCAAAAAGACAGAGTCTTAACCTCAATCACAAGGCAAGACCAGGGCAAGACCCACGTCTCCCATCTCCTGACCAAGAGCAGCCTTTTCAGTGGTTGGCAACCAACTCAGGTTCAAATCCTAACTTCATCACTCAGCTGTGTGACCTTGGGAAGTTGGTGTCCCCTCTCTGGGCCTGTACCCCCAGGCTCTGTCTCACTGCTGTTGAAGAGTCCGGGGTGGGTAGTTGAGCAGTGCTCAGGAAAGGCCCCACATGCTGCCTGCAGGGCTCCGCCAGGGCCCCTGCCCTTTCAGAAGGCTGAGGGGGGTGGGCAAACATTAGGGGCCCTTCTGCTCCCCCATACCCACAATGATGCAACAGGATAGCTCCTCCAACTGCACAGGCTGCTCTGCCCAGGTCTGCCAGGGCAGGGAGTTAGGCCACGGCCCCCTCCCAGGGCCCCAGCTGGGACATGCCAAGGACAGGAGCCTGGAGCCTCAGGAGTACTGACTGGGACAAAGGGGTGACTGTCTAAGAGACTGGGAGGGACTGCAACACACCCCCCCCCACAAAGGTGCACAGGCTGCAGCAAATACCCAGAGCAGAGCCTGGGGAGTGCAGACAGGCAAATACACACAGATCATAACCATGGACACACAGAGAGCCATACAAACCCCAAGGATACCCTGGCACACACAGACACACACTCCCCCAGGTGAGTGTGGCTTCCCCACTCCCCACAGCGGCACTTCCCCCCACGCGCACAGATGGACACAGGGACACACACTGACCTGCGGGTGGGGTGCGGGTGGGCGCTGGGGCCAGTGCGTGCCCTGCCCGTCCTCGCCAGCCACCCGCCCTCAAAGGCGACTATTTATAAGGCTGTCAGCAGCGCGCGCGGCATGCCGGGAGCCAGCTCCGTGATGGCAGCGGGGAGGGAGGAGGGAGAGAGAGCAGACGGGAAGGGAGGGCGCTGGACCAGAGCAGAGCCCTGATGGGAAAGCAGAGCAAGACTGGAGTCCCCTCCCTGTGCACAGCCTGGTGTCCGTGCCGGGACCCAAATTCCTTACCTTCACTGCTCTCACATTCCAGGGAACAGGACCAGGCTTCCCATGTGACATCTGGGGAAACTGAGGCCCAGAGAGACGCTCTTTGCACAAAATCCCACAGCAAATTGGTGACAGGGAGAGGCCAGACCCGGGAGGAAGCGGTCTAAAGCATGGAGTCTGGGGCCTTTGCTGGTCAGACCAGTCCCCCCACCCCCTCCTCAGATCCCGCCCAGACTCACCTGCAATTTCTCCTCCCTTTGTGGGAGGGGTTCTAAGAACTTCCCTGGGACTGAAACGCCATAGGACTCCAAAGATCACCCCCAAGACCCTCTCCCAGCTGGTGAGTGTGTAAAAAGTTACTAAAAAATCAGCCCTGCCAAGAGCGAGGATGTGGGACTTTCGAATGCTGTACCCAGATGGGGGACCAATAATCCTGATAAAAAGAACAGCTCTCAATAATGAGCACTCAGCCTAACCAGTCGGTGGCACAGTGGATAGAGCGTTGAACTGGGACACAGAGGACCCAGGTTTGAAACCCTGAGGATGCCGGCTTGAACGTGGGATCATAGACATGACCCCATGGTTGCTAGCTTGAGCCCAAAGGTTGCTGGCTTGAAGCCCAAGGTCGCTGGTTTGAGCAAGGGGTTACTCAGTTTGCTGTAGCCCCCCCCCCCCCATCAAGGAACAAATGAGAATGCAATCGATGAAAAACTAAGGAGCAGCAATAAAAAATTGATGCTCCTCATCTCTTTCTCTTCCTGTCTGTCTCTCTCTCTGACACCCCCCCCCTCTCTCTGTCAATAAATAAATAAATAATAGAGTACTCAGTGGGCAGAAAGCACACGCTGGCCAGAAAGAACATGGGACTCAGGCCATGTCTGTGCATCCTCAAACTTGGAGGAAAGTGAGGTTCACACCCTATGAAATAGTCTGCCTGAGGCTCCCAGGTAGAAAGATGGATGCCCCAGCTGGGTAGTTGTTTCATAACAATGTACGTGTACTTAATGCTACTGAATGGTACACTTAAAAATGGTTAGCTAGCCCTGGCCGGTTGGCTCAGTGGTAGAGCGTCGGCCTGGCGTGCAGGAGTCCCGGGTTCGATTCCCAGCCAGGGCACACAGGAGAAGCGCCCATCTGCTTCTCCACCCCTCCCCCTCTCCTTCCTCTCTGCCTCTCTCTTCCCCTCCCGCAGCCAAGGCTCCATTGGAGCAAAGTTGCCCGGGCGCTGAGGATGGCTCTATGGCCTCTGCCTCAGGTGCTAGAATGGCTCTGGATGCAACAGAGCGACGCCCCAGATGGGCAGAGCATCACCCCCTGGTGGGCATGCCGAGTGGATCCTGGTGGGGCGCATGCGGGAGTCTGTCTGACTGCCTCCCCGTTTCCAACTTCAGAAAAATACAAAAAAAAAAAAAATTAAAAAAAAAAATGGTTAGCTGGTGCCTGACCAGGCGGTGGCGCAGTGGATAGAGCGTCAGACTGGGATGCGGAAGGACCCAGGTTCGAGACCCCAGGATAGCCAGCTTGAGCGTGGGCTTATCTGGCTTGAGCAAAAAAGCTCACTAGCATGGACCCAAGGTCACTGGCTCGAGCGAGGGGTTACTCAGTCTGCTGAAGGCCGTTGGTCATGGCACATATGAGAAAGCAATCAATGAACAACTAAGGTGTCGCAACGAAAAACTGATGATTGATGCTTCTCATCTCTCTCCGTTCCTGTCTGTCCCTATCTATCCCTCTCTCTGACTCACTCTCTGTCCCTGTAAAAAAAATTAAAAAAAAAAAATTTTTAATTTAAAAAAATGGTTAGCTGGTAAATCTTATGTTTTTTTTTTTTTACCACAATAAATTTTAAAATGGAGAAAAACACCTATTTTAAGTACCTGTTCTAATTATTTCATTTGCATATGAGCTATGGATTTCCCACCAATCATGGAATATTAAGGTTTCAGGATTTGTTTTTCTCAGCTATAACCTAAGGCAAGAAAAAAAGGAGAGAAAGAGGAAAAGGGAGGAAGGCAGGAGGAAAGGAAGAACAGAAAAAAGGAAAGAAAGAAGGGAGGGAGGGATGGAAAGAGAAAGGAAAAAATTGCAAGGAGGAAACACCTGGAAGTTTATAGCCTAGGGCGGCCGCTAACAGGGAGTAGGACTCACTTTCTATCTTACATCATTTGTACAGTTTAAGTTATAACATAAAAATTAACTAAAAGCATAACTATATTAGATGAAACCAATTTGTGTGTGTGTGTGTGTGTGTGTAACAGAGACAGAGAGAGAGAGAGAGGGACAGACAGGGACAGTCAGGAAAGGAGAGAGATGAGAAGCATCAATTCTTTGTTGCGCCACCTTAGGTTTCTCATATGTGCCTTGACTGGCGGGGGAGGAGGGGGGCTAAAGCTGAGCAAATGATCCTTTGCTCAAGCCAGCGACCTTGGGCTCAAGCCAGTGACCCTGCACTCAATCCAGTGACCTTGGGGTTTTGAACCTGGGTCCTCTGCGTCCCAGTCTGATGCTCTATCCACTACGCCACTGCCTGGTCAGGCAAGATGAAACCAATATTTAAAAATATTTAAAAACTATTCTGGTTAAAGGAAGAATTTCTTGTCTGACCTGTGGTGGCACAGTGGATAAAGCATTAATCTGGAATGCTGAGGTCACCGGTTCGAAACCCTGGGTTCACCTGGTCAAGGCACATATGAAAAGCAACTACTATGAGTGATGCTTCCCACTCCTCCCCTACTTCCTTTCTCTTTCTCCTCTCTCTAAAATCAGTAAAATTAAAAAAAAAAAAAAAAAAAAAAGAATTCCTAGGCTTGAAATGAGCCTCAGGAAATGAATCTGGGACAGCCTTGCTCTGAGGTTCACCGCACACTTGAACCTCAAGTGAGGCGCTGGCCCAGGTGGGGCCGGCTGGACTGCTGAGCGCCCGCAGGAAACAGCTGGAACAGCCACTCCGAGAAGCACATGCTGGGTTTGCAGCTGGTGGGAGATGTCCCCACCCCAAGGAGGTGTCGTGGGGCTCACAGGAGTGGAGGGCCCTGAGCCCTAAATAAGGAGTTGGGTTTGGTTGCCACAGTGGGCAGCAGGTCAAGTTTCAGAGCAGAGAAGCACCGTGGTGAGGTGGCTTCAGGGAGATAGCTTTGGCAATGAGTATAGTGGTCTCCAGGGGCCTGTCTAAGGGGCTGAAAGTGTGTGGGGTGGAGAATGAGGCCCCAGGCCCCCCTGCCCTCAGCATCCTCTACCAAAGTCCCACCTGCTGATGCTGAAGCAGCTGTTTCCTGGTTCTGCCCCCAGCAATCCACCTTCTCCTGCCACACTCCTGGGTCTCCCTCCATGCTCACCAGTGGGTGGGCAGATTCCCAGAAGCCTTTGCATGGGGCTAGAATGTGCCATATTCCACATCCCCAGCCCCATGTGGGACCTTAGGCTCCCCATGTAACGACTTTGCAAGGAGTTCCTGTTCCTCCAACACACCCACCACCACCACCACCATTACTGTACCTGGTGGGCCAAGTGACGCACCAGCCCCCTGCCTGTGCCTGTCCCGCTGCAGTCCAAGCCAGGGTGATCTCTTCGAGCAAAAGGGATGCAGTCTTGCCCACCTTGAGCTGGCACTGATGGCCTTTCATCCTCTGGCCCCGAGTGGCCTCATCCCCCACTGCTCCTGCCTCCCTGCCTACCGGGAGGGTGTGTGTCCCACTGAAGGGCTACTGTTCGGCCATTCTTCCCACCTGACATTCCCATCCTCCTCAATTGCACCTAATAAAGTGCAGGGCACATGCGCGTCCACTTACCAGAACACATACCGTGAACTGAGAGACAAATGCGGTATGCCCTTCTCTCCTCCCGGCTCTGGCTCCGCGGCCCCCCATCCCAGCTGGCCCTGCGCCCAGGGAGAGTGCTTTCCAGGTCCCCAGCAAGCTGCCCGCCCTTGTCTCACACAGTCACCCTTTGTTAGGTCTCAGCTCCCAAGGGCATCTTATCTGCCTAAACAGGTTGTAATCTCCCCGAGTCACAGACCCCCTTCCTGCTGCCAACCCGGAGTTGTAAACAGGGCCTTTCACTCAAACTGCTGCTCACCACACCCCTGCCAGGGTTGCAGCCAGTAGGAAATTTCGGCTCCCTGGCCTCAGTATACCCAGACTCTAGCCAAAGTTTGACCCCCTCCGCCTGCCCTTTCCCCCTGAATCCAGTCCTGCCATCTTCTCTCCTGTTCCCATCACCACCCAAGCTGCTTTCTAGGACAGGGATGTCATTCTCTCCGGCACAACCCTCTTCTCTCCCTGCTGGAAGCTCTCGGCCCAGTCTCTGCAGGACTCTTCTCTATTTTCTAGGCCTCAAAAGAATGTCACCCACTCAAAAGCTCCTCTCCTAAGGTCTGTATTATCATCTTCCTTCCCATGGTGGCCTGATTGGGACAGAACCTGGTTATGGGGCCCTATCCCCCCCTAAAACTTGAGCTCCTTAAGAGCAGTGTGTGGTCCTCGTACTAGGATTCTGGGAGGGAGAGTGACTTGTCCAAGGTCACCGAAGTAGGTGGAGGCAGGACTGGAAAAGCCAGATGGGCTCGGCTTGAGAACCCCCACACCTCCCTAACCCTAAAAGCTGCCAGCTCCCCACCCAAGCTGCAAATTGCATGATTCACAGGCCAGCTGAGAAAGCTGGCCATCCTGCTCACGTGTGAGCTCCCACCCTGGAAGGTAGGGGTGCTGCCCTGAGGGGACCCAAAGCCCTGGGTCAGAGAGTCCGGCTCGATCGGGAGACAGAGGAGATGGCGTTGGAGCTTAGGTGCATTTATTCCTGTACAAATCATTACAAAACCAAGTCTGGGGGAGTCGCCAGCCCCCACCCCCCACCCCAATGTGCAATGGCTTGCTGCTGGCCTCCTCCTCCTCTGCTAAATGGCCCTTCCCATTCCACAGCCTCCTCCAGGAAGCCCTCTAGTCTTCCCTTCCAGGCTGCAGAATAACAGGAGACAAACCCACCCCACTGAGGCCCAGCAGTAAAGTGCCTGATATAGAGAGAGGAAGGACAGAACCCAGGCAACACAGCTCCCGGCCGCCTGGAGCTTTCCCAGGCCCAGCTGGAGGGAGACCCTTGATGACTCCAGCAGCTGCAGACCAAGGGGTGGCTTGAAACCTCAGTTTGGCTGGGGTCCCCCCTTTCTCAGCCCCAAAGCCTCCTCCAACAGGTAGAAAGCCTCACTGCTAGGTGGCAGAAAAGAGGGCCTGACTGATAAGAACAGTAGCTGGGCCATTCTTATCAGAGCCCTCAAACCTGGGGGAGTCTGCGCAAAATACCTTCATCTCCAGGAGGAGGTGGGGAAGGGAACCCCAGACCCCTAGGGAGCTGAGACCGCCAGCAAGGGGTATTGGTTGGAGGGGTTCAGTATTATGGAGGACAGACCCGAGGCAGTCAGTGGGGGCAGCCGGAGGGGGTCAAAGACTCCACGTTAGAACCTGAACCTGACATGGGCACAAGGGTGCCAGAGAGGGGGACAAGGGATTTGTCCAAAGCCACTCAGGTCAGAGCCAAGACCCAGATGCCGACCCCCCACCTTTGGGACCCCCAACCCCCAAAATGCCCCAGCCTGGCTTCTAGACACCTCCTACCTCTCTGCAATCTCTCTGGCTCTGGGAAGTGAGGGGGGCAACACAAACTTCCTAGATTCCTGGAGCAGGACCCCATTGTCCCAGCCAATAGGAAATGATTTGGGGACCATCCTGGGGCTCTGAAGCAAGGCCACATGGGAAAGGACAAGTCCTTGGCCTCACATTACTCAGAAATACCCTGATTGACTATGCTCAGACCCTGATTGGACAAGGAATCCTCTGACACCCCTGATTAACCACATAGAAGCCCAAATCCCTGATTGGCCAAGTGATACTCCCAGGCCCTGACTGGCTGGAGGATATACCCTCCTCAGGCCCTGATTGGCCAGAAGACACTCCAGCCAGCCTTGATTGGCCAGGAGACGGCCTTTGGTCTAGTGGCTGGGCCAGAGCAACCTCTCCTGTGTCCCTTGTGAGGGCCCCACAGGCAGGGCAGTCTAGGTCCAGGAGGGATGAGAGAAGGTGATTCCGTACAGCTGGGCCCAGGATGAGAAGACTCTCTTCTCGGTGATGAAGCGGTGATGGTTGCCCTTGCGGCTGTGCTCATTCTGGACGTAGGTGACACACTCGTCGGGCCCCTTGGGCTCATAGTAGTGGTAGGGCATGCGCTGCAGGCGGGACCGCTGGCTAGGGCAGAGCAGAAGGGGGCTGTGAGCGTGGGTGGGCTCCTGACCTGCTGTAGGACCTCAGTGCAGGAAATCTCTGCCTCTCCCTGGGCCTGTTTCCCCCTCTGTAAAAAAGGTGTAGGTGGACTAGGTTTGTGACCACCAAACTTTTTTTTTTAATGCAGTGGACCTTTTCCTGTCCCTAGGAGGGTGGCAGAGTAGGGTAGAGGTCAGGACTGTGGGCTCTGGAGCCTGGCCCCCACCTCTGACTGTTTATGAGACCTTAGGCCACCCACAAAACAACTTCCTCAATTATTCTCATCTACAAAAGGGGGGAAAATAACATATCTAACTGTTGGGATCACTGTGAGGAGCGAATGAGATAATAAATATAGTAATGCTTGGAACATGGTCAGCACTCAGTAAAGAACAGCTGTCACCTCTTGGGCTCTTCATATAGTAATAATAATAATAGTTATTATTGATCCACAAACTCTGGACTCCGGCTGAGCTCGGGGTGGAGGCCCCCTGAGGCAGCCCCAAGGAGCTGAAACCTCTGCAGAGCAGTCTGACTACCATCAGATAGAGACCCTTAGGGGCCACGCAGTCAAGGTTCCTAGCCCCCCGCCGACCCCCGCTCCATTCCACGGCCAAGGCCTGGGCATTGTCCTGGAGGGCTCACCTGCAGTAGTCGGGGGGGACCATGCCATAGACGTGCACGTGGTCACACAATTCCACTGCAATCCCCATGGTGAACCAGCCTGTGCTCAACCACGAATGGGACTTTTCCCTGGGAGGTAGAGAGGGTGCATGATGAGGGGGCATGCGGGAAGGGAGGAACAATCAGCCCCCAGTTTCACAGAACTCCCCCCACACACACACTCACTGGGCCCTCTCTCCACTTCAAACAACCCCATTCAGCCCACTGGGGGAGCACAGGTTTGCTGGCAGAGGACTTATCTGAGCAGAGTGAGGGGTGTGGAGGGAGTTCCTTTGAGGAAAAGAATAAGAACAGGGCATGCTGGGAATGAAGTCCTGAGGAGACTGGTCACATTTGGGCAGGCAGGGAGTGACTGTGACCACAGAGCATGCTAAGAGCTGCTGTGCCCATGCTAGGAGCAAACTCCTACAGGGAGACTAATCAGAGACAGTCATGCTGGGAGTGACAAGTTCAGAGCAAGGCATGGAAGAGGTAGCCAAGAACCTAGAGCTGTGCTGTCCACTGTAGTGGCCACATGTGAGCACATGGCTGAGATGTGCTATCAGTGCAGAATACACACTGGATTTCTTAGAGCGTGTGAAAAGAAGAATGCAAAGTACATCACTGGTAATTTTTTATATTGATTATATGTTCAACTGAAAATATTTTGGTTATATTTGCTTAAAGGTAGTTCTTTGAAAAAAAAAATTTTTTTTTTCATTTTTCCGAAGCTGGAAACAGGGAGGCAGTCAGACAGACTCCCGCATGCACCCGACGGGGATCCACCTGGCATGCCCACCAGGGGGCGATGCCCTGCCCCTCTGGGGCGTCGCTCTGTTGCTTCCAGAGCCATTCTAGCGCCTGAGGCAGAGGCCACAGAGCCATCCCCAGTGCCCGGGCCATCTTTGCTCCAATGGAGCCTCGCTGCGGGAGGGGAAGAGAGAGACAGAGAGGAAGGAGAGGGGGAGGGGTAGAGAAGCAAATGGGCACCTCTCCTGTGTGCCCTGGCCGGGAATCGAACCTGGGACTCCTGCACGCCAGGCCGACGCTCTACCACTGAGCCAACCGGCCAGGGCCTGAAAAGTTTTTTTTTTAATTAGATTTTTTATTTATTCATTTTTTAGAGAGAGGAAACAGAGAGAGAGAGAGAGAGAGAGAGAGAGACGGAGAGAGAGATGGGGGAGGAGCAGAAAGCATCAACTCCCATATGTGCCTTGACCAGGCAAGCCTGGGGTTTTGAACCAGCGACCTCAGCGTTCCAGGTCAACGCTTTTACCCATTGCACCACCGCAGGTCAGGCGGGCCTGAAAAGTTTTTTAAAAAAACCTCACAAGCCGGCCCTGGCCAGTTGGCTCAGCGGTGGAGCGTCGGCCTGGCGTGCAGGAGTCCCAGGTTCGATTCCCGGCCAGGGCACACAGGAGAAGCGCCCATTTGCTTCTCCACCCCTCCACCGCGCTTTCCTCTCTGTCTCTCTCTTCCCCTCCCGCAGCCAAGGCTCCATTGGAGCAAAGATGGCCCGGGCGCTGGGGATGGCTCTGTGGCCTCTGCCTCAGGCGCTACAGTGGCTCTGGTCGCAATATGGCGACGCCCAGGATGGGCAGAGCATCGCCCCCTGGTGGGCAGAGCGTCGCCCCTGGTGGGCGTGCCGGGTGGATCCCGGTCGGGCGCATGCGGGAGTCTGTCTGACTGTCTCTCCCTGTTTCCAGCTTAAGAAAAATGGAAAAAAAAAAAAAAAAAAATCTCACAAGCCGGCCCTGGCCGGTTGGCTCAGCGGTGGAGCGTCGGCCTGGCGTGCGGGGGACCCGGGTTCGATTCCCGGCCAGGGCACATAGGAGAGGCGCCCATTTGCTTCTCCACCCCTCCCCCTCCTTCCTCTCTGTCTCTCTCTTCCCCCCCCCCCTGCAGCCAAGGCTCCATTGGAGCAAAGATAGCCCGGGCGCTGGGGATGGCTCCTTGGCCTCTGCCCCAGGCGCTAGAGTGGCTCTGGTCGCGGCGGAGCAACGCTCCGGAGGGGCAGAGCATCGCCCCCTGGTGGGCAGAGCGTCGCCCCTGGTGGGCGTGCCGGGTGGAATGCGGTTGGGCGCATGTGGGAGTCTGTCTGACTGTCTCTCCCGGTTTCCAGCTTCAGAAAAATACAAAAAAAAAAAAAAAAAAAAAAAATCTCACAAGCCTAACCTGTGGTGGCACAGTGGGATAAAGCGTCGACCTGGAACACTGAGGTTGCTGGTTCGAAACCTTGGGCTTGCCTGGTTAAGGCACATATGGAAGTTGATGCTTCCTGCTCCTCCCCTTTCTCTCTCTCTCTCTCTCCCCCTCTCTCTAAAAATCAATAAATAAAAATAAATAAATAAATAAATAATAGGAAAAAAAATCTCACAAGACTGACAAAAAAATCTCACAAGAAGAAAGAAAAGACACAAACTACCAACATCAAGAATAAAAGAGAGGATATCAACATAGACCTTGTAAACATTTAAAGAATAAGAAAACCACACGGCCTGACCCAGCGGTGGCGCAGTGGTAGAGTGTCAGAATGGGACACAGAGGACCCAGGTTCCGAACCTCGAGGTTGCTGGCTTGAGCGCGGGCTCATCCAGCTTACCAGCTTGAACCCAAGGTCACTCGCTCTGCTGTAGTCTCCTCACCCCCGTTTAAGGCACATATGAGAAAAGCAATCAATGAACAACTAAGGTGCTGCAATGAAGAATTGAAGCTTCTCATCTCTCTCCTTTCCTGTCTGTCCCTATCTGTCCCTCTCTCTGTCTCTAAAAAAAAAAAAAAAAAGAAAAGAAAACCACACAAAACTACAAACTATATATGAGAAGGTAGATAAAATGGGCCAATTTCTTGAAAACCACAAACTACCAAAACTCACCCAAGATGAAATAGATAATCTGAATATCCTGTAACTATCAAAAAAGTTGAATTTACAGTTTAAAATCTTCTCAAAAGGCCCTGGCCGGTTGGCTCAGCGGTAGAGCGTCGGCCTGGCGTGCGGGGGACCCGGGTTCGATTCCCGGCCAGGGCACATAGGAGAAGCGCCCATTTGCTTCTCCACCCCCCCCCCCTTCCTCTCTGTCTCTCTCTTCCCCTCCCGCAGCCAAGGCTCCATTGGAGCAAAGATGGCCCGGGCGCTGGGGATGGCTCCTTGGCCTCTGCCCCAGGCGCTAGAGTGGCTCTGGTCTCGGCAGAGCAACGCCCCGGAGGGGCAGAGCATCGCCCCCTGGTGGGAAGAGCGTCGCCCCTGGTGGGCGTGCCGGGTGGATCCCAATCCGGCGCATGCGGGAGTCTGTCTGACTGTCTCTCCCCGTTTCCAGTTTCAGAAAAATACCAAAAAAAAAAAAAAAAATCTTCTCAAAAAAGAACTCTCCAAGCCCAGATAGTTTTACTGGCAAATTCTTCAAATATTTTTTCTTCTTCTTCTTTTTCCAATTGAGAGGAGGGGAGATAGAGAGAGAGATTCCCGCATGAGCCCTGACTGGGATCCACCCAACAACCCCTATCTGGGGCCAATGCTCTGCCCATCTGGGGCCATGCTTGCAACTGAGCTATTTTTAGCACCTGAGGGGGGCCAATGCACCCTCAAGGTCTGGAGCAGATGCACTCGAACCAATAGAGCCATGGCTGTGGGAGAAGAAGAGAGAGAGAAAGAGAGAGAAGGGGGAGGGGTGGAGAAGCAGATGGTCGCTTCTCCTATGTGCCCTGACTGGGAATCAAACCCAGGACATCCACACGCTGGGCTGACACTCTACCACTGAGCCAACCGGCCAAGGCCCTATCAAACATTTAAAGAAGAAATAACACCAATTCTATACAATCTCTTCTAGAAAACAGAGGAGGAAACAATTCCGAATTCATTTTCTATGGCCAGCATTACCCTGGTACCAAACCAGGCAGACAGTACAAAGTAATCTATAGACCAATATCTTTCATGAACACAGATACAAAAATCCCAATAAAGTATTAGCAAATTATATCCAGCAATATATAAAAATAATAATACACCACAACCAACTGGAATTTATTCCAGAAATGCCAGGCTAACTCAACACTTAAAAATCAATCAATATATAAATTGATTGATTTTAATTGATATTTAAAAATCAATTTTTAAATTTTTCCGAAGCTGGAAACAGGGAGGCAGTCAGATAGACTCCTGCATGCGCCCGACCGGGATCCACCCGTCATGCCCACCAGGGGGTGATGCTCTGCCCATCTTGGGGAGTCGCTCTGCCGCAATCAGAGCCATTCTAGCGCCTGAGGCAGAGGCCACAGAGCCATCCTCAGCACCCAGGCAAACTTTGCTCCAGTGGAGCCTTGGCTGCGGGAGGGGAAGAGAGAGACAGAGAGGAAGGAGAGGGGGAGGGGTGGAGAAGCAGATGGGCGCTTCTCCTGTGTGCCCTGGCTGGGAATCGAACCCAGGACTCCTGCATGCCAGGTCGACGCTCTACCACTCAGCCAAGGCTTTTTTTGATTGCCTGACCTGTGGTGGCACAGTGGATAGAGTGCTGACCTGGAAGGCTGAGGTCACTGGTTCAAAACCCTGGGCTTGCCTGGGCAAAGCACATATGACAAGCAACCAATGAACAGCTAGAATGAAGCAACTACTTCTTGTTCCCCACTCTTCTCTCTCTCTGTAAAATCAATAAATAAAATCTTTTAAAAAATCAATATAATCCACCATATTAATTGTTTTTTAAAAATCATGATATTAATTGATGCAGAAATATATTTGATAAAATTCAGTACAGTACTGATAAAACTCTAAGTAAAGGAAACTTTCTCAACCTGATACAGGGCAGTTGCAAAAATCTACTGCTAACCTCATATACAGTGATGAAAGACTGAGTGCTTTTCCCGAGACTGGGACCAAGGCAAGGATGTCTACTCTTGCCACTTCCAATACAACCCAACGTTGTACTGAAAGTTCCTAGCCAATACAATAAGGCAAGAAAAAAATAATGAGGCATACAGATTAGAAAGGAAGAAATAAAACTGTTCTTATTTGCGTGTGCTTACATGACCATCTGCATAGAAAATCCCAAAGAATCTATAAAATCTCCTAGAACCAATAAGCAAGTTTAGCAAGATTATAGGATATAAGGTCACCACACAAAATCATATTTCTAAATACTAGCAATGAATAATTGAGAACCAAAAAAAAAAAAGTTTAACCATTTAAAATCATTCTGAAACTAAATATTTAGGTATAAACCAAACAAAATTATGTACAGGATCAATCTATATGTTGGACATACTGAGTTAAATAAAATATATTAAAACAACTTCATCTTTTTCTTTTTACTTTTTTAATGTGGCCACTATAAAAATTGTAATTATGTTTGTGGTCTGCATTGTATGTCTGTTGGACGGCACTGGCCTAGCTTCTCTAGAGCAGGGCGGGAAGTGACGTGTACTTAGAATAGAGTATGCTGGGAGCAATGGTGTGTTTAAAGCCAAAAGTGCCAGGAATAGTCAACACTTTCCAGGAGGCACCCTACAGGGAGCTCTCCTGGAAAGACGGCAGAAATGGCTGGGCAACCTTAGAACAGAGCCTGCTGACAGCCCTCCTTCCCTCAGAGCAATGTATGCTGGGAGGAAGCCCTCCGGGGAAGATGAAGCCACGCAGAGCATGTTGGAAATGACTCGTGCTAAAAGCGGGACATGAAGAGGACTCCCCCAGGAAACCTGACCAGAGCTTGACAAGGAGTGACCACACCCTCAGAGCACAGCATGCTGGGAGCAACAGGCCCTCTACATGGAGCATGCTGAAGAAGAGCAGAGGGGGCCGGAGGGAGGCTGGTACCTGTCCTTGCCTGTCTCACCCTGGAAGAGGTCATCGAATTGGCTCATGCGGCCAGGAGAGACAGCATAGGCCTCCATGTTGGGGTACACCAGGCCTGCCCTCTGGATGACTCGCACAAGGCTGCCCTGGGGCTTCTGCATCTTTTTCGGGGGGCCCCAGAAGATGAACACAGTTTCGGGGGTCCGATTGACGAACTCCTGGGGCCTCCGCAGCACACGGAATACACTGGAATGGGCCACCACGCGGAAGGTGGTCTTGTTGCCCACATCTGCTGAGTAGCCCGTGGTGGGCGCATCATTCATGCGGATTGTGCACTCAGCCCGTTCAATCTCAGGACCCAGCTTGGTGCCCAGCAGGTGGCTGGAGCTGGTGACAACCACACACTGGTGGCACCGTGAGGGCAGCGTCTGGTGGGGGGGGCAAAGAAAGTCAACACTGTCACAACCACTCTGTGCCAGGCCCCATGCTCTATATGTTCAGGCCTCCAGGAGGCCAAAATAATTATGCCCATTTTAAAGACGGAGAAACTGAAACCCATTCATTCAGCGTTCAACAATTATTTATAGCAAGCTGGCTAACGGTTAAGTACTCAGGACAGAGCAACCAGCAAAAGAGACCCCACTCCTGCCTTCAAGAACTCATGGTCGGGGAGACAGACAGTGAACAAGTAAAAGATAAAATAATGCCAAGTGATAAATAGGGGGTTAAAAGTGACAGGAGCAGGGGCTGTTTTTGTGTTGTCCCAAACCCTGTGTGGACTCCCCAGCAGAGACAGATGAGTGAACACCAGAGACACCTTTCCAAAGGGATTCGGACTGAAATAGTGAGATTTTAGTGCTAAGGGTGCGACCTTGGAAAGAACTAAGGCCCAGAGAGGGGCAGAACACTGTTCAAAGCCACATAGCAAAAAGGGGCCTGACTCCTGGGGTCCACCCTTCCCTTTAGAGGAGGATCAGCCACCAGGCAGCTCCAGGAAGTTCCCCAAAGTGGCCGCCCTACCTTGTTGCCGAGAATGGGGACATAACCCTCAGTGATGCTCCACTTCTTGAGGTCGATGGGCCGGCGACTGCGGCCCCGCAGGGAGCTGTAATGGAAGACCTCGTTGGCACTGTTGGAGCTGTAGAGGATGAGGATGGTGATGAGTGCGAAGAGGACCACGAACACTGCTGACCGCTGCTCCTGGAGAGGGAGGGGCAGATGAGGGCCCAGGGCCACGCAGACTCAGCACTCTGCCTCGTCACCACCTACCACATCCGGCGGACTCCTGCGCCTCTCCAAACCAGTTCAGACCCCACTTCCTCCAGGAATGCCCCCTCCAGCTCCCTGAGCACGGATCACACCACCACCAGTTCTGAGGCTAGGACCGGGTTGGCCTCGCTCCCCACCATTTCCCAGCTCTCAGGGTGTGGCCTGGAGCACGGAAGGTTCTCAGAAGGAGGGTCTGCTGGATTGGATGTATGTGGATGCCAACGGGATCCCTCTAGCTGCAGCTGGAAGGATGCTTGGAGACAAACGGGGTAGTCAAATAGGAGGGTCCAGGTCTTCCCCGAAGAGCAACTCTCCATAAATGTTCATCCTTCACTTAGACCTGGAGGGGTGGGTCTCTTCAGGAACTGGGCTGCGGGACTAGTCTGGGCAGCATCCTGTGGCTGACAGGAAGGGAAGTGATATCCCAGTTGCCCACTGGGATGTACCTGCCCAGGGCCTGCGAGGCTAGCTGAAACCTGGGAGTCCTGGCTCCTTGTGCTGGGCCCACTGTGCTGGTTACCCGTCTATTGTTTCTGAGCTCCAAGTTCACCCTTTCTGCCAGCTCTGTGAAAATGGATCTAGGCCCTTTACTTGTGTTTCCTTGCCAGCTAACTGCATCTTGCGCTTTGTCGGCAGAAGGAGCTGGAGAGACACTGCAGAAGGAAAGGTGCTTGCTCCCGATGCCGGTGGGCTTTGCACGTGGTTCTGGGGCCTTTGTTCCCACAGTGCACAGGGTTTCCTCAGCACATGCTCGTCCAGTGCCCAAGGGCCAGTAGTCAGCTACACTCAGCAGATCCCTCCAGCTCCTGCCCTCGGGAGCTGTGAGCACAACTTCTCCAGAGTTGGTCTCACCCAGTACATTCAACCACCCGCAACGTCCAGAGAACAGCAGCTTCTCTCCCAGGAGCAGCTCTGGATGGCGGCTGGGTGCCTCCTGAGTTACCTCCTAAGAAGAGCCTTCCCTATGGCCTAGAAAGTGCATTTGTGACCACTTCCACCAGCACAGCACCACACTGAGCCCTCTGCCATCCAATGGACCACAGCTGTGCCCTCCCCAGAAAGGCCTGAGTCTCAGCTCTGGGGCAGATGGCTGCTCCTCACACCTGTTCTTCCTATATTCCTTAGAATTCCTTGTTACTTCAATGCACGATTATAGTCAATAACTCTTTACATTAAACATTCCCTGTTCAAATCACTGTGATTTCTCTCTGTCAACTGGACCCAGACTGACATACCAACACTACCCTGCCCCCAGCCCTCAGGCTCTGCCAAAGCTGCATTGTAGTGGATTCTGGAAAGGGGGTGTGCAGAACCAGGCATATAGTAGGTGCTCAGGAAAGCATGAAAGGATGGATGGGAAATCCTGATACAATCAGAATGATGTTTACAATCTTCTGTCATCTTTTGACCACTGCCCTCCTCCAGACTCGCACTCACCTCTACCTCTCCACTCCCAAACCCTGAAGAGCACTTCAGGCCATCTTCCTGGCCCTGGCCCAGAGAGCCAGGAGCCTGCCCAAAGCACACAGATCAGTGGCACAGCAGGACTCAAACCAGGGCCTTCCAAGCATAAGCTGCTTCTTGGCAAAGGAGACTTGCGGTGACTTGGGTCTGAGACAGGCCAGTAGGACCCATCCCAGTGAGGCTGAAATGGGGACAAGAAATGAAGGAGGACTTACTTTGTTGCTACTCATCTCTCTCCAGTGTCTTCTGAGGGGCACGGACCAGCGTCCTGCAGGTGGTCCAGGGGGAAGGGATGTGGTCTCACACCTGCAAGTCACAGAAAGCGCTATGGCTTGGGTGCCCTCCCATAGGTCCAGCTGGTCAAAGGCTGCACCCTCCTTACCCGTGCCAGCTCTCCTCCCTAGCCATGACTTCAAGTCTCAGGGCTGTATCTGTTTTGCAGATACCATTTTCTGAAGCCCAGGAAGGGCAGAAGAATGTCTGAGGTCACAGGGCCAGCTGGTGGCAGAACCCTGCCTCCCTCTCTGGTCCACGCTCTCTTCTACTCTGCTTCTTCAGCAGGCGCCTCCCCATACCCTGGCTCTCCTCTGAAGCTGGCTCCCATGCTGGGACCACCCAGCAGGAACCCCATCACACCCCTCCTAGAGCCTGCTTTAGGTTCCTGTGGCCTTGGAATAAAGCAACATTCCTTGCAGGTCCCCAAACTCCTCAGCAACCTTTCCAGGTTTTGCATAAACTGTCTGCAACATCCTGCCCTCCTGCACCTGCTCACACCCGCTCATCCTCCAGGTCTGCCTGTACCAGGAACTTCCCCTGTATGTCACCTCCCCTCCAGGCAGAGTTCTCACAGGTCCTCACTCACATTCTCTGCTGTGCTTTCAGAGCCCTGGAGATGGTGCAGGGGGTGGCCGAATGAGTTCATTAACTAATGAGTAAGATCTTGGGGGTTAAGGGCACCCACTCATCTATCAAACAGCTATATTCACAGCCCCAACCTCAGAGAGTGTGTGGGGTCGTCAGCGGATGATGCACGCAGCCTTGGGCAGCCCTTCCTTTCTGCCCTAGCCCCAGTGGCCTCCGTTGAGAGGGGACAAGCAGATCTGCTCCTTGCTCCTCAACCCACACCCATCCCACAGGACTAGCTCCTCTCCAGATGTCAATTCCCCCATCTGTCAAAAGGAACAAGTACTTGTGTTCAGCCTCCAGCAGACTCAAGCCCAGAGGGCACTAAGGTTGGGAGAGTGCAGAGGGAGAAGCTGGGCTGTTTTCTTCTTTCTTTCTTTTAAAATTTATTTACTGATTTGAGGGAGACATCGGTTTGTTGTTTTACTTACTTATGCATTCATTGGTTGAGTCTTGTATGTCCCCTGATGGGGAAACCCGAACCCTCAGCCTTGGCGCATGGGGATGAGGTTCTAACCAACTGAGCTGCCCTGTTTACTCGTACAAGGCCACCAGGAGTAGCCAGCCAGAGAACCTCTGGCCAAAGAAGGCTTCCCCCCACACGTCATTCCTGATTGGTTAGGTCTTGAGTCCGCCCACTATCCAACCCCGCCCAAGCCCCCGCCTCCCCAGTTGGGTTTCAGGTTTCTCCCTGGCCTACCTACCCTGACAGCCAGTCAGGGAGGCCCAAGGACTCTCACCGGGTACAGATCAGTAAACCGAGGCTCATCAGAAAGGAAGAGCAGCCTGTCTCTGAACTCACAGCCTATCAGAGCAAAACACAGCAGTCCAGAATTCTAGGGTGGCCCCCATCCGGACGCCTCTGGCATTTCAGGCCTTCATTGGTCCAGCAGGGCCAGGAGCCTCTCATGGGAGCTTCCTCCCTTCCTACTCTTTCCTTCAGATGCCCCTTGCTCCAGACACTAGCACTCCAGTTCCCTGGCCCACCCCCACTTCCCAACCTTTGCCTGAGCAGTGCCTCCAGCCAGGGCCTCGGTATCCCTGGTCTGCCCTGTTACAATCCTGCTCTTAAAAAGCCATGGCCAGTGAAGCTTCTCATGCTCAAGTGCGAACCCCACTTCCACCCCTTACTGCCCGAGGGGCCTTGTGCGAGCCATGTACCTGTCTGAGCCCTTTTACTCATCCGTGCAATGGGAGTAATAAGAATAGGTAACTCAAGGGGATGTTGGAAGGATTCAAGCCCGTTTGGCAATGGAAGCACAGGGTTTGCAAGTTCTAGGTCAGTGCCAGCAGCTATTTGTTTTGTGGTTATTCATTGTTCAAGGCCTGCCTCACTGAGTTTGCCAGCAAAACTTCCTCCTCCTCTGACCCCTAGCTCGGGGACTTCACTCTTACATCAGGAATGTATAGAGATGGGGGGGGGCAACTAAGCATCGCCCACTCACTCAACCTTCCTGGCAACACTGCCTGGTAGGGGCTCTTATCCCCGCGTTTCACAGAGGAGGCGACTGAGGTTCAGAGAAGCAAAGTACCTTCCAGGGCTGTCCAGAGCCTGCTGGTAAACCTGTTTCCAGGGAGCAGCCCAGGGCTGAGGCTGGTGGGATCTTCTTCAAGAATACCCTACGGCTGGAATGGACCAAAGCTCTCCGTGTGTGCTCAGCCCCTGGCCTGGCACAGAAGGCAGGCCTGTTGGGGAGCGACTTGCTCAGGCTGGGGAGACGCGAGTCCTGAGTACTGGGCCCAGAGCAGAGTGTGGACTAACACCGAAGGCGGGTCCTGCAGGAGGGCTGATTAGGGTAAGGGCCACACCCTGCCCTCTGTTTGGGGGCTTTGCCTATCCCAACACGGGGAATCCTCCTGCAGGGTCCGGACATCCCCACGAGCCACGAGGGAGGAGGGCTCTGGGGAGAAGGGGGAGGAAGTACTTAATTCCCAGATTGAGGTGTGGGGGGGCGCCGAGCCCGTGGGTCCACCTGGGGATGAGGGGGCGACCTACCCTCTGCACCCCCTTTGCGCTGACCCCACCAACTCCCCGCACTCCAGAGGGTCCGGAGCCTTAGTCCCAGCTTGAAAAAGAATGGGAGGCAGGACAGCAGCCGGGTACCCGAGCTCCAATAGGGTAGACAGAGGCAGGAGGCCCCGCGAACCACGCGACAGCCCTTGGGCACGAGCACCGGATCTCGCGGCGCGTTTGCCTAGAGAGTGGGTCTAGGGCAGCCTCCGGGGGCCCCGCACCGTCACTCCCCATCACCAGTGGCTCCGGATCTCCCCGCTGCGCGCCGGCAGAGCCCCCCTCCCACATCCCTTCCCCCGCAGGGCGCCCGCTCACCTCCCCCGGGGAGCGCCCGGCCCCCGTGGCCCCCGAGCCCCCTCACATGGCGCCGGGAGCTGAGAGCAGGGGTCCGCGCTCTTCCAGCCGCCCAGGCCCCGCCGCAGCCCCGGCCTGCCGGGTCCTAGCGCCGCCACTCGCTGCTCCCGCCCCGGCTTGGGAGGCGGGCGGAGCCTCGAGGGGCCGCTGCTGGCTCCGCCCCAGGGCGGTGCCTGGGGGGGGCGGAGAGTGAGGGAAAGACGACCCCCGTCCGGGACCACGTGAACGCCTCCCTTACTCCTCTGGGCTGCCGTAGTGGCAATAAAAATAACAGCCTTCCGAGCCTTCTCGTGTGGGTCATGCCCACTCTATGTCGCTTTATTGCCACCACGACCGGAATAGGGAAACTGAGTTCCAGAGCACACTGTGCTTGGAATCCGTTGAGTTTCTCCCAGGGCTCCCCTACCCAGGGCCTCCAGGGCCCTGCACCCTGTCGTCATCCTGTGAACTCAGGGTCCACCTGGGATTCAAGTCCAGCGCTGCCCTCCCTAGCTGTGTGGCCGTGGCCTATTACTTACCCCTCTCCGAGGGAGAACAGTAACCTCGGGGGCTGTGGTAAGGATCAAAACCGTTACTGACTTCTTTTGATTTTCGGGATATTCCGTACATCATTTTATTTGATACTGAGAAATAACCAGCAGCCATAATAGGGCTTGGTGAGATAAAGGCTAACACGAATGCTGCAGATCAGTAGGTACTGACAGAAGAGTCCGCCAGGACAGTTACAGGATGTTTAAGTGAAGAAAGCAAGTCAAAGAGCTGCCTCTCGATGATCCCTTTGGACAACAAAGGTATAAATATGCTCATTCCCCTCCTCCCTGCATACCAGGGAGAGATTCTCGCACATGTACACAACAAAGTTCATCGCAGCATGGCTTGAAATGATACTAAACTGGAAACAGCCCATATAGCTATCAACAGGAGAATGGAGGGTATATTCACAGTGTGGAATATTAAATAGCAGGGCGAAATGAAAAAGCTCCAGTTACAAGGATGAATCTTAGAGACATGAGAAGTGAGAAAGACATGTCTCAGAAGACAAATGAACAACACAATACAGGGGTGGGCAAAAGTAGGTTTACTGAGCCATTGTGACATTCTTCTGAGTTAGTAAAGCTTCTGTAATCATCATAACCTGCGTGCCTTTTTCCCATCTGAACAACTGTAAGCCTGTTTTTGCCCACCCCTGTCTATTGTTTGAGCATACAGCAGGAAGTAGACCTCTCTCATAGCCTATGAGAGGAAATAACTTTTGCCTATCAGAGTGATTAACGTTTTCAGAGCAAAAATGAAGGACATCTCTGTCAGGGAGGCAGGAAATGTGGGAGAGGGGAGGAAACATTGGGGTGTGAATTTCTAGTAAGGACCTGTCTGGTGTTTTAAGTGGGATATGGTTTAAGTGGGATATGGCTTAAGGGCACCAATCCAGAGGCTAAGAATGCAAGTGTGTAATTCTTCTCAAGAATGTACTTTTACTATAAGAACCCTCAGCTTTTCTTTAAGGGGTTCATTATATTATGTTTTATAACTTACAGATATGATAAATGCTGTCACTTGTGTGTACCACAGTATTTAAAAAGAAAGAAAAAAGATAAATGAAAATAAGGAAATACTTTTTGGCTCTCAGAGTGATTAAAGTGTTAATAGTGATTTTTTCCAGAATGATGAGATTATGAGCTGCTTTTATTTGTTCTCTTATGGCTTAACTGTATTTTCAAAAATTTTAAGATAATGGTTCACAATGTTTTTATATTTAAAAACATTTTCAATTTATAAGACATAAACTACATATATAGCATGGTTCTTTTTTTTTAAGATTTCTTTTTTTTTAAGATTTTATTCATTTTAGAGAGAAGAGAGAGAGAGAGAGTGTATGTGTGTATGAGAGAGAGAGTGAGAGAGAGAGAGAGAGGAGAGGAGCAGGAGGCATCAACTCCCGTATGTGCCTTGACCGGGCAAGCCCAGGGTTTCAAACCGGTGACCTCAGCATTTCAGGTTAATGCTTTATCCACTGCGCCACCACAGGTCAGGCCATGGTTCCTGTTTTTAAAAAGTACAACTCTCGATGCATATACATTTGTAACCGCACACAGACGGTGTCTGGCAGAACCTACAGGAGACGGCAGTCGTTTCCCCTAGGAGTGAACACGGTGTGGGACAGGGTGCTGCCTCCACTTTTTCCTTTATAAACTTCCAGGTTGTTTGCACTGGACTATTTTGATAAGTTAATACCACATTGTTTTTAATTAAAGCAAAAGGGGGCAGGGCAAGGTCCAGCTTCCAGGCTGTGGAGACATCGCCCAACAGGCAGTAGGGGATGGTAGGGAGGGCCAAGGGTGGACTCAGGGCTTCCTGCCCCTCTGGTGTCCACCTCCTTCTGCTTCCTGAGCCTCAGCCCCAAGCCTACCCTTGGTCCTCCTAGGCTGCCTGGGACATAGGAAACCACAGAGCAGGGGTCAGGGCAGTGAGGCAGGAAGCCTGGTGAACCCAACTGCTGGGGTTCAAAAGACGGGAGCCTCTTGTCAGAGGTCATCTGGCAGGGTGGAGGCTGCACTAGGGTGGGGCATCCTGTCCCCAACCTTTTTCCTTGACCCAGACCAATGACCTGTGGAAATGAGGGTGGAGCGGCCCAGCTCCTGGACCAAATCTGGACCTAGAGCTCCCCCCTCAGGCCTGCCATGTCTCCAAGACCCCAGCTCACTCCAGGAGGCTCTGCTGTGAGGGCTGGCTTACCTTCCTGGGCCCTGAGGAAAATAGAATGAAGAAATAAAGTGGAGTCACCCAGGTCAAACTGCTAAATGACTAAAACACAGTAGGTTGTGGTATGAGGAAGTGACTCTGTTTTTGTTTTACTGGGAACTTAAACTTTTAAACTTTCCAGTCCTGCATCAATGCCTGTATATACATCAAACCTCAGATAAACCTGATTATGTGCCGAAGGACCAAGGAAAAGACATTCATGTCCAGACCACCCGACATCCGGTATCCTGAACACCAGTTCTGGAGGGTTACCATCTGGCACCATTCCAGAGGCTAAGAATGCAAGTGTGTAATTCTTCTCAAGAATGTACTTTTACTATAAGAACCCTCAGCTTTTCTTTATTCTTTGAAACACTCTGGGTATTGACTAACTGTCTTTACAGTTTGCAAGCCCTAAGATTCTTGAATAAATTTTTTTCATTTATTTCTAGCCAAAGCCTCCAAACTGTTTTTGAGTTCATCCAACAGCCCCAAAAGCAATAACAGCCACTTCAAGAATAATGAGGATAAGAAAAACAGCAGCTCCCATGTGCTGTGTATTTTTCTCCTGTGATAAGCACTTTGCAGAACATACCTCCTTGAATCCTTAAAATAACCCAGGAGATGGGCATTGCTTCTAGAGGGAGAAGAGAGGCTCAGAGCGTATCTGGGTGCCTGATAACCACAGCCATTCTGCTTGAGAGCCCCAGGCCTGCTGACACACCAGAACCTTCATGGATGGGGGGCTGTGGCCAATCCTGATGCCCCCCCCCCCCACTCTTGAGCCTCTCTCCAAGGTCTGGGGGAGATGGCTTCTGCTTTAGGCCTTCCTGTCCTAGGGTGGGGATCCTGGAAAGTCCTCAGAGACCTTACCTGCCACTCCAGCTCCCAATTTACAGAGACTGGAACCAGGGCCCATGGAGGGGACAGGACTTGCTCAAAACTTCCCACTTGGCCCTGGCCGGTTGGCTCAGCGGTAGAGCGTCGGCCTGGCGTGCGGGGGACCCGGGTTCGATTCCCGGCCAGGGCACATAGGAGAAGCGCCCATTTGCTTCTCCACCCCCCCCCCCTTCCTCTCTGTCTCTCTCTTCCCCTCCCACAGCGAGGCTCCATTGGAGCAAAGATGGCCCGGGCGCTGGGGATGGCTCCTTGGCCTCTGCCCCAGGCGCTAGAGTGGCTCTGGATGCCCCAGAGGGGCAGAGCGTCGCCCCCTGGTGGGCATGCCGGGTGGATCCCGGTCGGGCGCATGCGGGAGTCTGTCTGACTGTCTCTCCCCGTTTCCAGCTTCAGAAAAATACAAAAAACAAACAAACTTCCCACTGGTTCCTGGGCAGAGCCAGGGTGGAAGGCAGGCCTGTGGGCTCTGGCGTCTCTCCCTCCCGGGCAGAGAAGGAACCAGAGAGACGGGCTCTGAAGAGAGCCCGTGAGACCACGGCAGTAGGGCCTACACACGATGGCTGCTCCATAAGCACTTGTTTCCAGGGCCCGGGCGGCGGGTCTGGAACCAGGAAGTTCCTCGTTCTGCGCAGGCAGAGGTTGGAGTGGTCGGACTAGCCTCGGTGGTGTGGACATGGCCGACCAGTACCTGCATGAACCAACACTCCTTTCCTCAGCAGCTTTGAGTTCCTGGACTGGCCCCAAGTTCCTTCTGAGGAAAGAGGCCCCTTAAGATACCTCCAGGCTGGGAGGCTCACCTGGCTTCTCCCCTGGCCTCAGAAGGAAGTAGGTGGGGTCCCCAGGTAGCCTGCTTAGGGGGCAAAGGAGCCAGGATGTGGACAGAGGCTCAAAGAGGAGCTCTCCACCAAGGGGTCCCCCCACCAGCACATTCCTCAGAGCTGGGAGAATGTGCCAACTTACCCCCCAGAAACTGAAGGGACTGCAGTGGCAGGGAAGGGGCTCCTCAGCGAGTCCTCAACAGGCTGGAACCGGTCGCCGGACCAGCCAGGAGCCATCTGGAGGAAGTGACTGGTGGACGGCTCCAGCCAGGTCACGAAGACCACAGATACACATTATTTGGGCCCAACTGAGCAGTAAACACCCCGCCAGGAGGGCAGGGCCAGAACAGAGGCACCTCTGTCACTGGGTAGAGGGCGAAGCCAGTATATTCCGGGGGATGAAAGGGGAGGAGGCAACTGCTTGGGAGGGGGTTGAGTTTTGAGTCCCATCAGAACCAGCAGACGCTGGGCCACGGAGCCCAAAGATGAGGCTGAGAGCAGAGAGAGCTGATGAGGGTGGGAGGTCTTCATGCCCGCCTGTCACCACCAAGGACGATGGGGCTGGGTGAGCAAGGATGACCCCGCATTTCAAGTGCCAGCCCTGGGGATAGTCACTCTACAGGTGCCATTTCTCTAAATTTGTATAACCCCATGAAATAGGAACAACTTTTTTTTTTTTTTTAACAGATGAGGAAACCGAGGCCCAGAAAGCACTAATCTGCCAGGTTCCCCCAGCAGGAAGTGGTGCAGCCATAATGAGGCCAGGTCTGACTCGAGGTCTCCCTCTGCCCCCAGCTCCTCCACCAGCCCCTGCCTGCTAGGTTCCACCCCACCCTTCCTTCTCCCTGACACCTGCTTCGAAACCCCCGCCCTGCCAGGTCCACAGTTCTGGTCTGGCTGCCAGCCTGCTCCCTCCCACCACAGGGCTCCCTGCTTCCCCAGCTCGGGGCTCTCCTCCCTCCTCCCACGCTTGCAGGGCCTTCTGGGGAGGGGGAGGAAGGCAAAACAGCCGGGGCTGCGGGCCAGATGCCAGGCTCTGGCCTCTGTCGAGAAGGTCACCCAGACTCCTGAGCACAACCAGCTACATCATTTGCAGGGTCCAGTACAAAATGAAAATATGCAGTTCCCTGCTAAAAATTTAAAAGTCAGCAAAGCATAAAGCTAAGCAGCGTAGGGCCCTTGAGCCAACTGCGTGGGTCAGACTCCCACAGGTGGCGGACTCCTGGAGTCGGACTGGGAACCCTAGGGCTCCATCCCAGCTGAGAGCTTGAAGTCTGGGGACTGGTCCTCTGTTAGTCAGTCTCCTGGCCTCCAGAGGAAGGGAGTAGGGAGGGAGGGGTGGTGAAGCCCTGTGGGCTCTTTCAGCCCCTTGGTTCAGGGTCCAGACAGTCAAGCTCAGCTCTTAGACCTGGGTCTCCATCCTGTCTCAGCCTAGTGGCTTCAGCTCCTCTGGAAAGCGGGCTAACACCAGCCCCCTCCCAGGGTAGTTGCACACCTTTGCTAATGTTTGTTTGCTGGTGGGTTGGCTTTTCCCTTTGGCAGGTGAAGAAACTCAAGCTCAGAGAAGGCAAGCCTCGGGCCTGCCCCCTCCTCCCAGTCTTCCTTTCTTGAAGTGTTAACCAACTCTAGAGTTAATAGAAAATTTAACTGGCAAGGTCCTTGGAATTTGACTGTGGACCAAGGACGTGATGTGGGGTGGGGGATTTTCCTTCCCAGCCTGCATCGTTTCCTCCCAGGCCTGACTCTCTCTCCATTGCTCACTGGGTGAAGGGCAGGAGCCCCATGAAGCCTCTGAGCTGGGGTATGCCCTGGGCCAAGCACAGCCACGGGGCCAGACTCTCTGACCTGGCGGGGAAGGCGGCAGTCTCTTGGGGAAGAAACACTCAGGCAGGTTAAATGGCCAGAAGCCCAGCTGGCCCAGGGTTTGGGGAGGGCCCTCAGGACTTGGCCTGCCGTCAACAAGTTATAGTGTTGTGGCAGAGAGAAGAGCCCGTTCTCACCCTCAGACACGTAACCACACTGGAGACAGCGTTCCAGAAAACACGTTTACCCGTACACTCGAGGCAGCCCCGGCTGTCACAGTTCAACGGCCCCTTTGCCCAGTGAACCCCAAGCTCAGGCAACCAGCCTGGAAGTGTGGCACCAAAGGTGGGTGGAGGGGGGAGTGTAGAGAAAAAGGACCAGGGCTGGTACAAGGTCAAAGGTCACAAAGCTGGTGAGTGGGGGACCCTCAGCCCTGGGGGCAAAGGCCACTGGAGAGACCCCGAGGTGGGATGAACCCCAAAATTAAGATTCAGATTACTCAGGGAATGGAGGTGGGGAGTAGGGGACAAGATCACCACCGGCCCCCTTCTCCCCTTCAAGTCCGGAGGCCTAAGATGGCTCTAAGTGTGCCCAGAGTAGGACAGGAAGGAACCCTGGGTCACCCAGCACGTGGCAGAGGCAGGATCCATAAATTAAATGTTTTTGGCGGAGTGTGACTGGAACGGAGGCCGGTGAAGGCACCGCGGCAGGCTGGGCGGCGGCGCTACTGGGTCCTCCAGGAGGGGTGGGCAAACACGATGGGCTTCTTCCTGGCCCAGCGGGAGAACACAGCCTTCTCGGTGATGAAGCGGTGGGCGCTGCGCGGGGCCCGCTCGTGTGCCAGGTACATCTGACACTCGTCCAGCCGGCCCTTCTCGAAGTAGTGGTAAGGCACTGAGGGGTGGCTCTTCTCCCTGCGGGGCGGTGAACAGGAACAGGGGTGGGCACCGGAACTCCTCTGCTCCCCAGCAGACCCCCCACCTACCTCAGCCACCCTCCCCAGGTACTGCGGGACCACGGAGTCCCAAGCCTGGTTCCAGCGGAGGCCAGGACAGACAGGGGAGGCTGCATAGGATCCAGTGCAGCCTATGGATCCCAGAGGCCAGTGTTGGAGCCCCAGCCCCACCTCATGCAAGCAGAGACATGCCCCGTAAGCCTCAACAACCCATCTGTAAAATGGGAATGGTGACCTCCACCTTCCATGCCGAGTCCATAAGTCAGAGGAATGAAGACTACACAGTGCCTTGCGGGGGCCGGGCTCGTGGTGAGGGACCCCTCCTGCCCTGTGACACACACCCACCTACCCGCCGACACCACGCGCGCAGGTGGTCTGGCCAGGTGCCTCGGCAGAGGGCACACTGCCATCTCACCCACGGGCTCAACTAACAAGATTCAAAGAGAAGAGAGGGTGAAAACACAGCACCCTTTCTGAACTTGTTACAACAATATTGAAACCTAATGGTATCAAAAGGAAAAACTTAGATGTAAAATGTCACTGACATATAATTGGCCAGATTTTCTAAGTACCTCCGTCAATTACTCTCTCTGTAAATGTTTCCATAACCTTCTAGAGAAGGTGTGATTGTTTTCTCTTTGACACACAAGGAAATGTGGGTTCCAGGAGGTGTCATGACTGGAACCGACAGAGTGGAGACTGGCATCCAGCCTGTCGTGGAGGCTGACCCGTGCACACCAGCTCGAGGGCTATCTGTGTCTGTGCCATCCCGCCGGGAGCCCACACACCTTGCCCCCACAGCGCCTAGATCCCCTGGCGTGAGGCCCCCTCCTCCCCTCCCAGCTGCCCTCCTGCCCGGGGCCTGGCAGGCCTGACCTGCAGTAGCTGTCGCTGACCATTCCATAGACCACGATCTCCTCGCATAGCTCCAGGGCAAGGATCATGGTGAACCAGCCGGTGCTGAGAAAGGAGCCCGACTGCCTCCTGGGGTGAGGGGAAACACGGTCAGCCCGCCTGCCCCGCGCTGCGCTCCCCTCGGAGCACGGGGGTGTGGAGGCCCTGGCCTCAGCTCTCTCCGGGTGCACACTGCTTACCCTCCCAGCAGAAGGCCCTCACCTTGACCCCTACAGAGGGGACCCTGGGAGGAGGCTGCGGACGGGACAGAGCCGACCCAAGGCCAGCAGTGGGCAGGAAGTGGAGGTGGACACCCACCCATGTCTGGTCAACTCCTCACCGCCGACGCAGGGCTTGAGCAAACCTTCGGACAATGGTGGGGGACCCCTGGCTACATCCTCTCTGGAGCTAAGGGACCAGGCCTGGGGAGACCACGGGGGACAGCAGAGCAGAGAGAGGATGAAGGTGGGGAAGGGGCTGGTCTGGAGTCAAGTGGTCTTCAGTTCAAAGCCTGCACTTGCTCTGGGGCATCAGACTGGCTCCTGAACTTCTCTGAGGCTCAGTGACCCATCTGTGAAATGGGGATAATTACAGGTGGTGATAGGGAGGGACACTGTCAGCCCAACAGTGCCCCCTGCCCCACCCCCACCCCCGCCACCACCACACCTTACTCGGAACAAGGGGCTGTGTGGCCACTGTGTGGCCACCCCAGGCCGCCACTCCCTCAAGACACCAGCACCAGTTACTCTCCCAGCTGCGGGCCACTCACCTCCACCTCTGCAGAGGTATTATGAGGTGGTTCAGCCGCTCAAACTGAGCACCTCCCAAGCCCTGTGCTGGCCAGGAAGCCGCCACACCCAACGCTAACATTCTCAAAGGAGGAGGCAGCTGGGAGAGAACAGCTGAGAAGACAAGGAAACAAAGGAATAAAGAGAATCAGGGGGGAGGTGACACATTCCACCCAGGCCTGAATGGCAAGAAGGGATCAGTCATGGGAGAGCGTGGAGAAGAACACTCCAGGTGGAGGAATGATGTATGGAAAGGCACGCAGATAAGAACCAGTGAGGATGTGGGAGGAAGCCCAGATGGCCAGTATGGCTGGAGCAGGGCAGGCAGGGGCCAGATCATACAAGGCTTGTAGGCCAGAGGAAGGGAGGAGGTGGGAGTCTGGACTCTATTCTCCATGTGTAGGGAAGCTGTGATAGGGTTGAGGGCAGGTGACTGATGGAATGAATTCAGTGGGTGGCCGGAGCTCAGACGGCAGGAGGAGCCGCAAGGGCGGGGGAGGACGGCGGCCCCTGCGGGAGTCAAGACCCCCAGTATATGTGGCAGGTGACGGAATGAGGGGCGTTGGGTGGAAAACTGGAGGCTGGTGGCTGTGTTTCCTGAGCTGGGGGGCAGGCCTGGGGAAGAGCCAAAGCACAGAAGAGGAGGCAGGATAAAATGAGGTCCTGAATGCAGAGTGCTTAACCAGCGCCCGGTGCATGAGGAGGGCCGCTCGCTGGCGCTGTCATTGCTCCTTTTATTTTCTAGAGGAGACTTCTGAGACCAACTCAGATCTCAGAGCTTCCCCCACAGAGGGAAGAGCTCCTGACACGGCCCCTGCTGGTCAGTGTTCGCAAGGCTGAGCGCCCCTCGCCATCTGGGATCCTGGATCTTTGTGATCATCGGATGAATGACAGTCTCTCTGCTCTGCATGGGAGGGCAGGACCACGTCTGTTTCCACGACTGCTAAGCCCCAGGGAGACCCCAGGAGGCGGGCCCCGCTCACCGGTTCTTGCCGGTCTCGTCTTGGAAGACCTGGTCGCAGTAGGCCATCATGCGCTCTGTGAAGGTGTACAGCTGCAGGCCCGGGTACATCTGGGTGAGCTGCAGCAGCGTGCGGTAGGTGCGGCCCCCGAGCGCGCGGTCCATGTTCCTGCCCTGGCCCCACACCACATAGAGCGTGTCGCGGGCCTGCTGGAAGTAGTGGGAGTAGTTGCGCAGCAGCAGCGGCACGGTCGTGTGCGAGATCACGCGCAGGGTGCTGCGCCGGCCCACATCCGCCTCGAAGCCCGCGGTGGGGGCCTGGTTCATGCGCAGCACGCACTCGGCACCATCAATCTGAGCACCCAGGCCTGAGCCCAGCATCTGGCCGGAGCTGGACACCACGGCACAGCTGTGGCACGGCCCTCGGACCAGGGGCTGCAGGGTGAAGGAGAGACAGGAAGGTGTGAGCACCTAACTTCTTCCGCCTGCTTCTCCCCCTAGGAACACCCGCTGACCTCACTTGACCCCTGTGTCACCTTAAAGTACTTTTATCAAACCATTTTACAGATGAGAAAACTGAGGCTGGTGAGGTTCAATGATGTGCCTAAGGTCGTCCATGTTCAGAACACCAGGCTTCCTCACTAGCCATATATATTCACAGCTCTTCTCCCTGCTGCCGAGGCCCTAATGAGCCCTTGATCGTGAATTTGTTATTAGGGTTATGTGAGCAAATATTGATAAAGCACTTAGAGGAGTGCCTGGCACAGGCTGGTGTCAGCTATGTGTTTGTTAAGTAAATATGAACCTCAGCTCTTCAATATCACTCTGGCCACTCCTGCCTCCGCCTGAGCCTTGCTCGTGTGCCCACATTAGTGAGCAAAAGCGGAGTCTCTAGTGCCCATGAGAACGCTGAGAACTTCTGGTTCTGAGCCTAACTCCTGGCTCTGCCCCTTCCTGGCAGTATGGCCTTAGGCTAATCACTTTGCCTCTGTCTCAATTCCCTTTCTGTAAAATAAGGATAAAAATAGCATCTACTTGACCAGGTTGTGAGGATTCAATTAAAAATGCCTGGAGAGTTATGGCACAGAGCTAGGACACAGTGAGTGCCCAACCCCCACCTCACTATCCCCCAAGAGGCAGAAGCTGAGCCAATCAGCCCGCAAATCTTCACTCAGGGTCGGGGTTCAGGTCTCCCAGAAAAGACTTTTTCCCTACCCCAGGCCTCTGTGCCCTCCTGGGGGAAGGCGGGTTTTCATGGGCCTATACAGGCTATGAAAAATTAATTCCAGTTAATAAAAGACACACTGTCATATCCCACTCAGGGACACTACATATTGAACACAGTGATTTAAGAACTCATAGACCTGATCGATGGTGGTGGTGCACTGAGTGGATAGAGCATCGACCTGGGATGCTAAGGTCCCAGTTTGAAACCCCAAGATCGCTGGCTTGAGCAAGGGGTCACTGGCTCAGCTGGAGCCCCCCAGTCAAGGCATGTATGAGAAGCAATCAATGAACAACTAAAGTGCCACAACTATGAATTGATGCTTTTCATCTTTCTCCCTTCCTGTCTCTCTCTCGCTTTAAAAAAAAAGAACTCGTGGGACACCCTGGCCAAGCAGCTCAGCTGGTTAGAACACTGAAAGGACATGCCAAGGTTGCAGGTTTGATCCCTGATCAGGACACATACAAGAGCCAATCAACCTATGTATGCGTAAGTGGAACAAACCGATGTTTCTCTTTCTCCCCTCTTCTTCTCTCTCTCAATTCAATTAAAAAAAAAAAAAAAAAGAACTTGTAGGACCATTTTCCAAACTCCAGCAATAAAGAACAAGACTTCCTTCTTCTGCCCTCAGTCTGAGCCTGTCCTAACAGCTGGATCTGTTCGGATCCAAGGTTACCACCAACCCGAGGTGTTCTGCTTGTCCCATATAAAGTCTTTAAAATATTTAATCTCTGATTTATAAAAACCAGCCCTCTTGACATTCAAGACTTGGATTTCCTGCTTCTCTTAACAAACCCAGATGATCTGGCCACCCTGAGCCCATATCCCCATGAGCTCTGACTGTCTGAAATGAACACTGGTCACCACCATGGAAGAAGGGACAGGGCTGACGCAGCCCACCCCAGCACCTGTCCCACCTGGCCAAACCCGCTGGACACTGAGTTTGTGTGCCCCTTCCATCATTGTTTCTGTGTCTTGATCAAATATGGATATAGCACCTGTTCTGAACAGTGTCCATGAATCACCCAGTTGAAACCTCACAGCAACCCTACAGAGAAAGAAACTACAACGACCGTCATCTACAGATATGGAGGCAACTGAGACTCAGAGGGACAAAGACCTAAGATAGGTCTCCTCAAGCCAGAGTCCCTGAGCACACCTCCCTCTGACCAACACTCAGACAGCCATCCAACTCCGAACTCAGAGCCCTGCGCTGGGTGTCAATGCAGGGTGCCTTTCAGGAACCTATCATGTGGGGCCACTGAAATCAGGGTGAGGAGTGTAAAATGCTCCGAACCTCACCCGGCTGAGCTGGCATGGGGAGGTGGGTGCCAGTCAGGCAGGGGCACAGCTACCTCGGCACCATGGGCTCCAGCGTCCCTATCTCCCCATGAGAGGGAACGCTGTGGGCGGACAGGACTTTTATCTGTGTCATCTCTATCCCTGCAATAAGCACAAGGCAAAACACAGTCAAGGCACCAAAGACACATTTGTGGAATGAATGAATTGTGTGCTGACAGTTAAATCTAAAGGTGCACACAGTGTACCTATCACCATGACTTCCCTCTCCCCCCTGGAATGGGAGCTCCAGGTGGCCAGCCACACCCCAGCACTCAGCTAACAACAGCCAGGAAGTATTTGCTGAATTAAAAAACCCAGCCTGTCCTGTGTGGGTGCAGTGGATAAAGTGTAACCCCGGAACACTGAGGTCGTGGGTTCGTAACCCTGGGCTTGCCCCGTCAAGGCACATATAAGAGTTGATGCTTCCTGCTCCTACCCCCTTCTCTCTTTCTCATACACATGCTCTCTTTCTCTCTCTAAAAAATACAGTCTTTAAAAAATTTTAAATATAAAAAAGGATAAACATTAAAGCGTTGGACTGGGAAACAGAGGACCCAGGCAGGCTCATCTGGCTTGAGCAAGGCTCACCAGCTTGTGCCCAAGGTTGCTGGCTTGAGCAAGGGGTCACTCAGTCTGCTGTAGCCTCCCCCCCCGGTCAAGACACATACGAGAAAGCAATCAATGAACAACTAAGGTGCGACAACGAAGAATTAATACTTCTCATCTCTCTCCCCTCCTGACTGTCTGTCCTTGTCTGTCCTTCTCTCTGTCTCTGTCACAAAAACAAAACAAAACAAAAAACATTTCCTCTAAGAGCCTGGGGCTCAAAGAGGTAAGGTGACTCTTTAACATCACACAGCTGGGGAGCAAAGGAGCCCAGCCCAGATTCAGGCTGACCTGGCAGAAGCCCAGTTCTCACTACACCCCCAGAGATTGGGGGGAGCACCCCGGCATCCTTGGCCTGCCCCCGACATGCTGCCTGGCCCACTCACCTTCCCATCTGGCACTCTGCTGTAGCCACTGAAGTGCAGGGGCCCTGGCACAGTGGTCCTGAAGTTGGTGGCGAGGCGGGGGCCTCGGCAGGAGGCCAGGCAGAAGGGCAGGCCAGCCCAGCAGCACAGCAGGATGTAGGCAGCGGAGAAGCCCACAGAGCACAGGATGATGAGCAGGAGCCGACCCTGGGGAGACAGCAGTGAGCTAGGGCTGTAGGTCCCTGTGACTCCTAGAAGGGTCTACAGGGTGACTAATTATCACTGAACCCAGTGACACTAATTATCACTGAACCCTATTCCAGCACAGTATCTCCTAGAGTATCATCAGAGTCTAAAGTCTCCATTAACCAGGCCTTCCTCTGAGCTGCAAGGCTCAGGGTACAAGTGGCCCTGAAGATAAGCCCTATAATACAGCAAGAAAACAGGAGGTGATATCTCAAATCCAGGCTGCAGAGCCCATGTTCTTAACCAGAAGCCTAGGTGTACTGTGCGGCCTTGGGTAAGACTCTCCACCTCTCTGGGCCTCTTTCCTGCTCTACAAAATACGGGCCAATAACACCCACAGTGGGAACTTACAGTGGGGAAAGTGCTCTGTATACTGTAAAGTACTGTCATGAAGACAGGAGAATGCCCATCATCATGGCAACTAGCCCCCTTCAGACCCTGGACTGAGGTGGCCAGGATGACCATCCCCCATTGCCTCCCACAGCTGACTCAGTGGCAGTCTGCCAAGCTGATGATCATGAGCTGGGTCAGCAGTCTAGATGAATAAGGAGGTCAAGAAGGGGCTGTGAGGGAAGTGCCATTCAAGAAATGGTTTCAATGATTGAAAGCGGCTGTCCAGGGGCTCTGCCTCCAGAAACCATGTAGCAAAGGCCATCTGAACCAAGACACCCTACAGGAGAGCTGGCCCTGCTGGCAGACATTGTGAATGCCCCGACCAAGTCTTCAAGGAGGGGCTGCCATCGTGTGCTGGGCTCCCCTAGCCAACACCTGTGCCTCTCTGAGCTCTAATTCTCACCAAGCCTGCCAAGGCACAGGTCCCTCAGCCACCCATCAGAAACCACCTAGCATCTGACAGGTTTTCTTTGAAAACTAGAGGTAGAAAAGTAGTCCCCACCATCCCCCCAAGTCATATCCTTTCTGCACATAAAACAGTATCAGCTTCTAAAAATAAATCTCTTTGTGGCCAGCTAGGGGGTGGGGTGAGGAATGTTCAGCCCCTGAGGACTTGGGCGCTGCCTGGCACCTGGTACCCTGTGTACAAGGGACCCAGAGATCTCCATTCAGGCAGTGGTAGCTGACTCTCCAAACATCAGGGATCTCTCCAACCAGGGGCACCTGAATCAAGTCAGCAGCTGCTAAACTGAACTGTGCACACCACAGCCACTCTCGGGTAGGTGCCTCACTTGGGTGACCACTGGGATGCTAACAGGAGGCAGTACTATTATGTCCATTTTACAGGGCAGAGGAGCAAGGCACCACCAACCAGAGAGGAAACACCACCTGTCGGGGGCCACACAGCCTGCCAGATCAGAGCTGGACCTGGAGGCCAGTCTGCCTTTCTTCTCAGCTCAGGAACAGTGGGGTCAGAAGTGACAGTCAGTCCCGGGTTGGGGGAGGCTACTGATGCCTCTATGCTGGAAGCCACCTCCACGACCCCTGGCAGCTTTCTTTTTTTCCGACTTACCTGAGCCTTCATGCTGTGGCTGCCGCTCAGCAGCAGGGGGGCTGCTGTCTCCAGGGCCGGGAAGGGGTGGGAGTCAGGCACCTGTCAAGACCCAGAAACTCAGAGCTGGGTCCTAGGCCTCACAGGACACTGCCCAGGGAAACTGAGGCAGAGCAGGCTCCAGGCCGGGGTCCAGGCAATGGCTTCTGAAAACCCAAGTCCCCAAACACCAGGCAGCACTGTCCCGGTCCTTAAGGAGCTGGAATCGGTGACCTTTGGGAACCCTACCGCCAACCCAAATCCCATTGTGCAGATGAGAAAAGAGAGGCGGGGAGCGGGGAACTCTGGGCTCAAGGTCAGCAACCGAGCCTGGGTCACAGAACCGGGAGCCAGGAGCTCCGACTCCCACCCACCTTCCCACCTCACTACCCACAGGCCACAGAGAGGCCTGGGGGGAGACAGGAGAATTTCTGCCCCTTTCCCGGTTCCCACCGCCCCTTCCCGCAGCCGGGAGCTAACCGGGCGGGCAGGTTGGGGTGCGCCGACTGGTCTCGATCCGCAGCTCGGAGCTCCATGGCCCGCGGGCCGAATGAGCCGAGCTGGATGCCGGAGCCCCAGGGCACAGGCGGCGCCGCTGCCGCAGCTTTCACAAGCGGGAAGCCGAAAGTGCGCTGCCGGCGGCGGGGGCGGGGCCTGCGAACTCCGGCCGGAGACTGGGCGGGGCGGGGCCTGAGCGGCGGAGGCGAGACCTGCGAGCGCGGCCTGCGCGCCTGGGGAGGGATGTGCGAGGCAGTCGGCCGGGCCTGCGGCGGGGGCGGGGCCTGCGGGTGAGGGCGTGGCCTTCGGGCCGGAGGCGGGCCTCAACGCCGGGGGGTGGAGCCTGAGCTCAGCATCCTCCTCCTTCTTTTCCGTTCTTGCTCTTTTGTCTCAACTCCTGCGAAGGCTAGAGGTGGGTGGCCCATAGAGGAAGAAAGACCTAGAGGGTGTCAGAACCGCTGAACAATGCCTGCCCGGCCGTCGGACTTGCGTTTCTCCATTTCTGAAATCGGAAGTCGGGTAGGAAAATGAACAGGGGCTCGGAGGCAGGCAGCCCTGAGTTTTCAAGTTGCTAGGGTTGTCAGATTTACCAAGTGAAATTCAGGACCCTCAGTTTCTTTGGAATTTCAGAAAACAACGAATAATTTAAAATCTGAAATTCTAATGGAACTGAGCGTCCTACAGTTTCTGCGGCAACCCTACTTGGCCTGTCTCTGATGGTGTGACCTTCACCTGAGCCTCAGATCTCTGCGAAGTGGGGATAATAACAGCACCTCCCTCCTAGTGAGACAGTGCAGGGGCAGCTTGTGGCTCAGTCAGGATTCAAACCCTGGGCAGTCTCACTCCAGAGCCAGGGCTCTGACCCCCCACTTTAATTTAACAAAGGTCCCCTTCCCTTAATGTCCTCTAAATCCAAGACAACTCAGTCTAGGGCCCCTGCAGATGCTGACCCATTTCCCATCTGAAGGCTCAAATGGGGTCCCTTGGGGATTTCAAACTCAAGTGACTTTAGGGGTCGGGGCAGATATGGGACCCTAGGGAGGGGTGGACCTGTTGTGACATGGAGAGCATACTTTCCATTTGAAGTGTTTTCTTTTACAAAATACTTCATAGCCCACCCTGGCCGGTTGGCTCAGCGGTAGAGCGTCGGCCTAGTGTGCGGAGGACCCAGGTTCGATTCCCGGCCAGGGCACACAGGAGAAGCGCCCATTTGCTTCTCCACCCCTCCGCCGCACTTTCCTCTCTGTCTCTCTCTTCCCCTCCCGCAGCCAAGGCTCCATTGGAGCAAAGATGGCCCGGGCGCTGGGGATGGCTCTGTGGCCTCTGCCTCAGGCGCTAGAGTGGTTCTGGTCGCAACATGGCGACGCCCAGGATGGGCAGATTATCGCCCCCTGGTGGGCAAAGCGTCGCCCCATGGTGGGCGTGCCGGGTGGATCCCGGTCAGGCGCATGCGGGAGTCTGTCTGACTGTCTCTCCCCGTTTCCAGCTTCAGAAAAATGAAAAAAAAAAAAAATACTTCATAGCCCAGAAAGCTCATCTTAACCACACCTACCATACTCACCACCCTCTGCCTGAGAACCAGCCTGTGCTCCTGCTCTGGCTCTATTTCAAACTCCAGGTTCCTGTATATCAGAGGCCCTGGTGTGGGAACAACCTCAGGGGATTCACGTTGGGCATCAGCACCCAGCTCAGTAACTCTCCACGGCTCCCCTGCTTCCCATGCAAAGCCACGTTCCCCAGCCTGGTGCTCCAGGCCCTCGTGCCTCTCTCTCCCCATCCTGCTGAAGCGGCCCGGCCCCCAAGCCTCCTTTGAGCACAAGCCCTCCTTGTCTCCCCAGTCCTACTCTGGGCACACCTCAAGGGTAGTGGTCCAAGTTCAGTCTGTCTCTATGGCCCCTCGTTCACACAAGGCTAGGTACACAATGGGTCCCCAAAGCCAGAGCCTTTCAGTCTCCTCTGGGTCCTCATCTGTCAAGTTTCTTTTTTCTAGACCCAACCCCTAGGGCAGGGGTCAGGAACCTTTTTGGCTGAGAGAGTCATGAACGCCACATATTTTAAAATGTAATTCTGTGAGAGCCATACAATATATTTAACACTAAATACAAGTAAATGTGTGCATTTTATGTAAGACCAACACTTTTAAAATACAATAAGTCTCTGAATTCTTTTTTTTTTTTTTTTTTCGGAAGTTGGAAACGGGGAGGCAGTCAGACAGACTCCCGCATGCGCCTGACCGGGATCCACCAGGCATGCCCATCAGGGGGCGATGCTCCGCCCATCTGGGCCGTTGCTCTGTCGCAGCCAGAGTCATTCTAGCGCCTGAGGCAGAGGCCATAGAGCCATCCTCAGCCAACTTTGCTCCAAAGGAGCCTTGCCTGCAGGAGGGGAAGAGAGAGACAGAGAGGAAGGAGAGAGGAAGGTGTGGAGAAGCAGATGGGCGCTTCTCCTGTGTGCCCTGGCCGGGAATCGAACCTGGGACTCCTGCACGCCAGGCCGATGCTCTACCACTGAGCCAACTGGCCAGGGCCATTCTTTAGATGTGAGAAAGACCGCTCACATGCATACGTAGAGCCAAACATTGTCAGTACAGCAATACTCACACGCTGCAGTGTGTGGTATATGACAGGAAGTGCGTTCCAAGTTTTGACAATCAGCTGGTCCGCAGGTTGAAGTTTTTTCATTTCTCCCCACTTGTGTTTGCTCACCAACTCTGCTTGCTGTTGTGCAAGTCTTTCCAAATCTTCATTCAGTGACTTTAACTTATTCACCCACATGTCTAAGGCCTTCAGGTCAGCAGCTTGTAGCTTAAAATCTCTGACGGAGACACCGGGGATGTAACTCAGGTCGGCACTGTCCACTGCACACTCGCGTGGATGGGTGATGAACTTAAAAAGACGAGTGCGCTCCTGAAATTCTCCAAAGCCTGCTTTGAATGACTGCAGGAGATTAGATGTGAAGCCCGCTAGCTGCTGGAGATCAAGATGTTGAGCAGGGTCACTTGCTGTGCAAGCATCTTTAGACTCTCCCAGTTTTTCAAATTGTAGTAAACGACCTGTTTCAATGTTGGTGATGAAGAGTTCCAGCTTGTTGTCAAATGCAAACACTGCTTGTTGAAGGGATAAGACTGTCTGTCCAATGCCTTGCATTTCACACTGAGCTAGTTCAGATGTTCAGTCATGTCCACGAGATAGTAGAACTTCAGGAGCCACTCAGTGATGCTTACTCAGGATTATCGACGTTTTTCATTTCAAGAAAAGTCCGGATTTCGCTCAGACAAGCCATGAAACGGCTGAGCACCTTCCCTCTTGACAACCAACGCATATCGCTGTGCAGAAGCAGACCAGGATAATTATTTCCAACTTCATCCAGCTGTGTTTTTTTTTTTTGTTTTTTTTTTTGTATTTTTCTGAAGCTGGAATCGGGGAGAGACAGTCAGACAGACTCCCGCCTGCGCCCGACTGGGATCCACCCGGCATGCCCACCAGGGGCTACGCTCTGCCTACCAGGGGGTGATGCTCTGCCCCTCCGGGGCGTCGCTCTGCCGCGACCAGAGCCACTCTAGCGCCTGGGGCAGAGGCCAAGGAGCCATCCCCAGCGCCCGGGCCATCCTTGCTCCAATGGAGCCTTGGCTGCGGGAGGGGAAGAGAGAGACAGAGAGGAAGGAGGGGGTGGGGGTGGAGAAGCAAATGGGTGCTTCTCCTATGTGCCCTGGCCAGGAATCGAACGCGGGTCCCCCGCATGCCAGGCCGACGCTCTACCGCTGAGCCAACCAGCCAGGGCCCATCCAGCTGTGTTTTAAACTGGCGATCATTTAAAGCTCGGGCAACAATAAAGTTGACCACCCGAATGACCAGCAACATCACATCACCAAACCGCTCGCCACACATCTGAGCACAAAACACCTCCTGATGTAGGATGCAGTGAAAACTTAGGATGAGTCTCTTTTCATGTTCACGAAGAAGCGCTACGAATCCTGTTTTCCCCCACCATGCACAGAGCACCATCAGTACACACCGAAATAAGTTTATCCATCGGTAGATTTTTTCTTTAGCGAACTCAGTGAAAGACTTGAATAAATCCTCCCCTCTTGTTGTCTCTTTCATAGGCAAAACAGCAAGACTTTCCTCATGTAGTGTGTCACTGACAGCATACCTTGCAATCATGCTGAACTGGGGGGTAAATGACTTATGTCTGTTGACTCATCCAAAGCGAGAGAAAAGAATGGTGCTGCATTTATGTCCTTCACTTGTGTTGCTCAATTTGATTTGCCATCATGACGGTATGATCGTGAACAGTTCTTGCCGACAGAGGCATGTCTTTTATTCGTTTGATTATCTTGTCTTTATCAGAAAAGTCGTCAAAAAGTTCATTGGGTCTGACCAGGCGGTGGCGCAGTGGATAGAGCGTCAGACTGGGATGCAGAAGACCCAGGTTCAAGACCCCAAGGTTGCCAGCTTGAGCGCGGGCTCATCTGGTTTGAGCAAAAAAGGAAGGTCACCAGCTTGGACCCAAGGTCGTTGGCACGAGTAAGAGCAAGGGGTTACTCGGTCGGCTGAAGGCCCGATGGTCAAGGCACATGTGAGAAAGCAATCAATGAACAACTAAGGTGTCGCAATGAAAAACTGATGATTGATGCTTCTAATCTCTCTCCATTCCTGTCTGTCTGTCCCTATCCCTCTCTCTGACTCTCTCTCTGTTCCTGTAAAAAAAAAAAAAAAAAAGAAAGTTCATTGGCAACATCAAGCATGAATGTTTTGGCATACTCCCCATCTGTGAATGGCTTTCTGTTTCTCACAATTGCTAAAGCACCAGCAAAGCTAGCCGAATTCCAGTCACCTTGTTGGGTCCAAACACGGAGTTGCTGCTGACTAGCTTGCACTCTGCACAGTAGCTCTTTTTTTTTTTTCTCTTTTAGCATTTTATTTATTTTTTTTAAGATTTTATTTATTCATTTTTATTGGAGAGAGAGAGAGAGTAAAGAGAGAGAGAGAGAACAGGGGGAGGATCAGGAAGCATCAACTCCCGTATGTGCCTTGATCAGGCAACCCCGGGGTTTTGAACCAGCAACCTCAGCCTTCCAGGTCGACGCTTTATCCGCTGTGCCACCCACAGGTCAGGCTGCACAGTAGCTCTTGACATGCTTTCTTCCTGCTGTCCCCTGCTGGATATTTTGATGCAAATGTAGTATGGCATGTGTCAAAGTGCCACTTTATATTTGACCATTTCATCAATGCAATTTTATCATTGCATATTAGACACACTGCAGAACCTGCTCTCTCCACAAAGGCAAATTCCTGTCTATTCCTCATCTTTTTTTCTTTTAGCCATCTTCTTTGTCAAAAGGGTTTCTGCAATTAGCTAGCTGACTACTTGATTAAAAGGAGGGAAGTTTACTTCCTGATCTCACAATGACTCGTGTACGTTATGCATTATCCAATAAAAATTTGGTGTTGTCCCGGAGGACAGCTGTGATTGGCTCCAGCCACCCGCAACCATGAACATGAGTGGTAGGAAATGAATGGATTGTAATACATGAGAATGTTTTATATTTTTAACATTATTATTTTTTTTATTAAAGATTTGTCTGCGAGCCAGATGCAGCCATCAAAAGAGCCACATCTGGCTTTCGAGTCATAGGTTCCCAACCCCTGCCCTAGGGGATAATGGTGAGAAGTTCCTTATGAATTCATTCATCACCCACAGTGGCTGGCGAGGTGATGATTCCTTGTCCATGGAGGCAACTCCCTCTTTGCTAGGGCCACACAGAGACAAATGGGGCCCAAATGGCCTGAGTTCCCAGAGCAGATGAGGATCACACCTCTGCGGACCGATACCAGGAAGCCCTGCAGTTTCAGATGAAACTCTTCAATTTAGTTTTGGCAAAAGTACACTCTTCTTCCCCTGACCAAGGCCCTGCACAGTTTGAACTTCTGCCTCCCACTTAATCACTGTCCAGCCACCATGGCCACCCTTCTGAAGGCAGGAACCGCTGGCTGAACGAAAAACACCGGGCTAGTGTGTTCCAAAAGAAAAAATTTATTTAAAAAATGCCTGGGTGCAAGCGGGCCGAGACCAGCAAAGGGTGTCAGCTCCCGAGCTGTGGGAGAGAGCGTTAGATATAGGATATAGGGGCGGATGAGCATATCTTGACTTATGGCCTTGGTCACTGACTTGATGAGTCGGAGTTGGGGGGTTCAGCTGCAGAAACACCTCCTTTGCAAGTTCTTCTGATGTAGCACAGATCTAATCAGTGTGGTTCTATCTGGTGTCCTTGGTAGATCTTCAACACAGCAGGGGGTCAGGTTTTTACCAGGAACAGCCAGGTCCTGGCGCCTCTGGGAATTATCTATGAAATTTCTCTTACAGACTCTCTGTTTTCTTTAGGATACAAAGTAAAGTTTTAAGATTGGTGAACTAAGTTTCTAATTAATTTACAGGATTTAACTTTTCACTGTAAATCCTGTAGCTAGGCTTTTATAAACAATTTTTGTGATTTAAACTCCCTTAATTATCAGGTTCCTCCCCAATGTAAGCTTTTCCTAACATTCCTGCAAAGGTAAACTTTTGCTACATTTCAAAGTAAAGGCCAGGAAGCCATTAAGAAAGAGAATAGCAAGCAAATTAGCTATCACCTTATAGTGGGGGATGAGAATGTTCTGTTTGGAGCCCTTCCTCCTTCTTTGGGCCTGCATTGTTCTCGGGCTGGCAGCTGAGTAGCCATTTTATCTATCACCTTCCAACCCCCAATCCCTGAACACTGAGTTCATTTCTACCTCAGGGACTTTGCACTTGCTATATCCTCTACCTGGACTTCTCTATGTACATAGCTAGCTCCTTCTTGTCATTCAGCTCAAAGGTCACCTCCTTGCCAACCCACTGAACCCCCATCCCTCCTGTCACACCTTAGCTTTTTCAAGTACTTGTCACACTCTGAAATCATCCTGTGTATTAACTGGTTTTCTTGTTTATAGTCTACCCATCTATTAGATTCTAAGTTCCATGTGGGCAGCTTGGCCAATCATGTCCTCAGGACATTACGAGCACCTGCACAGTGCCCAGCACCTACCATGTCCATTGAATGAGCAACTCAGAAGAGCCAGGAGTCCTGGGCCTCCTGAGAGATCTTGGACAAGTCATTTCCCTGTCCAGCCTCTGTCTATTGCCAGAGACCCAAAGGGAGTGAGGGGCTAAGCCATTCTTATTATGGAGTGCAGGACTCTGGGTGTCGGGAGCCGATCAACGGCTGCTGGCTGACAAGGTCACAGCAGGAGAAGACCCACAACTGCTGGCTGACAGGTCACAGCAGAAGAAGATCAAAAACTGCTGATTGACAAAGTCACAGCAGAGAAGACCAATGGCTGCTGGTTGACAAAGTCACCGCAGTGAAGACCAATGGCTGCAGGTTGACAAAGTCACCGCAAAGGAAAGGCACAATGATACTTCCCCCTTTGACCTTTTGAATTAATCTGGCCTTATATCCCCCCTTTTCTGGGTGTGTGCTATTATTTATGGCACAGGGATAATAGTACCGTGCTTTCCCTGTAGATTCGTAGTAATTTCTTTGGAAATGAGACAGAAGGTGTAAGTTCCACAGAAAAGCCTGTAAGCCCCTTGAACTGGGCTCATAAACATAAGAGGCTGGCTATGATATCCCTCGTAAAGGGTTAAGTTTGTAGGAGAATTTCTTCTTATTAATCATGTTAGAAAGAATAAAGTTAGAACTTAACTAGTGTATGAATATAGTAATAAATAATATTTGACTAGACAATAGAATCTTAGGTAAGGTGTAGTGGAGTGGCCCGTTGCGTAGCCTTGGATAGGAGCACAGCCGGCAAGTAAAGAATGTTTTGTTAAGAGACTTGTTTTGTGACTGAAGGCAGTTGCTGGGCTTTTCTCAGTAAAACATTCTCATGAGATTTTTGTATTTTCCAAGAATAAGGATAGGAATGTGGTGGGATCCATAGCAGCAATAGCAATTAATGCCTTCTGATATTGTGTTGCTACTAAGCTATCTTGCAGGTGCACTCTATGTATCTTTAAGCAAAAGTTACTCTTGATGCTATGCCAGTTTCTTAATAAGCAAGCCTTTTGAAGTCTTGTGAGAAAAATTAGAACACTGCATAAACTCAGGGCCATTTGCCTGAGCAAGCGGTGGTCCTTTGCTAGTCCTTAATGATTTCGTCTGCTAATCTCTCTCTGCGCCCTTGACTCTCAACAACAGTAGAGTTATTAATTAGTACTAATCTTTTAGAAGTTTGTACCAATATTGTTATTACTATTCAGGTTATTGTATAACTGTACTTTGAATAACTTACCACCTGATTTGTAGCTTATAGATATGAATTAACTGTTATCTGGAAATATGTAACCATAGTGAAACAAAATACCATGTGATTGTAACTTAGTGTGTGTGCATAAAAAGAAAGCTAGACCAGCATTTGGCAGAGATGCCTGGCAGTAAATGCTAACTAGAGAATAAAGAGAAAGAAAAGAATTCGGCTCTCTCATTCGATTTCGCCGACGCCGTCTCTTCCTGTGGGACCCCTGGATTCCCCCCGGGGCTGGACCCCGGCATCTGGGGGCTGACGCAGCCCCGTGGATCCAGATCCTAGGGAAGTGTGGGGCCAAACCCTGGCATTCTGCTGTGCTGCCCCACCACCACTGAGTTTCCACAACCCACCTACTTCCCAGGAAGATGACAAGCTGAACACATCCGATGTCTCAACTTCCTGCTGAGTCAGAACAAGAAATTCTCCGTGGCTTGTGTTAGCTCAGAGGGGCTGTCACCCAAAGTCAACCAAGTATCTAGGGGTAATATCAATTGCATACACAGATCTCTATCTACATCTGTATCTGTATCTCCAGGAACCCTAATTCCAGTCCGCAGCATAAGCTTTCCCTTCCCTCTCCCTTCCCCATCAGCCATTTTTGTTCCTTTCTCTGAAGACCAATGCAATGGCAGTGTTTGGTATAGCTGAGTGGCTTTCCCGAGGTCCAGAGTCATCCAGTCCTGAGGGAAGGCTCTTGGCCCACCCAGCCCCCCACCACACCGTCTCCACCAACTCTTACTTTTTATTTTTATTTATTCATTTTTTTAGAGAGGAGAGAGAGAGACAAAGAGAGAGAGAGAGGAGAGAGAGACAGAGGGGAGGAGCTGGAAGCATCAACTCCCATATGTGCCTTGACCAGGCAAGCCCAGGGTTTCAAACCGGCGACCTCAGCATTTCCAGGTCGACGCTTTATCCACTGCGCCACCACAGATCAGGCCTCCATGGACTCTCATTTTTTTTTTTTTAATTTTTAAAAAATTTTATTTATTCATTTTAGAGAGGAGAGAGAGGGAGGGAGAGACAGAGACAGGGGGGAGGAGCTGGAAGCATCAACTCCCATATGTGCCTTGACCAGGCAAGCCCAGGGTTTCGAACCGGCGACCCAGCATTTCCAGGTCGACGTTTTATTCACTGCGCCACCACAGGTCAGGCGGACTCTCACTTTTAATGACAGGGAAATGTTTCTGTATTTCAAATGCCAGGTTGCCTCTCACCCCGGACCTTTGCTGTGCCCTGAGCCTGGGACCCTTCTAGGGCTGCGTCTGATTCTTCTGATCCCAGTTTAGAGGAGGCCACACCACCCATCAGATACTCAGGTGACAGCCCTTCCCTGAGCTCCGTGGCCCCGTGCTCCTTCACAGGCTGTTACACCATGCTGCTTTTCTCACCACCCTCACCTCAGACTGTGAGATCTGTGCATCTTCGTCCCCAAAGCCCAGCAGAGGGCCTGTCCCATAGCAAGTGCTCAATAAATATTTAATGAGTTAATGATGTCCATTTTCTTTTTTTAAATTTATTGATTTTAGAGAGAGAAGAAGGGAGAGAGAGAGAAGCGTCTATCTGTTCTTGTATGGGCTCTCATCAGGGATCGAACCTGCAACCTTTGTGTATTGGGACAGTGCTCTAACGAACTGAGCTATCTGGCCAGGGCATGATGTCTACTTTCATCCTTCCATCTTACAGATTAGACCACTGAGGCACAGAGAGGGTTAGCACCTTGCCCTGGTCACACGGGCAGGCCCCAGAGCAGCACTAGAGGAAAGACCCGTTGCGGGCATGGTCGGATTGGACTGATGTCAAAGGCCGGGCTGGAGTCTCTTGGCGGAAGGAGAAGGAATGATCAGGGACTATGCAGGCACTTTGCTCCTCTGTTCCCAGTGATGTCTGTTTGGCCAGGGCCCTTGGTCTGCCCACCAACCCCGGCCCCCATGTCTTAGATGAGAAAAGTGACTATCAGAGGAGGGCAGAGCAACAGTAGACCCCAACATAGTGCATCCCAGAGCTGCAGGTCATGCAACACCCCACCTTTTCCCATCTGCATCCTTAGAGGAGCAGGAGCGGGGTACCACCCCAGAAGGAGGCCCGCAGGCCCTCTTTGAGTCAGGGACGGGGGGCAGGGAGGCCTGGGTTCTTGGGCTGGCCTTGCCACTTACCCTTGCATAAGCCTCTTAAAGTCTCTGGGCCTCAGTTTCCCCATATGGATGACAAAGGGCCTGGGCTAGAGCTTCAGCTTCCTCTTTTCCCAGAGCAGGAGGGACAGGGCTGTGGATGCCGGTAAGAATACAGGCTCCTAAGTCCAAAAGGCATAATGGGGTCCCGGTTCCAGCGTTTATTGCCGAGTGATCGTGCTCAGTCCCTTCGCCCCATAAGCCTCTATTTCATAATCTGTAAAAAGAAAATAGCACTTTTTGAGGATTAAATGTGGGGAGTGCCTGGCAAAATGCCAGCCAGGCACAGTATCGTCATCAAACGAAGTTGTCATATTAGTTAGGAAATGCTGCCCTCTGGAGGCCAACTAGAGGAACAGCAGGCAAGGGGAGCCCCACTCGCTCCCTGAACCAGGATAGAACACGAGTTCCGGCCTTGCGCCCATTGTCCAGAAGGGGACCAGGCGCTGGTCACTCGGTGTGCATCTCCACCCACTGGCAGAGGCGACGGGCGTAAAGAGCCGGGCTGACGGTGGAGAAGGTCCGGTTGGGGTAGCGCAGCATCTTCCAAAGGTGCTCCAGCCGCTTGCGGAGCCCGTAGACAGTGGCGAGGTCCACAAGGCCCAGGAAATAGCGTTGCTCCGGTCCGTCCAAGATGTGCAGGGCGTTGGGGCCATCAGGGAGCAGCCGGCGGTTCTGAGCTCCCAGCTCATCCAGGCTCTGTACCCCTTGCACAGACCTGGGTGGGGTCGACAGGGAAATGACCCTGTAAGTATGGCCAGGCTAGGCTTGGGCATCACGCTGCCCTAACCGTGTGCTTCCCTTGTTCATTCCACGCCTCCTGAGTGCCAGGCCTGTGAAGTCAGATAAACCGCGAGGCTGAGGCAAGTGTAGTTGACGGTCTAGAGCGGCACTGTGCAAAATGTAGCCACTAGTCACATGTGACCTTTGAGCACTTAAATGTGGCTAGTCCCAACTGAGATATGCTATAAATGTAAAATGCATTCCGGATTTCCAAGACAGGGTAAGAAAAAGAATGTAAAATATCTCATAAATGGCTCTGGCTGAATGGCTCAGTTGGTTAGAGCATTGTCCCAAGGCACTGAGGTTGCCAGTTCAATCCCAGGTCAGGGCACATACAGGAATAGATTGACATTCCTGTCTCTCTGGCTTTCCTGTCCTCTCTCTAAAGTCAATAAAATAAATATTTCTTAAAATATCTCTAAATGTTGACATTGATTAGATGATAAAGTGATAAAATTTTTAATGCATTGAGTAAATAAAATATATTAAACTTATTCTTGCCTGTTTCTTTTTTATTTTAAAGAGGCTACTAGAAAATTTAAAACGTGTGGCTCTCATTTCACTTCTATTGGGTAGCGCTAGTCTAGAGCACTGGGCCACACCACTTCGTTAAGACCCATATTTGGGTATTTCCTAAACTTCTGTTTGGGGTCGTCCAACCCTCGGAGTTTCAGTGTGGAAAAGCTTAAACCTTGGAAACAAAGTCCAAGCCCAGTATGCAGATGGTGTTTTTTCTTTTCTTTTTTCCTCAAAATGTATCCAAATCAGAAGATGCCTTTGATTGGGCAGCCAGTCCGAAACAGAAGCAGGTTCAGTTCCCTGTGTCCTCCTGGCGATGGGGGGAGGTGAAAGTGGGGGTCGTCACTCAGTGGTTTTATTCCTGCCCTGCCCAGGGAAAGAAGCCAATGAGAGACAAGTCCCGCCTAGACACCAACCAATCACAACTCAGTGGTCTGGAAGTCCCGGCAGGGCGTTGTTATCTCCTGGATGCCTGGGTGAACATGAATGATGGAGACATGTATGTGCGCCTGTGTAGGAGTGTTTTGGATGAGGGGCTGGGAACTGGGTGGGGGTGGAACTGGGACAGTCGCTATTTGCCAGCCAGTACGGAAATATTTTAATATGACAACCATTATGTGCAAACTCGGGCTTACTGGCTGAATGACGGCCATGATCTACGCCTCAACTGTGGGTAGAGGAGGGCGAGAGAGAAGCTGATCTAGCTCGGATGAGCAGACATGGTAGGTTTTATGCCCCAGAATTCCACCTTCCAGTCAAGATGTGCCCACTCCAGCCAAAGGCCATGGGGATCTGTTGGGGACCGAATAAATAAACAGGGTATTTTTGCAATCTGGACAGAGGTGCTGGGCCCAACCCCCCACCTCACCTGCCTAGTTAACAAAGAGCCACATCTGATTCTCGTTTGTCTCACCCATGTTCTCCAGAGGAGGCTGGAAGCTAGTTTCTTATTAGTGTAAAGTAGATTTGGATGGTATGGTGGGGGTTGTCTTTGCCTTGGAAACTTAATTGAATTGCTGCCATCAGCAATTTTTTTCTATGAATAAAAGTGGATGTGCTTCTGGGAGCACGGACGTTACGGCTAAGGAACAGTAGAGACTGTTGGCCGTGAGGTCCTCCTGAACCCATCTGTATGTATATATCTTTAAGTCCCTGTCTATCATTTATTTCAATTCCATACCTTTTCCCGTTCGAAGACCCTGTAATAGACTTGTCGTGGCTGGACCGCGACAGGGATCCATTACCCTGGATTCTGCTCAAGATTCACCCATCCCAAGTAAGGAGTGGGGATGAGGGGCTGGATGAGTGGACATCATTTTTCACTCGTCTTTTCCACCCATGGGTTCAATAGACTTATTTCCTTCAAGTGCCTGTCTTAACCCCTAGGTAATTCTGTTCAACCACAGAAGTGGGTCTTGGATAGAAACCCAATTAACCAGCCAAGTACTAACATGATCAGAAGTCATTCTACAACTTCACTTCCCTTCCCTGAGCTTCGGTTTTCACATCTCTAAAATGGGAATAAGCCCATTTAACGAGTCTCATGGCCAGGTGCAAGGAGTGATGGTTACTATTACAAAGGGAGAACAACATGATGTTGGTGCCAATGGTGGTGATTTCAGGGTCCCAGAAGTTGAATGACTGGGTTAAGAGGTAAGAGCTTTTTATTTTTTGCCAGAGAGACACGGACAGATAGTCTAGAGAGGAAGAGAGAGAGATGAGAAGCAACAATTCTTAGTTGTGGCACCTTAGTTGTTCATTGATTCCTTTCTCATATGTGCCTTGACTGGGGGCTACAGCAGAGCAAGTGACCCCTTGTTCAAGCCAGTGACCTTGGACTCAAGCCAGCAACCTTTGAGCTCAAGCCAGTGACCATGGGGTCATGTCTATAATCCCATGCTCAAGCCAGTGACCCCTCACTCAAGCTGAGGACCTCAGGGTTTCGAACCTGGGTCTTCTGCATCCCTGTCTGACACTCTATCCACTGCACCACCACCTGGTCAGGTGAGGTAAGAGCTTTTTCTAAGACAACAGTTAAATAGCCCTGGTGAGATAGTTCAGTTGGTTAGAGCATTGTTCTAAAGCGCAGAGGTTGCTAGTTAAATCCCCAGTCAGGGCACATAGAGGAACAGATAAATATTCTTGTCTTTCTCTCTCCCTCTCTCTCTCTTCCTTTCTGGTTAAATAAATTTTAAAAATTGTTAAAAAGATAATAAAATAAATAGGTCTGAAACCTGCTCTGAAATTTTCAGTGGCTCTATACCCACTTCTGCAAAATGGCTACATTCTTTGAATCCAGGCTAAAGCCCTTGCTTAACTGGATCTCGCCTGTTCTTTCTCCTGCTGTGGTCCACCTGTGCCCACTACCCCTGCCAGCCAGGCTTCTCCAGCCTCCATGCTACACACACACTACACTTTCCAGTCTCCACACCCTTGCCTATCCGGGCCCCCACCGCACCATCTGTCTGTCTCTCGTGAGCTCATCACCGCATTCTTGCTGTTGCCCATGTGGGAGCCCACCTGTCTGTGCAGAAGACGAGGCTGCTTCCCGGGCTCCTCTCATCCTCCTGGAGATGCTGGAGGGCCATGAGGAGGCTGTAATCCAGCAGGTTGAGCTCCTGGAGGAAGGTGGTGTCCAGTGCCAGCTGCTGGAGGAGCCAGCTCCGCTGTGGCCCTGCTGGGGCATCAACACCCCTGCCTGAGAACTCGTCCTGTGCCAGGCAAGATGCTGAGGGCTTTACACACATCTGTCCCAAAAGGGCAGATGTTATTACTGTCTCATTTCACAGATGAGAGAACTCATCTGTAATTTGCCTTGGTCACTTAGCTAGTAAATTGAGGAGCCCTGCTATCTGCCTGACTCCAGAATCTGGGTTCTTAAAGACTTGGGCAGAGGGCAGTGCCAGGAACACCCTCCTAACTTCACCCTAAATGGAGGGAAAGCAGGCGGTGGCTGCTTCGTGGCTCACCTAGGTCAATGGTCTTGCCTTGAAAGTTGCGGTCCTTCAGCACCAGGACAAGGGGGCTGCCTGTAGGGGCTGGCTCCACCCATCGGCTCACGTCACAGCCCTTGATGTCATACCTGGAGGCGAGGGGAGTCGGGAAACACCACAGAATTCAGCTTCACACAGACTTGCAACACACAGGGACTCTTGCAAGGAAACAAGAAGAAGAGCTCCCATTGGATGACTGTTCAAATCCTCAGCACAACCCCATCCTGTCATTGTCCCTATGTTGGAGATGAAGAAAAAGGCTCAGAGAGTTTCTTTCTTTTGCCCCAGACCACACAGTAAGTCAAGGGCAGAGCAGGAACTTGGACTCAGGCTTTTGGAAGCCCAGTCCAGGCCTTACCCCTGCCTGTGCCTGCCTCAGCATCTTGTCACCCCTGGGCCAGGATGGGCCCGAGGGAACTTGGTGGCCCTGGGCGAACACCAGTGGGGGCTGCAAAGGGGGCAGCATCAGGACTGGGAGGCACTGAGGGCAACGTGCAATGAAAGGCTGGGCTTGAATGCCCGCTGCTCACATAGTATAGGTGCAGCCCCTCCTCAGTCTCTAACCTCCAAAATGGGGGTGGCAATAACTCCTACCCCTCGGGGTTGTTATGGGAATAAAGATTAGAAATGGCCCAATGCATACTGAGTGCTCAAGAGATACTGGCTGTGGGTATCACTGTCTCTGACCCATCAAGAGGTCCTGGGAATGTCCCTCCTCTCTGGGCCTCGGTTTCACCATCTATTTAGCGAGTGTGGGTGCTTCCAGTGGCACATCCCCAGTGGGGCCGAGGCTCTGTGAGGCCGTCTCACCTCTCGGAGATGCGGCCCGCGGGATAGAAGACGCTCTGCATGATGATGAAGTATTTCTGGGGACGGGGGGTAGGGAGTAAGGAAGGACAGGATCTCACCCAGCAGCCGCCCCCTTCGGCCCGGCCCCCTCTCCACGGCCTCACCCACCTTCTTGCCCCGGGCCACCCGCAGACTGTGCACACCTGGAAGGGAAATGAGCACCAGGTGAGGGGGCCTCAAACTCTGCATCTCGGGGTCCATCCACTCTAGTTGCAGCTCCAGGTCACACCTCCTTGAGTTCAGCGGCATCCGGAGCTCACCCCTCCAGCTGCGCCCCCCCCCAACTCCTTTCTCAACTCGGTAGGTGCTCAGCCTCAACCCCAAAGATGCCGGGTCCCAGGGCAAGGCCCCGCCCACATGCCCTCAGGATTGTCCAATCCCAATCCCGTCCCTTTGGGCCTAGCCCCGTCCATTGGCCCCACGGACCCCCTATGCTGCCATCTAGGTCCCACGGGTGCACCGAACCCTGCCTGCAGGCGTATCCACTTCCAGTCAGTCCAGTACCCCCAACCCGGCTAGGCTCAACTACCCCGCGCCCCGTATCCTGGAACCGCCCCACTCCTTGGCCCGCTCCCCCCCTGCTCCGCAGTCCCAGCTCCCTGGCCGGTCGGGTCGTACCCAGCAACCGCGCGAGCAGCGAGTGCGGGTGCCGCTGCAGGTGCTGCACGTAGCGGGGCAGGTGGGCGAGCAGCGTCTGCACCTCCCTGCGCCGCTGAGTCTTCAGGAAGAAGCGCTGGTCGTGGCTAGGGGACAGGAGGGGGAATGAGAGGGCGCTCACTGCCTAGGCTGGGTTGGAGCGGCTCCCACCAGAATCCTTGACCCCTCCTGTCCACATGTGGCTCTTCCTCCCCCGGGCCAGGCCCTCGCCCTCAGTCTCTCCTCTGACCCCTATCTGGATGGGACCCTCCCTGGCCTGGCTATTCTATCCAAATGCCACCCTCCACCTGGGGACACCACTCCCATCCCTTCCCCACCCCTGCTGCCAGCTCACGACAGGAAGAAGCTGGCCTTGCTCTTGGAGGTGCTGAAGAACTGCAGGTAGGGGCCTCCGGGCCCCAGTGCGGCCTGATAGTCCTCCTCCGCCAGGCCTAGGGAGTGGCGCAGCCAGGCGAAGGCTGGGCCAGCCAGGGTGCCCAGCTCAAAGCCCTGCAGGGGAGGAAGAGCAGCCCAAGAGTGTCCACAGGGGCCTAGGTGTGTGCAGGTGGCCCTAATGCTGGAGGGTGACCATCACACCCTTCCTGAAGGCCCTGAGGCACCGTGCCCACGGGGAACCTGGACAGAGAGGACTAAGATGGTATCCGCCCCTCCATGCAGCAGTCTGAAGCTTCATACCTCATGAGCCTGGATCAGGACTTCGGAGAAATCCTCCTCAGTGGGCAGTCCCTGCAGGGAGGGACAGAACAGCTCAGAGCAAGTCAGCCCCCCACCATTGCCAGCCCCAGGATCCCCGAGAGTCCTGCACCTGGCCTCCTCCCTCCCCCCAATTTAATTCCTTCAGAAAGCAGACTGTCCTGAGTGTGTCTGAGTGGGGGGGGATGAGAGAGTGACCTGGGTATGTCTCCTCCAAAGTGGGGTCTCCAGCACCTGGCACAGTCACCCAGACACACACATTAGCCAAGCGCAGCTGGATGCCACCCCAATAGGAGGGAATGGTCTTGAAGCCAAGGGACCTGACTGACTCAACCTGAGAGGGGCAGGATCAGAGAAGGCTTCCTGGAGGAGGCAGCCTGTAAGTTGAAGTCTAAAGAGTAGTAGAGAGGAGGAGGAGGGTGCTCATAGCAGTGGTAGCCAGAAAGAGAAGGAGGGCCCGAGTGGCTGAAGTCAGAAAGGAAGGGATGGAGTATGAAGGAGGCTGGATGTTGACCCTTGGTCTTGAACTGGTAGGATCCTGAGGCCATGGTGAGTACTGGGGAACCATGGAAGATTTTCTGCAGGTAACGAGGTCAGGTTGTGATTTTCAGCAGGTGATGAGATTTAGAGGACTCTGGCTCCTAACCTCTCCCTGGACCTCTAGGTCCTTGTGCCTGTGGGATGTGGTCACACTGTGCACGCGCACACACACACAACACACATGCTGACCCAGGCCCATCCAGCTGCTGAGATTGCAGTTTGGTGACCCTTTCTGCTGAGCCAGCCTGGCCCCAGAATGAACTCCAGGGAGGATGGGCCATGCTGGCGGGGTGGGGGTAGGGTTCCTTCTCATTCACACACCCTAGCAGGGCTGGGAGAGCCTCAGAGATCAAGGAGTGCAGTCCTCCCCACCCCCAAAGTCATTATCCATTACACAGATGGGGATGCTGAGGCCCAAAGAGAGGCAGAGGCCCATCACACCCTGGACTTTCTGGCTTCTTAGCCTCAGCCCCAACCCCAGAACGTCCCTCCCTCCCTGCACCAACCCCCTGACCTCCTCCCCTCATAGCCCTTTCTGATCCCCAACTCTACAGTATTAGTAAGACAGGTCTTGTCATTGGCGCAGAGGGCAGATTGGCCACTCACCCTGGGCGGCTGGTCCATAGAGACCTGGGTGGCAGCCCACAGCCCTGCCTGCATCATACACGCCAGCCGGTGCAGCTCATGCCCCGGACTGATCTCAAACAGACCTAGGCGCAGCTGCTTGTCTCGCAGACGCCAGAGAAGGCCACGGCGGCCAGAACCTGAAGTGGTGGCTTTGCGTCCAGCCTCTGGAGAGAGGGCCAGGACCTGGTGGCAGAAGGCACAAGAAGCAATGAGTATGTGGCAGCACTGCAAAGGGAAAAGACATGGGTGTGAGTCCCATCTCTACTACTTTGAGCCCTCCTCTTATCTCTCTGCTTCAGTTTCTTCCGTTGTAAAGTATGGATAATGCTGGTACCCAACTCACTGGGTGTTGTGAGGGCCACACAGTCTCTGGCATGCAGTCAGCACCCAAAATAGAGGGATAGTTATTAGCAGTAGGTAGAGCATGCAGTTCTACAGCCAAACCTGGCCGAAGACCGACTGTCTCTCACCAGCTGTATGAACTTAGGTAAGTCACCTAACCTTCTGGGCTCCGTTTTCTCATCTGTAAAACGAGAACTATAACAAGGCCTGTCGTTACTGCTGAGTTTGAGATCCGTGTACAGGAACCCTTGACAGGGGCTGGGAAGCCAATGTTTCAGTCATGTATTCCACTCATCTACGCTGAGTTTCTCCTGGCCAGCGTGGAAGGTTAGCACGAAGCTGAGATCATAACAGTTGACCCATTAGTAGGGGGCATCCACCATGTGACCAGCACTGGCTGAGAGCTTGACTTCCTAACAGCCCTATGAAGGAGGAGCTTTTATTATCATCTCCATTTTCCCATGAAAAAACTGAAGAAGTTCTCAGGAGACACCCGCCAGACTTTCCCCTTCATACCTGCGGTTCCCAAGTGGGGCATGTCTGGTCCCCGCCCAAGACAGGGCCCTTCCTGAGCTTGGATGGGGGTGTGTCCGCCCCGCACGGGGAGGGAAGGCCCGGCTCCTGCTCCCCAACCCTTCCCTCCCCTGACTTCTTTTGGGTCCGCACCTACCTCGCGGGGCCCCGGGCTCGGCGCGGCCATGACCCCCGCAGCAGCTTCCCGGGCTCTGGCTGCATCCCCCACCTCCCGGTCACCCCGCTGCAAGAGCCAGGCCCCGCTCCTGCTCTGGACCGACCAATCGTGCGATGCGGATCTCCGCTGCACCCAATCAACGAGAGAGTCGCCTGCGGGTCCCGCCCCCGTGCTGCAGCATCCTTCTGACCACGGTCCAGCACGGGGCGTGGCCGCCGCGCGTTGGTTAGGGTCCCTGCGAGGGAAGACACTCCCCCACCTTACCCCATTCCTCCACTCGGGTCTCGGGGCCACTTGGGGAAGAGGGTAAGCTAAATACAGTCCTGCTCACCCACTCTGGCGTGAAATTCCCATCGACCGTCTTTCGGGTGAGGAAAGTAAGTCGAGAGAAGTGACCTACCTCCAGGTCACACGGGAAGTCTGGGGCATGTATTCATTCAACACATACATTTTAACGCATACTATAGGCCAGGAACAGTGCTCGGCCCTGGGCATTCAGCACAGATGCTAGCGAGAACTTTTAAAAGCATCAGATGATGTCACTCTCTTGCTTAAAGCTTTCAGTGGCTTCCCAAGGAACTGAAACAAAGTCTAACCTCTCGCCGCCGCCTCCTCAGGCCCTTCTGTCCAATCTCCACCCACTTCCCAAACCACTCTTCCTACCCCCACTATGCAGCCAGTCTCCAGGCTAGTCCTTAGCCACCAAAAACTCTGCCAGACCCCAGGGCTGTTGCAAGTGCTGTTGCCTCGGCTTGAAATCCTTTGCCTCAGACTTCCATTTCCTTATTCCTTCTTGTCACCTTGGTCTACTCTCAGTGTTCCTCTCCTCATTTTTTTTTTCTTGTGGGAGAGACAGAGTCAGAGAGAAGGACAGATTGGGACAGAAAGACAGGAAGGGAGAGAGATGAGAAACATCAATTCTTCATTGCGGTTCTTTAATTGTCCATTGATTGATTTCTCATATGTGCCTTGTCTGGGGGCTACAGCAGTGACCCCTTGCTTGTGCCAGTGGCCTTGGGCTCAAGCTGGTGATCCTTGCTCAAACCAGATGAGCTCGTGCTCAAGCTGGCGACATTGGGGTCTCGAACCTGGGTCCTCCACATCCCAGTCCAATGCTCTATTCACTGTGCCACCACCTGGTCAGGCGCTCTCCTCATTCTTGATCACATCAGCTTATTTTCTTCATCACATTTAACACTGTCAAAGATTGTCTCGTTCATTTGTTTATTAAACCTCCTCCTAGAATGAGGGGGTGCCAGGAGGGCAGAAACCATGCCAGGGTTGTTTCCTGGCTCAGTGCATGGCACAAACCGGTGTTTGGTAAGAATATGTTGGCCCAGTGCGAGCAGGATATACAAAGGGCCTCGCTGAGTCTCAGGAGATGAAAGGTCAGCATGGTAGAGGGCAGAGTCGGAAAGAGCAAGTGAGTGTGCAAGCATGCAGGTTCTTGTAGGCCATTGTGAAGAGAAGGGCGGGACCTGGAGAAGCATTTAAGTGTGTGAGAAAGATGTTCAGATTTTAAAAAAGGACACTGGTTGTCATCGATTTGGAAGGGGCCAGAGTGAAAACATGAGGAAGCCTTTGGTGATTCAGGGCAGAGAATGGTGGCTTTGCATCCAGAAGGTGGCTGGGGGCAGAGGTATAACTGGTAAGATTTGGGGCCTTGTGAAAGGAGGGGGCAGTGGGAGAGAAAAGGCAAGGTCAATGATGTCTGCCAGGCTTCTGGCTGGGGTCAGGGACACAGGAAGATGCCAGTCACGAGAAGGGGCAGGACATGAGGGGAGAGCCAGAGTTGGGGGGAAACAGGCCTGAGAATTCAGATCATGACAGGATGAATGTGAGGTGCCTCTACACTTGATGGGAACAGTAGATGGGTGGGTGGCGTATGTGCAACCCATCGGGGTTCAGGAGATAACCAGGCTGGAGGCAGGCCTGGGGAAAGACCGGGTTGCCAGCAAGAGTGTGGGGTGAGAAAGCCTGTGACAGTCCTGAGGAACCCACCCTCTTGTGGCAGAACAGAGCATGAGACATCAAATAGGACAATGAGTCGTCAGAGACACCAAAAACCTGAGGGTGCATCCAAGGAGGATGTCACAGGCCACAAGTGGCGGAAGGGTCAAGGAAGCATGCTTTGGATTTCAAGAGCAGACATCACCAGTCTGAGTGGAAGCAGCCAGCGTGGTTAGACCAGGCACAACGGAGGAGAGGAAATGCAGGCAGGTGTGAACACCCTTGGGAAGTTAGGCTATGAAGAGGGGAGGGGGAAGAGACCAGGAGGAAAATACTGGGCTGATGGAGGGAGGGTCCCTTAAGTGGGAGCCTGGAACATATTCATGAAATGCTGGGAAGACCTTGAGAGGCAGAGGCTCTTTTCTGGAGACAAGGATCATCAGAGACAGGAGGTTCCTGCTATAGCAGAGAAAGGACAGGACCCAAAGGCCAGGTGAGCAGCTCTGCCTGGTCTGGAGGAGGAAGAGGACAGAGGAGGAGTGCCTGCAGTTGGCCTCTGTTCCGAGAAAAACACCTCGGCTAACTGGAGGAGTGAACGTCCATGGTGTGAGGGGATGGAGGCTACGACAGGCACTGTGAATGGGAGAGCTGGCTGCCCAGAGGAGCAGAGGGACAAGAGGGACTGCTGGGGACTAGGGCCAGCTCAATCAACCTGAACACAGTAGAACCAGCTCTACTCTGGCTGAGTAGCAGCCCTGGCTGCTCAGAGCTACACCGAGTCGGACTGCTAGTACAGCACATGGAGAACAGCTTGGGCTTTTAGGGGACTGGCCTGAGGCTCCCTGAGAAACTGGTGCATGCTGTCTAGGCTGACACAGGGGAGGTATGGTTGTGAGCTGCACTGGGTTGGAACTATATCTGTCCCAGTTCCAGCTCTGTCGTGTCTGGCACAGGCATGATCCAGGAGGGACCTGAGGCGTTTCACTGCACAATCCTGAGGGTCTCAGGGTCTTCTGACCTGAGACCAATGCAGTGGCCAGCTCCTAGCCCCTCTCCAGCCCACGAAGCCCAGCTCCCCTGGTCAGAGATGCCGCAGAGACAAACACACCATCAATGTTTATTGTTCAGCTCTCCCCAGTAGACCAGTGCTAGGGCTGAGGGACTGGGCCTCCATGAGAAGTAGGTCTGGGGGCCCGGTGTGACCATCTTAATGTGCCCTGAGGCCTGGAGGTGGTCCCGAGGCCTGTCACTCCTTCCCCAAGGCTTTCCAGGTCCAGAAGTCCTGTGGGGTCCCAGGCTACGTCAGGCCCAGGAAAGCTGCCTTCCCGGAGGAAAAGTGCACGTGGGGAGATGTCTCAGAACCTGCCAATTCCCACATGTGACAGGAGGGAAACTGAGGCAAGAGGGTAGAACCAAGAGGAAAAAGTGACAGTGGGCCTGAAGGTGAGGTAGGGAGGACAAGCATCTTTCAGACCCTGCCCCAGAACGGGGAGGGAGAGAGAGCCCTGCAGGTGCTTCCTCCCGGCTCTGGAAGAGTGAGCAGGGGAGGCGTCGGGGCAGGGGGTCTGGTCAGTCAGGGGGAGTCCACAACAGTTCCATCCCCCAGGGTGTCGGCAGGACAGTCATGCTTGAGGGAACAGCAGGGCCTGGACCAGTCCTGTGACCCTGCCCTTGGTAGGCCCTGCAGGAAAGGTAGAGGAGGGGCCTCATCCCCCTGGGCCCTCACTGGGCCTTTTTGGTCACCTTCTGCTTCTTCAGCATCACACAGGTGATGAACACTCCTAGGATATAGAGATCAGAAAAGCCGGGTAAGAGCAGGGCTCGGGGCTGCTGGAAGGCCAGAGCAGGGCACAGCATGGTGCAGTGACCCACACGTGAGGCCAAGCACTTCCCCGACCACCCTTCAGGCCAGCTGCCCATTCCCTAGTCATCCATCAAGCCCCCCATACTCGTGTGACAAACACCACTGAGTGCCTACCACAGGCAGTCTGCCCGGGGAATGACGACTTACCCACAAACAGGAGCAGCAGGAGGCCAGCAGCTAGTGGGATGGCAATAGCATAGGCTCGGGGCAGGAAATACTTGTGGATGACATGCTGGCTGTCGATGAATGGCTGGCATGGAGGGCAGAGCTCTGATGAGCATTTATCGCCTTGCCCAGCTCCCCTAAGCCCAAACATCCACCTCCATCTCAGGGGCTGACCCCACTCCAACCCCTGGGTTAGCTTTTGCTTTTCTTTAACATGATGGCATTTCATGGGCCTTGGTTTTCTTCCTTCCTTCACTTATTTAATAGGTAGCTGTTTACTGGGCACTTGCCCTAAGTTTGTGCCAAGGATCTGGCACAGAGAAGATAAAAGACCTGCCCTAAGGTCCTCCCAGCGGCCCAGTGGTTGGCAAACTCATTAGTCAACAGAGCCAAATATCAACAGTACAATGACTGAAATTTCTTTTGGGAGCCAATTTTTTTAAACTTAAACTATATAGGTAGGTACATTCCTTATCGAGGTAGCGCCCGCACGTGGTATTTTGTAGAAGAGCCGCACTCAAGGGGCCAAAGAGCTAGCGTGTGGCTCGCAGCCACAGTTTGCTGACCACTGTCCCAGCCTAACAGGGGAAAGGGTACATGAGGAATCCTGAAGTGATTTCCAACCTGAGCTCCGAGCTCTTTTTCGCTAACATTCCCCTCCAAAGGATACCAAGTTCTGCAAGACTTTGCCTTCCAAACAAACTGTACTTCTTAAGCTATAACCAACCAACAACCAGCCGCTCCACAAATCCTAAAGGCCCTGACAAAATCCATTGGCACCCATCATGCCCAGGAGCCAGCAGGATAACCAGAAGAACTAGACCTCTTATCAAATGCAGAGCAGCTTTCTCATGGTGCTGTTTTGGAGATTTCATGAGATATGCGGGTAAAGCACCTAGCACATTCCTGTCACAGAGTAGCTGCTTAGATGATGTCAGGGGTCGGCTGCAAGATCCATGATGGAGGTGAGAGAAGGCGGGGTAAGTACACATACCAGAAGAATCACCCAGGTGGTGTAGTAGAGGAAGATGATTAGGCTAACTGCGACGAGGCCGAGTCCCACCAATTGGTCTGTCCCCGTGGCCTGGAGAAAAGGGAGGGCTCAATTGACGAAGTGACTCTCCATTGAGGTGAATTAATGGAGGGGGGGCCGTCTCAGCCCGATTATGCTGGCAGAGAGAGCGCCGGGCCTCAGCGTTTTCATCCGTACAATGGGCCAGCGGGAGAGCAATCCAGTTCCAAGTGCCCAAAGCCCGGCTCCTTAACAGACCTGGGACCGTCATTCCCAGCACACCACCCCACACTCACCATTTCCCGGCGCCCCGTAGCAGAGGAGCTAGCCACATCCGGTCCCAGATCCGGGTCCTTCGGCCGCGTGGCGCGCCGGGAGTCGTAGTCCTTACGCCAACCCAGGCTCACGTTGTACAAGACCGTCAGGCACCGCCTCCTCCCTTTGCATGTCGGGAAAGGTAGTTTCTCAAGAGCATTGTGGGACTTGTTACCGAATCTTCCTAGGTAATGGGACCGAGTTAAGAATCCAGACTGAATGGTGCTTGTGGCCTTAGCCCTATCGAACTCACTCCAGAAGAAAAGCCCACTTCTAAATATCCCAAAGTCCTAAGGCCAGAGCGTGATGGGGTGGGCTGGGCGAGTTTCATTTTTCATATGGTAAAAATGAGGCTCAGAGAGGGACGAGGACTTGAGGGAGATAGTAATTCCAGTCTGTGGTGAAGCCAACACCAGAACCTAGGGCCCTACTCCCTAGTCCAGAGGCCCCGACTTATCATTGAGGGGAGGATGCAGAGGACGTCCACCGCCGGGCTGGGGTGGGAGGAGGAGGAGGGGCCGGCCTGAGCTCGCTTGGATGGGGAGGATTTCGATTGGCTGTCAGGGGGAGGTCTGCCTCTCCGACGCTGGGTGTCGCCGCAACAACCCAGACAGGTCTTCGGACTGGCGGCCGCTGCAGGCCCCTCTCCAAGCTTGGAGGCCCTTCCCTCTGACAGCAAGGGGAGGTTAGGCCTCATTATTGATCTTTGACGTGTCCCTCCACTTATGTAGTCTGGAACACTGTCTTCCCCATACCTTGGGGCTGGCTGCTCCTCACCCATCAGGTCTCATTGGGATGCCACCCATCCCAATAAAGACACCTTCGCAGCCGGACGGGTTCATTCCCTTCTCTGTGTTCCACAGCCCCAAGTGTCTCCAGGATGACGCTGACACCGCGGTTTTTTGTTTGTTGTTTTTTTTTTTTTTAATTTATTCATTTTAGATGTGAGAGAGACAGAGAGAGAGAAGGGGGGAGGAGCAGGAAGCATCAACTCCCATATGTGTCTTGACCAGACAAGTGCAGGGTTTCGAACCGGCGACCTCAGCGTTCCAGGTCGACGCTTTATCCACTGCGCCACCACAGGTCAGGCAACACCGCGTTTTAATTAGCTGATTTACTTAAACCAGCCCACCTAACTGAGCTTCCCTGAGGATAGGATCGTGGTCACTGCTGTATTCCCAGGGCCTAGAATAGAGCTCCACACGAAGTAGAAGCTTTGAATCATCCAACCGGCTTTAAGATTCGGTGGTTTTTTGGATCTTGAAATGCTAGAGTCCAGCATCTGAGAGGAGGGGGGCCAGGGACGCGTGGCGATAGAGTCTGAACCTGCCATGCTCCTGCTGGCAGCATCTGTCGCCTTGGGTTGTCTGGGCCCATCTCTGACTGGGGACTGCCCTCCCAAAGCTCTAGGAGTGACTTTTTTTCTTTCCTATCATTTTATATACTGATTTTTCACTTAGATTTATTGTGTTCCGAAGGAGGAACACTTTTTGGTCTATAGCCCAATTCCTCCCCGTGTCTGGACAGACTTTGGGCTCAGCTGAGAGCCAACGTGTCCATCCCGTGTGCAATGGCCAGAGGAAGGGGACTGAGAATCCGTCTGCAGGGTTTACAAGGGCTACGCCTAGGCATCAGCCCTGGGAAGAGGTGGGGACAGTGCAGTGCTGTGGCAGGGAGGCCTGCTAGTCCCACGGAGGCCTGCTAGTCCGGTTCCTTCCCGCCTGTCCAACTCCACTGAGATTTCCTGCCACTTCTGAGCTCATTAAAGGCTTAGGGTGACTTGCCTTTCCCAGAGCTTAGTGCAGGCTCCTCTGTAACTTTAGACAGGGACAGAGAGCAAGGGGCCCAAGCCTGAAGACAGGTTGGGGACATGGTTAGCACCTCCCCTGGGTCAAGCTGTACACCCACTCTCATTTGATCCACAACTTCATGTGTATTTGAGAAAACTGAGGCACAGATAGCCTTTTGTCTTCAGGCAAAGCTGTCAGAAGCCACCTGACTGCTGAGGAGGGCTATACAGCCATGGTTAAAACTTGGGCTCTGAAGTCAGAGCTGCCACTTACTGTCTAGGCTGGCAAAAAAAACCCACACTTCTGGGCCTCAGTTTCCCTTCCAGGACTCTGGTGTAATAAAGGTGGTAATAATTGTGACTGCAGCCAGGACTTGAGAGAACCCTGGTCACCTGCAGCTTCCCCACCCCCAGGGCATCACCTTACACATTTGGCTTCCATCTGATGCTGTCTTTGACCTCAAAGTCAAGTCCATAAAACAAGAACAAACATTCCATAGCAAAAACTGCAACATTTAATTTCCCCCCAAACCAAGACAATGACACTAGGCTGTTTCCCTTTACAATGTTATTTTCTACAGAAGCTGGGACAGGGATACAAACACAGCCCACTGACTCAGGGTGTGGTGGCGGCAATATTCTGTTAGAAGAGGGGAATTGAAAAAAAAAAAAGACCTCCCCTCCCCCATCTCCCTGCTCCCCTCCCTAAAGAGGAGAACATGGATCTGCTCCATCCTGGCAGATCATGCCATGTGGTCAGTTTGTGGGGTGACCAGAAAGAAAATAACCTAAAAATATTGCAGACCTTTATTTCCTTTATATCTCCTAGTAAAAATTAAACTATCTTTCAAGAAGATTCCAAACTGACATTGCATAGACCAATTCTTTTCCAAAAATATCTCTAATATATTCCTCTCTATCTCTATATATAGAATTTTTAAGACCAGGAGAGCTGTGGGCGCGTAGGGAATTCAGAGCCTGAGCAGACCGGAGGGCTCCCACACGGCGATGAGCCCGGAGCTGCGGCCTCCAGCTCCAGCCAGTGTGAATTTGGTTATGGCCAAATTCTCAGTCCAAGTACCCTGGCCCAGGCCTGGCATGGGAAGATGTGGCAGGCTCTTGTCTCCTGGGGTGACTGTCAGGTTCAGACCTAGTCTAGAGTGGGGCTGCGGTTCCTAGTTTGGGGAAGTCTCCTCGACAGCACCAAAGCCAGTTGTTTCATGCCTAAACTCTCAGAACTTTGACTCAGATACCAAATACATCTTGAATGCACCTTCCCACTGGGCTGAGGTTAAGCAGACACAGGAGGGAAGAGTGGTACCCCAATCTTCTGGGGTTCACTTTATCTGAAAACAGCACAGTCAGTCCCCTTTTAAAGTGCCGGGTGTCTACAGAACCGGAAGGGACCCACAGAGCTGACCAGACCTCCAGCCAGAGCAAGCGCTCCGTCCTGCCTCGGCAGGCACCTTCTAACATTCATTTTCTGAAAGAGGTGATTAAAAACAACAAAATCCGAGAAATGCTCTGGTCCCAATGCTGGGAGGGTCCAAGATCAAGACTCCAACTCTGGCCAGCTGGGACAGAAGAGCAAGGATTCCTCCCAGCCTGGGGAGGACACCCTCGCCCCGCCCCTACCGGAGAGAGCCAGAATCCTGGCCCCATCCAGATCCCAGCCCTGCTGGGACCCGGTCAGCAGTGGGGCAGAGAACAGAACCACCTCCCCTCACCGGGGGGAGGAAAAATATCAAACTGTGAACCCTAATAAAAAAAAAAGGGATAAAGGAGAAAAAAAGAATGTATAGAGTTAAGTTCACACCAGCCTGCTGGGTTTACACAAAAATGAGGGAAATTAAGAGCGCAGGGGGGTCTGTCCAGGGACTGGTTGGCAGCCAGCACCCACCTTCAAGCAAGTAATGAGGACGGGAAGGAAAGTGCGCAGAGCAGAGGCTTAGTGAGGTGCAGGGGCAGGGCCGGACTGCTTCCTGCTGGGGACCCCCTTAAAGGGCCCTACCTAGCCCTTGCCTAGAGAAGGGGTGCTTTCAGGGGACGGCTGAGGCTTTTCTGGCCAGGAACCAGCTCCAGCTGGCCTAGTCCCAGCCCACCTGCCCCTCCAGCAGTGGCCCCAGTCAGGGCCAGCTGACACTGAGGGGAGAGGAAGGGGGTGGTGCTTGCCCAGCCCAGCCAGGCCCCTGACCTCCAAGGCTTTGGGAGGCACCTTCCTGACTTCCCACAGGAAACCAGCTGCTCAGGACCCAGCCCTGGGCAGAGGGGAACCACTGCTGAAGCACAGACCTTTTCCAGCACGAGTCTCAGGACTGCAGTTAACCAGGGAGGGGAGAGGCAATGCCACGTTCCAGCCGGGCTGCTCGCGCTGGGCCACTGACTGCGCAGCAGGCGGCGCCCAGGAACCGCGGGAAGGGACTGGAAGAGGCAGGGAGGGCCAGTGGGGCTGTGCCGGACACAAGCATGTGCAAAGTGCAGGCTGCCAGGGCAGCAGGAGAATGTTTGTGCGGGAGGGGTCTCTGTATGGAGTGCGGGTGGGGTCTAGGCTCCCAGGAGGCCGCCAGCAGGTCCCCCCGGGCACAGGTAGGGGATAGCTGAAGCGCTAAGCAGTCAGAGGGCCACGGTGGCAGGATCCTGGGGGTGAACTGAACCCCAAGGGCAAGGGGACAATGGAACAGAGCCCTGCCACGGCAGAGTTGATTCGATGCTTCTACAGTAAGTGGGGACACAGGGTAAGAAGTCTCTTGGCCACAAGCCCCTCCACGTGTGAGAAGCTGCTGCATGTCCTTGTCAAGGGGCCAGGCCGGACTCCACCAGGGCATCCTGGCCATATTTGTCTTGCCCACCTACTTCATGGGCCCGTGTCTCCTGCCCTCTAGTGGTTCAGAGAAGATTCACAGTGGTGCCCAGGCCCTGGCAGGCCAGGAGGGTCCCAGCACGGATGGGAGGACAATGGAATGACGCTCGGGGCAGGAGTGGGGCTGGAGTGCACGGAGGAGGCACAGAGGAGATGTGGCGTGGACGGTGATCCGAAGAAGGAGGTCCCTCGTGGAATGGCACGGGTCTGGACACCCGCAAAGACAGGGCCCTTCTCCAGCCTGAACACCCACTCTTCAATGGCTTTCAATCACGACTGGCTCGTAGACCCCAGAGGAGACCCTGTGGAGAAAGACGGGTCAGCTCATCCTCCTCAACACTCTTTTGGGCCAGACCCATGGAAATACTTCAAAAGCAGGCACTGTTAACTGGGCTCATTTTGCAAAAAGCAGAACTGAGGCTCAGAGGAGTTGAGTCACTTGCCCAGAGTGACACAGATATTAAGTAGAAGGGTCTGTGGGATCATAGAGCTGGTACAGGCTGTGCCCAGGCTCTAGGCAGAGTGGCTTACAGACTGGATGTGCTGACCCATCCTGACAGCAACCCTGGCTGGGAGGGAATGTACCCTACCTCACCTGACAGGTGAAAAAACTGAGGCTCAGAGGGATTACAAGGCTTGCCAAGAGGGCAGCAGAAGGACAGGAGCTCTTCCCACTGAGGCCAGGCCCACCCATGAGGTCGTGGAGATTCTAGGCTCAGCAAGCTGCTCTGCTATGACCTTGCTGCCAAACAGACTGGTTCTTCCCTCTCTCAATCCCAGTTTCAGAGGGAGGCTGGAAAGGTGTATTTACAAACCTTCAAAGAGGTCTTCCTGTTTCCTTTTTGCCCACCTCAGGAGGGAAGGGGGGAATGGGAATGTGGAAAGCCCATGAGGCCTTGGGGGGGAGATGGCAGGTGCAATCTCAAGCCTGGCCAGCAGGGGTCAGCAGAACAGTGCCAGAGGGCAGGTCTGGGGCCCCTGGTGGCCCAGTCAAGTCTCCTTTTGCTCTGGCCCTAGATGTTAGAGGGTACTTTCCCACCCTGACCACAGGAACATGAAGAAAAGCCTTCAGCACAACCCTGCAGTAGAAAGTTCCTCCACCCACCCACCCACTCATCCATCCATCCATTCATTCATTCATTCAGTGAACCAGGCACATGGTAAAACACTGTAAATAAATGATTGCGAGAACACCAGCATTCAATAATAAAATAGAGTTCAAGTCAAAGTTTGATCCTATCACCCCTTCACTTGTAAACATCATGAGAGCAGAACACTGTTGCTTACTGCTGTATACCCAGGCCCTCAATCAGTGCCTGGTGCGTGGCTGGTGTTCCGGAAATACAACCGGGGGGGAGGGTTCAATGTAAAGATTATTAAGCCCCCGCTCTGTGCTAAGCCCTGTGCTAGGCAGTTTCCAAAGTTACTTTTGAAACCCTCAAAACCAAGCCCAGAGCCTTGTCCCAGGTTTCTGAGTAAGATGAAGTCCACACCATTTGAGAGATGGGGAAACTGAGGTTCAGTGACTGGCCCCAGGTCACACTGTAGTGACAAGAGCTGGCATTCAAAGCCAGGTCAGTAGGCACTGTGCCTCCATGGCCACCCTCACCACCCACCCCGAACCTCAGCCCTACCTGTTGGCCAGCTGGATGCCACTCAGCGTGGTAGTGCCATCGCGGCTCACGAACAGCCGGAGGTTGCTGTCTGCGAGGACACAGGGGAGGGATGGAGACTGAGCAGGGCGGACACCCCGCGGCAGGTGGCACTACCCCCCAGCCCGCAGGGCGGGCAGCTCACCCTCGGTGTTGCTGCCGTCAGTAAAGTCCTGGCTCTGCATGATCTTCTCCACAATGTCATCTGCATCGATCCGTGTGTCATCCACCCAGGGCGGGTGGCTCTCCATCAAGTCCTTCTTCCGCCTTGAGCAGGGTGGGCAGAGTCCGAAGGTCAGGGTAGGAATGAGCACAAGGACAAGAGCAAGCGCTACACCACTTGGGACGCTCTGAGTGCACGTGAGAGCTGGCTCAGGCTGCATTCGCTTAGCCCCCACACAGCCCTACTATGCAGGGGCCACCCTGACCTGGTCTTTCTGCGAGGACACAGAAGCTCTGAGAGGCCACACAGCACTTAGCAGGGGACTGAGGTACACTAAATCACACCCAGTGGCCACTACAGCATGACCCGTCAGGTCGGGCTGTGCTCCTCATTAACACCGACTGGTGGAATCCTCGGCATCCGCCTGAGGCAGGGCCCTACCACCTCATGTTACAGGAAAGCAGCAAAGGTCCGAGGAGCCGGCTGGAGGGTCTGTTCTCCAAAGTGCTGAGCAGTGAGACTCACCGAAATGAGCGCTCAGACAGATGCTGGGGCCGGGGTGGCCGCGGGGGTTTCTCCGGGGGCCGGTGCTCTCGCTCACCACTCTCGGGGCCCTCCACAGTCATGCTGAGGCCACCAGAGGCGCTGCTGCTGGTGGACGTGTTGCGACGGTGCGTCAAGTCTGAGAGGCTAGAGGAGCGCGAATGCTCCGTGCTGTAGCCTGGTGAGCGAGCAGTGGGGACGTCAGTACCGGGCAGCGGGGGACGTCAGTAAGGGGCAGCGGGGGATGTCAGTACCGGGCAGTGGGGACGTCAGTACCGGGCAGCGGGGACGTCAGTAAGGGGCAGCGGGGACGTCAGTACCGGGCAGCGGGGGACGTCAGTACCGGGCAGCGGGGACGTCAGTACGGGGCAGCGGGGGACGTCAGTACCGGGCAGCGGGGACGTCAGTAAGGGGCAGCGGGGACGTCAGTACCGGGCAGCGGGGGACGTCAGTACCGGGCAGCGGGGACGTCAGTACGGGGCAGCGGGGGACGTCAGTACCGGGCAGCGGGGACGTCAGTAAGGGGCAGCGGGGACGTCAGTACCGGGCAGCGGGGACGTCAGTACCGGGCTGTGGGGGACATCAGTACGGGGAGGCGGGGGACGTCAGTACGGGGCGGCGGGGGATGTCAGTACGGGGCAGCGGGGACGTCAGTACTGGGCAGTGGGGGACGTCAGTACTGGGCAGTGGGGGACGTCAGTACGGGGGAGCGGGGACGTCAGTACCGGGCAGCGGGGACGTCAGTACCAGGCAGAGGGGACGTCAGTACGGGGCAGTGGGGGACGTCAGTACGGTGGAGCGGGGACGTCAGTACGGTGGAGCGGGGGACGTCAGTACGGGGCAGCGGGGGACGTCAGTACGGTGGAGCGGGGGACGTCAGTACGGGGCAGCGGGGACGTCAGTACCGGGCAGCGGGGGACGTCAGTACGGGGCAGCGGGGACGTCAGTACGGTGGAGCGGGGGACGTCAGTACGGGGCAGCGGGGACGTCAGTACGGTGGAGCGGGGGACGTCAGTACGGGGCAGCGGGGACGTCAGTACCGGGCAGCGGGGGACGTCAGTACGGGGCAGCGGGGACGTCAGTACGGTGGAGCGGGGGACGTCAGTACGGGGCAGCGGGGACGTCAGTACCGGGCAGCGGGGGACGTCAGTACGGGGCAGCGGGGGACGTCAGTGTGGGGCAGCGGGGACGTCAGTACCGGGCAGCGGGGACGTCAGTACGAGGCAGCGGGGGACGTCAGTACGGGGCAGCGGGGGACGTCAGTACGGGGCAGTGGGGGACGTCAGTACGGGGCAGTGGGGGACGTCAGTACGGGGCAGTGGGGGACGTCAGTACGGGGCAGCGGGGGACGTCAGTACGGGGCAGTGGGGGACGTCAGTGTGGGGCAGCGGGGACGTCAGTACCGGGCAGCGGGGACGTCAGTACCGGGCAGCGGGGGACGTCAGTGTGGGGCAGTGGGGGACGTCAGTATGGGGCAGTGGGGGACGTCAGTGTGGGGCAGCGGGGACGTCAGTGTGGGGCAGTGGGGGACGTCAGTGTGGGGCAGTGGGGGACGTCAGTATGGGGCAGCGGGGGACGTCAGTGTGGGGCAGCGGGGACGTCAGTACCGGGCAGCGGGGACGTCAGTACGGGGCAGCGGGGGACGTCAGTACGGGGCAGCGGGGGACGTCAGTATGGGGCAGCGGGGGACGTCAGTATGGGGCAGCGGGGGACGTCAGTGTGGGGCAGCGGGGACGTCAGTACCGGGCAGCGGGGACGTCAGTACGGTGGAGCGGGGGACGTCAGTACGGGGCAGTGGGGGACGTCAGTATGGGGCAGTGGGGGACGTCAGTGTGGGGCAGCGGGGACGTCAGTACCGGGCAGCGGGGACGTCAGTACCGGGCAGTGGGGACGTCAGTACGGGGCAGTGGGGGACGTCATTACCGGGCAGTGGGGGACGTCAGTACGGGGCAGTGGGGGACGTCAGTACCGGGCAGTGGGGGACGTCAGTAAGGGGCAGCGGGACGTCAGTATGGGGCAGTGGGGACGTCAGTACCGGGCAGCGGACGTCAGTACGGGGCAGCCGGGTACTATGGAAGGCCAAGGGCACGAGGCGGGTGGGCACTCACCAGAGATCTTGGACTGCTGGCTGGCATAGCTGGAGTTGCGGGAGTGGCCAGAGTGGAACACCTCCTCGGGGCTGGACAGGTTCTGGTCGGTCTCTTCCGGAACCCCTGGAAGGCAGGGAGAGGGCAGGCTTTACCAATGCGCCCGTCTTCTCTCAGAGTCTGGCAGGGAATGGCTGGGGGAGACTAGGTATTCCCATCTGACAGACTGAAAAACTGAGGTTCACAGGAGCAGCTATCCGCTCCAAACCACAGTTCGGCACCTGAACACAGGTTCACTCATTCTACAAATATCCGTCAGGGACCTCCTCTGTGCAGGGTACTCAACTGGGTACAGTGGAGAGGAGACAGGCTGTCACAGGCCACTGGGGAGGAGAGCGCTGCACAAACATGACCCGCAGTGAACTCCAACTGCGGGGAGCACTGCCACGCAGGGAGCAGGGCGTCTGGGGCACTGGCTGACAGCCCTGCCCCAACTCGCCTGGAACTAACTAACATCCCAGCGCTCCCAGCAGGAGGTGAAGGGGAGCGAGGTACCCACCCCCCAGTCCTCTGTGGTAAACAGAGGAGGCAAAGGCTTGCCCATCCCCTCTTCAGGGATGAACACAGCCAGGCCACCACCTGGACCCCAGGCCTGCCGGTGTGCTCACCCAGAGGCAGGTGGTCTTTTAAGTCCCAACAGGTTCTCTGCAGGGGGGTAAGGGTACAGAACGCCAGGGCCCATGCCCCGCACTGTAAGGGAAGGCACCTCTGCTACTCTGCACAAAGGCAGCGCCTATGCTGGGGTGGCCTGGTCCCCGGATCTTTCCTCTGGGACCCTGACCCTAGAGCTGGAGAAAGGAATGGCACAGAGAAGCCCCCACCCCCAGGCTGAGGCAGGCGAGGACCCTGCTCTCGGCCCTGGGCCTCGCTGCGCTGGGTCTCCAGGCAGAACAGCAGTGGAGGAAAGTGGCCCTGGAGATCAGAGGGCCTCTCACTGCTCCCAGCCTGGGGACAGACTCACCCAGCAAACATCTGCTGAGCCACACGGCTCTGGGCCCTAATTACTCTTGTGACACAAATTAGGGCCACCATGTGCTGCCTTGCTCACTAATCATTGGGGCTTCACTGTGCACAGCACGGGGTACGGGACTGGGGCGCCGGCCGCCTCCTCTCCCGCTGGCTCTCTTCTCCTGTTTGCCAGGCCATCTCCTCTGGGGATGCAGGCTTGTCTGACCTTTTTATAACAGTCATAATAATGTTGTTTTACTAGAAGCAAACACACAGTACATACTCTGCACAGGCAAGGCCCACACGTTTGCTCAGTTCATACCGAAGCAAACCAGGATGTGGTTGCTACTGTTGATCCCGTTTTACAAGAGGATACTGAGACCCAAAGAGGCAAAAATGGCCAGTTAAGGTCATGTAGCAAGTGGGGAAGCAAGGGCTCACAGCACAGGTCCCTCTGACAGGAGCTCTGTGCCCATACTCCAGATTCAGCCCAATGCCACCCCTTCAGGAGACGGCGCTGACCCCAGAAACAGATGCCTTCTGTGTCTCCCTCAGCTGTCACTCCATAGTGGACATGCATTTGACTTACTGTCTGACTGACGCCTGTCTCTCCCGCTGGACTGGGAGGGCCATGGGGTCAGGGACACCATGAAAGTCTCTGACCAGGGCAGTGCGCAGCATCTGGCACAGGGAGGGGCTTGGATGGCATCTGCCCAACGGAAGCATGGACGGCGCAGATACCACCCACCACTCTCTCTTCTCAGTATCGCCCTCGGGACACCTCAGATGCAGACGGGGCGGGGCAGGGCCAGGTGTGCAGGAGGGAAACAGTACCTGAGCTGAGGATGGTGGGCCGGGCTTTGGGGGGCCGGGACCCCGTCAGGGAGCTGGTGCTGCTGCCACCGCTGCTGCTGGTCCCGCCACCTTTACATGTCAGCTGCAGGGAGGAGTCCTGGCCCGGGATGGAGATGGACTTGGCAGTGGACGGTGGCCTTGGGAGGACAGAGGAGTGTGACTGTGGTGCCCCAGCCTCAGGGTCAGCCAAAGACTAAGGAGCCCACGCCAACACTCACGTCTTAAAGCAGGGGTCTCCAGAGAGCAGGAACATCCCGATGGTGACCTGGGGGGACAAGAAGTCAGCCATACCACGTCCACTCACTCAGCCCAGCGCCCGCTCTTCGCAGCCTCCCTGCTCCAGCTTCAGACAGGGCTTGGAGGCTGGTCCTGTCCTGCCCACTGCAGACACTGAGGAAGCTACCAAACCTCACTGAGTCCCCGTTTCCTCATGCAGAAGGCAGAGCCGACCCTGACGCCTGCCTCCTGTGACAGTGGAGAGGACGCAACAAGATGCTGCACTGGGCTAGCACCTGACTTGGAGCGATCGGGCAGTAAGAACCAGCTGTGAGTGTTTCAGAACCACAGCCAGACTGCGAGCCCTCACGGTAGGGGCCCCTCACGGTAGGGGCCACACAGGCACTCTCCACCCACAGTGCCTGGGCTCCAAGCAGGAAGGGGAACATGAGCCTGACCTGGCAGAAGGAGGCTGGAGAAGCCCACCCTGCGAGGAGGGGCTTCACCCAGCCTAGCAGTGGGGGAGGAACCGCCCACATCATCCAATGCAGAGGGCAGAAGCGCAGTGCAAGTGTCTTGATAAAGTCAAGCAAAAACCCATTAGAAACTTAACAATTTAACATCTACTTGGGCAAAGATTTTGGCAATGGCCCAACACAGGCAATGTCTGAGTCCCCAAACCTGGGCTGAGCTGGAACGACAGATGGAAAGGGAGCTAAGATCCCAACCGCCAGTACCAAAATGGTGGCCATGGGTTGAAGCTTTTTAAAAATGGATTAAATTTTTTGGCCATGACAGCAGCCTGCAAAGGAGAGGATGGCCCCAGGCTGTAGACAAGGGAACTGAGACCCAGACTCAGAGGTGACTGCCCAAAGCCCTGTAGACAGGATGTGGCCTGAAGCCGAGGCCACCTGTCCCCCAGGTACCCTTGATCTGGCCTGAGGTATATGGGGGTGGCCACTGGAGCAAGGGTAAAGAGTCCAAGCCCCCACAATTACCCTCTTGTGTTCCAGGCGCCCCTGCCTCCTCGGCACAGGGCCTGGGAGACCCCGAGTCTCTGCCCACCAGCTCCAGCCCGGCCCTGTCCCTGAACCCCAGGCTCCCCCGGGTCAGAGGTACAGTTAGGACAGACTGCTTTCTCAGCCAGGTGGAAGGGTGTGGAGACAACAAGGAGAGCTGTGGGGTGGCAGATACCCAGACAGCTCCGTCCCAAGAGGCCGAGGAGGCAGCTTCCTGGAGGAGAGGGAGCTGCTCCAGCCACTGGGAGCCCGCATGTGGCTGAGCCCTGGAGCAGCCGCCCTGTCTGCCCAGGCAGAGGGCGGAGGTCCCGGTCTCTGGTGCTTCGCTGGGCTGCCTCATGTCACATGGGCCAGTGTAAGGATCTGGACTTCAGGCTCAAGTGCCAGCTCTGCTATGACCCCAGGCAAATGATCTAACCTCTGCCAAAACTCCCTCCTGTGCAAAACTGGGATTAATAATAGACACCACACCCCCCAGGGCTTGTCAGGTATCACAAGACAAGAGGTAGCAGCACCCAGTGATGCTGATCTCACCAAACCCTTAAAGAGACTACCAGGGCCCAACCCCGATGACGATGGGAGAAAGGAGGCCAGTGGCCACACCAGGCCTCTGACGGTGGTTTCCTGACCCAGGCCCACATCCTTCCAGTATCCCTCGCTGCCTGTCCAGGGGCAGAACTTGTATTTTTAACAACCCTCCAGGGACTCTGATGAGGAACCCCATAGCAGAAGGGGGCAGAAGAGGCAGGGGGGCCCCAATACCTTGAGGATGGAGTTGTCCTGGCGGGTGTTCTTGGTGTCATATCCCTCCAGCAGGCAGCAGCGCACGGTGGAGCCCGAGCCTGCAAACTCAGCCAGGTTCAAGTCGGCAAAGCCCAGCTAGGAGGCAGAGAGGAGACTGTGGGAGGCTGCAGGGCTGGCACCATAAGGGTTAACTTGGCAGGAGGAGGGGCAGAAAAAGCCCCTGGGCCACACCACAGCCCAGATTGACTGTTGCATAACCGGCACCCAAGGACAGAGGCCCAGGCTGGTGGCTTGGGTTGGCGGCTCCAATGTGGCAGAGCCAGGAGCTCACATCCCTGAGTTGCACAAAGCGCCCTTTGTGCCATGTCCCAGAGTGCACTGGGGCAGCGCCCGAGATAAAAGGACATTGTTGTCTGTGACACAGACACATTGTTCCCTGGGAAACAAGGCTGTGCTGTGGGAGCCGCCAGGACAGCGGGCAGGGGGAGGAGAAGCCCGTGGGAACTTGGCGTTGGGAACGGGTGGGTGGGGGCCGCTCTGCAGGGTGCACAGGAGCCCCCACGAGGCCTGAGTGATGGGCTGGTGAATGGTCGGTGGTGATGCTCTTCAGATACAGAGAGCAGCAAGGGATGGAAGGGAAGTGGAGAAGGTGCGAGAACAGGGCCTACGAGCTGGTGAGGCCACATAGAGGGAAGCAGACTTGAAGGGGCAGCAGAGAGCAAGGTGAGGGGATGCTGGGATTAGAGATTTGGGGAACAACCAAACCAACCTAGGACGTTTATTAAGCACCTGCTCTGTACAAGTCTCTACCGCAGACCTTGGGGCATGGGTGCCAGAATCAGGGACTCGGGTTCAAATCTCAGCCATGCCATCAACTCAGTGTCCCCCATTTTACAGACAAGAAAACCAAGGTTCAGAAAGAGGAACTGACATGTGCAGGGCCCCAGACGGCTTAACTGGCAGAACCAGGCCTGAAACTAGGCCTGGTCAGCATCAGGCCTTGCCACCTCTTGGGGCCTCAGTTTCCTCCTCTGTGTCCAAGTTGCTGAGCCAGTGTGGACGTCTGACGGGAGAAAGAAGGGCAGGGCCTGGCAGGCCTGGCACGTGCTAGGTGCATGACACGTTTGCTGGACGGAGGCAGGACGCCCCAGCTGTTGGCTGGTGGTTCATTTCCTGGCTGGGCAGCTGTCCTCACCCATGTGAATCAATGGGAGGAGCAATTTCCGCTCTGGTGGCACCTTCCACAGGCCAGTGTTGGCCACCCTGCTCTCTACTCCCAGGGAGGGATGTGAGCGACCAGCCAGGGCAGAGCGCACGGCCCAGAACGCTGAGCTTCCTGAGCTCTGGTCAGTGGGAAGGAAAAGGCCTTGCACACAGGGCGAAGGGAGGCCATCATTCTCCCTCTGAACCAGCGGTTCTCAACCTGTGGGTCGCGACCCGGAGGGGGTCGCACGACCAAAACACAGGGGTCGCCTAAAGCCATCGGAAAATACATACCGCTTTAGGCGACCCCTGTGTTTTGGTCGTGCGACCCCCCGCCGGGGTCGCGACCCACAGGTTGAGAACCGCTGCTCTAAACCGACAAAGCCCACCCCCTGCCACTGTGCCTCCTGCCCGGGGAGGCCCTGGAGGGTGGGCTGCGAGTCCCCACAGAGAAGGGGCCTTAGGGCAGAGCAGGCTGATTCAAAGCCAGAGGTACCCCATCTTCTCCCACGTTTCCCAGCGGAGAAGGTTTTCACGTGGAGGGCTGAACTGACTGTGGGTGAGCTGAGAACCTGGCAACACCACAGATACGCAACAGTGGGGACTGGCTGGGCCACCCTCCCCCCGCCATACCATGGGACACCGCCACTGTTAAAGCAAAAGAAAATTTGGGGTGACATGAAAACATGCCTATGATGTATTGGTGAGTAAAGTACCAAGCCGCAGAATCCATTTAGAACAAGTTCCTTTTGTGTGTTTAAAAATCACATTGGACCTGTGGTGGTGCAGTGGGTAAAGCATTGACCTGGAATGCTGAGGTCACTGGTTCAAAACCCTGGACTTGCCTGGTCAAGGCACATATGGAAGCGACTACTATGAGTTGATGCTTCCTGCTCCCCCTTCCCCATTGCCTTTCTCTCTCTCCTCTCTCTCTCTAAAAATCAATAAATATTTTTTAAAAATTACATTGTCTGCACGTACATAAGGACTCATACAAGTTGCTCACTTTACATTTCTCTTAACAATATACAAAGATTTTATTCACTACTCTGCATGTATGATATAATTAATAATATTTTTTTCTTAAAAGGTCTGGAAAAATCCTAATGAGTCCCCCTGGTGGGGCCTGGGGAGGAGGCCTGGAGAGAAAGGTGATGGAAACTATCCTTCCCACTCTACGAACATCTATACTGTCTATGATAAAACAGACAGACACCGTCTTTATGTGAAGTGCAAGGACAATCAATAGAGATATTTCCAAAAAATAATATATCTTCGCCTGACCAGGTGGTGGCACAGTAGATAAAGCATCAGACTGGGACGCAGAGAACCCAGGTTCAAAACTCCAAGGTCGCCGGCTTGAGCGTGGGATCAGAGGCATGACCCCATGGTCACTGGCTTGAACCCAAAGGTCGCTGGCTTGAGCAAAGGGTTACTTGGTCTGCTGTAGCGCCCCCCCCCCCCCCATCAAGGCACATATGGGAAAGCAATCAATGAACAACTAAGGTGCTGCAACCTTAGTTGATGCAGTTGATGCTTCTCATCTCTCTCCCTTCCTGTCTGTCTGTCCCTCTCTCTGTCTCTCTCACTCTCTCTCTGTCTCTGTTTCTGTTATAAAAAAAAAAATATGATAATAATATATATTCTATAGGGCTAAGAGTCTCCTGTTCGGGGCAGAGGAGGGGCTGGAAGTTCTGGAAGCTTCTCTCCTGCCTGGCCTGCCCCACCCCACCCCATCCCATCCCATCATACCACCCCTTCACACAGTTCCACTCACCTTGGAATAAGTCTTCCCACCTTTCAGCTCCTGCACAGGGAGACAGACACAAGCAGCAGGGTGACTGGAGAATCCAAAGGACGTCATAAATCTCCCCAATCCCTGCCCCCAGATGTGACTGCCAAGGGAGGGGGACAAGAACAGGGGCAGAGCAACTCCCCCTCCTTCCCCTGAGGGGACAGACCAGAGCAGTGGCCCACACCCATCCCCTGGCCTTGGGCTTGCAGCCCCCGCCCAGCCCGCCCGCAGCCTCACCTTGCGCACCGACACCCGGAAGATGCAGGGGTCCAGCAGGCCGGTGGCTGGGTTGGCGCTCATCTTACACACGAAAGTGAACCGTCTCCGCCACCGCACGCAGTTCTCCTGGACCTCCTCCCTGCAGGCCAGACGGGGCAGGAGAGCACATGCATGCAGGTCAATGACAGAGCTCACCTCCAGGGGCACCATGACAGGAGGGCGGGGGGGGGGGGGGAGCTCTCACTTTGCAGTATGCACCACAAAGTGACTATTTTATAAGAAAAATGGAAAACACGAGGCTGGGGAGGCCTGGCTGGGGTTAGCTGCCTCCCTCCCTCTGCTCCCGCTGCCGTTACTTCCCACCAGCCAGGCCCCCACCGGCCATGTCATGTGACCCTCAGAGCAGTCTGCCCAGGCTGGACCACCAGCCCGTTTCACAGACAAAGAGACCAAGGCTAGGTAAACTGGTCACCCCCAGCCAGGAAGGACCTGGCCCTACGCCGTGCTGCCTGGGCCCAGGGTCCCTCCTTTACCACTAGTAGCAACAGCAGCGGACGCTCACATAGTGCTCCCCACGGGCCACTCAGAGCCCTTCCACACCCAGCCACCCGGAGCCAGCTCCAGGGGCCAGCGATGCATGGTCACACCAACCCTTCCAGCAGGGCGGACACTACCAGTACGCCAATCCCGCAGTCAAAGCCTCAGAACCCTGGGGCTAAGACCCTGTCCTGAGCCCTCCGTGGCAGAGCAGACCATGGTCTTGGACCCAAGCAGCTTAGCTCCGGGTGTCACACACTTGACCCTCACCGTCCCAGGGCCCTCAGCTCTCCTGACACTAACTGGCGGGCTGTCCGCCTAGGCCTGGGGAGCATGACAAAGCCCCAAACTCAGCACCCCCTTAAGAGGGAAGCGCTTTGTGCTCTGGGATGGAGTGGGAGTTGGTGGGAGCAGCTCATCTCAGCCTCTTCCAGCTACTGCGGGGGCCCTTCAGGAGCTGGGGGTGGCAGCGGCTCGTGTCAAGAGATGAGCTCTGTACCCCTGTGCAAATCCACGTCCTCCACAGCCCGTCTGGCCGACTGGTGCTCAGGAAGGCGGCCACGGAAGGGAGGGGTCAGCACGAGAGACATCGTCTCCAGCCTCATCCCACCTGACAGGAAGGCCAGGCGGACAGCTGCAGAAGTGACCGTCCACACCCCAGGGACCTGAGGGGCACAGGTTAATTGCCAGACTGGGGCCTGAGGGCGAAGGGCCAGCCCAAGATGAGCATCCCCCGAACACGGCAACCTTGGAGGGTAGGCTCCACGGCACCCACTTCTGCAGCCGAGGGCCCTGACGCTGTAGGAGACTGGCCCACGTCACATCCCCAGCGACTGACAAAGCAAGATTCAAACCCAGGACTGTCCAGCTGCAGACTCAGAGCCATGAGCTATCACCTTGCTTCACAGGCCACGCAGCCCGGGGAGCCTGGCAGGACCACCGAGGTGGGGCCAGCAGCGCCCTGCGATGCCCCTGAGTGCCAAGTATGTGCCTGGGAGAGGGCACTGCAGTGGACTTACAGACTAACACTTGACAGTCACCACAGTGATGACTCAGTGTCACCAGGAGAGGCTGGAGGGGGGGGGAGTTAGGGAAGGTGACTGGCTGCAGGGAGGTGACATTCAAGCTCAGACCCCAATGAGGAATGGGAGCAGCCAGTGGGGGGAGGGGGGGGAAACGGCCCCAGGCGAGGTAACAGCACAGTGAGGAGCAGGCGTGCTCTGTCTCCTTAGCTGCTACACTCTCTGAGCACAGCCTCTGTAAGGAGCTCCCTCCTGGCTCCTCGGGGCTTTGCGGACATGGCCGAGGCTTGTCTCACATCCCACCAGGCCTGTGACAAGGGCAACAGGACTTGGGTCAGGCTGACCGGGGCCTTGACCTCTCCGCCCTCACTAGTGAAGCAGGCATCAGCCACTTACTCTCGGGCACTGGGAGCACTCGGTGAGGTGAGCCCCGCAAAGGCCTGGCCAGGCGAGGCCCACGAGATGTGTCTCCTCTGATGAAGACACTGGGGACCTGAGGAGACTCAGCCACCAAAACGCTCCAACGCTGAGGAGGGCGAGCTCCAGCAGCGTCCCACAGCCCCCAGACCCAGATGAGAGGATACCATGTATCTATCCCAGAGAAAACAGCCCCCAGACCGAGATGAGAGGATACCATGTATCTATCCCAGAGAAAACAGCCCCCAGACCGAGATGAGAGGATACCATGTATCTATCCCAGAGAAAACAGCCCCCAGACTGAGAGGAGAGGATGCCATGTATCTATCCCAGAGAAAACAGCCCCCAGACTGAGAGGAGAGGATGCCATGTATCTATCCCAGAGAAATGAAACACCACGCGTCCACATAAAAGCTTGTACACCAATGTTCTGTTCGCAGCAGCATCCGTCATAAAAATGAAACAGAGAAAGCAGCCTGAATGTCCATCAACTGACGGAAGACGTATAAACGCACAGGTGTGGTGGGTCTCTGCAGTCAGAAGAAACGAAGCACTTCTCCATGCTACAGTGGGAACTAACCCTGATAACACTGTGCTGAGCGAGAGAAGCAGTCACAGAGAACTCCATCCTGCCTGAGTCCATTTATATGAAATGTCCGGAACAGGCAAAGCCAGGAGACAGAAAGGAGAGCGGTGAGTGCCGGAGATGGGGCGACCAGGAGAAACCAGGGACTGCTAACGGGCAGGGGTTTCCTTTCTGGGGTGATGAAATGTTCTAAAGTTGACTTGTGGTGATGGTCACACAACTCAGAATATACTAAAAACCACTAAACTGCATATTTTAATGGATGGACCGTGTGGCATGTGAATTACATCTGAGAAATAAAAGCCAAACGAAAAAACCCAACAACATGGTAAGTCAGACAGACACAGAGAGGAAAATGGAGAAACCCGAGCAGGGAAGGGAGGGTGAAAAGGGAGTGCTGGGCACAAGTGAGAAGGGGGGCTGCGACTGCAGGCGTGCAGTGGGGAGAGCCCTGTGGCAGCGACTCCTAGCAAGGCCGGGAGTGAAGTGAGGGTGAGGGCTGAGCAAAGACTGGGAAGAGCTGTCCAGAAGCGTGAACTTCAAGTGCAAAGGCCCTGGGGCAGAGACATGCTTGGCAAATGGAAAAACAGCTCAGAGGGCAGTGGCTGAATGGACTGAGGAGAACAGAGGGGAGGGGGAGGCGAGAGAGCAGGCTCAGGCCACGCTGGACCTCAAGGACCAGGTGAGGACTTGGAATCTTACTCTGACAGCGGCTCTGTCTTGCCACTACGGATTCTGGCTTTAGGCCCGCGCAGCCCGGGTAGAGGTGGGTGGAAGGGTGAAGCAGCCAGAGGAAAAGTGGGAGGGGGGGCTACACTCTGACGGGAGACCCTCAGATCCCCTCCCAGCACCCCAGCTGGCCCCAGCCAGGAGCCGGAAGTAGTAGCTGCAGACCTGAAGAGGAAGCTCACCCTGCTGGGCGTGTTGAAACACCCTGAGGAGTAAGGATTAGCGTCTGGGAACAAAAACCGGTATCAGATGTGGGCTCTCTCCCCTCCCCTTTGTGAGTCTGCCATGGGAATACTGAGCCAGGAAGCCCGAGGACCCTGGTGAGGCCTGGCAGGCCGGCTGGGAAAAGGCACTCGGAGCCCCCAGGCTCAGGTAACAGGCATCTTCCCAGGCTCAGGGCAGCGCTCACAGGGTCAGGGCTGGGCCTCCCTCTTACTTCCACAGGGCTCTAAACACACACTATTAAATGCCACCACTCCCAAGGGAGGAAGCTCACAGCCTCACCCTGGCCCAGCCCAGGAGGTCACAGCAAGGGCAAAATACACAGCAGGTGTGCACCTGGAACTCTTCAACACTGAAAGCTGGGTGCATCAGGGTTCAGTTACAGAGGGGGAAACTGGGGCTCAGATGGCTGAGTAACTCACTCCCAGTCACAGAGCAGAGGAGCAGAGCCCGTGTCCCCAGGCCCATGTGTGTCCAGAGCCCGTGTCAGAGCCAGAGACGGCACAGACAGGACTCAGACTTGCAGCTGCCCCCAGAGCTCCTCTGGAGAGAGGGCGCTGAGCACCCCCAGTCAGGTCGCACAGGGTCCCAGGCACAAAACAGGGAAAGTGAGGGAGATGAACGGGGCGGGGAGCAAGGCAGGAATGAGGGTGCCAATCAGTGGGCATGAGCCCAGGGTGGGAGCTGGCCAGGCCAGGTTTCAGGAAGTCTCAGGAACCTGATTCACTCAAAAACTTTTTATTAAGCACTTACTAAGTGCCAAGTACTGCTGAGCCCTAGGGACTTAAACAGTGAACAAAACTAAGCCCTGCCTTCAGGAGTCTTATATTCTGGCAGTGGGTAGGAGACGCACAAAACAAGGCAAACACATCAGACGCTGGTGGTGCTATGGAGGGAAAGGAACCAGGGAAGGAGGCAGGCTGTGCACAGGTGGGACAGGTGTTAACAGGAAGGTGATATCTGAGCAAGGAGCTGGAAGGGGTGAGAGAGTGACCTATGCAGATAACTGAGTGAGAGCAGTCCAAGCACGAGGAACAGAAAGTGCAGAGCGGGGGGGGGGGGGGGGGCTGTGCCTGATGTGTTTAAGAAAGCACACGGAGGCCAGTGTGGCCACAGCAGACTGAGAGGGACAGTGGTGGGAAGCGGCACTGGAGAGGGAATCATAGCCCCAAATTTACAAAGGGGCCATCTGGAGGTACTTGCAATCCCAAGCATCCACACATGCACAAGCCAGTAGGGGAGAACGCAGAGAAGAAACAAGGATATAGCCTGACCTGTGGTGGCACAGTGGATAGAGCATCGACTTGGAACGCTGAGGTTGCGGTTTGAAACCCTGGCTTGCCTGGTCAAGGCACATACAAGAAGCAACTAATACAAGTCGATGCTTCCCATTCCTCCTACCCTTTAACCCCCTTTCACTCTCTTCCCCTCATTCTTTCCTCTATCTAAAATCAATAAACAAATTTTTTTTTTTTTTTTTTTTTGTATTCAGTGAGAAGGGTAGGCATAAAGAGACATCCACATGTGCCTCAAATAGGATCCACCTAGCAAGCCCTCTAGGGGGTGATGCTCTGCCCATCTGGGGCATTGCTCCATTGCTCAGCAACCGAGCTCTTCTTAACACCTGAGGTGGAAGCCATGGAGCCATCCTCAACACCTGGGGCCAACTCATTTCAATCAAGCTATGGCTGCAAGAGAGGAGAGGGAGAGAGAAGCTCGAGAGGGGGAGAGGTGGAGAAGCAGATGGGCGCTTCTCCTGTGTGCCCTGACAAGGAATCAAATCTGGAATATCCACACGCTGGGCCAACGCTCTACCACTAAGCCAACTAGCCGGGGCAATAAATAAAATCTTTGAAAAATTTAAAAAAAGAAATAAAGATATAGTAGGGGTGGGGCATTGGGCCCTTTTCTTTTTTAACTGGAAGTATCAGTTGTGACTTTTTTTAAAAGCATGCCTAGGGGAAAGATCAACTCCTCTGAGAGTCCTCTAATTGCAATGAGGTCAGAGGCCAAAGCCCCTGCGGGACCAACTCCCGGAACAGCAGAGGCCACGGAAGCAGTCCAAGACCAGGCTGCGTGAGGTGACTACAGGGCCTTCACCTTCATTTCTGTCCAAGAATTATCTCTGTAAGTTAAATTTAAATTAAAAAATGAAAAAAGGCCCTGGCCAGTTGGCTCAGCGGTAGAGCATCGGCCTAGCGTGCGGAGGACCGGGTTCGATTCCCGGCCAGGGCACACAGGAGAAGCACCCATTTGCTTCTCCACCCCCACCCCCTCCTTCCTCTCTGTCTCTCTCTTCCCCTCCCGCAGCCAGGGCTCCATTGGAGCAAAGATGGCCCGGGCGCTGGGGATGGCTCTGTGGCCTCTGCCTCAGGCGCTAGAGTGGCTCTGGTCGCAACATGGCGACGCCCAGGATGGGCAGAGCGTCGCCCCTTGGTGGGCAGAGCGTCGCCCCATGGTGGGCGTGCCGGGTGGATCCCGGCCGGGCGCATGCGGGAGTCTGTCTGACTGTCTCTCCCCGTTTCCAGCTTCAGAAAAATGAAAAAAAAAAAAAAAAATGAAAAAGGTTGAGAAGTTAGAAGGGCTGGTCAAAAGCAAAAGAAATTTGAGGCCTTGACTGGGTGGCTCAATGGCTAGGGTGTCATCCCAGTGCACTGAGGTCGAGGGTTCGATCCCCATCAGGGCACATATGAGAAGCAGCCAATCAGTGCATAACTAAATGGAACTAAGTAGAACAATGAGTTGATGCTTCTCTTTCTCTCTGTCCCCCTTTATCCCTCCCCCCCTTAAAAAAAAAAAGGAATGTGAACCTCCATCTACCAGAGGCCTGGACCTACCCTGCCCTCTCAGCAGGACCCAGAGGCCTGGGCCTACCCCTGCCCTCTCAGCAGGACCCAGAGGCCTGGACCTACCCCTGCCCTCTCAGCAGGACCCAGAGGCCTGGGCCTACCCCTGCCCTCTCAGCAGGACCCAGAGGCCTGGGCCTACCTTGCCCTCTCAGCAGGACCAGCCCCCTTGGGAAGAGATGAAGGCTCTCACCCTCCCTGGCCTGAGGCTGCAGGGCCTGGGCCTCCAGCTCCATGCTGCCTGCCAACGACAGGTAATTACAGAGCCTGGGTTTTCAGAGCAGCTTCAGGGGAGTCTCGTGTTTAGCTTTAAGATATACAATTAGACGTCCAAACCCCAGAGAGGCAGGGCGAGCCCTCCACCCACCGCAGCCTACTGTGGCCGTCAGAGGGGTGGAATTCAGCTATTTCTGGGCGGTCCTGAAATAGAGCGGAGCACCCCCCCAGTCCGGTGTCCTCAGGACAGGACTCCCTTGAAGCTCCCATGGCCCCGGACCAGGGCCTCTAGTCCCCATCCACAGACACTCTGGGTACTGGCTCCGTCCTGTAGACGACAAGGGGTCAGTGCAGTGGGAGCCACCTCCTGGCCACAGGCTGCCACGCCTCCAGGGTCCTGGCAGACAGGGATCATTCAGGGCCCCTCCCAGAGCTGACATGAGAGCGAGCAAAGGCTCAGTGTGCAGGGCTGGCAGCGGTCACAGAGGCAGAGTCAGGAGAAGGGAACCCAGGGCATCAGTGGGGCAGCCCAGGACACAGGTTCCACGGAGATCCCATGCCCACCCGCAGCGCTCCACCTTCCGGGCGGCCCGGCTGCGAGTTCTCATCTCCATGTCTGTCTGGTCAGCAGTGCCTGTCCAGCACGGAGCTCTGTGTGGCCACAGCAGGAAAGGGCTCATCAGACTAAAGTCAACAGTGAAAAGTCCTTGCCTTGTCACAAACGCAGATTCCCAGGCCCTGCCAGAGCTGCAGGCTCTGTAGGGCAGGGTTTTTCCACCTCTGCACTAGTGACATTTTGAACAGGACAACTGTCTTTTTCAGGGGCGTCCCAGGCATTGCAGGGTGTTCAGCAGCATCCTGCCAGTAGCACAACTCCAGCTGTGACAACCGAAAAGGTCTCCAGACATTGCCAAATGTTCCCCCAGGGAAAGGGGGGGACAAAATCACCCCCAGTTGAGAACAGGCCTTTTAAAAAAATGTCTGTTTTATTGACTTTAGAGAAAGAGGAAGAGGGGGAGAGAGACAGGAATATCAAACTGTTCCTGTGTGTGCCCTGACGGGGATGAAACCGGCAACCTCTGCACTCCAGAACAATGGTCAACCAACCGAGCTATCTGGCCAGGGCTGAACTAAACATTTTAAACAAGCTTCCAAGGGATTCTGGGCAGGACCTGGGCACCCGGCTAAGAAAAGGTATACCCCCAGAACTGAGTGGGACGCCAGGGACCTCCCAGCCTCAGCTGTGCTCCTGGGTTCCTAAAGGACTGGTCCCTGATTCCTCCCGTTCGGCCCCTATAATGAGAGCTAACTAGAACAAGGCTCCACCACAAGTCCCTCCCACCAGCTGGTGGACCCCGGGGGGCTGACAGCAGCCAGCCTGCACCCCCCCAGCCACACCCACTCTGTGATCTCCCAGCCCTCCGCCAGGTTCCTGGAGAAGCGAGGGGTCCTGGTGATGCAATCCAGGCTCCTGGCTGATGAAACCCAGGCAGGGAAAGGCAAGAGGCTAATAAGGAAACAATTTAAATTGACAACATCTGCGTGTGCTTCCCCAAAGAGAAGAAAGCACAGCCGCCTGGGGAGGGGCCCACCGGGAGGGGCCCACCCTGGGGAGCAGCCTAGGCGTCCATCCAGGGGCTGCAGGGCGGCAGAGCCTCACCCCGCGCCGGGCCAGCGTGGCAGCTCAGCAGCATCTGACTCCTGCCAGGAATCCGGGCCGTGTGCAGGGAGCAGCTTGTTGCAGTTCTACACAGCCAGCCCCCCCTCGGGCGACACCATGAGGCAGCAAGTTCCTAGAAGCCAAGCCGCTCTCCGCTCGAGACTGGAGCGGCTCAGAGGAGCCACCTGGCACCCCAACACCCTTCTCTGCTCTCCTGCCAAAAATGTGAGCCCGGAGGGTGGCCGGGGGATTGGTGGGTGGGCTGGGAGTAAAGGTTATGGGCAGCAAGTGAGCTGTGAAAGTAGAGTGATTGGCACACTGGGAGCTTCAGCAACTCCAAATGAGAAAAGGGGTCAGGCGTGGTGAGGAAGCATCGAGATAAGCAGGAAGGATTCTGGAGTCATGTGCACGTGTTCGATCCTGCCACTCACCAGCCCGGTAACCTCGAGACAGGTCACAACACCCAAAGCGGGCAGGTGCCGGCTTCCTGTTTCACAGACACAGGCACACAGCCTCCATGTTCCGTCTTCCGCTCCCAGGGTCAGGCTGGGAGGCAGCTTCCCCACCACCCAGGAGAAAGCATGGGTGCCCTTCTCACTTGATGCCAGCAGGCACTCCCTCTCGCTCTCACAGCCCAAGGGGGCAGCACGCTGTCAGAGGGATCGAAAGTAAACTGCTTGCTTTGATGAAGTACTGGTCCACACTGTGCACCCAGGCGAAGGCCCCTACCACCCTGTGGGACCCAGCCTGGCTTCTATATCCCGGCACCCTCCCAGGAACCAGGTGCTGCTGAAGCACTAGCTCTCTGCAAGCACAGCCACAACCCACTCCACAGGTGAGCAAACTAGCACTCAGGGAGGACACAGGTCACACAGGAGGTGAGGGATGGTCTGTACCCTCATCCCGTCTTGCAGGATGTCTGGGAAAATGCACCCAGACATCAGTCTCGGGGGACTGTGCATCAATGTTCCTGTGCTCTGTGGACTGACCCTTCACCGCAAGTCTCAATACCAGGGAAGAGGCAGCCCTGAGGCCAGGCTTACATTACAAACAGGGCAGTGACTGGGTCAGAGTGCATGGTCACAGAGATGGCACTAGGCCAAACCTATCGAGAACTGCGGATGTCAGAACCAAACCAGGCCAATCGGGGTCGGAGGGAGACACAGGAAAGTGTTCCTGTAGAAATTAGGAACGTCAGCTTCCTGCCTCCCGAGCACTTCCTACTTCTGAGGCACTTACCTGAGAGCTCTCCCTGCCTGCCTCCCGGAATCCGGACCCCCACCCATGGGGGTGCCGTCACCCCCATGTCACAAGTGGGAAAACAGGCCCAGAGCACAGAAGCCACCTGCCCCAGGTCTGGCTGGAAGAGGACTATAACCTGAACCCACTGCTGTCCTACCTCTTTCAAACTAGGCCTCCATCAGAGTTGAGCTAGGTTGGAGGTTCTAGAAATTCAAAGCAAGATACACAGCTGAGCTGTAGCAGCAATTTCCCCTCCTCCCAGATACACAACTGCAGAAAACACAGAACTTCAGGGTTGGCTGTGCTCAGGGGATTTCCCTTCCTGAGTCCCTGAGACTCCCTGCAGGCGTCCTGACAAAGCATGCATGTGGGAGACAGGGAGGCCGGATGGACACTTTGACCTCTCTAGGCCTCAGTTACTATTCCACCCATCTCCTGGGGTTGCTGAGAGGCCTCATGAAACGAGGCCAGGAACATACCCAGAGGAGACTCATGCTGAATGGGAGACACGGCTCCCTCTGGCACAAGTGACTGAGACAGATGGCCCAGAAGGAAGCCAGGCATACAGGCCCTGGCTGAGACCCCATTCTCCACTCCAGAACCCTGGATCAGGACACTTCCCCGGGCCTTGAACCTGGATGTCCCAGGAGGTAGACTGATAGGTGTCTTAGGCATGCCCGGGCCACTCCTGGCTGACTCATGCCTGAGTGGTGTTTGAATCACTCCAGAAAGGGAAGAGGCCAAAGGGAGGGATCCATATTCCCAGAGCCTGGTTCCTCAAATGGCTGGACTCAAGTCACAGGGATGTCCCTGTCCTCTTGAGCCCCTTCCCAATCCCATAGCCTTTCCTGAGAGCACCCTCCCCCCAACGACTGCAGCTAGACAAATTACTTCCCCTTCTGGGCCTGGGTCTTAGGTACTGGAAAAACAGAACAAGGCTCCTGTGTCCTGGAGCACGAAGGTCCTAGAGGCCCTTGTTTCACTCGCTGCAGGGTGGTGCCTAGCACATAGCAGGGGCTCAGTCAGCAGCTGACGACTTAGTGACCTTCACAGCCCTGCTCCCAACAAGGACTGCCCTTGACATCTTGCAGATACGTCCACCTCCAGGAAAAGCGCCTGCCAGCTGAGGCCAGGCCATGTCCTCTAGGTCTCTGCAGAGCCTGGGGTCAGGGGTCACTGCGCTGGCTGACCTACCGCCAGGTGCTCCCACCGCTCCACACAGCACTCCCCATGGTCCCCTGGGCTTCTGAGGTGACCAGGGAATAATCAGGGACCGCGCAGCCAGAGTCACATCTCACAGAGCCAACACAGGCTCAGGCCTGTTTTTGTAGCCATCTTCCGAGATTCCAACCACAGGACAAAGGGCTCAGGGTCAGGTGGGACCACGAGGCCCTGACTTACTAATCTCTACCTTCCCCCTGGATACCTGATTCTCTTGCAGACTTACGGACTGACCCTGGGCTGATCGCTGCTTCTGTCGTTCACTTACTCCACACACTAACTGAGCACTTACTTCAAGCCCAGCCCGAATGAGACACTGGAGAGACATCTAGAATAAGCCTGGGCCTCCATCTTGCCTGTATCCCAGATGGTCATGGCCATTCTCACCCAGGTCCATGTGATTCCTCCTCAGCCAATAGGAAACCCTTGAGAGGTGCTGGAGCCAGGGTCAGGCCTCCTCTTGGCGTGCAGGGAAAATGCCCAGTCAGTCATAGGCCTGTCCCCAAAGTGAGGGGCCAGGTCCAGAGCAGGCAGAAGAGGTTGCTGCCTCCCTCCCCGCTGTGCTCAGCACTTCTCTCTGGCTCATGGGCCCCAAATCAGAGACCGTAGCTGTCGTACCCATTGCTGGGCCCAGTGCCCGTGCAGAGCCAGGGCACAGCCTGACTCTAATCACAAATGTCTGCTGAAGGGTGAACCACAGGAAGAGAGAAGAGAATTAAAGGGAGAGAGAGAGGAATGTGGACCTTTCCCTACCCTTGGGTCTCCTCCAAAAATTGCCCTAGGTTAATACCAACTCTGCCAGCCTTTACTGAGCACTTACTGTGCCAGGGAGCTATGCTGGGTACATAATAGGTGTTAACTCATTTAATCCTAGCACCAAGAAGGAGCTTATTCCCCCACTTCACAGACGAGGAGAGTGCGGCGCAGAGACCCTGTGGTCTGGCAGCCTCAGGAGCCCGCCCGCCCTCTGAACTCCAAGCCCCACAGCCCAGCAGCCCAGGGTTTGCAAGGGGCAGAAGGAGAAGCCCCAGCTAAAGAAGACCGTTGGTAGCTGCTAAGATGCCTTACGGCCTCATAAACATGTTGGGAGGGTTCAGGCCACTCGCCACAAAGACCCTGGGAAGCCCCAAGGACTTCCTGGAGGCCCCAGGAACCCGGGAAAGAGCCTCACTTGTCTAGGACTCTGGCGGCCAGCGCAGCACAGGCGCACAGCATCCCAAGGCTGCTCCGACACTGACGAGCAAACAGCGTCCGGGCGCAGCCCGCAGATCCTCCCAACGGTCCCTCGGTCCCTCATAGCCAGCCCCCAACAAGCAGGCCTCTACCCTTCCAGACATGACTGCCATCTGACAAAGATGACATCATCTGACTTGTACCAGGATGGGTAGTTTTTATCAGCGTGCTGCTGAACTGTATATAAATGGCATCACACAGCACATCTCGTCTCCAGCTTCCTCCCCTCAGCACTGTTTGTGACATTCGGCCCTGCTGTGAGTAGAGGCAGCTTGTTCATTCTCACTGGGCACAGGAGGCTCAAGTTTGTAATTGTCCCATGACGACAAAGGTGGGAAGCCAACCCTCTAAGCTGACAGCCACCTCCCCTTTTGGCACCTGAAGCCACAGGTGGCCACCCCCTCCCCATTGTCCTTGGTGGTTCTAAAATAGAAATGTGATTGACATCCTCTGTGGCCACCCTCAGATAAGGTCACAGCCCCTTCCCGTGGCCTTCCCCAACTCCAAGCCTCCAGGAACCAGCACAAGGGGCTCCCCCAGCACAGAAGATGCTCAGGAAGTCGCCCTGGGGGGCCAGGGGCAGGGGAGCCGCAGGTGTGCTGCCCTGTCTGCAGAAAAGCCCAGCGCTGTCAGAGGAAGTGGTGGGAAGGAGGGCGCTTTGCATGAGAACAGGACCCAGACTTCCGCCCTCCCAGCACCCTCCCCAGGACCGTCCAAACCTCCCTGCAGGTTTAGTCTGCTTGCAGCTGCCAGGTGCCTGGCCCGGTGCTGATCAGGTGCCCGGGTCTCAAGTAGCTTTCCCACCCCTGTATGAGCACCTGTACCCCATTTAGTGGAGGCAGAAGCCAAGGCTGAGAAGACAAGTCACCCGGGCAGCCCAGGCCCCCTCCTCCTCTGCATCCCGGACAGAGGGCCCACCCAACACAACCGGGCAGTGCCCCCAGCTGCCCGCGACTCAGGCGGTCCTCGGGCAAAGGCTGCTCCTGACACAGGCTGATACCTCTGGCACCAGTGGAGAGGGGCTGGACCCCTGCAGCTGGCAGCAGCCAGCTCACAGTCCAGCACCATCAGTGCCCACACTGGTCCAGTGCCAAAGAGAAAATGTCCCAGCCCTGCACCAGTGCCAACCAGTGGAAGGAAGCACCAGGACTAAGATACAACAGAGGCCACTCCTGCCCACAGTGTGGGAAGGAGCCAAGAGGCATGAATGGGGATTGTAATGTCCTGAGATGAGGGCCCACAGTGAGTGTGCAAGGCCAAAGAAAGCCAGAGAAGGCTTTCTGGAGGAGGCAGCCCTTGCACTGAGCAGTTCAGCTAGATCCAGGGTCGGGAAGCTTTTTGGCTGAGAGAGCCATGAACGCCACATATTTTAAAATGTAATTCCGTGAGAGCCATACAACGACCCGTGTACGTTACACATTATCCAATAAAAATTTGGTGTTGTCCCGGAGGACAGCTGTGATTGGCTCCAGCCACCCGCAACCATGAACATGAGCGGTAGGAAATGAATGGATTGTAATACATGAGAATGTTTTAAATATAAATAAATATATATATATATATTTATTTATTTTTTAAATATAAAAATATATATATATTTATTATTTTTTTTTCTGAAGCTGGAAACGGGGAGGCAGTCAGACAGACTCCCGCATGCGCCCGACCGGGATCCACCCGGCACGCCCACCATGGGGCGACGCTCTGCCCACCAGGGGGCAATGCTCTGCCCATCCAGGCATTGCTCTGTTGCGACCAGAGCCACTCTAGCGCCTGGGGCAGAGGCCATGGAGTGATCCCCAGTGCCATCTTTTGCTCCAATGGAGCCTCGGCTGCGGGAGGGGAAGAGAGAGACAGAGAGGAAGGAGAGGGGGAGGGGTGGAGAAGCAGATGGGCGCCTCTCCTGTGTGCCCTGGCAGGGAATCGAACCCGGGACTTCTGCACGCCAGGCCAACCCTCTACCACTGAGCCAACCGGCCAGGGCCAGAATGTTTTATATTTTTAACGTTATTATTTTTTTTATTAAAGATTTGTCTGCGAGCCAGATGCAGCCATCAAAAGAGCCACATCTGGCTCACGAGCCATAGGTTCCTGACCCCTAAGCTAAAGAAGGGGGGGGGGGGGGTTTGAGGACGAGGCAACTGCAGAAGCCAAAAACAAGAGTGTGATGGAGGCGAGGGTTGCCAGCAGGGCCAGGGCCTCCCTGGCTGAGGGACTGGTCTCTCGCACCCGCCCCGGCCTTCCACCGGCCTTCCACCCCATGCAGCGGGCTGTCTGCCGGAGCGGGTCCCCCAGCTGAATGTGCAGAGGGTCTCCTCCTATAGGCAGGAGCCTCCCAGCCCGCCCGCCCACCCAGTGGGCGCACCCCAGTGACCCCACTGGGGATGCTGAGCTCCAGTGGGAGGCCCTGCCCCTCAGATACCAGGTCTGCTCCTCACCTGCCCCAACCCCTCCAGAGGGCAGACAGAGGGCCCCTTTGAGAAGTCCGCTCACCCCACAGTACCCCAGTCAGTCCTGGCCCACAGGGAAAGGCTGCCATCACAGAGGGCCAACCAAGGTGCTCCATCCAGCCCACAGCCGTGACTCTGCCCAGGGACAAGAGGACAAACCGCAGCAAGTTCCATGCTTCTACGTTGTGCCAGGAGCCGAGCTGGACGCCTGACAGGCATTATCTCACTGTGTCCTTGCCAGAGCTCTGTGAAGCAGGCACCAGCAGCCCCACTGGGTAGGCTTAGGGACCAAGTGCCCTGCCCAAGGTCACACAGGCAGCAGAAGGCAAAAGCAGGACAGGAACGTGCTCCTCAGGCCTGTGTGGGGGCAAGGCACCAGCCTGGTCGAACAGGCCAGAAACCCTGCATCGGCGCGCCTTCCGCCCAGCGCTGGAACAGTCTGGCTGGGAGGGCCGCGGGCTTGCCACTCCTGGTTGACATCTGGGAAGGGTGGTGTGGCAGGTGGTTCCAGGCCTGCATGGGAGAGCTGTTCCAAGCCCAGGATGCCGAAAGAGGTTGAAAGCAGAGACCCAGGGTTTGCAGACACCTAGGCCAGGCACGGCTGGGCAGGTTCCAGCCTCACTCACCAAGGTCACCAAGAGCATAGGGGCCTCGTGAAGGGTCACAGAGCCCATCTGGGGCCTTGGACACAGGTGTGGTGTCCTCACAACACAACGTGCTTGCCAGGCAAGGTAGATAATGAAGAGAGACCCCTCCCCTCACTCCACCTTAGTTCCAGGTCTCTTTCTAAGAAAATCTGATGCCTCCCCTGGCTCCAGTCTTTCTATGGAGTCGGGGTGAGATGAGATAAACCTATAGTGTCATCGGGGGTTTCTCTGCCTGTCCCGAGCAGCAGGTGAGCGAGCACAGGTTTCCCCACGTGGCAGTCATCGGATACCGCACACCAAGGCCCCAGGTTCCCGAGGCCCAAGAACAGACACGCCGGCAGCAATCACAAGGCCCAGAGCTTCCTGAATGCAAGTCAGGACTTCCAGGTACTAAACAAGCAAGTTGCAAAGGCACCGTGGGCCCCTGGCCACCCCAGACAAGCAGGGCCCACAGAAACAGTGTGGATGCTGCCAAGAACCCCAGGCCAGAGTACCACCAGGACAGAGCTCGAAGTGAGGAACAGGTCTCAGGGAACAGCCTTGACTCCCCAGAACCAGATCACCTCAGGCCAGCGCTCTGCCAGTGCCAGGCTGGAGGGCAGATCCTGGGGCTACCGGGCTGGCACCTGCCAATGCTGTAGCACGTGGTTGCAAAGGCCAGGTCCAAGGCACAGGCCGTGTGGCTTCAGGTTTCACCAAGGGCACCAGCAACATGGTCTGACCCCAAGAGAAGCCAGCGGCTGGCCTGATGCCACTGCCGGGCCACTGGGGGTGGCCTGAGGCCTGCTAGCAGGACTTCTCTCCACAGGCATCTACCTCCACATGCCCCGACTACACATGGAAGGCCCTCCACAGCTTCCCCAGGGGCCAGGCTGGCCTGAGGAAGACCAGGGAGGCAGACCACGGTCTGGGATCTGAGGGCGGGCAGTGGGATCAGGAGAAGCCTAGAGCAGGCAGCCCACGGAGAAGGGAGCAGCAAAGCCCCTTAGGCCAAAAGCTGCCATGTGACACTTGCCAGATCTTCCAATTTAAGAGACTCCAAAAGTCTTATACTTTTATGTTGTCAAAAACTATTAGGACACGCCTTACCAGGTGGTGGCGCAGTGGATAGAGTGTCGAACTGGGATGGGGAGGACCCAGATTCGGGACCCCGAGGTCGCCAGCTTGAGCGTGGGTTCATCTGGTTTGAGCAAAGCTCACCAGCTTGGACCCAAGGTCGCTGGCTTGAGCAAGGGGTTACTCGGTCTGCTGAAGGCCCGCGGTCAAGGCACATATAAGAATGCAATCAATGAACAACTAAAGTGCCACAATGAAAAACTAATGATTGATGCTTCTCATCTCTCTCTGTTCCTGTCTGTCTGTCCCTATCTATTCCTCTCTCTGACTCTCTTCTGTCTCTGTAAAAAACAAACAAACAAAAAAACTATTAGGACACAAAAAATAATAATAAAATCCCGGCTACTTTTGGCTACAGTACACCCTCTGAACTTCAATTTTCTGGCAACCAACCAAGTGCTAGATGTGGTGGCAAGCACTTCAAGACAAAGAAACCCTCCTGCCCACACTGCCTGCCACTACCCAGACAACACAACTCAGGCCCCCTTCATCTTCTCCACCGGCAACCAACAGCCACCAGCCTAACTGGCAAACCAGGCCACACTGCTGCCCTGGCTAGATCCCCACGGTCAGGGACGGTCCAGCCCAGCCACCTTCCCACATCTTCCTTCACTCCAGCCCCTCCCAGCCCCTCTCTGCACCCAACCATGCCAACCCCTTGCCTAGACCACTGACCAAGTCCCTTGTAGCAGGGGCCTCTACCCTAAAGTCTCTCCAATCTATCCAACCTCTCTCGAATCCAATCCCCCTTGGCCTTCCAAGATCCTCTGAAGGGCCACTTCCACAGGGAAGCCCTGCTCCCTATTTCAATGATGTGTCCCATTATGAGACCATGAGCTCCACGAAGTCAAGGACTGTGTCCAGCATAGGGTATGCCCAATCAACAGCTGTCAAACAAACAGACGGATGACAGGTCAGAAATGCCTTCCCCAACTAGTGTGCCAGGACAGAATCCTGGGAGGACTCTCCCAGACCTGCCTAGCTCTGACATCCCCGTGATGCCCACCGGGTGCACTGCCTGCCGAGCTCCATGGAAGCAGGGCTGTCTGGTCCCACTCACCAAGGAAAGCCCAGGACCACGGCGGTGCTCAATAAATGTGTCCTCCTCCCTCCCCACACTCTCAGTCTCCAGAGTTCCTGCCCGCCTTGGGGTCCCACAGCACCTCCACATCCCCGCCCCCTCAGGCCCCACGGACAGACACCAAGCTGCGTGTGAGAGCAGCCTCTCAGGGCAGCAGATTCCAGGGGCAGTTAGCAGCCTTTTCCAAGGTGGGAGGGAGGAGGAAGGCCTTGGAGAAGCAGGGGCCCTGCCAAGCCTGTGGTGTGTTTGCAGAGGTCTCTAGGCACAAGGCCTCCAGCTGCAGAGCTGACCTGTCCAAGGCCTTCTTCATGCCCCTCCAGAATCCCAAACATCCCTCTGAGACCACCCACCCCAGCTGGTTCAACGTCCGGCTCATGGAGGAAAGGCAGCACCTGGACTGGGAGCCGGTGTGACCTCTTCCGACAGGTTGCCCAAATAAAAATCCCACCGAGGAGACAACTGAAGATTCAAAGCTGCCAAAGAAACAAAGGAAGGGAAGGTGTCTCCCAAGTCACACAGTCTGCTTCTTGGACTGTCTGGCATCCAGGTCCAGAGTAGGAGGAGCCCCTCCTGTCCTGCTGGCCCTGCCTGGCCCTTTAATGCAAAAGAGAGTACAAAGGCACAGGGGACAGAGGTCAGGGCCAGATCAGAATCCACCCAGCTGTGCCCTTAACTCCTCCCACAAAGAGACCTGAACAAGTGATCTCTCTGCCCCAAGCCTCAGTTTCCTCATCTATTGGCTGAAAAGGTGCTCTCTGCCTGTCTTCTCCAGAGAGGACTTGCTGTAAGGTAAATCAACCCCTTCCCTCCCTGACTCCCTCCCTCCCCTGGCACTGCCAGCCACGTGCATGGGGAAGGCCACCGGCCCAGTGCCAGCTGGACGCAGAGACCTCTCAAGATGTTTGGGATTCTGCCTGCCCGAAAGACAGACTGGCTCGAGGCTGGAAACCTGCTCCCAGCCCACCCTGGGGAGACCACAGCCTGGCCCACTGCTTCCAGACTCCGCAGACTTGGCTGGGACTCTGCATCCCCCATGGAATCCCTGGGAAAGCCTCCCAGATGCCATTTGGATGCACCCGCTTAGAAGGCCTCCAAGCAGGGTCCTTGGCACATGCTCACTGTACCACAGTGCCAGTCCATGCCTGGCCCCAAATCCATGGCAGTGACTTAAGCCCCACACCCATCTATGCCCCAGAGGCTCCTTATCTAGCTCAGTGCCTAGAAAGTATCCATATCTGGAGTTCCCTGTACCCTCCAACCCACTGAAAAGAACCTTCTTCAAAGGTCTGGGACAGCACATGAGGCTGTAGCTGCGTCCAGCTCTCTACTACCAAGGTAAGGCAGGACTCGGGAGCTGGACCAGCCCAAATTTAAATCACAGCCTGTCCCTCCCTAGCTGAGTGACATGGGCCCATCACTTCAGGTCTCCTCATCAGCTAACGTGGTGGTTCGAAGACCATTCATTCGAGATGCTCAGTAGGTGCCTGGCATTTAGTACATGCACCATCAATGGCAGTTTAATTCCTAACAATAAAAGGGTTATTTTTCCAATTAAATGACCAGCTGGGTGACCTATGGCATGTGGCTTCACCTCTCTGGCCTTTGTGCCTCTCCGAATGTCCAAGAAGATTAAAGGACATACCATTTGCAAAACTCTCAGCACGGCGCCTGGCACATAGCATAGGCACTCAGGACGCAGTCGCTGTGAGGATTATGGTTTGTAAGGAAGCCTTAGAAAGATGCTGCTTGGGAACAGGGCAATGAACCACCTGTACTACCTGCTCAAAGTGGGTCAGGCTGAAGCTGTGTACCCAGCTGTTGCCATGGCACCCAATACATAGGGAAACATTCCAACTAGGAAGGCGGTGCTGCATGGGTGGGGCCTCGAGCCTGCTTCTCTCAGATACCACCCATGCCTCCACCGCCACCAGTTTCTGGGCTACCTCAGGGGTCCCTGGCATTAGGGCAAGTATGCTACTGGATCTTGGTCCAGGATCTAGGCAAGTCTCATCACTCCTAACCCTACTGTCACTCCAAAACATTGGAGCCTGTCCATCTGGGGGGTGGGCTGTGAGGTGGGGCTGCCAGGGTAGATGGGATGGGAGCCGAGGAGAAAAAGACTCCAGAAACCCCTCTCTCGTAAACAAAATCCAAAGCGGCTCGAAAGCAGTCTCAGACCCCAATGTTAATGTCTGTCCCCAGTCACACCCGCACAGCAGCAAACAGGCACCCAGAGCCCAGGAAGTGCCAGCTTTGGGGGCTCGATGTCAGCTCCTTCCTCCTCAGCCCCACTCAGGTTTCTTCCAGAACGAGGGCTGGGAAAGGCTCTTTGGGCTTGGCCGGGTTCAGGGAACACATGGCCCCGTGCCAGGAGGGAAGAAGGGGAGGCAGAGGTGAAATCCAGCAGCTGTGGGCCCAGACCTGGAACTTTCCAGACTTTCCCAGATGAAGGGGAAGGTTTAGAACAATGGAAAGGCTGACAGGTAGGGTGACAGAGGTCTTGGGGACTGGGAGGTCATGCGAGAGAGACCTCAGCCAGGGCTGAGTACCAACTCCTCAGTGGGATCCAAGACCCCGGCCCCTCCCCCAGCTCCCATGTAGGCCCCCTGCTGACTCCTGCTGGTCTGCTAAAACCTGGGAGGGGCTAGGGGCAGGAGTCCCTCTACCATAGAGACCACACCGCTGCGACTTTTTGCTGAGCCAGAGCGGCATATACATTATCCATTATCATTATCGATTAACTATATCCCTTACAACTCTAGCTGTGAGTATGACCTCTCCCATTTCACAGAAGAGAAAACTAAGGCTCAAAGGCAGAACAGGATAGTAGTTAAAAGGAGATCCTGAGTTTGAGTCTGAGCTCTGTTGTATTAACTCAGGCAAATTACTCCCTCTCAGATCTTCAGTTTCCACCTCTATAAAATGCAGATAATAAACCCTACAAGCCCCCCCCCCCCCAATCCAGTCTCCACCCTGCATCACAAAACAGACAAAGAGCTAAGTGAAAGGTGCTAGGAAAATGGGGAGCACAGTACGAATAATTGCTGGCTGTTGGAATCACAGAGGTTAGGTAACTTGCCCAAAGTCACCCAGCCAGTGAGTGGTCGACCCCAAGCCCTAACTGTGAGCACAGCCCTTTCCTTGAAACCTTGGACTGCTGTGCGGGTGGCCCCGGGCTAACAGGCTTCCTAAGCAACCACATATATACACACCATCCCACTTCCACCAGCCACCCCTCAGCAAAGGACAGCCTTTGTCTGAATTCCTCAGATAAACAGCTCCCAGCAGACTGGAGAACCTCCAGGCCTTAATGGGCCCAAATGCACCCAAAAAGTGCCCCACCCTGTCCACACCAGAGATTCCCCAATCCGGGTCAGGCTGTATGGCTCTCCTCGCCTCCTACCAACAGAACATTCGACCACGAGATTACATCCACCAGGTCTCCAAATAAGCCTAGCTCAGTTAGTTGACAGTGGCCTCCGGAGAGGTCCCTGGCAATCCACTTCCTCTTCCTGGGCCTCAGTTTCTCTCTCTGTTAACAGGCACCCCAGCTCAGAACCGTGATGCTGCTCCAGCTAACAGCCCACAGAGAGGCCTAAGGAGCAGAGAAACAGCCCAGGGAAGGAAACCCGTGTGTCGCTGCCACTGGGTCAGGCCTTGCGCTGCTTCCTATCTACTGAGACATCTCCACAAGTCCTGACAGAGACCCGTACTGGCCCCAGAAAGTGACAGAGTTAGGACTCAAACCCCCATCTGTCAAACTCTAAGGCACTCTGCCAGGCAGGCCATGACTATGGGACCCCAGATGGGCCCAGTCAGTGGGTGCAGCTTGGGAACTCAGTCGCCCTCATCAGTGAGCTGGGCAGCTGGACCTGCAGGTTGGGGAACACAAAACCAAAGTTGATCAAGCCTCTTTCAGAGGGCTGCAGCCTCCTAGACAAGGACATTTGCAATGCAAAGCAGCCCAGCTCCAGCTAGGAGAAGCTGGTGCTCAGAGGGAGGCTGGGCAGGCCCAGATCCAGCCACTTCCCTCCAGGCAGACAAGGGTGCCTGCAGCTGGGCCTTCCCAGAGCCAGGAGTGCCTGGAAACCTGTGGCTGTCCCCAGCTCTAAAGCATATGACAGCCGAAGTGGCCAGCTGGATGCAAGGTGGCCTGGAAACATTCCTCACGATCTCAGCCCCTCAAAGCACAAACCCCGCTGGGCTCTCTGTGCAAGTCTGCAGAATGGACCTGTGGCAGGTTACATGTAGGGCCCCCAGAGAGGCTGAAAGAATAGACCCCTGGGTATCTGGCAGGTCACTTGCAGATAGATGCGGGCACCCAGGCAGATTCCTCAGACTCAGACCTCCCAGATCACTCAGCCCTGCCTTGTGCAAACCTGTCCCAGATGCACAGAACCCTCAGGACTCTCTGGGCCCCAAGAGGTGCCTCTGCACTCGCCAAATGGCTAGATCTCGCTCATCACTCCCCTCCCCCGAAGGCGAGACTGCCCCAGCTCCTACCTTGACGATAAGCTGACAAAATCCCCGCCATCCAGCAGTCGGACCTTGCAGAAGAGGACCCCGTTCACGAATGGGACCGCCGTCAACTCCTCCAGGGTGAAAGTGGTTTGGAATTTGAATTTCTTCTTCTTCATCAAGAAAGCCATGAGCGAATTCCCTGAGTCTGAAGCCCCGAAGGCCAAATAAGGGGAGAGCCAGAAATCCCCAGGATTCCTTTCCCTATACCACACCCCCTCCTCAAAACACCAGGACCGGATCCCGCCCAGATGGTAGCGGAGGCGGCAGAGCAGGCGGGGATCTGAGTCCGGAGGGCCCAGTCTAGTTTGCGGGGCGGCTGGCTTCACCCTCGGGGAGCTGGGGCTCGGAGGGGCTCGGGGTGCCCAGGGGCTTCACCGGCATGTAAACAGGGGGACATGGCCCAAGAGGCGAGGACAGGTGTGGCGGGCGACGCGCGGGCGGCTGGGCCGGCGGGCAGCATCCCGACCCGCGGTCCCCGGGTAGCTCACGCCGCGCGGCCGAGCGTGGCAGGAGGACCGGTGAGACTGAAGCCGGCGAGCTGACCCGCGAGGCCGAGTTCTGAGGGCGGGCGGCCCCGCCCCGCCCCGCTGGCGGCCGGGGGAGGTGCCCTGGCCGCGCACACGCCCCCGCACCTGGGTGCCCCGCGGCCCGCGCAGGTGAGTCGGGGGAGGCTGAGGTCACCCCCAGGTGGTGGCCGGGAACCCTGGGGGCCTCTCCGGGAGGGGCGTCGGGGACACTGCGGGCCGAAAACGTCCGGCCGCGACCCCTCCGGGCCGGCACTAGACCGATCCCCCGGCAGCGAGGACACCGCCTCCTCGGTCCCGGGTCCTGCACCGCGGGGCCCAGCGGAGCTGAAGCGCCCTTCCGGCCGGCCGGTGGCGCTCGCCTCCTCTGCCCAGCACCCGGCGAGCAGCAGCACCGCCGCCTGCGCTCCGGATGCCGCGACCCAAGCCCGAAGCTGCGCGGCGCCGCTGCGAGAATGCCGAGGCCCAGCACCGCGGCCGGAGGAGCCTCCGCCGAGCGCGGGGGGGACGGGGGGGGGGGGGGCGCCAGGGGTCCAGCCCGCTCGCGATTGGGCGGCCATGCGGAGCAAAAGCGGGCGTGATTGGCTAGTGGCCGTGTGGGGCGGAACTTGGAGGGGCAGAGGCGCCTCGGGACGTTTGGATTGGTGCACCGCGTGGCTGGGCACGCCTCCTGGGTCGGGGTGGAGCCAAGCGAACGAGAGGGGCCCCGGGATGGCAGTGGGGAGGTCGCGGGGCGGGAAGCTGGGGCTGGCGGAGCGAGGAGGAGGGCGCGAGCAAAAGAAACAGTTGAGAAAAGAAATAATATGAACACTATGGGTAGAATGGCCTTCCAGTGTCACCCCTAGAACTAAGCTCGCTTACCACCTTATTAAGCCCTGAAGGTAGCAAGTCCCATTTTTTTCCCCCTAGAAAACACACCCAGAGAGGTGGCAGGGACTAGACCAAGCGGGTCTTAAGCCCCTAAATCTCTAGTTCTCAGCCCTGAAGAAAGAAGTGTCTGCAAATGCTTCGCCGAGTGGGTGATTTGGAGCAATTCATTACCAACCTGTGATAGACCCAGCTTCTTCAACCCAAACTGCTATCTAAGCCTTTTGTTGTCTGTTACTTTCTTGCCTAATTGTGGCTGGTGGCCCTAACTAGATTAACTGCCCTAGGTGCAGAGACCTCTTCTGGAGCTTTGTACCTCCCAGGTCTTGGATATATTGTAGCTCATTCATTCAGTCACCAAATGTTTAGGGGCAGTCTCCTCTGAGCCAGGCTCAGACCTAGCAGTGAGCCTGGTGGGCCTGTGCTCTCCAACCTCTCCAAACTCAAGAAGAAGTGAAGCAGACAGTGACAAATCTGGTGGATGAAAACTGCAATAGGGGACTTACAGGGGACTTACGGAGGAACTCAATGGAGGCAGGGTGGTGAGGATTGGGACTCAGAAGGCGTCTGGCACAAAATTATCCAAGTCACTCACAGGATGAATATCCTGGTTAAGAAAGGGTCTAGGTAGAGGGAGCCTCTAGAGGCCTAGCAGCCAGAGAGCAGTGCCTACAGAAAGCTACCAGTATCTTCATCTGGGTGCATTTTGGCAATTGCTGTGGGGGGGAGGGCAGTTTGGCCAGAGATTGGCCTGGAAGGTCTGTAGTGGCTGGGTCTTGCAGAGTCTTATAGACCAGAGTAAGGAGTCGCTCATACATTTTGAGTAGAAGAGTGACCCAGACAGATTGGCTTTTTGTTGTAAGAAGCTTACCCTGGCTGTAGGTAGAATGGAGCAGAGAAGATGGGAAACACATGGAGGGCCTGTTGTGGTGATCCAGGCTAGAGATGATGATGGTGGACCCTCCACACCGGGTGAACACAAGAGGATGGGTCTAAAGGCATTCAAGAGACAGAATCGACTAGATTTGGGGATGAGTTAGTTCCAGACATATAACTTGAGATCTCAGAATTCTGACTTCTTCCTGCTTCCCAGCCATAAAATGGGTGGGGACCTGTACAGGGTGGGGCAAAAGTAGGTTTACAGTTGTGAATACGGGAAACAGTTGTTCATGTGGAAAATAATACAATAATTAATAAATAACAATACAAGAATAAATTGTGTTTCCCATACTCACAACTTTAAACCTACTTTTGCCCCATCCTGTATATCTCTCCAGTTTATCCCATAATTTAGAAATCACAAGTAACCAGATAGAAGAATGGTAATAACAGCTCCCATTTATGTACCCCATTTCCAGCCAAGGAAGTTGAGGCCTACAGAGTTTACATCACTTGACTAAAAGCACCCTGGAGCACAGGCTCTAGTGTGCTGTCTACACTGTGAGGTTGTTCTCATGAATCCTGGCTGGGCCTGCTCCATGGGGCAAGACCCTGTAGCTATCTGACCCAAGAGGGGATTTCATAGGAGGGAGCCAGCTAAGATGTCCCAAGATCTGTCTGGCTCCTCAGCTGTGACCATGAGTAACTTCAGGCCACTCGAACAGGAAGCAGGGTGGAAGCTTGGCTGCCAGACTTCACTGGTGGGGTATTCATCTCTCTGCAACCTCAGGGCTGGGAACCCAGGAAGTTTCCCTGCCTGCACTTCCCAGATGGTGCCTGGCGAATATAGAAAGTGATGCCCAGACAGGACGCTCCATTTGGGGTGAGATGAGCCTGGACTAGAATCCTGGCTTTGCTGCACGTGGGCAGTATGGCCTTGGTTTGGGACACTGAGGCTTGGGGGCTCCAAATAGAATTCAGTATCTTATGCCTAGGACCACTGGCCCTGGCGCCAACAGAGCTGGGTTCAAAATCTGTCTGATACAACACTGACTATCTGTGTCACACAAACTTTCCATGTAGTTTGTATTGCATAGAAAGGAATCTTGAAGGACACACCCTAAACTTTTCCATCTCTGAGGCACAGTTCTTCAGCCATAAAATGAGAATAAGAATCTCAACCTTTCTAGAATGTTGTAAGGGCTTCACAAGGCTGTGCCTCCAAATGACTTAAGCCTGGAGGGATGTGGGGATTGGAAGGAGTTGTGAGCAGAGACTCCAGGCCAGCCCTTCCATGCTTCTCCAGAATTCCCTAGCATAGCCTGTCCTACCTCCCCAAGACCATGATCAGTTGTATAAAGAAATCAGTACTGTCCCTGGCCGGTTGGCTCAGCGGTGGAGCGTCGGCCTGGGCGTGCGGGGAACCCAGGTTCGATTCCGGCCAGGGCACATAGGGGAGGCGCCCATTTGCTTCTCCACCCCCACCCCCCGCCTTCCTCTCTGTCTCTCTCTTCCCCTCCCGCAGCCAAGGCTCCATTGGAGCAGGGATGGCCCGGGCGCTGGGGATGGCTGCTTGGCCTCTGCCCGAGGCGCTACAGTGGCTCTGGTCGTGGCAGAGCGACGCCCCGGAGGGGCAGAGCATCGCCCCCTGGTGGGCAGAGCATCGCCCCTGGTGGGCGTGCCGGGTGGATCCCGGTCAGGCGCATGCTGGAGTCTGTCTGACTGTCTCTCCCGGTTTCTAGCTTCGGAAATAAATAAAAAAAAAAAAAAAAAAAGAAAGAAAGAAATCAGTACCTCACAAGATAATTCAAACAAGTGGTCTAGAGAAGGAACCCCAGGGCAATGTTAGAGAGGGCTATTGGATTGGGGGTCCTGATTTAGATAGGGTGGTCAAGGTGTTAGCTCAACTCAGACCTAACTAATAAAGGGAACCCAGGCACAGGAAGCTCTGGAGGCAGAGGCAGGAGCAGGCATGTTTGGGGGACTCAGTGTGACTAGAAGGGAGTGAGTAGAGGGAGAAGAGAGAGGCATGGTGTTGGGCAGATAAAATATATTATGCTCACTTTGTAAAAGATAATACTGCCCACGTGGAGGTGCCCAGGTGATATTAATGTGTGTTGGGGGCAGGCAGGATCGTTGTAGCCTGGAGCTTGGTTTTGGGATTAAGCCTTTCCTACCCTTTTTGATGTGGGGCGGTACAATCCTATCATGCCTCAGAGAAGTGACTTTGTATAGAGACTTCCCTATTTTGTATATTGGATTAGAGGTTGTGAAGCTACACTATAAAATGGGAGCAGAACGAGACTGGGCTCTTGGTTCCTGAGATTATCATTAGAGGAGAGAACAGAGCAGAGAGCAGAAGGAGGCCATGTGGAGTAGGCCAGGAGAAGCAGCTAAGATGGCGGAGTGCTAAGTGAGATGCCAGTTTGTGTAGAGTTTGTATCTGGGAGAAGGAAGGAGATGGGGAACTGAGGAGAAGAAGGCTGGTAAGCTAGAAACCTTTGATTCTAGGAAACTCGGATAAATCAGTATCTTTGTGAGCACTGAATGTGAGTGGGTTTTGGAGCCCAGTGTGTATTTTTTACTTGCCCGCCGGGTGCAAGCTAGAATTAAAGATGACAGCCCATCTGCTTTTGGCTCCTTTGTTTCTTTACCGACTGTCCGAATCCAATGCGAACCTGCATGGGCCAGGCGGCTGCTTTGATAGTGACAGCCATGGCTCCTGGCTTTACACATGGGGTCTGGGAGGAGCCTGCTCACATGAGCCCTGTGGGCCAAGGAGTTTAGATTTTATTCTAAGCCCAAAGGGACACCGTTGGAGGAGTAAGCAAGCAAGAGACAAGATCCAAAATACCTTTTTGGAAGTTCCTTCTGGCTGAATGGGTTGATTGTCAGAGGCATGAACAGAAGCAGCTAGGTGAGGATGCTATTACAGGCATCCCAACGGGAGACTGGTGGCTGAGACCAGAGTGGAGCCAGGGCAATGGGGAGAGAAAGGAGACACATTTCAGAGGAAGAACTCAGCACATGCTGCACAATGATGATAGGTACTCAGTCAGAACTTTTTGAGTATTCCCAGGGTTTCGAACTGACTAAATGCCACCAGGTTCTTGAAGTTGGGAGGTAAGTGAGCAGAAGTGCAAAAGTAGGTGTGGGGAAGGAGAGGGGAACAGGGATTGGGCAGGACTGCAGCCTCTAGAAGCATAGCTAGAGAAAGTGGGAGGTGCTTAGAGAATCCTTACCCTTACCCGGACCTGGACCTACTTTTGTGCTATTTACTTATCTCAGACACCACACCCATGGTGTATCCTACCCAGTTCAGGGACTACCATATGATCGACACTCCATAAATGGTTGTCAAATGACTACATGGATGGATAGATGGGTAAATGGATGGCTAGATGACTGTGCATTTAACTATGTCACCCCCTACTTTTAACACTCCTCAATCTTTGCTGATAACTATCAGAATTCATTGTCCATGCCCTGACCAGTGGCACAGTGGATAGAGACTCACCCCGGAGCACTGAGGTCCCCAGCTTGATCTCGAGGTGATTGATCCTGGGCTCTCTGGCTTGTTCCCAAGGACTCTGGCTTGATCCCCAAGGGCACCGGCTTGATCCCCAAGGGCACCGGCTTGATCTCAAGGGTGCCAGTTCCAGCCCTGGTCAGGGCACATATGAGAAACAATCAATGACGTTACATCTAAGTGCAATGATGAGTTAAGGCTTCTCTCTCTTCCCCCACACCCTCTCCTTTCCCCTCCTGCCTTTCTTCCTTCCTCTCTCTCTCTCAAAAAAAAAAATAAAAAAATTCGGCCCTGGCCAGTTGGCTCAGTGGTAGAGCATCGGCCTGGCATGCAGGAGTCTTGGGTTCGATTCCCGGCTAGGACACACAGGAGAAGCGCCCATCTGCTTCTCCACCCCCCTCCTTCCTCTCTGTCTCTCTCTTCCCCTCCTGCAGCCGAGGCTCCATTGGAGCAAAAGTTGGCCCGGTCACTAAGGATGGCTCTGTGGCTTCTGCCTCAGGCGCTAGAATGGCTCTGGTTGCAGCAGAGCGGTGCCCCAGATGGGCAGAGCATCGCCCCCTGGTGGGCATGCTGGGTGGATCCTGGTTGGGCGCATGCGGGAGTCTGTCTGACTGCCTCCCCGTTTCCAGCTTCAGGAAAAACAAACAAACAAAAAAAAAACTTCAATGTGCACAATTCCTTTTAAAGTAAGTTACCCAATAGCAATACTCACACATGTGTGAAAAGATACACGTGCAAAATGGTCCCTGCATCACTGTATATTATACAGAAATGTCAGAAGCTGCCTAATGTCTGGCCGCAGGAAGAAGGAGGCCTTGAGGGTGAGGACTGTGTTCTGTTTCCTGCTCCATCCTTGGCACCTGGGACAGTGCCTGGTGCACAGTAGGTTCAATAAATACTCGTGGAATGAAGAGACCTCTCCTCAATGAGACGCCAGGAGGCTGCTGAGAAGAATGGTGGAGATGTGTGTTCTCTGAGGTGGGAAACATCCACACTATCGTGACAAAGTCAGAACAGTATGTAAAGGATGAGCTTTTTCTGAAGAAAAATGGGTAATTTATGGATGCATCTTGAAGGATACATCCTAAACTGTTAAGAGAGGTTTGTGTCTAAGGAGAGGGTTGAGGGGGGGAAGTTTTTACTCTATTTTAATGACTATCCTTGGGTATTGTTTGATTTTTGTAGTATGATGAATTATTTCTATAATGTAATAATATCACTTTAGATAGGTGGACTGATATGATATGATTAAACAAAGTCCTGTGCTTCTGTGGTCCTCTGGATAGAATCCAAGTCTTTTAGTCCAGAGTTCAGGCCCCTCTGGAAGCGGCAGCTTAGCCTCCTGGACCCCTGCAGCCTTGCCCAAAGGTCCTGGCCTTGTCCCCCTGCCTTCCCGGTGACACCTACTAAGTGGCAAGCTTCAGCTCAAGACCCCCCCCGTTCCCCCCACATCAGGCACAATGCTCACCCCCTTCTCTGTGCCCCCAAGTTGTCAACAGTCTGTGTGCACTGCACAGACAATAGGGCGCCCTGCCTTCTGTTTTTTGTTACAATATCTGGTGCATATTTGGCACTCACTGGAAGAGAGAGAGGGTAGGCAGGAGGAGAGAAGGAGGGAAAAAAAGGAAAAGGAGGGAAAAGGAAAGAAACAGAAAGAAAGGAGAAACTGAGGTAGAGCTTGTCAATGTCACTAGCTCAAATCATCCTGAGGACAGCTACCCAGCCAGCCCGCTCTCTCAGTCACCTGACACTCAGCACAGAGCGCCACACCACGCTGCCTTCTCAGCCCTGCTTGCCAAGGGCGGTCAGTGCTGATTCACTGGTGACTGAGCTCCAGTTATTTGCAGAACTGGAATGGCAGCTGAGCTAGCCCAGCAGCTGACCAAAGGTGGATCGCTTTGTGCTGGCCTCCTCACTAGTATCTGAGCCAGTCACACCAGAAGATAAAGGCTCCAAAGAACTTGCCCATGGTGATCTGTCCTGCTTAAACCTCCCACGGCCAAGTCCACAAGCTGCCCCATTGATCAGCCAACTCGGCCCTTTCCAACCACAGCCTGACCATCACTCACAGAGGGTAGTCATGGTTCAGAACACAAGCTCTGGAATCAGGCGGCTCTGGGTTTCCGCCCAGGGAGTACTGAGTCAAAGGGTATTTGCATATTTACTGTTGAGAGATGCTGCCAAACTGCCTTCCAAAGGGATTGGACCCATTTATACTCCCACCAACAGTATAAGACCATGCCCGTTCCCACACTTTCTCCATCTTTTCCCATCTGTTTAACAGCAACAAAATACTGCTGTGCTTGCATTTCTTTTGCTAGGATGTTTTCATAGTTTTTGGCAGTTTGGATTTATAAATTGCCTGGTCCTATTGTTTGTCCATATTTTCAATTGGAGCAGTCATCTTTTTATGATCTGTAGTAGCTTATTACATACATATTGTGGGTATCAACCTCTGTTATCTATACTAAAGTATTTCTTCTACTTAATTGTCTTTGGACTTTGCTCATGGTGTCTTTGTGTCTTGCAGAAGTCCCTTACCAAGCCCCGGTGGAGACAGGAGCCCCCCTACTTTGCGAAGGGAACACTGAATTGGAAGTCAGGAGCCCAGGTTTTGGGTCCCACCCCTGTCACTGAGGCACCGTGTGACTTTCAACCAGTTCCTGACCACTCTATCTGTTAAAGAAGATTGTTGAATTAACTGGTCTCTGAGGACCCGTCCACCTCCATGTCTAGACCAACACTATTCAAAGAGCTTCCTGTTTAATGAAAATGTTCCCTGTCTACACTGCCCAATGTGGTAACTGCTGGCCACATGTGGCTATGGAGCACTTCAAATGTGACTAGTGTGACTGAGGAACTGAGTTTTAAAGTCCATCTCATTTAAATATAAATTTGAAATAGCCACTCGTGGCTAATGACTACCATATTGGACAGCACGGTCCGGCTTGTAGGTCCCCCACTTCTGGGGGAGCTGCAATGCCGAGTTTAGTTAAGGTAGGGCCAGAGAGTCTGAGTCCCTGTGTGACTCGGGGCAGGTCACTCCCCCTCTCTGACCTCAGTTTCCCCATCTGTCCAGTAGGGCCTGCAGCAGGCCCTGCCTCCTGGGGCTGTGGAGCAGATTTGATCAATGAGTGTGAAAACCAGACAATTCCAGGTAGAAATGTGAAAGTGTGTTGACCCCATTTCCACTGTGTCCAGAGACCCACAGGCGGCTTTCCCCAGAGCAGCCCGCCCCCACCTCTGCTTTGAGGCCAGCTTTGTCCTCTGAAACCAGGGCTTCAGCTCCCACATGCCTTTAGCCCAGGACTCCAAATTGCTGACAGGACAAAGTCCAAACTTCAGCCTGGGTTCCAGTTCTGAGGGCTGGCGCTACCCCCACAGAACCATCCTTAGTACCACCGGACCCCGGCCCATAGCACAGCCGGGCAGAATGGCCGCCCTGCCCTCTGTCTGCCTCCTACCCCACCTCCCAAGGTCTCCCAAGCACTCCCCTCGCTCACACCATTCATTCCTTTTTCACTGACAGATGCTTTTCACGCCATCTTCGGGGAGCGGGGGAACACAGAGGGGGCCTGACCTGGTGTGTGTGGTCAGGGCAGGCTTGTTTGGGGACCCGGAGGCATGTAAGCCCAGGCCCGATGAACGGGTCAGAGTCAGCCAGCAGAGAGAGGAACTGGTGGAGGGAAAGTCTGAGCTGAGAGAATGTGGGAACCCTGGTTCTGCAAGAGGCGAGGGTGAGGCTAGAGGCTGGCAGGCCCTGTCCCCCGGGGGAGCCTAGCAGGCCCTCTTAATGAGGCTGTGCTTTATCCTAAAGGTGGCGGGGAGCCATGGAAGGTATTAAGAGACAATGGTGCAATTATTCCAGGCCAGCTCCCTACCTGACCTTTACCTCCCCAGAAGATTCAGGAATTGACCCCCTTTCACTTTCCTTTCTCTGCCTGCCCCGAGTCTCGACCTTTCACAGGCACACAGTTCTCAGGGTCTCCCTTCTGCCGGAAACAACCTGGGTTCAAATCCCAGGCCCTCTACTCCCCGGCCCTGTTGCTTCCAGCAAGCTACTCTTTCATCCTCAGTGTCCTCCCCCATAAAATGGAGATGATGACAATCTTGCACAGTTACACAAATTAGGAGGGAAAAAAATATGGCACAGAGCCACTTAGGAAATGGAATCCAGCTGAATTTCTTCTGGGCAACGTCAAAGCAATGCCGTGGAGGGGCCTTCCTGAGGGACGCCTTCCTGGGGGGCTGTCCCATTTCCGGGAAGTTCCCCATAGCCCACTGTCCCCAACTGGGCTGGAGGGAAGGAAGGGTTGGCCAAGGCCTTTCTCCGGCAGCCTGACCATGTGCCAGGAGACCTCTGAGCTAGACTCGTCAGATCCTTCCCATGCCCCCAACCCCACACCCGCACCCACTGTGCCGGGAGTCGGCGGGTGGACACAGCTTACATAACCGGGCAGGACACCTTTCACCCAGTGATCAGGGCCGTGTTTACTGACGTGTTCCCAGGTCACCTCCCGGTCCTCTCAGGTACCGCCACACACAGCCCTTTAGGCCGTGCTAAACTCTGCTTATTTTCTGAATTCTTAGTCACAGTCTCTCATGTTACTGTCAGCAGCAGTTATTATTCTCACCATTTAGTGGCAAGGCACCGGGGGACAGTGGGGGGCAGGGGGAGCAGCTGGTTTAGGGCAGTCAGACCAGGGTGTGAGTCTTAGCCTCCTCCACCTACCCATTAGCTCTGTGATCTGGACCAGTTGTCTGGAGTCTCTGAGCCTTATTTTTGACAGCTGTAAAATGGGTTTAGTGACCATACTTTTTCCTGAAAATTCAAGGAGGTAGTAACGTGCATAAAGGGCTTTGTAAATTACCTGGCACATGGGAAGTGCGTATCAAATGTTGACTATTAATATCACACTATGTGTTATAACCTGTCCTTTCTACTCAACTCACTAGGAACCTCTTTTCACTGACAATAGGGAATTTTTTTATTTTTGTGACAGTGAGAGAGACAGAGAGAGGGACAGATAGGAACAGACGGAGGGAGAGAGATGAGAAGCATCAATTCTTTGTTGCGGCACCTTAGTTGTTCATTGATTGCTTTCTCATATGTGCCTTGACTAGGGGGCTACAGCAGAGCAAGTGACCCCTTACTCAAGCCAGCAAGCAACCTTTGGGCTCAAACCAGCAACCATGGAGTCATGTCTATGATCTCGCGCTCAAGCAGATGAGCCTGTGCTCAAGCTGGTGACCTTGAGGTTTTGAACCTGGGTCTTCCATGTCCCAGTTCAACACTCTATCCGCTGCGCCACTGCCTGGTCAGGCAACAATAAGGAATTTCTAAAAAAATATTTTATTTATTGATTTTATAGAGAAGAGAGAGATAGAAAAAGGGAGTGGGGAAGAGCAGGAAACATCAACTCAGAGTAGCTGCTTCTTGTATGTGCCTTGACCAAGCAAACCTGGGGTTTCCAACCTGCGACCTCAGCATTCCAGGTCGATGCTTTATCCACTGCGTCACCACTGGTCAGGTGACAGTAGGGAATTTAACACTTGAGGCTTTCTGACACATCCCACACTCCTGACTGCCTGGGATCATGGGACTGTGAGTTGGGAACTCTGAATTTTAGTATCCTATTTGGCTTTGGGCTCCCCACCTCCTAGTCCTCAGTCCCCACCTCTTTCTTGTGGAGCCACAGGAGGGTGAGCATGGAGGTTGCGAAGGGCCCTGCTCTCTGATGCTGCATTTCAGACCTGGAGGCCCCAGACCCTGCACCTCACCTTTCCTTCAGACCTTCAACAAATATTGCACAGGTTCAAATCCTACCTCTGCCACTTCTTGACTGTGTGATTTCAGGTTCCTGGTCTCTAGAATGGGAATACATTACTTATTTCCCAGTGATGTTATGCATAGTGAATGAGTAGATATTTGTACAGTGCTTAGAACAGTGCCTATTTGACTAAAACAAAAACTGAGTGTCCACTATGTGCCTGGCACAGTTGGAAGCTCTGGGGATACAAGTGCCAGCGATCACAACAGTCCAGACCTCAGTGAGGTTTCGTTGGGGGTTCAGGAGAAATCAGCCCCAGTGATGCAGCCCAAGGCAGGTGGTGTGGACCATTCTCTTGCAGGGCGGTTGGCTTTAAAGAAGGTCTTCCTGCTGTCACTTCTCTTTCTCTTAACAACAACAGTTTCTGTATTAATATCGCCCTGGGAGTCTATGCTCTGGGCTAAGCAAAGTGCTTCTGAGATCTCAAATGCCAACTGCCTGTGGGTGATCCCATCATTGCTAAAGACTTGAGGTTTGTGGTCACCCTCCTCCGCCAAAATTCTTATGTTGAAATCCTAACCCCAATGTGATGGTATTTGGAGGTAGGGTCTTTGGGGAGGTTTATTAGGTCATGAGGGTGAAACCCTCATGAATAGGATTAGTGCCCTTTCACAAGAGGCCCCCGAGAGCTCCCTCCCTGCTTCCACCATGTGCGAACACAGCAAGAAGACAAACCCCTACGAGTCAGAAATCAGACTCTCACCCGCTACCAAGTCTGCTGGCTCCTTGATCTTGGACTTTCCAGCCTCCAGAACTGTGAGAAATAAATTTCTGTTATTTGTACACCACGCAGTCTGTGGTATTTTGTTATAGTAGCCTGAACCGACTAAGAGAATCATTACCCCCTTTTCCCAGCAGAGTTTGTCTGTCCCACCATCCCTACCCAGGGCCTAGCACACTATAGCGGTCCAGTGAGTGAGTATTAAAGGAAGGATAAAAGGAAGAACTGACACTAAACGTCCCACAGAGTGAGGGTCCCATCGGGAGGCAGGGGCCCTTTTGCTCCTGGCGGACCAGGAGCTCAATCATGTACGCTGTGGTCACCATACTGGCTCAGCAGAGACACTCCCCAGACTGTGCAATTGCCAGTCCTGCGCTCCTCCTCCCCATCATCACAGCTGACACTTCACCGAATGTTAGTGCCTCAGGCACTGTCTAAAGTTTTCCACCTGTGAACTCTTTATTCTTTTATTTAAAAATATATATATATATTTTTACAGAGACAGAGAATCAGAGAGAGGGATAGAAAGACAGGAACAGAGAGAGATGAGAAGCATCAATTATAGTTTTTTGTTGCGAAACCTTAGTTGTTCATTGATTGCTTTCTCATATGTGCCTTGACCGCGGGCCTTCAGCAGACCGAGTAACCCCTTGCTTGAGCCAGCGACCTTGGGTCCAAGATGGTGAGCTTTGCTCAAACCAGTTGAGCCTGCGCTCAAGCTGGCAACCTCGGGGTCTCGAACCTGGGTCCTCTGCATCCCAGTACGACGCTCTATCCACTGCACCACCGCCTGGTCAGGCCTGTGAACTCTTTTTAATCCTCACAATTTGTTCCCTACAGGTGATGAAACAGGCACAGGGAGGGTCATCATGTCCATGGTCACATGGATCATGGATGATGGAGCTGACTTCGGATCTCGCACCTGGATCCCAAGCCAGAGCTCTTTAATTAATTAATTTATTTATTTTTAGTGAGAGAGAGAGAGATAGAGAGAGGGACAGATAGGGACTGACAGGAAGGGAGAGAGATGAGAAGCATCAATTCTTTGTTGCATCATCTTAGTTGTTTATTGATTGCTTTCTCAATGAAAGCAATAATTTTCATTGATTACTTGGGGGGAGGCTACTGCTGAGCTAGTGACCCCTTGCTCAAGCCAGCAACCTTGGGCTCAATCCAGCAACCTTGGGCTCAAGCCAGCGACCTTGGGCTTCAAACCAGTGATCTTTGGGCTCAAGCCAGCGACCATGGGGTCATGTCTATGATCCCACACTCAAGCCAGTGACCCCACTCTCAAGCTGGTGAGCCTGCGCTCAAACTGGCGACCTCGGGGTTTCAAACCTGGCTCTTCTGCATCCCAGGCCAATGCTCTATCCACTGTGCCACTGCCTGGTCAGGCCCAAACTGGAGTTCTTAACCATCATGCTATTGGGACGTTCTCCTTCTGTTTTAGTCACTGCTTCTCTGACTTCAAACGCACACACTCCGCAGTAGAATGAAACTAGAAGTCAATGGCAGGAGGAAAGTTAGAAAATTCACAAATATGTGGAAACTAAACAGCACATTCTTAAGCAACCTGTGGATCAAAGAAGAAATCACAAGGGAAATGAGAAAATATCTGGAGAACAAATGAAAACAAAGACACAGAATCTATGGGATGCATGAAAGCAGGACAAAGAGGGGCATTTATAATGGTCAGTGCTTACATTAAAAAAAGAGACAGCTCTACAAGCAAAAGTAACACATCCTCATCATTTAAAAATTCAAGTTGGCCCTGGCCGGTTGGCTCAGCGGTAGAGCGTCGGCCTAGCGTGCGGAGGACCCGGGTTCGATTCCCGGCCAGGGCACACAGGAGAAGCGCCCATTTGCTTCTCCACCCCTCCGCCGTGCTTTCCTCTCTGTCTCTCTCTTCCCCTCCCGCAGCCAAGGCTTCATTGGAGCAAAGATGGCCCGGGCGCTGGGGATGGCTCTGTGGCCTCTGCCCCAGGCGCTAGAGTGGCTCTGGTCGCAATATGGCGACGCCCAGGATGGGCAGAGCATCGCCCCCTGGTGGGCAGAGTGTCGCCCCCTGGTGGGCGTGCCGGGTGGATCCCGGTCGGGCGCATGTGGGAGTCTGTCTGACTGTCTCTCCCTGTTTCCAGCTTCAGAAAAATGAAAAAAAATAAAAAAATAAAAAAATAAAAAAATTCAAGTTGTGCCTGACCAGTGGTGGTGCAGTGGATAAAGTGTCAACCTGGAAACGCTGAGGTTGCTGGTTCAAAACCCTGAGGTTGCCTGGTCAAGGCACATATGGAAGTTGATGCTTCCTGCTCCTCCCCCCTTCTCTTTCTCTCTCTCCCTTCTCTATAATAAATAAATAAAATCTTTAAAAAAAAAAAAATTCAAGTTTTGCCTGACCTGTGGTGGCGCAGTGGATAGAGCATCGACCTGGAACACTGAGGTTGCCAGTTAGATACCCCGGGCTTGCCTGGTCAAGGCACATATGGGAAGCAACTACTACAAGTTGATGCTTCCCGCGCCTCCCCTCTTTCTCTCTCTCTAAAAATCAATCAATAAATAAAAATCTAAAAACATTTCAAGTATTACACAATTTTATACTATAATAAAGTGTAAGTTTACAGAATGCAAGTCCTCCATGATACCCCTCCCCAGACCTAACCTCTGGTAACAGTGGGTTTAGATGCTTTAGATAGTTTGTTCAAAGCTTGCAGTAATGGTATCTCAAAGAGTAAAAAGGACTAATACAATGCACATTGTTTGTTGTTTTTCTGTTGGTTTGTTTTGTTTTAGCCAACAGTGACTCTTAGAAGCTGCTCCTTGCTAGGACAGTCTCTTCCAGGGCCGCACGATCAGTTGTCTGTGGTGAGGACGTCCACACTGGATTTAGCCAGTTCCATCAGGATATGTTTGGGGTGTTCGCAATATTTAACTACTTCAAGCCACTTTGCCGTGAGTGCTCTTCCATATGCGTCCTGTGCACTTGCGGCACGTGTATCGGGGGTCATTTGCAGAAGTTAAACCTCCGGGTCACAGATCAAGAACATTTTTAAGGTTCCCTCTCAAAAGGCGAAACCAGCTTTGCCTAGAGAGTATGGGAAGGTCAAGTCAGCTCCCTAGCTGTCTGGTGTGAGTCCCAACTGTGGTCTTGCCCTACTAGGGCAGAACCCCTCAAGAATGACCCAGTCTCTTGTGGTGGCAGCCCTGCTGGTGCCATTGGGATCCAGAAATTGACTACTCTTTTTTATTTTTAGTTAAACTTTATACTAATTTTGGGGGTAGGTTAGTAATTTTTTTTTTAATTTATTGATTTTTAGAGAGAGAGGAAGGGGAGAGAGAGACAGGAACATCGATCTGTTTCCTGTATGCGCCCTGACAGGGGATTGAACCGGCAACCTCTGCACTTCGGGATGACACGTGAAAAATCCGGTCAGGGTAAAATTGACTTTTCTTATCAAGAATATTCATCAGACAACTAAGCCAAAGCACTTCTTAAAACCTCAGCATTTGCTTTTTAACTCAGTGTTCAAATAAGTCCTTGGAGAGAGGCCAGGGCTCGTCTGCGTAAAGCACCAGGCCCCACTTTCAAGGTTAACAGCGTCCAGGTTGGACTCTGATTGGCATCTCCACGCATGGGTAGCCGGGCTGCCTGAATTCCCTGCCAGAATCCAGCCAGTGGCTTTTTCCCTGAATCATCATGACTCCTGCAAACTGGGCACTAAAGTGATTAGTGTCCTTCTGGGCCACTTGGTAGCAAACGTCTTCCACGTCCCCAGGTTTGTCCTGCTGCCACCTCATAGAGCTGTGGGCATTCAACTGTGATTGCAGGTGGGGAGTCAGTGTCACAGAGAGCCGCCAGTCACCTGGAGGCCAGGGCAGGGTCCTTATCATGCCCTGTCACCTTTGCCTGAGGTGACCTTCAGCAATGAGCTTACCTTATCTGAGGCACACTGTACATGCTGTTCCCTTTCACAGGGACTCTTCCCTCACACTCCGCCCTCAACACTTCCCCTGGCCCCCTCCTTGTCACTCTGCAGACCTCAGCACCCCTGTTACTTCTGCAGGGAAGCCCTCCCTGACCCCTGCAGTCAAGGATGATCCCTTTCCAGATAATCTTAGAGCACCAAGCTTGAAGCACTTTAAAATAAGGACAGTTCATGAGGTGGGTTATTGCTATTTATGGCTCCTCACCCTCTCGCCCCCCTGGCAGTGAGACCTGCTAAGTGGGATGTGTCTTTGTCTTGGTCTGTGTCCCAGTGCCTGAAACAAACGTCAGTGCCTAGAAGGCCATGCTTACAGAGCCTGACGTCAGAGCCAGGCCGCCCAGATTTGAATCCTGCCTCAGCGAACTAGGGCGAGTTCCTGAACCTCTCTGTGCCTTGATTTTCCCATCTGTAAAATGGAGATAATAGTACCTACGTCCTGGAGTTGTCAGGAGAGTTACTTGAGTGAATATATGTGAAGTGCCTGGACAGGAGCTGGGCGTGTAGAAGGTGCTGGATCAGCGCTAACGGGCAGACAAGGTTCTCGGAAGTCCCCTCTGGAACAGGCACTGGTGTTTGCCTACTCAGCATCCTCCTGATGTAGTGGCCGCGTCAGTGTTTCGGCCACGGGCCTGGAGCTCCGGTGAGGGTGATGGAGACCCCTCCGAACCGTCATGGTTTGGACTCCTCTGCTCCCTGTATCTTCCCATCCTGCTCGTACTGACGAAGGCGGACCATCCCCCACAGAACCTAGTTCAGATTCTTCCCAGGGCTTTTCCTATCCTTGTCGGGGCAGAGCTTTGCTGCCCTGGGGCAGGTGTGTGAGCAGTTGTCACCAGGGACGCGCTGTGGCACAGACCTGGGTGGGAACCACCCCGTGGGAGGGGGCTTGGACCAGGCTGCTGTACTCATTCTTGGGCCCCTTAGGACAGCTGCCACACAGGGAGGCACCATGCTGTCTGCTGTCTAAACCCTGCAATCAGACTTCCTCTGCAGAGCGTGGTGCCCAGCCTTCAGGGGGCCAGCCCTTTCTCTGAGAGGCTCTTCAGAACTCCTTAGAACAGTGGTCCTCAACCTTTTTTGGGCCACAGACCGGTTTAATGTCAGAAAATATTTTCACGGACCGGCCTTTAGGGTGGGATGGATAAATCAATCACGTGACCGAGACAAGCGTCAAGAGTGAGCCTTAGACGGATGTAACAGAGGGAATCTGGTCATTTTTAAAAATAAAACATTGTTCAGACTTAAATATAAATAAAACGGAAATAATCTAAGTTATTTATTCTTTCTCTGAGGGCCAGTACCAAATGGCCCACAGACCGGTACTGGTACTGCCTTAGAAGACATCTTAGAATATTTGGCCTCACCCCATTGGCTGACTCGGTACCAGAGGACCCAAGACGGGTCTATCAGATTCTATCTTGAGAGTCTGGCTCAGAACTAGTCTTCATTGGCATGTGGACAACCCACCAGGGGCAGCCATAGGCCCAAAGAAGCCAGGAAAAAAGCAGGTAGCCCTAGGTACTAAGAACTCAGGAGGGTCCTGCTTTCCAGGTCCTTAATCAGGTCCCTTGGGAGCTGGGCTGCACTGCCTCCTCCTTGTCAAGTTCCCACCGCCCTGATAGAGTGCCCCTTAGTCATTCAAACGCTCGCTGCTGCGCGTATTTCCCCTCCTCGCAACCCTCTTCTGCGGAGGAAATTCTCAGGCCCCTTCCGCGGGTGATTTACTGGTCCAGGCCAGGCTGACGCTCCCCCTCCTTCCCTGGGCCTTCCGGGAAGCATCTGCACGGCTGCTCTCGTCACTGCCCTGGGGGCCGCTGCGCCGGGGGACCAGCTCACAGGAAGCCCTAGAGGCTGGGTCACCTCCCGCCTCCAGCTGGAGAGGATGGGCAGGGAGGAGGGAAGCTTAGGTCCTCTTAGGTTGCTTGTTTGGTTTTCCTCCCACAAATGGAAATGGCTTTATTTATTGAAATATAAATACAGACGTGTGGTTGTTAAAAAAGCATTACACAAATGCAGGAAATTTTTTAAGAAAAAAAAGTCCGCTTCACCCCTGATCCCATCACCCAGAAAATACACGCAAACTCCGTTTTTCCCCCCAGGAAGAAAATCAGATTGTATAGTATACTGCTGGAACCTACCTTTTAAAAACAAATTAACGCCCTGGCCAGACAGCTCAGCTGGTTAGCATCCGCTCAAAGCTCACAGGTTGCCGGTTCGATCCCAGGCCAGTGCACATATAGGAGTTGTCCCCCCCACCTTCATTAAAATCAATAACTTAAAAAGAAAAACAAACTAGCAATGCATCTATCAAGAGGGCATCTTTTCTAAAAAAATCTTTCTTGAGTTATGACTGACATACCATAAACTGCACATATTTAAAGTGTACAGTATGTTTCAACATGTATACACCTATGAGCCCATCACCACATTCAAGATGACAAACATATTGTACCCCTGAAAGTTTCCTTGTGCTACTTTGTAATCCTTCCTGCCCACCCCACCACAAACACACACACACACACACACACACACACACACACACACACACTCCAGGAATCACTGATCCTGATTTTTGTTACTTTGAGTTAGCTTGCATTTCCTAGAATTTTATATAATTGGGACCATTGAGTATGTACTTTTTTAGTCTGGCTTCTACTTAGCATAATTATTTTGAGATTCACCCATGTAGTCTAGATTGATAGTTCCTTTTATTACTGAGTAGATTCCACTGGATAGAGATATACCACAGCTTGTTTATTCATTCCCCTGTTGATGGCCATTTGAGTCCTTTCCAGTTTGGAGTTATTACAAATAAAACTGCTTTGAAAATTTATGTACAATTGCTATTATTTCTTGTGGGTAAATACTCAGAATGGAATGGCTGAATCATATGTTCAAAACCCTGGGCTTGCCCAGTCAAGGCACATACAAGCCACAAGCCATCAATAAACAATTAAAGTAAACCTAGAATTGATACTTCTCGCTTCCCCCCATACCTCCTCTCTCTGTAAAATCAATAAATAAAATCTTTAACTGTTTTTTTTTTTTTACAGAGACAGAGAGAGAGTCAGAGAGAGGGATAGATTGACAGGAACTAAGAGAGATGAGAAGCATCAATTATCAGTTTTTCGTTGCGTCACCTTAGTTGTTCATTGATTGCTTTCTCATATGTGCCTTGTCCACGGGCCTTCAGCAGACCGAGTAACCCCTTGCTTGAGCCAATGATCTTGGGTCCAAGTTGGTGAGCTCTGATCAAACCAGATGGGTCCGCGCTCAAGCTGGCAACCTCGGGGTCTCGAACCTGGGTCCTCCACATCCCAGTCCGACGCTCTATCCACTGCATCACCACCTGGTCAGGCAATAAATAAAATCTTTAAAAAAACAAAAAATTAAAAAAAATAAAAAATTTTTAAAAATTAAAAAAAATTAAAAAAAAAAGAAATTACCATACTGCTTTCTAAAATGGTTATACCAGTTAACTCCACCAGCCGCAAGCAGTATATTCAATTTCTAATGACTCTTCATATTTGCCAATATTTGATATGGCAAATTTTTCACTGTAGCTATTCTAATGGGCAAGTAGTGGCATCTCATTGTGGCTTTTGCATTTCCCTGATAACTCTGGAGTGAAGCATCTTTCCACGCTCATTCGAGGCCATCTCTGTATACGTATCACTAAATGGATCTATCTACATCGGTTTTAATGTGCAGCACTGCAACACTAGACCCATCCCTTTATTTCTCCAAGATCCTGTTGAGGGACATCATGGTTGGCTTTGATATTTGCTGTTCCACATAATGCTGTGATACACAACCTTATATGTGCATTTCTGCACGTTTGTCTATTTTTTCCATGTGACATCAATGAGATAAAGCAAGGCACATTTTTAAGACTTTTGAAACACATTGCCAGGAAACTCCCCTGGAAACCTGCATCCATTAAAGCCCCACTGGTGGTACGTTGGAAACAGTCTGGCTTCTATTTCAGGCAGGAGTGGCCAGAGTGATGACTTGCAGGGTTTGAGGAAGTCTTTCAAGTATGACCCCATGACTTTTGGCCAGAAGCCAGAAATAAGGGCAAATTGGCTACAGGACTCCCTCCAAGTGGCCTTGGAAAATCATGAAGGTGCTCGGGGAAGGTTGGGGAGGCGGGACGAGCTGGGGTCAGGCCTGGGGGTGAGCCCAGCAGGATTCAGGTCTGCCCTGTGACTGTGGGCCAGCCACTTGACCTTGCTCAGCAGTGTCTCAGATGTGGAATATGACAAATAATACTAACCCCCTAGTATGTGAAAGCCCTTTGCAAACTCCAAAATGTTCCACAAAGGTGTGTTGTGAAGATACTTTATTTCCTCTCTAGAAATGTGGGTGGCACACACTCCCTTCTGGGCTCACCTCTGCCTAGAGAAAATGGAAATGAAGGGCAGGCCAGGGTCAAGGGGAGGGAGAGGAGGCGTGGTCAGCAGAGTGATGTCTCCCCACCCAGCCACCCCCACCAATACAGAATTAGTGTGATTATGGTAGGTTACAAAGTAAAGAGAATTAAGGTTGTAGATAGAATTAAGGTTGCTAATCACCTGACCTTAAAATAGGGAGATGATCCTGGATTATCTGAGTGGCCCCAAGTAATCACAAGGGCACTAACCATGGGTTGAGAACTTTATATGATGGTATCTCATTTCATCTCACCATCCTGTCAATGGCTCCCCAGTGCTCTCAGCACTGCGGCCCACAAGGCTCTGAATGGTTTTAGTCCTCCTGATCCCTCAGGCCTCATCTCACACCTGTCTCCCCTCATTTTCTGCACTAAGTTTCTTTCAGTCTCAGAAAGGAGTGTGACATGCTGTTCCCACCTCAGGGCCTTTGCACAAGCTATTTTCATCCACTTGCAAAGCAGTTACTCTGCTCTCCACCCTCATAGCTCCTTAAATCAGGTTCCTGTGTACGCACGCTGGATTTCAGATGACATATCCCTATATTTAAGTACATAAAAAATATATATATCTATGGTTACCTGATAGATCTCTGCCTCCCACTAGACCATGGGGGCCAAGAAGCCAGAATGCCTCTTCAGGATGTTTGCTAGAGAGAGAGAGAGAGAGAGAGAGAGAGAGAGAGAGAGAGGGAGATGCCGTTTGCTGAAGGAATAGACAACAGAACCCAAAGGTTAATATATCATTCACATTTTTTTCAAAGCAGTGATGGGCTCAGAGAAGATCAGAGGTCTATGCAAAGCCACAAGGCAAATCTGGAAGGTTCCTCTCTTTGCTGGAGGCAGGGCCTGGGGCTGGGGCCCATCCAAACCAGAGAGTCACTGTGAGTGGGGGTCAAGGCTGAAGGAACTTGGGTCCATCCATGAGGTCTGCTTGGGAAGCGCCTTCTCCGGCAGCTCTGAAAGAGGATGTGCTGAGCACAGCTGCCCAGGCAGAAGCGGAAGGAACTGGGGTGGGGGCGGCGGCCTGGGGCCCCAGACCCCGCTCCCTGCAGCCACAGCAAATCTTCATGGTCCGGTCTGAACCCTCACCCCGCTTGGCCCCTTCTGTAACATTTTCACATGCTCACTCTGGCTGGTGTTGCTGTTTAAGTGGCTGTTAGAACTGGGCCACACCAGGTGTGGACAGAGGTTGGGAACCTGTCCCCCTAAGCCACTGCAATGGGAGAGCAAATTGGTAAGACCATTTGGGAGGGTGATTTGGCAATATCTGTGAAAACTTTTGGAGCGTCCTTCGACTCAGCAATTTTGCTTCTGGGAATTGATCTTGAAGATATGCTAATGTCTGTTGGCAATAATATTTACACAAGGAGGTGGAATTGGGGGCCACATAACATCCATCAGTAGGAGACGGATAAGTAAATTATGCTTCATTGGTCCCATGGAAAACTATGCAGTCATTAAAATGAATAAACTTATGAGTATGAACTGACATGGGAGGATGACGGGAGGATGCTCATTATATATATATATGCTCATTACATACACACACACACACACACACACACACACACATGTATGTATAAATATTAAGATATTTTAAAAATTGTGAAACAGCTTGACCAGGCGGTGGCGCAGTGGATAGAGTGTCGGACTGGGATGCGGAGAACCCAGGTTCGAGACCCCGAGGTCACCAGCTTGAGCGTGGGCTCATCTGGTTTGAGCAAAGCTCACCATCTTGGACCCAAGGTCGCTGGCTTGAGCAGGGGGTTACTCGGTCTGCTGAAGGCCCACGGTCATGGCACATATGAGAAAGCAATCAATGAACAACTAAGGTGTTGCAATGAAAAACTAATGATTGATGCTTCTCATCTCTCTCCGTTCCTGTCTGTCTGTCTCTATCTATCCCTCTCTCCGACTCACTCTCTGTCTCTGTAAAAAAAAAAAAAAAATTGTAGTACAACCTGGCCAATGGTGGCACAGTGGATAAAGTATTGACCTCAAGTGCTGAGGTCTCTGGTCTGAGACTTCAGGCTTGCCGATTCAAGGCACATAAAAGAAGCAATTAATACAGGTGGGTACTTCCGCTCCTCCCCTGTGTTTCTCTCTCTCTATCCTCTCTAAAATCAATACATAAAATCTAGAAAAAATAATACAGAACAATATATGTTTTTATTACGTATTGTTGAATAACAAACTACCCCCAAACTGACCAGTTCTTCAGCTCCAGGAAACCACTCACCTGTTTGCATTCAACTGGGAGCCTGGCTGGGCCAGGACCTTCAAGGTGGCTCTCATCCCCCAGGGTCTCTCTCCACGTGGCCTCTAATCATTCTGCAGTTCGAGTGGAGCTTCCTTACAGCATGGCGGCTGGATCCCAAGAGTGAGTAAGAGGACATACCTTAAAGTTGAAAAACTTGTCTGACCTGTGGTGGCGCAGTGGATACAGCGTCTACCTGGAAATGCTGAGGTTCAAAACCATGGGCTTACCCGGTCAAGGCACATATGGGAGTTGATGCTTCCTGCTCCTCCCCCCTTGTGTCTCCCTTTTCTCTTTCTCTTTCTCTTTCTCTTTCTCTCTCTCTCCTCTCTAAAAAAAAAAGTGAATAAATAAAATCTTAAAAAAAAAAGTTGAAAAACTTTACAGAGGCTTGCTTGCATTGTGCTTGCTAATGTCCCCTTGGCCACGGCAAATCACATGGCCAGGTCCAAATTCAACATGATAGGGTGTGGATGCTGAGAGGAAAGACACATTGAGGGGCTGTTATAGTAACAATCCAACACAATATATGTAATGAGATATTTTATTAAGAAACTATGCATGTCCTCTACCTCCTAAGTGTTGTGAGCATTAAATAAGTTAATAAAAAAACACTTGGCTATTAAAATATTTTTAAAAAGAAAAAAAAAACACTTGGCACTTCAAGCCCTGGTGGGTTGGCTTAGCAGTAGAGCATTGACCTGGCACGTGGAAGTCCTGAGTTTGATTCCCGGTCAGGGCACCCAGGAGAAGCACTCATCTGCTTCTCCACCCTTCCCTCTCCTCTCTCTCTGTCTCTCTCTTCCCCTCCCGCAGCCAAGGCTCCATTGAAGCAAAGTTGGCCCAGGCGCTGAGGACGGCTCCATGGTCCACCTCTGGTGCTAAGAAGAGCTTGGTTGCTGAGCAATAGAGTAACACCCAGCTGGGAAAAGCATCACCCCCTGGTGGGCATGCTGGGCGGATCCCGGTCGGGCGCATGTGGGAGTCTGTCTCCCCACTTCTCACTTCAGAAAAATACAAAAAAAAATACCCCAAAACCACTTGACACTTCATAAAAACAAAACAAAACAAAAAAAGAAACTATGAATGTTCTTCATAAAATATCATCTTACAAATATTTGTTATCATACACATATTGTATTTCCCCATGTATAAGACACTTCATGTATAAAGACGCACCTTAATTTTGGGACCCGAAATTTGAAAAACAATATATTACTTAAACTTATTGAACTCAAGTTTTTTTGTTTTTGTTTTTTACAGAGAGAGAGAGTCGGAGAGAGGGATAGACAGGGACAGACAGACAGGAACGGAGAAATGAGAAGCATCGATCATTAGTTTTTCGTTGCACATTGCAACACCTTAATTGTTCATTGATTGCTTTCTCATACATGCTTTGACCGCGGGCCTTCAGCAGACTGAGTAACCCCTTGCTCGAGCGAGCGACCTTGGGTCCAAGCTGGTGAGCTTTACTCAAACCAGATGAGCCCACACTCAAGCTGGCGACCTTGGGGTCTCGAACCTGGGTCCTCTGCATCCCAGTCCAACGCTCTATCCACTGTGCCACTGCCTGGTCAGGCTAAACTCAAGTTTTATTCATCATAAGATTCATTAAACTCTTCATCAAGTGCAAAAAAGCGGGAAATGCAAGTAAATCTACAACCACTGTATAAGACGCACTGTTTTTAGACCCCACATTTTTTGGGAAAGGGTGCGTCTTATACATGGGGAAATACGGTATGCATATGTATATGTTTATGTGTTTGTATATGCATTGGTGTAAGTCTGAAAGATAATTTAGTGAACTGCTAACTGCTTCCATCTAGCCTCAGATGCCCCATCCCAGGCCCTGTCTCCAATTCTGCTCAGGGCAAAGTCCAACCTCCTCCTGATGGTCAGTTCTGTTCACCCTGTTTGCCCTGTTCACCTGCCCGCCTCTGCCTGCACCCTCTGACTACCACCGTGATCAACCTGCTTTCAGTTCCCCAAAGGAATAGAACGTTGCCCGGTCTCCAAAATGTTGTACATGCTGTCCCCTCTGCCTAGAACACTCCTGTCGCCACCCCGCTTCCTCCTGGAAGCCTTCCGTGATCACCTGGGGGAGAATCAGCAACATGGTCACGTATATACACTGCCGGATTTTCCACGCATTCATGCCTGCTTGCATTCATTTATTCACCAAACATTTACCAGATGATTGTTTGTGCCAGGCACGAGGCTGGGCAGCAGGGATGCCATAATGAACAGACCCTCCCTGCCCTACCGAGCTCACATCTCAGTCCGGGTTGGGGAAGGTGAGGAGGCCAAGGAGAGGACAGACAATGCCAATCTACATGCGAACAGTGCTGGGCTGGGCACGGACCATATGCACGTGGGAGCTCCACATTCCTCCAACTCGAATTAAATCTCTTTTAAAAGGAGGAAATTTCACAGAGCCCAGAGGTGACATAGATTATTTCAATTGTTCTGTTCCCTACATATGAACTTGATAACCATACTGCCTTTTGTTCATTGATCTGCTGCTCTGTGCACCTGACATGTTTTAAGTCAACAAATCCTTATCACCACCTATGAGGTAGGAACTATTATTGTCTCCATTTTGCAGAAGGGAGTGAGGCTCAGAGACGTAAGTCGTTTGCCCATGGTCACCCAGCTGGTAAGGGACAGAGCCGGGATTTGGACACACGCAGCTGAGCTCCCGAGTCCTGTATTCTTGACCACTATACCACACAGCTACAAATTAAGCACCAGCCAAACTACAAGTAAAACAGCATTCAAACCACCACACAAACGGAATGTGACAGGCGATGACGTTTTGAGGGAATGAGGTTGCCCCTTCGCCGTGATGAGTTCAGCCTGGGTGTTCCCCAGGGGCCCTGGGTTGCCTGCTACATCTCCTTCTCCAAACCACAGGGAAATCATCCCAGTTTTGTCCTTTGTTGGCCATAACAGCACCTTCAATTTTTTTATAATTTAATGTTTGGAACAGATAATGCTTTCACATTGTTTCAAAATTGTTAAAATGATATAAAATAGATATACATATAGATGTAGGTATACAGTTCCCACCCCACTCCCTGAGAATTCAGTGTTATGAGCTTCTTGTGTGTCTTTCCAGAGATAATTTATGCAATTATCTCTCATTAGGAAAAAAAAAAAAAAAAGTCTGATACCACATCCGTGGCTCCACTCCAGAGGATCTTGGCACGCTCGCAGCCTAGCAGAACGGAAAGGGCTTCCTCATTCCTGCTCACAGTTATGCCGTGTTCCTGCCTGTCCCCTGCCAATGCACGTGAGCAGTGGTCCCCACCTTCACAATTGCGCGTTTTGGTTTAAGTCACTGCGGTAAGCGGCCTTTAAGATGGCCCCCAGTGATCCTGGTGTTCCTGCCCCTGTGTGATCTTTGCCCCGTGAGAGTGGGCTGAATCTCAGGACCAGCTCTGAAGGAACAGGTATAATGAAAGTCATGGGGCGGCTGAGAAGGCCTATGTGACACCTTAGTAGCAACAGACTACTGAGTCCAGATCCTGGTTTCTAAAGACCATTCTCCTCTAAAGGTAATCAGGGCTCCTTGGAGCAACAGCTGATTCTAAGGCTAAGACAGGGAAAACATAAGATGAGCCCAAAGCATTTTTCAGGGCCATAAAATAAGGAAACACTCAAAACACCAAAGGACTGGGAATGCGAAAGGGACACGGAGCCAGCCTGAAGGAGTGCCCAGCGGCCAAAGCCAGGACAATTCCAGAGCCACAAAGTAAATAATGTGATATCTTTTACAATAATGTAATATTTTTTACAACCAAAAGCATAAAACATATCCATGATCCATGCTGATATAACTGAGTGATTAAATAAGAAAAAAAATGGGAGATTTGGGACAAATCGTACTTATCGAAGAATTCCAAATTACTACAACATTCTTCCCAGGAGGAGAAGTTTAACTTTGTACCCGTTAAGTATGGGCTGGACTTAGTGATCTGATTCCAGAGAACAGAGTACAGATAAGGAGAAAAAGTGTAAGCTTGTCCTGGAGAAACCTGTCAGACACCATCTGAAAACCAAGGGAAGTGTGACTTCGCAGGTGACTTCTCATGGGTATCACGCACCAGCTAATATAATGTAACGAGGAGGGCACTTCACCCACTTCTGTCATATCCTACTCCAGATCCATAACCCCAACATAGTGGTGAGAAAAGCAAAGACAAGCCCAAACTGGGGACGTTCTACAACATACTTGGCCAGTACTCCTCAAACCTCAAGGCTACCAAGGCCCTGGCCAGTTGGCTCAGTGGTAGAGCGAAGACCCGGAATGTGAAGGTCCTGGGTTCGATTCGCAGCCAGGGCACACAGGAGAAGCGCCCATCTGCTTTTTCACCCTTCCCCTTCTCCTTTCTCTCTTTCTATCTCTCTTCCCCTCCCGCAGCCAAGGCTCCATTGGAGCAAAGTTGGCCCGGGCGCTGAGGATGGCTCCATGGCCTCTGCCTCAGGTGATAGAATGGCTCTGGTTGCAACAGAGCAATGCCCCAGATGGGCAGAACATCACTCCCTGGTGGGTATGTCAGGTGGATCCCGGTTGGGCGCATGTGGGAGTCTGTCTGACTGCCTTCCCACTTCTAACTTTGGAAAAATACAAAAAACAAAACAAATACCAAAAAACTTAAGGCTACCAAAAGCAAGGTAAGACTGAGAAACAGTCACACAGGCCAGGAGAAAATCAGGGAGATGTGACCAAATCTCATGTGGTATCCTGGATTGGGTCCTGGGACAGAAAAAGGACATTAGTCTAGAAACAAGTGACATGAGTCGAGGTTGGAATTTAGTCCATAATAAGCTGTCGGAGTTGGTTTGTCTTGACAAACGTCCACGGTAACTTAAGATAACCTTAGGGGAAACCGGGTGAGCGGTATATAGCAACTCTGTATTAACCCACACTCCAGAGGGGCAGGTCCTCAGCACTGTGCCTGGGCATGCAGGGCACAGGGAACAGCAGGCATCACACTTCTTGACCTTGCCCTGCTGGCTTGCAGATACACGCAGATGCATATGGCAGTTTGCAAACAATTCCTGGGGCTCTGTGACCCCTGGTTCATCCTCAAACAGCCCCACCCAAGGTGATGGGCCCTGGCCCTGGGAGGGGGAGGTCGGAGGGGGACCCAGGTCAGAAGGCTGTGTTCCTGGCTGACGAACCACACCAGACAGGCTGGGCCTCATCATTGGAGAGTTAACACTTCTAGAATGTGCTTCATCAGCACTTCCTTCCTCTGGGTGGTGGCAAGAGGACCTTGTCCGAATATTCCTGTGGCTGAGGCTCTCAGATAGGAGGATGCAATGAAAGTGGACAGTCAGCCTTACCAGGAGGTGGCGCAGTGGATAGAGCGTCGGACTGGGATGCGGAGGACCCAGGTTCGAGACCCCAAGGTCGCCAGCTTGAGCGAGGGCTCATCTGGTTTGAGCAAAAAGCTCACCAGCTTGGACCCAAGGGCGCTGGCTCAAGCAAGTGGTTACTCATTCTGCTATAGCCCCACAGTCAAGGCACATATGAGAAGTCAATCAATGAACAACTAAGGTGTCACAACGAAAAACTGATGATTGATGCTTCTCATCTCTCTCCGTTCCTGTCTGTCTGTCCCTGTCTATCCCTCTCTCTGACTCTCTCTCTCTGTCTCTGTTTAAAAAAAAAAAAAGAAAGTGGACAGTCAATCTGGGGACCGAAGGGGTAGATGACCTTGAGGTTATCAAATAGGAACCACGGCCAGAGGGTCACTGAGTTCTGGCCAAATGGACTGTGGACAGAAGTCACAGGCATTGTTTCTAGACTTGACCCATGAAACATCTCTCTCTTCATCCCCAGCCCTCTCACTTCCCCCGTCTGCCTGCCCAGGGCCACTGGGAAGCCACATGCGACAATAGCAGAGCCTCAGTCAGCCAGACCCCTTGCGAGACCCCTTGCCAGACCCGGTGGAGCATGGGTCTTCCCACTCCCCTGTTCCTCCCTGCTGCTGACTGAGCTGTACAAGACAGACATTAACGCTTACTCAGTTTAACACCGAGGTTGTAAGGGTTATGGGTATTTAAAGCCAATTTATTATGGTGGGGTTTTTTTTTCTACCAGGCTTATTTTGGGCAAGTCTTTTAAAAGTTATTGTATTTTTCCACCAGTTTATCAAACTAAGACAGATACATCTGTAAAAGTTCAAACATCACAGAAATGAGAGAAGGCCCCTTGTGTTCCCTGCTTGCTTCTGCAACGAGAGATAACCAGTATTATAGTTTGGATGAATCCTTCCAGGTTTTTCCCCCCTCTGCAATGACAACATATTTTTATACTAAAAGCATCCCACGGTACGTATTGTTCTCACAGTTTCCTCTCACTTAGTAGCATACCTTGGGTATCTTTCCGTGTTTGGACACAGGGATCTACCTCATGCCCTTTAACACTGACCTGCCATTTACTTTTTATTTTTTGACAGAGACAGAGAGAGAGAGTCAGAGAGAGGGATAGATAGGGACAGATAGACAGGAACAGAGAGAGATGAGAAGCATTAATTCTTTGTTGCGGCATCTTAGTTGTTCACTGATTGCTTTCTCATATGTGCATAGACTAGGGGGCTACAGCAGACTGGGTCACCCCTTGCTCAAGCCAGTGACCTTGGGCTCAAGCTGGTGAGCCTTGCTCAAGCCTGATGAGCATGCACTCAAGCCTGCAACCTTGGGGTTTCGAACCTGGGTCCTTCACATCCCAGTCCAACACTATCCACTGAGCCACGGCCTGGTCAGGCATTGACCTGGCATTTTATAACACATGCACACTAAATGGATTCATAGGCCCCTGTGTCTGTTATTTAATGCTCTATGACAAATTACTCCAAAGCTCAGCAGTTTGGAACAACAAATATATATTTATCATCTCAGGGATTCTGAGGATCCGGAACCTGGAAGTGGCCCGGCTGGGCGGTTCTGACTTTGGATTGCTTGTGAAGACGCAGCAAAGCTCTCAGCTGGGGCTGCCATCTTCAGAGGGGACAGAGACTTGGTGGCTCGGCTCGTTCCTTTGACGCTACAGGGCTCAGTTCCTTGCTGGCTGCGGCTCGAGACTTCGGCTCCAAGGGCCTCCCCACAGAGACCATCTGGGTGTCCCCATGATGTGACAGCTGCTTCTCCAGAGTGAGTAATGAATGAGAGCCCAAGATGGAAGCTGCAGCCCTCATCTCAGAAGTGACATACCATGATGCCAGGCCACTCTGCCACGGCTCCGTCGGACCAACTCTGGGACATGTGGGAGGGACTTCCCAGCGCGGAGCACCAGGCCTGGAGGAGCACTGGGGCCGTCTTGGAGGCTGTCACCGCAGGCGCCTACGGATGGGACATGGAGACTCCCCCTTATCTTCCCTCCAAACCTGCTGCCGTGAACCTCCTTGCTCACTTCCTGTGCACACCTGTGGGAGGGGGTTTTCTGTCGAATAAATCCCCCTGGGGAAATTTACACACACCAACTCACTGACTTCTCGTCACACTTGCAGATAAAAGAGTCAATGACCATGGGGGCCCCTCGACTCGAGGATTATCAGCACTTTCAGGCACACAGGAGTCTTAGTATGAGTCTACTAGATGGCCTCTTCCGAGGGGAGAAGAAAGTCAACAAAGCTGAGCAGCGAAGGTGACCACGAGCTACAGTGATGCCAGTCTCAGTCCCGGGCTTGCTTTTTAAGTAAGTGAACGATGGGGCAGGATCCCACCCCACCCCCACATCATACAGACAAGGAAACTGAAGTTCAGAGAGCCGGAGAGTCTCAGACTGCACAGGTGGTCAGTGACAGAACCAGGAGTCAGTCACACCATGTCTCCTGATTCCTCCCAGACCCCCACCAGTGCAGTGCCGCGCACGGAACACACATCAGCTCATCCGGTCTCCAAAGAACCTGGTGAGCTCAGCTCTATTCCTCCTCCCACTTGACAGAAGAGGAAAGTAAGGCGCTAAGGTAGGCGGTGTGAAGATGCTGCGAAAGCCTCAGGCAGGCGTGGCCATGTGCAGGTTGGGGACTGGCGGGGAACCTGCAGCAGGGCCAGAAGAAAGAGGAAGGAAAGAAGATAGGCCTCACGTCAGAGATTAGCTCCTGAGGCCCGTTATCGAAAATTCTTATCTGTGAAGCAGTATCAGAAACAGGATGTGGGTTTCCCTTTAAGGGACTGCACCCCAAAAGGACAAGGACCATCAGATACATGTAAACACCATGGGAGAGGCAGCGCTGCTAAGTGTTAGAGCACGGGCTCTGGAGTCAGACAGGCGCCTGGCTGTGTGACTGCAGAAATGTGGCTTGACTTCTCTGGGCCTCTGCTAGGAGGGCTGGTAAGATAGCCACTCTATAAATGGTGACAAGGGTTCTTGGCAACATTGGGAGGTGGGAGCAATTCTTTGTCAAAAGAGGAGGCAAAGCCAATGGACTGGCTTGGCCAGATTGATCCCCCCTCCCCATTGTAATAACCACCAGCAGCCCCTGTGCCTTGGCCAACACAAACAAACACACTATTACGTAAAAAATGGGGGAGCTCACTGTGTAAGTGGAGCTTCTAGACAAGCCTCCGGTCCCCCTTTCAATTCCCTCCACATTGGTGCCGCCAGGCTCCTCTTGTGGGCTGCCCTATCCCGAGGCCAGCCCAGCCCAGCCCAGCTGCTGGTCTCCACACTCACAGCTGTGTTCACAGAACACAGGTCTGCTGAGCCCCCGGTACCAGGCCCTGCCCTCCCAGAGCCCAGCTAAGCTCCTTGAGTTTTGCCTGGGCCCCGTGAGTGTCTCTTGTATTTAGGAGCTGCAAGCTCTCAGTGGTGTCCTGAGCACGGGGATGACAATAAGGAAGGGAGACACTAGGAACAAGAGAAAGATACTAGACACAGGTCTAGGTTTCAGTGCACCTTAGTCTTGCTGTAAAAGGGATTTAAAGCAAACCCCTGTCTCTCCCTGGGCCTTACAACCAAAGAGACAGTAGAAGGAGCTCTTTCAAACTAGTCACCACTTACTGCATGGGTGACGTTAAAGAAGTCACTTAACTTCTCTGAGCCCCAATTTTCTTGTCTCAAAAATTTGAATAATAATCCAGGATTGTTTAGAATATTAATAAAAACATGGGCAGGAAGCACAGCGCTTGACCTACAGCCGGAGTTCAACACACAGCAGCTGTTCCAATTAGCTCATTTTTTCCTCTTTAAAAATTTTTTATTTATTGATTTTAGAGGGAGAGGAAGGGGTGAGAGAGATAGAGAAACATCGATTGTTGTTCCACTTATTTATATATTCATCAGTTGATTCTTCTTTGTGCCCTGACCACGGATCGAACCCATAACCTTGGTGTATCAGGACGATGCTCTAACCTACTAAGCAACCTGGCCAGGGCCTCATTTTTTGTTTTCCTTTAAAAGAATTATTTTATCAAAATAATGCCATGCTTCCGAATCTAAAACATCACCAATTGTGACACACGCTATCAAAAACACTACCAATTACAGCTGTCGGGTGCACCGTGGGTTGTAAATGACTGCATCTTCATGCTGAACATGTTAAAATGTGAGTAAACGGGCATCTCCGAATGGGTAAAGTACGTGTGCACAGAGCAGAAAGTCAAGCTGCGCTGAAAGGAAGATAACAACACCGGGTGGCTTCCTGTCTGCCCCTCCCGTCTCCCCACACCACTGGCTCACACGCAACCACTTTGGACTCTTTGAGCTGGGTTTTTTCCAGCACTTACTCCTTTTTATTTATTTATTTAATTAATTAATTAAGTGAGAGGTGGGGAGGCAGAGAGACAGACTCCCTCATGTGCCCCAATGGGGATCTACCCGGCAAGCCCCCTGTGGGGGGGGGGGGTTTGCTCTGTCCATCTGAGGCCCTTGTTCCGTTGCTCAGCAACCAAGCTATTTTAGCACCTGAGGTGAGGCCATGAAGCCATCCTCAGCACCTAGGGTCAACTTGCTCCAACCAAGCCATGGCTGCAGGAGGGGAAGAGAGAGAGAGACAGAGAGAGAAAAGTGAGAGGGGGAGGGGTGGAGAAGCAGATGGGCACTTCTCCTGTGTGCTCTGATGGGGAATCAACCCGGTACTTCCACATGCCAGGTCAACGCTCTACCACTGAGCCAACCGGCCAGGCCTTCCAGCACTTAAACATCTCCTATTCCTAAGTAAGAAGCACACACTGATCTTTTAATATGTTCATTTAGCAGTTATCGACTACCTACCCAATCTACCTGTCTACACTATCCACCTGTGATAAAGGAGAATTTGGCACCCCGGCCCCATCCCCATTCCCTCTCCTCTACCATCCACTGTGTAAGTAATGCTGTAATGTCGTACAAACCCAGTCACACTTCAGATTTGCACAGTTCTTTCTGCCATCACTGAATATATCCCATACCTGAATTTAAAAAATCACTCTCTGCATTTACATTTTTATTATATAAATATTACTCATAGCTGAACATGCATTTTCTTTTTTTTTTTTTTTTTTCATTTTTCTGAAGCTGGAAATGGGGAGAGACAGTCAGACAGACTCCCGCATGCACCCGACCGGGATCCACCCGGCACGCCCACCATGGGGCGACGCTCTGCCCACCAGGGGGCGATGCTCTGCCCATCCTGGGCGTCGCCATGTTGCGACCAGAGCCACTCTAGCGCCTGAGGCAGAGGCCACAGAGCCATCCCCAGCGCCCGGGCCATCTTTGCTCCAATGGAGCCTTGGCTGCGGGAGGGGAAGAGAGAGACAGAGAGGAAGGAGGGGGTGGGGGTGGAGAAGCAGATGGGCACTTCTCCTGTGTGCCCTGGCTGGGAATCGAACCCAGGACTTCTGCACGCCAGGCCGACGCTCTACCACTGAGCCAACCGGCCAGGGCTGAACATGCATTTTCTACACTTGATCTTAGCCAAAAGGCCAAGAAACAATGAGAATGCATTTCATTTCTTACTTTCTGATTGTTTTTTCCTGAAGCTAATAATGCATGTGGTTTCTTTGGCTTTTTTTAGATTTTATTTGTTCATTTTTATTAGAGAGAGAACAGGGGGAGGAGCTGGAAGCATCAACTCCCATATGTGCCTTGACCAGGCAAGCTCAGGGTTTCGAACCAGTGACTCAGCATTTCCAGGTCGACGTTTTATCCACCGTGCCACCACAGGTCAGGCAATAATGCATTTTTTTTTTTTGTATTTTTCTGAAGCTAGAAACGGGGAGAGACAGACAGACTCCCGCATGCGCCCGACCGGGATCCACCCGGCACGCCCACCAGGGGCGACACTGTGCCCACCAGGGGGCGATGCTCTGCCCCTCCGGGGCGTCACTCTGTTGCGACCAGAGCCACTCTAGCGCCTGGGGCAGAGGCCAAGGAGCCATCCCCAGCGCCCGGGCCATCTTTGCTTCAATGGAGCCTTGGCTGCGGGAGGGGAAGAGAGAGACAGAGAAGAAGGAGAGGGGGAGGGGTGGAGAAGCAGATGGGCGCTTCTCCTGTGTGCCCTGGCCGGGAATCGAACCCAGGACTTCTGCACGCCAGGCCGACGCTCTACCACTGAGCCAACCGGCCAGGGCCAATAATGCATTTTTATTACAGCTTTATTGCTATATAACTGATGAAGAGCAAACTACACGTATCTAAAACGACAGTTTGGTAAGTGTGGATATCTGTGACCCCCAGTGAAACCACGTCTGCAATCTAGATACTGACTAGCCCCATTACCCCCATGAGTCCCTCACACCCCTTTGTAATACTGTCCTCCCCACCTCCCGGACACCCCACCCCATTGGGTAGCCACGGATCTACTTTGTGTCACTAGAGATTAGTTTGCATTTTCTGGGATTTTGTATAAATGGAATCCCACAATATAAACTTGTTTGTGTCAGGCTTCCTTGATTTGGCATCATTATTTTGAGGTACGTTGACATTGTTCCCATGTCAATAACTTGCTGCTTTTTATTACCAAACATTGTGGTATGGACACACCAGAGCTTGCCAACCATTCGCCTGTTGATGGACATTTGAGCTGTTTTTGGCCTAGCATGAATAACGCTGCTATGAACGTTCCTGAACAAGTCTTTAGGTGGACATGTCCTCATTCCTTTTGAGTAAATGCCTAAGGCCAGATTTGCTGGGTGTGTAGGAAGTATAGGTTTATAAGAACTAGAAAATTGTTTTCTAAAGTGGTAGTTTCATTTCACATTCCTACCAGCAGGATATGAGAGTTCCAGTTGCTCCATGCCCTCACCAACACCTGAGATTCAAGTTTAGCCATTCCAGTGGGCTGTACTGGAATCTTCTTGTGGTTTTCATTTGTACTTCCCTTTCGACTACTGATGTTGAGTCTTTTTATGTGTCTATTGTTTATTCATAACTCTTGTTTTGTGAAGTACTTGTTTAAATATTTTGCCCTTTTTTTGTTTTTTGTTTTTTGGTTTTTTTTTTTTTGTATTTTTCTGAAGTTGGAAACGGGGAGGCAGTCAGTCAGACTCCCGCATGCACCCAACCAGGATCCACCTGGCATGCCCACCAGGGGGTGATGCTCTGCCCATCTGGGGCGCTGCTCTGTTGCAACCAGAGCCATTCTAGCGCCTGAGGCAGAGGCCATAGAGCCATCCTCAGCGCCTGGGCCAACTTTGCTCCAATGGAGCCCTGGCCACGGGAGAGGAAGAGAGAGACAGAGAGGAAGGAGAGGGGGAGGGGTGGAGAAGCAGATGGGCGCTTCTCCTGTGTGCCCTGGCCGGGAATCGAACCCGAGACTCCTGCACACCAGGCCGACGCTCTACAACTGAGCCAACCGGCCAGGGCTGTCCTTTTTTATTTTTAAAGAGACAGAGAGAGAGAGTCAGAGAGAGGGACAGAGAGGGATAGACAGACAGGAAAGAAGAGAGATGAGAAGCATCAATTCCTCGTCACGGCACCTTAGTTATTCATTGATTGCTTTCTCATATGTGCCTTGACTGGGGGGCTACAGCAGACCAAGTAACCCCTTGCTCAAACCAGAGACCTTGGGCTCAAGCTGGTGAGCCTTGCTCAAGCTGGCGACCTCAGGGTCTCAAACCTGGGTCCTCCACATCTCAGTCTGACACTCGATCCACTGTGCCACCACCTGGTCAGGCTATTTTGCCCTTTTTTTTTTTTTTTTTTTTTTTTTTTACAGGGAAAGAGAGAGAGTCAGAGAGAAGGACAGACAGACAGGAACGGAGAGAGATGAGAAGCATCAATCATCAGTTTTTCATTTTGACACCTTAGTTGTTCATTGATTGCTTTCTCATATGTGTCTTGACTGCGGGCCTTCAGCAGACTGAGTAATCAGCGACCTTGGGTCCAAGCTGGTGAGCTTTTTGCTCAAACCAGATGAACCTGCACTCAAGCTGGCGACCTCAGGGTCTCGAACCTGGGTCCTTCCGCATCCCAGCTAGAAACGGGGAGAGACAGTCAGACAGACTCCCGCATGCGCCCGACCGGGATCCACCCGGCACGCCCACCAGGGGCACCACCGCCTGGTCAGGCTATTTTGCCCATTTTTTAAAAAAATTTTCTTTTATTAATTTTTAGAGAGGAGAGAGAGAGAGAGAGAGAGAGAGAGAGAAGGGTGAGGGAGGAGCAGGAAGCATCAACTCTCATATTGTCTTGACCAGGCAAGCCCAGGGTTTTGAACCAGGGACCTCAGCGTTCCAGGTCGATGCTTTATCCACTGTGCCACCACAAGTCAGGCTATTTTGCCCATTTTTAAATGCAGTTGTTTGTCTTATTATTGAGTGTAGATGTCTGTATATCCTGGAGACAAGTCCTTTGTCAGAGTTACATATTGCAAATATTTCTCTCCCAGTCTGTGATTTACTTCCCTGTTAATTCTCTAAACCACGACCATTGAAGAGCAAATGTTTGTTTGTTTTGTGAGAGAAGCAGGGAGAAACAGGAACGTCGAGCTGCTCCTATATGTGCCCTGACCGGGGAATCGAACTGGCAACCTCCATGCTCCAGGAGGATGCTCCAACCAACCGAGCTATCCGGCCAGGAAAAGTTTTAAATTTTGATAGAGTCCAATTTATCAAGTTTCTCCTTTATAGTTTGTGCTTTTTGTGTGTGTCCTTCCTAAGAAAGCAATGGCTTTTTAAAAAATCTCTTTACTGCAGTTTCAGTAGGGAGAGAAATTAGGTAGGTATGATTAATCCATCCCGTTACGAAGAGGCTTCTCTGAGCTCATTTTCTTCAGTGGGAAATTCTCTCCTACCCGTTTTGAATCCCTGTCCATCTCAAGAGAGCACCAAACGGGGTAGAAAGAGGAGATCTAGCCTGACCAGGTGGTGGCGCAGTGGATAGAGCGTCGGACTGGGATGCGGAAGGACCCAAGTTCGAGACCCTGAGGTCGCCAGCTTGAGCGCGGGCTCATCTTGCTTGAGCAAAGAGCTCACCAGCTTGGACCCAAGGCCCCTGGCTCCAGCAGGGGGTTACTCGGTCTGCTGAAGGCCCGCGGTCAAGGCACATGTGAGAAAGCAATCAATGAACAGCTAAGAAGTCGCAACGCGCAACGAGAAACTGATGATTGATGCTTCTCATCTCTCTCCTGTCTGTCTGTCCCTTTCTATCTCTGCCTCTGTAAAAAAAAAAAAAAAAAAAAAAGAAAGAGGAGATCTAGCTTTTTACTCCTGGCTCCAATCAGTCAGTTTTATAGCCTTAGGAAAGTCATTGAATCTTTTAGGGCCTCAGCTTCCCAGTCCAGGGAGTAAGGGAAATGTCATGACCTCAGGGGGAAGTGGCAAAGTCAGACAAAGAGAGGGCTGTCCCAAGGTAAGCCAGTGGTCTTGTGGGCAGCTGGCCAGGGCATTTCAGCCACCTCAGACCTTACTGTCAGGGCTCAGGTTGACAGGCTTTCATGCCCTCACTGCTTGCGAGGGAGACTGAGGCCAGAAAGGGAAGGGGAATCAGAATCAATACAGGTCTGGGACCATGACTTTGGTCCCTAAGCTCTTTCCACACCCAGAGCCACCTCTGGGCTAGACAGGCTGGTAGAACTGGCCATGTCCTTTCCCTGGGGTGGCGAAGGAGCCTGCTCCGCGCCACGGTAGGACACTCCGGAGGCCGCCCTCCAGCCTCACCCATCCCCAACCTGCGTGCAGCCTGGAACGCTCTCGTTGTGCCCAAGGCTGAGCCCGACCGTGGCTGTCTATCGCCATCTACAGGACATATGGAGAACGACACGCCGCACGGCTTCCCTGAACTCCGTCACCCTTGTGACAGAGCGCCCCTTGTGGCCGCCCAGAGTTCTGCGCCCTACGCGGGTCTCTCCCTTAGGCGGCACCACAACCCCAGTAAGGCAGAAGTTACAGTATTGAATCAACTCTAAGATGATTTCACTTGAAAGATGTACGGTTTATTTTTGTGCCACTAATAAAAACAAAAGCACTACCCAGTAAAATATGACAAGACACTTTTTTATCACTTAGGAATTTTATTTCATACTTACTGAAATTGCTATTTTAAACTTAGACATTTTTTAATCACATATCACTATGGTGCATACATAAAAAGGAAAGTATGTCCAAAATAACTTAGTGAAGACATTCCTGAAACTTCTGCACATTCGGAGTCTGACTTTACTGCATCACTCTTTCATTCGGAGGTATTGAGGTCTGTGTTCTTCCAGACAATATTGTCTTGTGTCATCAAGAGTTTGTTACCTGACCAGGCAATGGTACAATGGGTAGAATGTCTGCTTGGGACGACGAGGACCCAGGTTCGAAACTCTGAGCTCATAGCTGGAGTGCAGGGTCACTGGCTTAAGTGTGGGATCATAGACATGACCCCACAGTCACTGGTTTGACCTCAAATGTTGCTAGCTTGAAGCCCAAGGTCACTGGCTTGAGCCCAAGGTCACTGGCTTGAGCAAGGGGACACTGACTCAGCTGGAGCCCTAAAGTCAAGGCACATATGAGAAAGCAATCAGTGAACAGCTAAGGTGCTGCAACTATAAGATGATGCTTCTCATCTCTTTCCCTTCCTGTCTGTCTGACCCTGTCTGTCTGTCTCTCTCTCATAAACAAAACAAACAAACAAGAGTTTTTCTTCAGAGTATGTATTCTTGTCTCAGGAACATCCTTCTAAGGTGAAGGTTTTGATGTGCCCATGCAGGTGCTGACAAATCTGTCATGGTTGCTACCTGGTCACTGAAGCGGTAAAATACATCCTGATTTCAGAAATGTTAAAATGTGGGTTGGAAACCCATCTTAGGAGGGATAATATGCAGTTAGTGCTGTTTGTGAAACAAAGTTACTGGGGTGCCTACTCTATGGCAGGCCCGTGCGGGGGACAGGAGACAGCCCCACACAAGATTGCCTCATCCCTGCTTCTCAGGGAGCTCAAAGTGCCACATGGAGACAGACATCAAGTAATCATGCAGCCATAATTGTTTAATGACCATAGTGGTGCTAGGAGAGGGGTCAGCAGGAGGTCAGTCTGAGGTTAGAGAAAGCTTCCCTGAGGAAGTGGCATCTGAGCAACGACAAATGGATAGGACCTAGCTGAGGAGAGAGGCTGAAGTTGTGCAGAGCAAAGGGAAGAGCATCTACAAAGGCCCTGGGGTCAGGGGAGGGGTTGGGGGCACCGGCGTGGCTGGTGTATGATGAATGAGGGAGAGTGGAAGGAACTGGAGCTGGAGAGGTGGGAAGGGGCAGATCCTGAGGGCCTTCTTCCCAAGCACAATGGGCAGCCATTGCAGGACTTGACATTGAGATGGTAACTGAGGTACACAGAGGTTAAATAACATGCCAAGTCACAAAAGCGATGGCGACAGAAGTGGAACTCTGGTCCGGCTGGTTCCAGCACCCATGCCTCCGATCCTCACGGGAGGGACCAGAGGGGACTGACTGCCTAATTCACCTTTTCACTGTTCAGCTGAGGAGACAGGGCTTAGGGAAGGGAACAGGCTGGCCCCAAGTCACATAACCAGACAGGGGCTAGTCCAGAACCCAGAACTCTAAGCTCCCAGCTCCCTTCTCTCTCCCAGCCTCCCGGCCTGGCCTTAGCCGGGACTCTCCTCTGAGTCCCAGGGAAATTACTGGTGTTTGGAGGGCAAAGGGCTGTCCCTTCTTAGGTCCCAGGTAGCTGTGTCAGCCAAGTGTTCCAGGTTCCCAGTTTACACTGGTGGTGGCTGGTTACGGCCTGAACCCTTTCTAGGCTAGGCCAGGCCAGGCTCAGAACGGAGCCAGACTCGATGCAGTCGGGTGAGACCTGCACGGCACTTGCCTCCAGCCTCCCAGCTGGGGAGGGATCAAATTCCAGTCCCCCAGGAGCCTGCCACCCAGGCTGGAGGGCGAAAGGGCTCTGAGCACTAAGAGCACAGTGCCAAGGTCCCATGTGGTCCAGGCAGGGACAGCCGTAGCTCCCTCCCCTCAGTGCAACCCCAGGACCAAAGATCCTGGGACAGACAACTTACTGCTTTTCTTTTTTTTTTCTCTTTTTTCCTTCTTTTTTTTTTTTTGTATTTCTCTGAAGCCGGAAACGGGGAGAGACAGTCAGACAGACTCCCGCATGCGCCCGACTGGCATCCACCCGGCACGCCCACCAGGGGGACGCTCTGCCCACCAGGGGGCGATGCTCTGCCCCTCCGGGGCGTCGCTCTTTTGTGACCAGAGCCACTCTAGCGCCTGGGGCAGAGGCCAAGGAGCCATCCCCAGCGCCCGGGCCATCTTTGCTCCAATGGAGCCTCGGCTGCGGGAGGGGAAGAGAGAGACAGAGAGGAAGGAGGGGGGGGTGGAGAAGCAAATTGGCGGTTCTCCTATGTGCCCTGGCCGGGAATTGAACCCGGGTCCCCCGCACGCCAGGCCGATGCTCTACCGCTGAGCCAACCGGCCAGGGCCCAAAGGAACCCACGTTTAAAGATTCTGGTGAACCATCAGCAAATGGTCCTATTTCCACTCCTGTAGGAGTGTGCTCAGAGTGTGAGGAGTGTTTCTCCACCTCCATCACCAATAATGCCTGAGGACCCTCTTTTTATTTTTGCCAATGAGATAGGTCAGCAACTCTTGCTACTGTTTTGTTTGTTTTTTTTGCACTGTCATTAAAGAGAGGTTTTCAAATTCAATGTATATCAAAGTAATCTATGGTGTTTGTTATGAAAATAAAATGGCTTGCACAGACTGGGATAAAATATTTGCAAAAGCATGGTAACAAAAGATTTGCCTCTAGATATATAAACACATTAATAAGAAGACAATTAAAATAGGACAGACACCTCATTGAAGAAGATCTACAGATATCAAATCACCACACCACTAGTCTTAGGGAAATGCAAATCAAAACCATAATAAAATGCCACTTCACACCTACTAGAATGGTTAAAATTGAAACACCACCAAACGGCAAGAACATGTAGCCACCAGAACTCTGATGTGCTGTTGGTGGGAAGGAACGGAAAATGGTAGAACCGCTTTGAAAAACTGGCAGGTTTTAAAACTGTAAGATCCAGCCATTCCACTCTTAGATCTTTAGCCAAGGGGATGAGAGCATTTGTCCCCACAAAGACTTGGAGATGACTAAAGTATCCATCCATGTGTGGTCAGAGAGGTAAACAAATTATAGCATACCCTACTCAGGAATAAGAACGTGAACTATTGATAAACACATCCACAGGGATGCAGCTCAAAGTAATTAGGCTGAGTGAAAAAAGCCAGACAAAGGAACAGCGTATGTACCTGATTTCATTTAGGTAAAATTCTGAAAAATGCAAACTGATCTACAGTGACGGAGAATAAACAAGTGGTGTCTGACCTGGAATGCTGAGGTCACTGGTTCGAAACCCTGGGCTTGCCCGGTCAAGACGCATATGAGAAGCAACTACTACAAGTTGATGCTTCTTGCTCCTCCCTCCCTCCCTCCTCTCTCTCTCTCTCTCTCTCTCTCTCTCTCTCTCTCTCCCCTTTCTCTAAAATCAATAAATAAAATCTTTAAAAAGAAAAGAAAAGTAGGCCAGCGGTTGCATTGGGAAGTGAGGGGAGGGAGTAGGAAAGAAGGGGTGGCTATAAAGGAGCACTAAGAGCGGTGCTCTCGTCCTTCCCGACCTGCCTCTTGCTTCCACAGTGTCCGGTCCCGACCTGCCTCTTGCTTCCACAGTGTTCGGACAGAACAGACCAGGGACGCCCCTTCTCCCGGCCTCCGACCACCCTCCCACCTCTTCCCCAGTCGCCACCCTCAGAACCGCCTCAGCCGTCCTCCACCTCGGAGACCAGCCTACACCGATTTTTGAGCTTAACTCCTTACTGCTGAGCAACCAGGAGCTCCCAAATTCGTCGGAATTAAGCCATCCAGAGGAAGGCCCCGTCTACCGCCTGGTCAACCTGCAGCTGTGGGCCCCCTGCACAGGCCGCTGGCCCCCAGGCTGGGCTGGGCGAGGGGCTCTTCGGAAGGCTCACTCTCAAGCCTGACCAGGAGTCTTTGGAGCCCAGAGGCCTCTGAGGGGCCCCTCTGCACCCGCCTGGGTATGGCTTCCACCTGAGCCTCTCCCTGAAACCACTAGGCACCCTTTAACCACCCTGAAGCCCTCTCCCATCCCTGGGACCAATAAAACTTTTTGCAGCAAAATAAATAAAGGGTCACCAAGATGAAGAGTTTCATGACATTCTTGTGTTTTAATTGTGTGATGGGTTTACAGATACACATATTAACTCATGCAATTGTTAAATATATGGAGTTAATTGTATGTTAACTATACCTGAATAAAACTTAAAAATACAGATAATGAGATAATGCTCCCCCCAGATCCACCCAATGACCACAGCTTCCATTTCTGCACTTTAAAGAGATTCCAGGTAATTTTTATGCACACCAAAATTTGAGAAACACTGTTGGGGGAAAACCTACCGCCACCCATACCCCATGTCACCAAGACCTCCTGATGGAAGGACTGGTTTAAGAGCGGGCGCTTCGGTGGGGACCTGCTGCTTATGGGCAGAAGGTCTGTGAACAAGGCTGGTCACTTTACAGATAAGGACACTGGGATCTTGAGAAATAAATTGCATCTTAGGTAAGGGTCTCTTGGTTACAAGTAACAGAAATCACCCATGTTAGTGCAAAAAGGAGAAGGTGCTATGTAAAAGAGAGGTCCTGCAGGCAGTGCAGAAGGGGACTGGGGGTGGGGGGCGGGCTGGGAGCTTTGTAGAACCACTGTCACTTATGTGAGACTCTCAGCCCTGCCTCTCCTGGCGCGGTCCCTCCTTCATCTCCCCTTGATGGTAACCTTTTCTTTTTTTCTTTTTTTTTTTTTTTTTTTGTATTTTTCTGAAGCTGGAAACGGGGAGAGACAGTCAGACAGACTCCCGCATGCACCCGACCGGGATCCACCCGGCACGCCCACCAGGGGGACGCTCTGCCCACCAGGGGGCGATGCTCTGTCCCTCCGGGGCATCGAGAGCCACTCTAGCGCCTGGGGCAGAGGCCAAGGAGCCATCCCCAGCGCCCGGGCCATCTTTGCTCCAATGGAGCCTTTGCTGCGGAAGGGGAAGAGAGAGACAGAGAGGAAGGAGGGGGATGGGGGTGGAGAAGCAAATGGGCGCTTCTCCTATGTGCCCTGGCCGGGAATTGAACCCGGGTCCCCCGCACGCCAGGCCGACGCTCTACCGCTGAGCCAACCGGCCAGGCCAATGGTGACCTTTTCTCTCTCTTGGTGTGTGAGGTGTAGGAAGGTTCAGGACGTCACAAAGATGGAGCCAATCTCTGGATCCCAATTCCAAATTTGGAGAAAAGAAACCTGATTGGCCCGGTTTGAACCAGGTATCCTTAGCTCTTCCAAACAGGTGTGGCCAGACAGGCAGATGTGGTTCAAACATGGAGGGAGGAGATGGGGAAAGGAGGAGGGGCAGAGGTCGACCAGTATTCTGGAATTCAGAATTTAGTCAGAATTACACGTGAGCTTGTTAAAATGCGACAGGTGCCCACACACTTGCCCAACCCTACCAGATCTGTTTTCATGGGTCCAAGGTGGGGCTCAGAAATATGCATTAACAACCCTGATGGGCCTAATGCTAAAGTCAAGTCAATGCCCAAGTTTACAGCTTGAGAAACAGCTGATCTAGGCAAATACTCTGAAGATATTTTGACTTGGAATCTGAATCACAGATCCTTACCGTGGGAAAAAGCATTAGGACTCTTTCAACCACTAACAACAAATACTTTTTTGTTTTTTGTATTTTTCTGAAGTGAGAAGCGGGGAGGCAGACACCTGCATGAGCCCGACCAGGATCCACTCAGTATACCCACCAGGGGGCGATGCTCTGCCCATCTGGGACCTCACTCTGTTATAACCGGAGCCATTCTAGTGCCTGAGGCAGAGGCGGTGGAGCTGTCCTCAGTGCCCAGACCAACTTTGCTCCAATGGAGCCTTGGCTGCAGGACGGGAAGAGAGAGATAAAGAGAAGGGAGAGGGGAAGGGGTGGAGAAGCAGATGGGCGCTTCTCCTCTGTGCCCTGGCCGGGAATCGAGCCTGGAACTTCTACCCGCTGGGCTGATGCTCTACTGCTGAGCCAACTGGCCAGGGATAACAACAAATACTTTCTTAATATGACAGAAGCAACACTGGAGATTTTTTTTTAATTAATTAATTTTTTTTTTTTTTGCATTTTTCCAAAGCTAGAAACGGGGAGGCAGTCAGACAGACTCCCACATGCGCCCGACCGGGATCCACCCGGCATGCTCACCAGAGGGCGATGCTCTGCCCCTTTGGGGCATTGCTCTGTTGCATCCAGAGCCATCCTAGCACCTGAGGCAGAGGCCATGGAGCCATCCTCAGCGCCCGGGCCAACTTTGCTCCAACGGAGCCTCGGCTGTGGGAGGAGAAGAGAGAGACAGAGAGGAAGGAGAGGGGGAGGGGTGGAGAAGCAGATGGGCACTTCTTCTGTGTGCCCTGGCCGGGAATCGAACCCGGGACTCCTGCACGTCAGGCCGACGCTCTACCACTGAGCCAACCGGCCAGGGCAACACTGGAGATTTGCATGTGCTAAAGCTGGTAGATCTAGGAGGGTAGAGTTAGCTTCAGGAACTGATGGGTTCAAGTACTCAAATGCAAGGTGAAATCTTTCTCCATCCTCTGTTTAGCATCTCCTCAGTTGGCTTTATTATTAGGTAGCCTTTCTCCATGGGGTGACCTCCCTAGAGCCCTCAGGCTTTCATCCTACTAGCTTAGAAACTTCATTGAAAGAGCAAAAGTGGCTCTGGCCGGTTTGCTCAATGGTAGAGCATCAGCCTGGCGTACAGGAGTCCCGGGTTCGATTCCCGGCCAGGGCACACAGGAGAAATGCCCAACTGCTTCTCCACCCCTCCCCCTCTCCTTCCTCTCTGTCTCTCTCTTCCCCTCCCGCAGCCGAGGCTCCATTGGAGCAAAGTTGGCCCGGGCGCTGAGGATGACTCTGTGGCCTCTGCCTCAAGCGCTAGAATGGCTCTGATTGCGGCAGAGCGACTCTCCAGATGGGCAGAGCATCGCCCCCTGGTGGGCATGCCGGGTGGATCCCGGTCAGGCACATGCAGGAGTCTGTCTGACTGCCTCCCCATTTCCAACTTAAGAAAAATACCAAAAAAAAAAAAAAAAAAAAAAAAAAGAAAGAAAAGAAAAGAGCAAAAGTCCCAGGGCTGATTCTAATTGGTCCAACTGAGTCATGTGCTCACCCTAAACCAATCACTGTGGACAGAGAGATGCATTACTCTCATGAACCAGTTCTGGGCCCATCTTTACCACTGAAGACAGAACTGGGATCCCTCCCTTAAACTGCATGAACTGAGAGTTGAAGAAGGTGGTTCCTCCAAATAAAACCAGGGTGCCAATACAGCCAGGAGGAGCCCTGGATGCTAAGTAAGCACTAAAAGCAGCCAGCAGAGATCATGGAGGCCTTTTGGCCCAACCTCCCACTCAGACAGGACCCAGTTGGAGGCTCACCTAGAAATAGTGCTTCTAACAGCTTCAGCTTTGGTGGGGGTTCCCTGTGGTGGCCAATCCCTATATGTGCTTGGTTCCTGTCAGGCAGGTGGCATATGAGTATCACTGCCACCTTTGTCAAGACTGACTCAGCTTTGAGCAAAGCAAAGAACCCAGCCCAGGTCCTCCCAGTGAATCAGGCCCTGCCTGAGCAAAGGAGGGGTATCCAGGAGGGGTATCCTTACTAGGGTCATTCTAGCTAGAGTGGCCAACCCCCATCATATGGATGGGGAGACCAAGGTGCAAGAGAAAGAGGGATCTGGCATCCCAGCCTCCTGCCTACCCACCTCTGCCTCCAGCCGCCTTCCTCTCGCTCCTCCTAAGGGACAAAAACTAATCCCCAAGGGGTTAAGTGCAGAGCTTGCAAACTGACTTTCAATGACGATGCTAGCCCACAGGTATGTTTAGTTTGGCTTGCGCAAGATTTATAAATATTTACTGGTCAATATGTTTAAATTGGGACCTTTCACCTAAAAGCCCAGATTTCTGGCTGCTTTTGTGAAAATGGAGTATCTGGCAGGATGGAGCCCATTCCTGACTGTCGGCAGTTCTGGAAGCTAGTTCAGCCTCCATCTAGCCAAACTTGTGCAGATGATGGGGTGGGGGGAGGGAAGGGACTTGTTATCTGAGCCAAGGGATGCTTATCTGAGTGGCTGAAGGCTGTGGGCAGTTATTTGAGTTTGTGACCTCAGGATTAGCAGAATCCTTGAAGAATGTGCTGTGGACATCAGGTCATCAGGTGAACCCCTTCCTGCTTCTTTATTTCTTTTCTTTTGTAAAAAAATGTATTGGTTTTATAAAGGGTTGGGAGACACAGAAACATCCATCTAGGTCAGTTTCTGTATGTGCCCTGACTGGGGATCAAACCAGCAATCTCTGTACATCAGGCTGACTCTCTAACCAACTGAGCTATCCAGCCAGGGCTGCCTCTTGATTTCTTCATATATATTACATTCCCCGGGGCCAGGTTCTGTGTGGGGCTCCGGGGCTCCGTGCCACCTGTGCACAGCCTCTCATATCATTCGTCTACTTCCTTCATCTCCTTCATTCATCTCACTGAATCCTCTCAGCACGCTCAAAAGCAGGAGCTGCGGAGGAGAGGGCACCCCACAGCCTAGTGGGGAGAGACGACCTGCCCAAGGTCACAGCACTCAGGCAAGGCAGAGCCACTCAGGGAGGGGCGCCTGAAGCACTTGTCACAGGTCCAGGGTGCAGGCCGAGGCTCCGGAAGCCTGACTCATGCTCGCCACGATCATGGGAGGTTGACTCACACCTGGGGGCAACTCCCAGCTCTGGTCTTTATAAATGATGGGCCACCAGGTGAGGTTTGCCATCAGTCTCTTCATCTATCAAATGCAACAAATGAAAAACATCTCACAGGAATGCTGTTGGCGTGCAATTCAGCCAACACTGCAATGAAAAGTATTAAACACCTATTCAGGGACTAGGCTATGTACTTGGAGAGTAACTATGAATAAAACAGATGCTGTTGCTGTAGGACCCCTGTTCTTCACTGGAGGGTGACTTTGTCCACCCCCAGGGGACATTTGGCAATGTCTGGGTACATTTCTGACCATCACAACTGGAGAGTGAACTGTTACTGGCACTCACTGTATAGAGGTCAGGGATACTGCTGAACACCCCACAACAGCTCCCACGACACGGAATGGGGCAGCCCCAGATGATCATCGTGCCAAGGTTGAGAAGCCCTCTTATTTCAGGACCCAAATATTTAAACATGTGATTACAGTAGAGCGAGATGAACACGTGAGAGAGAAAACACAGGGTGTGACCCAAGAAGGCTCCCTGGAGGAAGTGATGCCCAAGCTGGATGAGAAAGATTAACAGGAATTAGGAAAGTGATGAGAAAGAAAAAGGAACAGCAACGGCAAAGGTTAGAAGGTAAAAAAAAATTTTTTTAAGAAAGTAAACTTTCGGCCTGACCTGTGGTGGTGCAGTGGATAAAGCGTCAACCTGGAAATGCTGAGGTCGCTGGTTCGAAACCCTGGGCTGGCCTGGTCAAGGCACATATGGGAGTTGATGCTTCCAGCTCCTCCCCCCCTTCTCTCTCTCTCTCCCTCTCCTCTCTAAAAAAATGAATAAATAAATAAATTTATTAAAAAAGAAAGTAAACTTTCTTTTTTTCTTTTCTGGAAATATTTCCTGTTTTATTGAGATATAATTGACAAGGAAGTAAACATTCAGTGTGACTGAATGCAGTGCAAGGTGGGAAGCAGCATCGGACCGTGAAAGGCCTCTGTAGGTCACGTTGAGGAGCTAATACTTCACCTTGAGAAAGAAGGGACGTCACTCCAGGGATGGAACAGGAAGCTGGGCCTGAAGACCCTCCTCAGAAAGGCCTGGAGGCAGGGAGGCCCTTGTGGGAGCAGCTGTGGGAACCCCAGGTGAGAGAGGAGGTGAACTTGGACTAGCGGGAGAATGGGGATAGATCTGAGGGATGTCGGGAGGAGGAGTCTTAGAGGATGTGAAAGGTGAGACCATGGGAGGAACCTAGGCTGTCTGTCACCTGGGCTTCCAGCTTGGGCAACTGGGGAATATAGGTGCCATTCACACAGCACAACTAAAGGTTGCTGAAGCCACGGGGCGTCCAGTGAGGGGATCAGTTAAGAAACAAATCAAGCTCGATTGGTGCAGGTGTAGTCAACCTTTTTATACCCACTTTTATATCTCAGATAGTAGTAAAATTTTCTAACCGGCCACTGGTTCCACAGTAATAGTGATTTATAAAGTAGGGAAGTAACTTTACTTTATAAAATTTATAAAGCAGAGTTACAGCAAGTTAAAGCATATAATAATAATTACTTACCAAGTACTTTATGTCGGATTTTTGCTAAGTTTGGCAGAATAAATCTTTATAAAACGACTTACTATAGTTAAATCTATCTTTTTATTTATACTTTGATTGCTTCGCTACCACCCACCATGAAAGCTGGAACGCCCACTAGTGGGCGGTAGGGACCAGGTTGACTACCACTGGGTTAGAGCAGGGGTTGGGAAACTTTTTGGCTGAGAGAGCTATGAATGCCACATATTTTAAAATGTAATTCCGTGAGAGCCATACAACAACCTGTGTATGTTATGCATTATCCAATAAAAATTTGGTGTTGTCCCGGAGGACAGCTGTGACTGGCTCCAGCCACCCGCAACCATGAACATGAGCGGTAGGAAATGAACGGATTGTAATACATGAGACTGTTTTATATATATATATATATATATATATATATTTTTTTTTTTTTTTTTTTTTTTTTTTTTTTGTATTTTTCCGAAGCTGGAAACGGGGAGAGACAGTCAGACAGACTCCCGCATGCGCCCAACCGGGATCCACCCGGCACACCCACCAGGGGGCGATGCTCTGCCCCTCCGGGGCATCGCTCTGTTGCGACCAGAGCCACTCTAGCGCCTGGGGCAGAGGCCAAGGAGCCATCCCCAGCACCCGGGCCATCTTTGGTCCAATGGAGCCTCGGCTGCGGGAGGGCAAGAGAGAGACAGAGAGGAAGGAGAGGGGGAGGGGTGGAGAAGCAGATGGGCGCTTCTCCTGTGTGCCCTGGTCGGGAATCGAACCCAGGACTTCTGCACGCCAGGCCGACGCTCTACCACTGAGCAAACCGGCCAGGGCAAGACTGTTTTATATTTTTAACATTATTTTTTTTATTAAAGATTTGTCTGCGAGCCAGATGCAGCCATCAAAAGAGCCACATCTGGCTTACGAGCCATAGGTTCCTGACCCCTGGGTTAGAGGGTCATCCCCATACACAAAGGTGGTTGGTTCAATCCCCAGTCAGGGCACATACAGAAACAGATTGATGTTTCTGTCTCTCTCTCTCTCCGCCTTCTTCACCTCTAAAGATAAATAAATTAAAACAAACAAACAAAAATAAAAAAGCAAGTCAACATGAGATGAGAGGGAGACGCTGTTTGGGGGGCTATGTGAGTGTACTGCAGGGGAGGACCTGCCTGGGCGGGAAGGTGTTTGGGAGCGCCTCTTGAGGAAGTGACATCCATGCTGAACCCTGAGGGCTACCTAGGAGTTGGCCTGGGGGAAGAAGTGGGGCAGAGAAGGTGACCTGAGTTCGCAGGGAACTGGCAGCTTCCAGCACAGCCTCTATACTGGGCAGGCCATTTTGAGAACCACGTCCCTCTTTGTAAATATCTATACCAAGTTTAGCTCTTCAGCTCTAACCAAAAGACTGGGTGTGTCCCTGCCTGTTCCTCTTAGCAACCACCTTGCCACCTTCTACCAATTGTCTAGTATTTCTCGAGGGGTCAGGAAGTCTTTTTAGGGAGATTTCCAAGGATATGTACATCGATGGGCCCTTCCTAGGTCCCGGGTCCCTTTCTTTTTTTCTTTTCTTTTTTTTTTTTTTGTATTTTTCTGAAGCTGGAAACGGGGAGAGACAGTCAGACAGACTCCCGCATGCGCCTGACCGGGATCCGCCCGGCACGCCCACCAGGGGGCGATGCTCTGCCCCTCTGGGGCGTCGCTCTGCTGCGACCAGAGCCACTCTAGCGCCTGGGGCAGAGGGCAAGGAGCCATCCCCAGCGCCCGGGCCATCTTTGCTCCAATGGAGCCTTGACTGCGGGAGGGGAAGAGAGAGAGACAGAGAGGAAGGAGGGGGGGGTGGAGAAGCAAATGGGCGCTTCTCCTATGTACCCTGGCCGGGAATCGAACCTGGGTCCCCTGCACGCCAGGCCGACGCTCTACCGTTGAGCCAACCAGCCAGGGCCCGGGTCCCTTTCTAAAGTACAAAGATTTCCAGCCACGTAGAAGGAGTCAAAGGGGCCCTGTCCTATCAAGGTTTTTCTCCTTCTAATCTCTTGACTCAAAGGTACTGGAAATGGAAAGTAGCTTTCAAAATTTGGGGGAGCTCCCAAATTTCCCTTGCCTCCTGACTGGTGGACTGGAGGGAATCCTCGCTCCCCCAGGAATGTGGGAGAAAGTCTGTCTTTCATGGGTCTGGAGTCCTGCTCCCAACTGATAATAAAAGCAGCATGTTAACTTGTTTCCAAAGATGGCCACCATCAGTTCTTTCTCTCCTTGTATGCACGAGCCATGCCTTCATCCTGAGTCTATTCCTCCAAGGCCTCGCAGTTGGTCTCGCCTGAGACTGCATGACAGAGTGATGTGCCAGATCTAAGCCCGCCTTTTAAGAGGACTAGTAACCTTCACTTCCTTGTTCTCAGAACCCCAGCCACCATGCCGTGAGGGAGCCCAAGCAGCTGCATGGAGAGGCCCATGTAGAGAACTGAGGCACCTGCCCCAACTCCTGACCCGAGATGATAGTCCCAGCTGAGTTCGCAGCACACATCCAGCATCTAGCATAGACTTACAAGACATGTGAGTGAGTGTCATCTTGGAAGTAGATCCCTCAGGGCCAGCTGAGCCGCCTGTGTTGGTACTCTGAGAGAGAGGAGCTGTTCCTTCTGAGCCTTGGTCAAATGCAAAATCATGAGCAAATAAATGATTGTTGTTTTAAGCCTCTAAGTTTTGGAGTGGTTTGTTACACAGCAATAGCTCACTGAATCAAGCAGCTACCGTCATTGAGCACCTACTATGTGCCACACAATGTGTTGTGTTCTATAGGCACTAACTTGTTAACTTCTCACATCAACCTCGTTAGAGAAGGAGTTCTAGATGAGGAAGCCAAGGCTTGGGGAAATTAAACGACCCCATGTTAGGGCACACAGCCAGTAGGTAAGAAGCTGGCCGACTCCAAAGACCTGGCACTTGTTTGTGAGGAGTCCAGCTCCTGGCATCTCAGGGGGACGCTGCCCTCTCCACACTCAGCTTAGGGCACAGCCAAGGCACTGCAGGCTCTGAGGGGAGTTGCGGCCAAGGAGTCCGCCCCTGGCTGGCTGAGCTCTTGTGCACAGCTGCGTTCCTAGCCCGGGTGCCTCCATGCAAGGCCTTTTATTGGGGGCTGTCAACCGAAGCCTTCCCCAGGCACTTTTGCCAAGACCTCCATACTGGGACTTGTGGGAAGACTTTGCTCTGACTCAACACTCAGTACTTTTCCACTCCTAGCTCTCCCTCCCTCTTTTCACCCCAACACACACACACAAGTCCGGAAAACAACAGGAGTGCTTTGTCGGGGGTTCCCTCAGCAGTGAGATGACTTCCTATCTATAACACACCTGACCCTTGCCTGGCGCTGTCCTTGGGGAAATGGAGCACGCGGGAGCTGGCACTGTCTCCCCTTGCTTTCACCACCACAGTAAGTGAACACAGTCTTCACTGTTATTCTCATTTTGGCTTGTTGTCATGATGAACTGCTGTGACACGTGGCAGGTCAGCTTCTGATAACTTGCTCAACCCACCTCTTTTCAGAGCACTTACAGCGAGAGCTTCCCAGTGTCCAGCTCTCCCCCGCTCTGACCTTGGTTCCCATGCCCCAGGCTGCCTTGAACCCCAGCTAGTCTCTGTTCCCTGTGCCCCACAACACCTACCCCCTGGGTCACATTTTTTGAAATCTGAGTCAAACCACTTGTGACAAAGCTCCCACTGTGGTCTCCAGGGAAGACTGCCTATTTCCCCTCTCGAGTATCAGACACTGTAATAGTGATGCTAGCAGCCAGTATTTACTGAACACCTGCTGTGTTCCAGGCGCAAGCTAAGTGTCTTACCAACATGATCTCACGAGATGAGTTCGTATATACAGTGCTTAGAACAGCATCTGGACATGTAAGTGCTCAATAAACGGTACCTGTTTCCATCCAATCCCCATAGCGCTATAGTACCCTGTCAAGTAGGTACTATTATTCATCATACCCATTTTGGAATTGAGAAAACTGGGGCCCTGCAGTGTTGAGACAGTGAATATTAAATGGTGGAGTCACCTGATAAAGCGTTGACCTGAATGCTGAGGCTACCAGTTGGAAACCCTGGACTTGCCTGGTCAAGTAACAAACAAGAAGCAGCTATGAGCCTGACCAGGCGGTGGCGCAGTGGATTGAGCATCGGACTGGGATGTGGAGGACCCAGGTTCGAGACCCCGAGGTGGCCAGCTTGAGCACGAGCTCATCCGGTTTGAACAAGGCTCACCAGCTTGAGCCCAAGGTCATTGGCTCGAGAAAGGGGTCACTTGTTCTGTTGTAGCTCCCCCCCCCCCGTCAAGGCACATATGAGAAATCAATCAATGAACAACTAAGGAACCGCAATGAAGAATTGATGTTTCTCATCTCTCTCCCTTCCTGTCTATCTGTCCCTATCTGTCCCTCTCTCTGACTCTCTCTGTCTCTCCCACACACACACAAAAAGAAGCAGCTATGAGTTGATGCTTCCAGCTCCTCCCCACCCCACCTTTCTCTCTCTCTCTCTCTCTCTATCTCTCTCTCTCTCTCTCTCTCCCTCTGTAAAGCCAGGAGCCACAGCCAGAGCCACTATCACAGCAGCCTTCTGGCCTATGCAGGTTCGCATTGGATTCAGACAGTCGGCAAAGAAACAGCGGAGCCAAAAACTGATGGGCCATAGTCTTTAATTCTAGCTTGCACCCGGCGAGCAAGTAAAAATACACACTGGGCTCCAAAACCCACTCACATTCAGTGCTCACAAAGCCACTGATTTATCCGAGTTTCCTAGAATCAAAGGTTTCTAGCTCACCAGACTTATTCACCTCTGTTCCCCATCTTCTTCCTTATCCCAAATACAAACTCTACACAAACTGGCATCTCACTCAGCACTCCACCATCTTGGCAGCTTCTCCTGGCCTCCTCCACGTGGCCTTTCTCTCCTCTCCTCTGATCTCTCTTCTAATGATAATCTCAGGAACCAAGAGCACAAACTCTCGTTCCGCCCCCATTTTATATTGTAGCTTCACAACCTCTAATCCAATATACAAAATAGGGAAGTCTCTAATACAGTCACTTCTCTGAGGCATGATGGGATTGTACCACCCCACATCAAAACGGGTGGGAAGCCCTGGCTGGTTGGCTCAGCGGTAGAGCGTCGGCCTAGCGTGCGGAGGACCCGGGTTCGATTCCCGGCCAGGGCACACAGGAGAAGCGCCCATTTGCTTCTCCACCCCTCCGCCGCACTTTCCTCTCTGTCTCTCTCTTCCCCTCCCGCAGCCAAGGCTCCATTGGAGCAAAGATGGCCCGGGCACTGGGGATGGCTCTGTGGCCTCTGCCCCAGGCGCTAGAGTGGCTCTGGTCGCAATATGGCGACGCCCAGGATGGGCAGAGCATCGCCCCCTGGTGGGCAGAGCGTCGCCCCATGGTGGGAGTGCCGGGTGGATCCCGGTCGGGCGCATGCGGGAGTCTGTCTGACTGTTTCTCCCCGTTTCCAGCTTCAGAAAAAATGAAGAAAAAATAAATAAATAAATAAATAAATAAATAAATAAATAAATAAATAAATAAATAAATAAACGGGTGGGAAAGGCTTAATCCCAAAACCGAGCCCCAGGCTACAAACACATTAATATCACCTGGGCGACGGCCTCCATCTTTAACAAAGTGAGCATAATACATTTTATCTGCCCAACACCCTCCTTTCTCTAAAATCAATAAATAAAATCTTTAGAAAATAAAAATAAAATAAATGGTGGACTCGATCTCAAGCCCACACCTGCCTGAGTCCAGTTGCTTTCCATGCGGGAGCACTGCCTCTCGGGCCCGCTTTGTGAATTCTGTTGAATAAGAAACAGCTTGGTCAAATGCAGTTCACAAAGGACATCTTTTTTGAAAGACTGCCATCAAAATAGTTTAAAAAGTAAAAGTTTCAAATGCTCGAAGTAGCAAGTTTCAGTGGCTTAGAGGATCTTCTTTTATGTTATTAAAAAACAAAATTCAACTGAGTAAACTGGAAGATCTAATTGGTTTTTTTTTTTAAAGATTTTATTTATTCATTATAGGGGGGGGAGAGAGAGAGAGAGAGAGAGAGAGAAGGGGGGAGGAGCAGGAAGCATCAACTCCCGTATGTGCCTTGACCAGGCAAGCCCAGGGCTTTGAACCGGCGACCTCAGCGTTTCCAGGTTGACGCTTTATCCACTGCGCCACCACAGGTCAGGCTCTAATTGGTTTTACTAAGTGATTCAATGCGTGGGGCAGCATCTCATCTAGCAACTAGACCGGTGCTCCAAGGGGCTGGACAACAGGGAGGGTTTTCATAGGAAGAAGAGGGAGGCAAGGGAGCTATTAACAAGTGTTGGGCAGATGAAATGTATTATACTCACTTTGTTAGGGATTACGCTGCCCACGAGGAGGCCGTCGCCCAGGTGATATTAATGTGTGTTGGGGTGGGCTAAAGGCAGGCAGAGTCCTTGTAGCCTGGGGCTTGGTTTTGGGATTAAGCCTTTCCTACCCTTTTTGATGTGGGGTGGTACAATCCAATCATGCCTCAGAGAAGTGACTTTGTATTAGAGACTTCCCTATTTTGTATATTGGATTAAGGGTTTGGATTTCTACACTAAAAAATGGGGATGGAGAGGGAGCTTGCGCTCTTGGTTCCTGGGATGATTAGCATGAGAGAGCAGAGGGAGCAGAGCAGAGAGCAGAAAGAGGCCATGTGGCCAGGAGAAGCAGCCAAGATGGCGGAGTGCTGAGTGAGATGCCAGTTTGTGCAGAGTTTGTATCTGGGTTAAGGAAGGAGATGGGGAACTGAGGAGAATAAGGCTGGTGAGCTAGAAACCTTTGATTCTAGGAAATTCGGATAAGTCAGTAGCTTTGTGAGCACTGAATGTGAGTGGGTTTTGGAGCCCAGTGTGTGTTTTTACTTGCCCGCCGGGTGCAAGCTAGAATTAAAGATGACAGCCTATCAGTTCTTGGCTCAGTTGTTTCTTTACCGACTGTCGGAATCCAATGCGAACCTGCATGAGCCAGGCTGCTCTGATGGTGGCCCTGGCCGTGCCTCCTGGCTTTACAACAAGAGAAAAGAAAGGACTATTTTAAGACCAGGACATCTTTGGGGGGGGAGTGGCAAGGTTTCTTTCTTCTTCTTTTTTTTTAATTAATGGGGTGACATGGATTAATCAGGGTACATATGTTCAGAGAAAACATCTCTAGGTTATATTGACATTTGATTATGCTGCATTCCCATCACCCAAAGTCCAATTGTCCTCCTTCACCTTCTAACTGGTTTTCTTTGTGCCCCTCCCCTCCCCCAACACCCTCACTCTCTTCACCCCCTCCCCATAACCCCCACACTCTTGTCCATGTCTCTGAGTCTCATTTTTATGTCCCACCTATGTATGGGTTCATATAGTTCTTAGTTTTTTTCTGATTTACTTATTTTGCTCAGTATAATGTTATCAAGATCCATCCATGTTGTTGTAAATGATCCGATGTCGTCATTTCTTACGGCTGAGTAGTATTCCATAGTATATCTGTACCAAAGCTTTTTAATCCACTCATCCACTGACGGACACTTGGGCTGTTTCCAGCTCTGTCGGGAGCCGACCCACAACTGTTGGCTGACAAGGTCACAGCAGGAGAAGATCAAAAACTGCTGGTTGACAAAGTCACAGCAGAAGAAGACCAATGGCTGCCAATGGCTGCGGGTTGACAAAGTCAGGGATAATAGTACCGTACTTTCCCTGTAGATTCGTAGTAATGTCTTTGGAAATGAGACAGAGGGTGTGAGTTCCACAGAAAAGCCTGTAAGCCCCTTGAACTGGGCTCATAGACATAAGAGGCTGGCTATGATATCCCTCATAAAGGGTTAAGTTGATAGGAGAACTTCTTATTAATCATGTTAGAAACAATAGATTGTGACTTATGAATAGGTAGGAAACAGTAACTATACACAGAGCACCTTTCAGCCTTCACTTAATTCATCACTTTATCTCCCTGAGCCTTTTTATGTAGTAGAGTAAAGAAACTTTCCTTTCTTCTTGCATACCTGACCTGCAGGTGGTGGAACACTCTGAGAAAAATAGAGTTAGAACTTAACTAGAGTATGAATATAGTAATAAATAAAATTTGATTAGACAATAGCATCATAGGTAAGGTAGAGTTGTTATTCAGTACTGACCTTTTAGAAGTTTGTACCAACATTGTTATTGCTGTTCAAGTGATTGTATAACTGTACTTTGAATGACTTACCACCTGATTTATAGTTACCTAAAAAATGTAAGCATAGTGATACAAAAACAATAATTAATCAATGTATTCTGAATATCATGTGATTGTAACTTAGTGTGTGTGCATAAAAAGAAAGCTAGACCAGCATTTGGAGAGATGCCTGGCAGTAAATGCTAACTAGAGAATAAAGAGAAAAAAAAGAATTCGGCTCTCTCACTCGATTCGTGCCGACGCCGTCTCTCCCTGTGGGACCCCTGGATTCCCCCCGGGGCTGGACCCCGGCACAGCTCTTCGCTATTGTGAACAATGCTGTCATAAACATGGGGGTGCATTTCTTCTTTTGAAACAGTGCTATGATGTTCTTGGGGTATACTCCTAAAAGTGGTATAGCTGGGTCAAAAGGCAGTCCGATTTTTAATTTCTTGAGGAATCTCCATACTGTTTTCCACAGTGGCTGCACCAGTCTGCATTCCCACCAGCAGTGCAGGAGGGTTCCCTTTTCTCCACATCCTCGCTAGCACTTATTGTGTTGTTTTGTTGATGAGTGCCATTCTGACGGGTGTGAGGTGATATCTCATTGTGGTTTTAATTTGCATTTCTCTAATGATTAGTGATGATGAGCATTTACTGGATTGTTTGTCTTCCTGGTATTGAGTTTTACAAGTTCTTTATAAATTTTGGTTATTAACCCCTTATCAGACATATTGTCAAATATATTCTCCCATTTGTGTAGTTTGTCTTTTTATTCTGTTCTTATTGTCTTTAGCTGTGAAGCTTTTTAGTTTGATATAGTCCCATTTGTTTATCCTGTCTTTTATTTCACTTGCCCGTGGAGATAAATCAGCAAATATATTGCTGTGAGAAATGTCAGAGAGCTTACTGCTTATGATTTCTTCTAAGATGCTTATGGTTTTATGGCTTACATTTAAGTCTTTTATCCATTTTGAGTTTATTTTTGTGAATGGTGTAAGTTGGTGGTCTAGTTTCATTTTTTTGCAGGTAGCTGTCCAATTTTCCCAGCACCATTTGTTGAAGAGGCTGTCTTTACTCCAATGTATGCTCTTATCTCCTTTGTCAAATATCAGTTGTCCATAAAAGTGTGGGTTTATTTCTGGGTCCTCTGTTCTGTTCCATTGATCTATATGCCTGTTCTTATGCCAGTACCAGGCTGTTTTGAGTACAATGGGCTTGTAGTATAACTTGGTATCCGGAAGTGTGACATCTCCCACTTTATTCTTCCTTCTCAAGATTGCTGAGGCTATTCATGTTCTCTTTTGGTTCCATATAAATTTTTGGAATATGTCTTCTATATCTTTGAAGTAAGTCATTGGTATTTTAATCGGTATTGCATTGAATTTATAAGTTGCTTTGGGTAATATAGACATTTTAATGATATTTATTCTTCCTAACCATGAGCACGGTATATGCTTCCACTTGTTTGTATCTTCCCTGATTTCTTTTATCAATGCTTTATAATTTTCCGAGTACAAGTCTTTAATCTCCCTGGTTAAATTTATTTCTAGGTACTTTATTTTTTTGGTTGCAATGATAAATGGGATTGCTTCCTTAATTTCTCTTTCTGACAGTTCATTGTTAGTGTATAAAAATGCCTCTGATTTCTGAGTATTAATTTTATATCCTGCCACCTTGCTGAATTAATTTATCAGGTCTAGTAGTTTTTTGACTGAGACTTTAGGGTTTTCTATATACAATACATATCATCTGCAAATAATGATAGTTTTACTTCTTTTCCAATTTGGATGCCTTTTATTTTTTTTTCTTGTCTGATTGCTGTGGCTAGGACTTCCAGAACTATGTTGAATTAGAGTGGTAAAAGGGGGCACCCCTGCCTTGTTCCTGATCTTAAAAGGATTGCTTTTAATTTTTGCCCATTGAGTATGATGTTGGCTGTGGGTTTGTCATAGATGGCCTTTATCATGTTGAGGTATGTTCCCTGTATTCCAACTTTGCTGAGAGTTTTGATCATGAATGGGTGCTGGATTTTATCAAATGCTTTTTCTGCATCTATTGAAATTATCATGTGGTTTTTCTCCTTCCTTTTGTTTGTGATGAATCACATTGATTGATTTGTGAATATTGTACCAGCCTTGCCTCCCAAGAATAAATCTCACTTGATCATGATGTATGATTTTTTTCATATATTGCTGGATCTGGTTTGCTAATATTTTGTTGAGGATGGCAAGGTTTCTTATCAGCCAGATTGCCTCTTTTCCTTTTTTTTTTTTTTTTTTTTTTTTTTTTATTTTTCTGAAGTTGGAAACGGGGAGGCAGTCAGACAGACTCCCGCATGCACCCGACCGGGATCCACCCGGCATGCCCACCAGGGGGCGATGCTCTGCCCATCTGGGGCGCTGCTCTGTTGCAACCAGAGCCATTCTAGTGCCTGAGGCAGAGGCCACAGAGCCATCCTCAGCGCCCGGGCCAACTTTGCTCCAATGGAGCCTTGGCTGCCAGAGGGGAAGAGAGAGACAGAGAGGAAGGAGAGAGGGAGGGGTGGAGAAGCAGATGGGCGCTTCTCCTGTGTGCCCTGACCGGGAATCGAATCCGGGACTCCTGCACACCAGGCCAACGCTCTACCATTGAGCCAACCGGCCAGGACCAGATTGCTTCTTTTTCTATGGGGGGGTGTGTGGGGGATGGAGAGGGACCTGGTAACCGATTATCCTGCTAGTGCTTGACCAGAAAATGCTAGACTCATTGATAAAGATTACATTTCTGGGAGAGGTTGAAATTGCAATTATTATTATTTTTTTTAATTTTATTTATTTTTATTTTTTACAGAGACAGAGAGTGAGTCAGAGAGAGGGATAGACAGGGACAGACAGACAGGAACGGAGAGAGATGAGAAGCATCAATCTTTCGTTTTTCATTGCACGTTGCAACACCTTAGTTGTTCATTGATTGCTTTCTCATATGTGCCTTGACCGTGGGCCATCAGCAGACCGAGTGACTCCTTGCTCAAGCCTGCAACCTTGGGTTCAAGCTGGTGAGCCTCGCTCAAACCAGATGAGCCCGTGCTCAAGCTGGCGACCTCGGGGTCTCGAACCTGGGTCCTCTGCATCCCAGTCCGACGCTCTATCCACTGTGCCACCGCCTGGTCAGGCGAAATTACAATTAGATCAGGTATCAAATCTAGGTTTGGCATCATGGGCTTTTAGTACGAGGGATGCCATTTGGGGTAATTCTCTCTTAAACAACCTAGAACTCCACATTTCAGAAAGGACTTCAAAAAACCAGCCTAATGTGGACGACGGTTCTCCACCAGCACCATTAAGGTGTGGTGGGTTTAATTCTGTCAATTCACCCTTTATCTTCTTAATACAAGTACGTCCAAAGCCTGCAGCAGCAGGAGCGGTCAGTGTTCCCTTTCAAGTGCCAAGAATAACAATAGAAATTGTCTCCAAGCCCTCCTCCTTTGACCTAGAAACTCCTCAATGTCAGGCTCAAATTACTTCTAGCTGATTTCTCTTCTGTAGGTTGCAAGGTCAGAGTAGTCAAGAGTTAAAAGCAGCCTGACCAGTGGATAGAGCGTTGGACTGGGATGCAGAGGACCCAGGTTCGAGACCCCTAGGTCACCAGCTTGAGCGTGGGCTCATTGAGCAAGGGGTTACTCAGTCTGCTGAAGGCCCACGGTCAAGGCACATATGAGAAAGCAATCAATGAACACCTAAGGTGTCACAATGAAAAACTGATGATTGATGCTTCTCATCTCTCTCTGTTCCCATCTGTCTGTCCCTATCTATCCTTCTCTCTGGCATGGGCCACCCCCCTAGGGAATAAGGTAGCTGTGTGACCTCAGGCATATTGTTAACCTCTTCAATCATTAGTGTTCTCATCTGCAAACTGAGAACAATAGTAGTATCTAATTCACTGGGCTGTTGAAAGGAGTCAGATAATGCTTAGAAAGCCTGGAGTAGGGCTGGATAACTGTCAGTTTTAACTATTATGTACTAAATACCGGAGAGAGTGGAAACTATGTCCAGGAAGGCCCGGGGTCCCTCCAGAACAAAGGCGAAGCTTAAATGAGAATCTCTGCTTGGAGAAACTCCTGAGAACCAGCCCTCCCTGGGGAATGATCCCTGTTCCAGCTGAGTTTAACTCTCCCCGGGTCTGAGCCAAACTTCTAACCTTCAGGAAATATCAGGATCACCTCGAGTTTGTTCACCATACATATTCTTAGAGCTCTTTCTCCAGGACTCCCTTCCAGGTTTGGGGTGAGTCCAAGGGTTAGGTATCTTAGACAAACACTCCACGTAATGCTCATTCAGAGTCTGAAACACTGCCCTGCCCCGGGAATAGGAAGACGTTTTCTGTAAAGCGCCAAGAGCATAAATACTTTGGCTTTGTGGGCCAAAAGTCCCTGTCACAACTGCTTGACTCTTCTACTGTAGCACAGCAGCTGAAGGAATTAAATCAATGAAGGGGTGTGACTATGTTCCAATAATATTTTATTTACAAAGACAGGTAGGGGCCATATTTGAGCTGTGGGCCATACTGTACCAGCCGCTGCTTTCTGCAGTCTATATCTCTTCTATATATAACCAATAAAGACACAGACATGGGTATTAAAAAAAGTGACATTTCTTTAATTTAAAATTATGACCTGGAAAGAATCAGTCCGTTTAAGTGATCCAGGCTTCTTCCTTCCTCTTTACGCCCGATTAGAACAGACACAATATTGGCTCAGATTGCCAACTCCAGAGAAAAACCAAACCAAATTGAAAATCCTCAGGAAATCTTCAGTCTCTTCCGAGGAGTGGTGCCCAGATTGTGGCTGCCAGGGCTGGGCTGCTGCTTGCCAGCCATGCTGGGAAGAGCTCTTCTTCCACGGCCCAACCCCTCACAGGCGGGATTCCCCTCCACTGCTCTGCAGCCCGCCCTGCACACGTCCTCCACAGAGGGGCTGGTGACACGGGAATCACCTCCCAACTGTCTTTGGGGGCACCTTTCCATGACTGCAACCGTGCAGTGAGCAGATGCCCAGAAGGGCGGCACCTTCATTGTTTAGCTGAAAGCTAGCTGTCAGTCATGTGTGGTCAAGGTACCAGCAGCAAGATGGCAAACTTGGGAAACAAACTGAAAAGATGCAAGGATCTCAGCAGTTGATTCAATTTGTTTCTGAAAAATGGAACAGATGACATCTGGTAAACCCCCTGCAAACAGGAGACAGCCTCCGGACAGGAACAGGCAAGGCACCACCTCCTTCAGGACCCCGAGGTCTGCCTGGTCTCCTGCGGCACGCCCACCTCACACACTCAGGGCCAATCAGGCCTGCAGATTCACCCAGCCAGCCAATGGGGTTCTCACAGAACTCCAGGCTCTGAACAAAGTGCGAAGAGGTCCCAGGTTTTGATTCAGCGCAGGTCTTTTTTTGCAGTTTTGGAAATATGCAGTCAACAGAGCGGAAAGGAGGAAGAGTGTGGCCAGAGCCGCCCTCCGAGATCCTGGAGCCTTCCCGGGGGAGGGGGGCCGTGGGCAGAATAAATACAACTGGCTTGAAGCAAGCTTCTGGAAGGAGCCAACAGGCCACCACAAACCCACTACAGTGGGGCAACAAGTGTTCACACTGGTTTGTTTTCTCTAAAATTTATAGCACCCAAAACCTGATACTTGACCTGAGTCCAAAACAGTTGGAACAAACCACTAAGGGGCAACCTGGGGACACAGTGGAAGACCAGATGGTGGTGAAGCCATCCCCAGCACACACAGCACTCCTGAGCCTGGTGGGCCATGACCTAGGTGTATGGCAGAGGCGGTCCAGGGCACTCCTGAGGGCCCCTGCTGTGCACAGGGCGGGGAAGAGCTCGTGGTGGAGTTAAATAGAGTCCCCTGAGAACTGAGGTGCAGTGAGGAGAAAAGGGTGGGGTTTCTCCCAGGCCCAGTGACTCTGCCTTCCAAGGGAGGAAGAGGATATTGCTGTGCTCCTGCTGGCACCACTGACATAATCTTACTCAAAAGGATGGCACTGGGGGGCAGGGCATTTTAGCACAGAACCCTGTGGTATGATAATTCCTCAGCAAGAGCCATCCTTACCAGTGTCCTACACTGAGTCTGGGTCATGTCACAAGCCCTGGCTCATAAGGACACATGTCCTATTACTAGCGCCTGACCCCCAGCTAACCAGTCTTCAGGTTCTTAACAAGGCAGCTCGAGGGGCGGGGGTAAGACAGTTTGAGTCCCAGGACCCCAACAAGTACCTCTTCCCAGTCTCCTTTCTTTCTCAGAAATACTGGGCCCCCTAAATGTCTATTAAGGATGGAGCTGTCCATATGACTGACCCTAGCCAAAGGCCGGTCACAGAACCCACTTACAAAACCACATGGTGTCATCCAATCACAGCAGAAGGCTGGCTCGACCCCTGCCCTCACTGGATGATGCTGTCTGGCTGCCCATTCTGGGCCACCTGTCCAGGGTCAGAGGTGGGGGCAGGGCTGGGTGTGTTGCTCTGTAGGTAGCGGCGGAAATCTTTGATCATGGGCCGGAGGACTTGGATGAGCACGCTCAGGGCCGCCTGGGTGCCCTCCATGGCCTGAGCCTGGCGCTCCTGGGCACAGGCCTGCACCTCTTGCGAGCGGCGTATCATCTGTAGCAGGTCGTTCTGCTGCTCCAGGTGCTGGGCGATCTCCTTCACGTGCAGGTTAGTGACCCGCTGCTCCTGGATCAGCTTGGCCGAGTTGAGGGCGATGCGGCTCTTGAGTGCCTGTGGCTTTACTGAGGGGTCAGTGTGCTGGGCAATCATCTCCACAGGGGCCTCTGCTGGCAGGGCTGGGGGCTCCTCGGCTGTGCAGTACTCGACCACTCCCTCCTCCAGTGTGTGATAGGTGGTCTCTGTGGGGACTGTGGGAAGAGCAAAGGCAGTGTCAGGCCCCTTTCTAGAGAGAGTGAAGCTGGCCACGAAGGGTGGAGAGGAGGCCATTAGCCCTATTCTGGGGAGTTCAGGACTCCTCTGGCTCTATAGCTATTCACGTACCTAACTAAATCTAGAATCCAAGGGGTTGGGATTTTAATCTCTTTGGTAACCAAAGGGTCAGTCCCGTATCTGGCAAAAGCAAAGATGCTAATAATAATACTAGCAAAAAATTAGAGCAACTACTATGTGCTAAGCACTGTGCACTCATTAGCTCGACGAAATCTCATGACACCAAAAGGTAGGTCCTGTCATGTTCATTTTCAGAGACCAGGAAATAGACTCAGAAACATGGAGTGACTTGCCTAAGGTCACACAGCTTGTTCAGTAGGTGCAGGAAACAAACCCAGGTCTCCCCAATACCAGAGTCCATAGTGCTCAATACCCCCCCACACACACACACACTGGGATGCTTCTGGCTAATAATGGCAGGGCCGTATGCTCTCCATGATGCCAATCAATACACAACAGGCATCTTGGGTCAGACTCTGCATGAGCTGTCTGTAGCTACACTAGTCCTACCTCCTTTAGTGCCTTCTTGACTTCTACTCTCTCTCTCTCTCTCTCTCTCTCTCTCTCTTTTTGTATCTTTCTGAAGTGATAAGCTGGGAGGCAGAGAGACAGACTCCCGCATGTGCCCGACTGGGATCCACCCAGCATGCCTACCAGGGGGCGATGCTCGGCCCCTCTGGGGCATTGCTCCGCTGCAACCAGAGTCATTCTAGTGCCTGAGGCAGAGGCCATGGAGCTGCCCTCAGCGCCCAGGCCAACTTTGCTCCAATGGAGCCTTGGCTGTGGGAAGTGAAGAGAGATGGAGAGAAAGGAGAGGGGTAAGGGTGGAGAAGCAGATGGGTGCTTTCTACTCTCTATGGCCAGGCAGAAAAGGAGGTGTGAGTGGGCCAGCAAAAATACCCAATAAATGCCTCCTTGATCACCCGGGTCAATGGGATACCTAAAGGTCCTTCCTGTTCCAGAACAGCAATTGACTTAGGCCAGTGTTGGATCCCTTTCCCATCTCAATATCCTTGAGAAATATGACACTGTGGGCGACGGCACTCACATACACCCAATTCCCTAAAGCCCCACTGAGAATCACTGACTGGTACCATTTATAGCCCAGCACAACGAAGCAGTTAACAGATTCCAATGTAAACCCTTATCTGAACTAAAGTTCAATCCAAGCCTGTTTCATTGTTATTCACGGTTGAGAACCTTTGAAGGGATTCTGGGTGGGCTATTTGGGCCTCCGTCCGTAGGGTTAAAGCCAATCTTCTCTACCCTTCAATGCCAACATCAACTGTGTGTCCTCACTCTAACAAAGAAGCCCCCTTTCTCCTCTGAGTCTTAGGTTCTCCCAACTGACAGTGTAGTTACCCACATGTCTTATCTGTCCTATTAGACGACAACTGGCCTTTGTTGGCAATCCCAGTGCCAACCACAGGGTTTGGCATAGAATAAGTGTTAATGTTTGATAAGCGAATGAATGAGGAGATGAACACCAGGAACCCTGAGGTTCCTCAACTGTGCCTGATGAATGTTTGCCGCACTGAACACCTGGAATGTCTCTGTCCAGAATCCATGTCTTTGGGCCTTACCATTCTAATCTATTTACCCATTCAACAAATATATCCTGACTGCTTACTATGTACTGGGCCTGGTGATAAGTCCCATAGGGATATAAATGTGGTCTCTGTCTTCAAACACAGTTCAATCAAGGACATGAACAGTGGCAACACACAGTTGAGAGCAATCCAGCTCATCAGAAGTCCAGACCGTGCACTGAGGAAGTCCCAGAGAAAACAGGGTCACCTCTGTCTGGGGAGCTTTTGGAAGGGCTCATGGTCTTCCAAGACTCCTGTCTGACCTTTGACCCTTTACAGTTCACCTTCCCTAGGCTGCCCCATCTCTCACTGGCCCTTCCCATTTATGCATGTTGGACTGGGCAGGAAAGGTCACTCACTCTGCGTCAGGGTGACCGTGGCTGCGGCTGCAGTAGCCGTGGGTCCGAGGGCCACGGGGTGGATCTCTGTGGTACTGGGCAGGCTGATGATGGTGGCCTCGCCCAGCAGATTGCAGATGCGCTGTTGCATGGGGGTGAGCAGTACGGGGGCTACAGCTGGGCCCCCGCCGCTACTGCTACCACCTGTCCCTGGCCCACCAGCTCCATCTTCCTCAGTGGACCCTGGAGCCTCGCCACCCTCCACAGCTGCCCGGACCTGGGCAACTTTGCGGCGGACCTCAGTCTTGAGATCAGACCACTTCTTCTTGACCTCAGGCAGCTCCCTGCGGCAGGTGGCCACAGCGTTAACCCTTCTCAGAATGCCGTGCCAGGCCGCGCTCTTGGCAGCCAGAGGGACCCCGGCGTTGAAGTGGTTCACCAGCAGGTGCTTCTTCAATTCGAGCTCTTCCACGATGATCTCCACCTCTCGCTCAGAGAAGTTCATCTTTCTCTTCTTGGCTGGGACAGCCATGGCATCTCCCTAGCTCTCTTTTTAAAGAGAGTATAATCCTTTCAACTGTCCAGATCCTCTTCTCTTCTTCCTCAGCCTCGCCCCTCACCCACCCTCTTAACATGGAATAGGTCGGGCTTGCCCAAGGCCAAGTACCAGGCCTTTGGGAACCCCCCTCGTTACGCAAAGTACGTAGGGCCCAGCGCCGACCGGCCCAGCCGAGGCCAGCCAGCGGCGTAATGGCTTCCTGAATCTGCCTCTTCCGCCGGGTTGTGCGGAGATCCGCCCACTTCCCCTCTTCCCGCCTCCCAGTGCTTCTCCAGGAGAACCCGCCCTCCCGGTTGGTCGCGGCTTAGTGTCAGGTTGCTCACTGGTTGTCTTGCTCTGTCGCTCATATACAGAGCACGCCTACTTACTGGAACTGGCCTGACTATTGGTCTAAAGGTGTGTCTGTTGCTACAGAGCGCTCTGCCCAGAGTCTTCATTAACTTCCATTGGAAAATCATTGTTATTCAATCATCAGTATTACGACTATTAGGCTATTTAAATTAAGCTAGTTTATTGATGGTTTAGGGAATTAGACTTATCAAAACCCGGCCTCCTGAGGATCCCCCATGCTTTCCGCTTGAGCTGTTGGCCAATTCCACACACGAACGCAAACTGGTTTGAGCTGCAGCTCACAGTTACTCCTCACACAAATCCTATCTCCCACGGAAGACTACGATCTCTTCGTACACAACCTCTCCTATCCTTACGATTCTTAAGTCTAAACAGAATTACCCAATGGAAATTGGATACGGAGCTTTCCTTCTGCCAATCACATTGCTTCTGCCTATACCCGGCGTGATTTCCACTCTTCGTCCTGGCTCAGCCAATCCCCGTCCCCCTCAGTTTGAATCTGCCCCAGGCTGAGCCGGAATCGCCCCGCCCCTCCATTGATCCGCGTAGTCTAGGCGCCTATGCTGAGGCTCCGCTCCTCCGGAGGGGTAGTCTCGGCCTGTGACTGGTCCGCGGTGAGGATGGGGGCGTGGTCAGGGAGGCGGGGCGGAGGGGCGGGGCTCCCGGAAGCAGCCCCTCCCGCCAGTTTGCCGGCATCTCGGAGCCCGCGTTTGCCGTCTGAGGACCTCCGCGTGTCTTCCGCGTTCTCCTAGCTGCCCGGCGCCCCTGCCTCGCGCCCGATGGTGAGCAGTGTGTTGTGCCGCTGCGTGGCTTCCTCGCCGCCAGACGCCGCCGCCGCCGCCTCGTCCGCCTCGTCGCCCGCGTCTGTGGACCCGTGCGGCGGCACCGTCTGCGGGGGCCCGGACCACCGGCTGCGCCTCTGGACCCTTTTCCAGACGCTCGACGTCAACCGCGACGGCGGCCTGTGTGTCAACGACCTGGCGGTGGGGCTGCGACGCCTGGGACTGCACCGCACCGAGGGCGAGCTCCGGGTAAGCGGCTTGCAACGCCTGCGCGGGTGGGGCGGCGTCCCAGACTACGGGGGGGGGGGGTGTCCGGGTGACAGATCGGGACCTCTTGATGACAGGTCTGAACGGCCTGGCTTCTTGGGCAGCCCCTCAAAGCCTGTCAGGTCTGCTGGACGGTTGGGTGGGACCACCGAGTGACAGATGGGTACACCATTCATGCTCCGGTGGGAGTGGAGCTCCTTCTTGAACTCTGTGGGCGCTTAGGCCAGGGGGAACGGCTCTTCGTGGGCACAGGTGCGTACCCTCGGGACTTCTGGTGGACGGAAAGCCCCTTCCTGCTCCGGCTTTCCCCAGAATAGAAGGGCGAGTCTTAGAAGTCTGCCTTTCCTCACCTCCTGACCTCAAGGTTAAGCTGATACACCCCCTTACTGGTTCATCCACCCTCCTCCAGCGGCCTCCCTCCCTTCCCCTCTGGTTTCCATGCCAGCCCGTGGGCTCTGATCTGGTGCCTGTCAGAAGCATGTGGGAGTTGGAAAAGCTGGGAACTGGGGTTTTAGGCGGATCTGTGGTGGTGTGGGTGGTGAGGACTGACAGTTCTCCTGGTTTGGGCTCATCTCTGTTGATGTGCTTATCCAGAAGGTGGGATTTATGATCTCTTGCAGTTGGCAGGTCATGAAAGAATCGGAGGGAAAATACTTCCGAAAAGTGAAAGTGTCACACACCTTGGAGGGGACATTTTACTCTTGTTCAGGAGTGAGCTCTGGGAAGGGGGGATGGAGAATGGCCGTCTCCAGGCCTGCTAGCAGAAGTGCTGTCCTTACGGGATCCTCACACCGAGGCTGTTCCTTCTTCTCTAATGGTGTGTTTCTCCCTCCGACTTTGTAGCTGTAGCTTTCCTTTCCCAAGTATTTCATTTACTTGTGGAGCCTGATTTACAACCTGGAGGTGGACTACTAAGTACTTTACCTAGTAACCTTTTTCTCTTATGTACATAAAACAATTAGAGAATCTCACAGCCAAGTATGAAAAAAAAAGGTAAAATGTCAGAGAGTTAAGCCTGACCAGGCAGTGGTACAGTGGATGGAGCATCGAATTGGAATGTGGAGGACCCAGGTTTGAGACCCCGGGGTCACCAGCTTGAGCGTGAGCTCATCTGGTTTGAGCAAGGCTCACCAGCTTGAACCCAAGGTCACTGGCTCGAGCAAGGGGTCACTTGGTCTGCTGTAGCTCCCTGGTCAAAGCACATATGAGAAAGCAATCAATGAACAACTAAAGAACTTCAAGGAAGAATTGATGCTTCTCATCTCTCTCCGTTCCTGTCTGTCTGTCTCTATCTGTCCCTTTCTCTGACTCTGTCTCTGTCACACAAAAAAAAAAGATGTCAGAGAGTTAAATCAATTTTTTTGGTCAGGCAGTGTACATAATGTATTTTTAACTCATGTCCAAGATATCTTGGATTAACAGCCAGTGTATTTAACCTGCTTAGGATCTGCCTAGGAAGAAGACCGAGAGGAGCACTATGCAAGATAGAATCATTGGATTAAATCCAAGAGGTTGAGACAAGTTTTTGGGTTTTTTTTAAAGTTAAAGTTTTACACAAAATGGCAGTGTGAGTTACTTGGAAAGATAGTGTGGCTAGATTCAGAGGGTCTGTTGTGCCTTACGGGCGTAGGGAGGTGTGGGCCCAGGTTTACCTACCCGCTTGGCATATGCTTCCAGGCGCATGGAGTGCACCTGGCCGTGGGAGTGAATTTAATGTTTATGCTCTGCTTAGTGCCTCAACTAAAGTCACACTGTTCTTGCAATTCATGGCACATCTGATATTGATCTTAATCCATTTTGGGGGCAGTAAATTTCTAAGGGCAAATAAGGAGAAAGTGATCATTTTTCTTTTTAGAGTTGAAAGAAACCTTTTTGATTAACCAAAGGCTGCCTAGTGCCTTGGTCACGTTGGCTCTAAAATTTTTGTCTCTGTGACTGACCTAAGTTCTATGATATGAAACAATTCTTTTTTATTCTTTTGGTGTATGGATTTAGTATGGACTCAATTTCGACAACTTTCTCAGTTTTGAGTAAGTTAAATTATTATACAGCTTTGAGACTGGTAATCATGCATTTTATTCGTTTGTTACCTGTAGAGAAGTACAAGTCAGTCTTCTGGCGAATGGTTTAAGTATTCTAAGAGGGACGTTCTGCTTTGTTGTAAATAACTCGGCAACAGGAAGACAGCCTGCCTCATGAACCACTTCCTGTTGAAATAGTACCAGTATTAGTTACATACATAAAAAGCAGCATTGCAGTTTTGCAGAACTAGCAAAGCCAAAAGAGATTCAGGGGCCCCTTGGCTAGAAAGGGGTCATCTGTCATGGGAACAGGTGTTGAAAAATACGACATCAAACTTTGGCAGCTTCTTCATATGACCCTTAGGACCAGTCTGAAATGCTAGGGCTTGCTCAGGAAATAGCTGGGAGTGCTTATCAGTGGGTGATGGGTGAACCCAAGCCATGTGACTATCAGTTTCTTGCTAATTTACAACAGGTTGGGTCAAGTTTTCTTTAGAAATAAACCTACAATTTTTGGCATCTGCCTTTTTTTTTTCTTTTCCCCAGAAGAATTTAGGACAGTCGAGGAAAAATTACTTAATGTGGAAGTGGGCAGAAAAACTGGTGGCAGCCAGCCAGGGAAATTTTCTTTGGAAAGGACATGGGAGCGAGAAGCATGTTCTGTGACAAGAGAAAGGAAGGGTTTTTTAAAGAAAGAAAAAAAAATGACGACAGCGGTAGTGACTTTGGGAAATGAGGCTTCAGCTGGAGCTAATTATAGCATTGCCTATTTAAGGCATTTTCATGTGACCAAACAAAATCTTTGTCTTAAAACAAATTTAAAACATAGGTTATAATTCAGGCAGCCAATTAGAGGAAGAACCCAAGATGTAAATTGTTTTCCCTTTAGCTGAAGTTTGTGAGGTTCACCTAAGGGACTGGTGTTTAATGCAAGTGAGAATTCTAGAAAGTGTTGTGGTTTGCTGATTTAGAGACTTATATATACACCAGCTAGTTTAAGCCTCACACGTAGTAACTTTGTGAAATAGGCAAGTTAGTGATTTCACCTCATTTTACAGAGGAAGGAACAGAGGTTCAAAAACACCATAAAATAGCCTCAAAACTCACTTGACCACTGAGGAATTAGGCCTCAGAATGAACTGGAACCAACTTCTGATTTGTGCTCCACTCTGCTTTAACTATACTAGTTGTTTCTGAGGGGCACGAAGAAGCCATGAGGGAGAACTTGAGAAAGATGAGAAGAGATCCATTTAGAACCACATCTGTTTTTCTCAAAATAGGTGTCAAGATTATACAGATTATCCTGTCAAAGAATGAGAATCCACCCTGCCCTAATTCTCTCCTTGACATGAGGCAATCTCTGTTGACTTGAAATAATTGAATGGACGATCGTTAAGTCAAGTTGGTATTACTTAATCAGACAATACTGTTAAACTCTTACCTTTTAAATGTGTGGCCATTTGCGGGGGAGCTGGCCTTAGATAATACAGTCAATGTTAAAAAAGAGCTTTTTCATTGAAAAGACATAGACATCATTTAGTACAATATAATGACCCATTAGAAAAAGAAAAATGTTATTAGCAGCTTAGATTAAGTTCATATATATTAAACCGATTGTGTTATACTGTTGCAAAATTGGTTTCTAGCTTGAAGTAATTATCATGAAGGTATGATTTTTGAAAAAGAAAGATTTAAAAAAATTAGTTGCTATTTGGCAAGGTGGGGTCAAGTCCCCTGATCCTAAGACCAGGTGAAAAATAAGACTATAACCTGAGTAGGCCTGATCAGGAGCTTCGGTTGGATGAATTCCTTTAATGTTGAAAGAGCCCTTCATTGTTGAAGTTTCACAGAAACCACAGAGGAATGGGAGAAATATTTTGCTGGTGTCATTTCTAGTCCAGCTGAGTACAGCCGCAGGTTGAATTCAGTGAGCAGAGGTATACTTACAGAGGGCTAGTGTCATTAAGTCGTGGCAGGCTTTTCATCTTAACCATTTCTTCTTATACTGATGTGAATTTGGTAGAACCAAAGAATTTGGTCTGGGGAGGATCACTGGTCCTCATGGGCCAGTCTCCTACCCAGTGTGGGGAGCATTCCTCCTGCGGCATCCTTTACAGGTGACCAGGCAGCCCATTCCCTTGTGGACTTAGTTGGGGTCACTGTGAGTACTTTCTATGTCAGACTGAAGTCTGTCTGCTTGTATCTGCTTCCATTTGCCCCAAATTTACCTTCAGGAGCAGTACACAAAAGTGTTCTAAGGGCCCTGTAAGTATCTGAAGACTCAACTTCCTATGGTCTGTGCTGCTATAGAAACAGTGGGTTGCACCTGGCCTGTGGTGGCGCAGTGGATGAAGTGTCAACCTGGAACGCTGAGGTTGCCAGTTCGAAACCTAGGGCTTACCTGGTCAAGGCACATAAGAGAGTTGATGTTTCATGCTCCTCCCCCCCCCCTTCTCCCCTCTCTAAAATGAATAAATCTTAAAAAAAAAAAAAAAAGAAAGAAACAATGAGTTTCATCATAATAAGCTATTCACACCTTTCACAGTCCGTCATCTGAGGCTGTGTACCAGGTATTGTAATTAATGAAGAGAACATACCTTCCTTGGAAACATTACACTAAGCGAAAGAAGCCAGTCACAAAAGACCATATGTCATATGATCCATTTATATGAAATTCCAGGATAGGGAAAGCCGGAAACCGAAACTAGATTAGTGGGGCGGGAGGAGAATGGAGAGAGAGGAAGGTGGGTGATAACTAAAGGGTTTGGGGGTTTGTTTGTTTTTTGAGCCAATGAAAATGTTCTAAATTGGCGATAGTTGCACATATCCCAGGAGGGAAATTGCTTCTGCCTCTCTTATGCTCCAGGCCACAGGGCTGCAACCTGACTTCTCCCTTGCCACTGTGCTAGCTGGAGTCACAGTGGGTGTCTGCAGCCATTGTCCCTGTCCTGCCCCCCATCCTGCCTTTTCTACTCATTCTAGTACACCCACCTTCAGATAGCCCAGTGTGTGGATATTTCAGGCCTGTTTCTGTCTTGAGCGCAAGGGATCCTTGCTGAATTCTAGTTGTCTGACTAGTAAGTTTAACAGGAGAAATGATGAAGTCTTCTGGCTCCACCATGATGCTGATTTCACCCCCAAAACTGTTTTTAAGGTGGTTTTTTTAATTGATTAATTTGAGAGAGAGAGGAAGGGGTGGGGAGAGAAATACTGATTCCACTTACTTATGCATTCATTGGCTGATTCTTGTATGTGCCCTGACTGGAGATTGAACCCACAACCTTGGCATATTGGGACAAGGCTCTAACCAGCTAAGCTACCTGGCCAGCTGAGCATTTTAAGACCCCTGATGGGGCTCAGGAAGCAATGACTGAAATGATAGGTACGTTCTTCCTAACGATGGGATATGGAAGACTCAACACAATATCTAAAAGAAAGGTTTTGTTGTCTTGAAGATGCACCTTCCTTTGAAGTAAATAAATGAATAACAAAGGTAGGACTTGAGGAGCTTCTTATCTGCTTTCATTTCTTGGCATGGCTTTCCTGGAAGCTTGACTTTCCCAGGGTCAGAGGCGACACTGGAGATGGCGGCTGTTCTGTCCCTGCTGTTGCTTTGTGAAGCTTTCGCATTCCATCAGACTCTGAAACACAAAGAACACCCACCACTGACCCCATGTGAGACAGCTCTCAAAAGCCACAGAAATGCGGGGGGGGGGGGGGGGGGGGTGTGTGTGACGCAGAGAGAAGGTAGTTTATTTTAAAAATGATTTTAGAGAGAGATAAAAGGAGGGTGGGAGCGGGAAGCATTAACTCCTTTACCAGGCAAGCCCAGGGTTTCAAACTGGCGACCTTAGCATTCCAGGTCAGTGCTTTATCCACTGCACCACCACAGGTCGGGCTAGAGAAGGTACTGTAGTTTAGATCAAGTGTAAGTGCAAACTGTTAAATCCTTGTCTGTAGGTCTGACACAATTGAAGAGTCCTGTTGGGGGAAACCAGCCAGCTAAGGTGCTCGCCTTCGTCAGCCTGTTGGCCTTTTCCCCATCTCACATGTAGAGTGCTGCTATCACCTTAGGTTAATGCCTTTAGACTGAGTTTCAACTATAGAATGTTAGAACTGGAAAAGTTTTCAGTGTTCAGTCCACATTTTGTAGCAAGTGTGATAGTGTCTGGTAAGTCGTTTTATAGAAAAGTGCCTTTTCTGAATTGTAGGAGCTGGCTTGGTTAACCCTTTGAGTGGTACAAACGTTCGTGTACATCCTCGTGCCTCCTGACCATCCAGAGTATGATCGTACAAAAATTTTTATTTTAAAAATGTATAAGGCGCCCTGGCCGGTTGGCTCAGCGGTAGAGCGTCGGCCTAGCGTGCGGAGGACCCGGGTTCGATTCCCGGCCAGGGCACATAGGAGAAGCGCCCATTTGCTTCTCCACCCCTCCGCCGCGCTTTCCTCTCTGTCTCTCTCTTCCCCTCCCGCAGCCAAGGCTCCATTGGAGCAAAGATGGCCCGGGCGCTGGGGATGGCTCTGTGGCCTCTGCCTCAGGCGCTAGAGTGGCTCTGGTCGCAATATGGCGACGCCCAGGATGGGCAGAGCATCGCCCCCTGGGGGGCAGAGCACCGCCCCTGGTGGGTGTGCCGGGTGGATCCCGGTCGGGCGCATGCGGGAGTCTGTCTGACTGTCTCTCCCTGTTTCCAGCTTCAGAAAAATGAAAAAAAAAAAAAAAAAATGTATAAGGCAACATTAAAAAAAGGCAAATGTATGTTCTTCTTGTTTCCATAAATTGGTTATCAAACAAACACGATTTTAAGTTAATAAAACTGTAACTGGAACTAATTTCATTTTTTGAAAAATAAAAACAACTCACTCCCTGGGGTCAGTATGAAAACAACTCACTACTCAAAGGGTGTTAAAGCAGTTCCTCTCACACAGTCCTCCCGCCGAGGAGGCAGCTGTTGGGCCTTCACACCCGTCCCAGCCTGGCTCTCTGTTCTCCTGGGTGCCAGCACGCGAGCTGTGTTTGCACTCTCGCAGAGGATCTCAGTTTTCTGAAGGAGAATCATATTCTCATAAGAGCAGAAAAAGAAGAGAAATTGTGCTGTTTGTTTTTCTCTCTTTCTTTTTTTTATAAGCAAAAGTTTATTTAAATAGTCACAGGTAGAAGTGAGGCATCGAAGAAATGGGTTCAGGAAACAAGTGACAGAGGCAAAAGAGGGGTCCTTGGAGCTCAGGAGAGACAGCAGTAAAGGTAATAGGCCTGCGGTGGGTTGGCGGTGGGGACCGGAGAGGGGAGAGGCTGGGCACGCTCCCAGCAGGAGAGCACTTTGCTGGGTTTCTAGGTGGTCTCTTCTCGCTTCTGCAGAACTTTAATTTACATGTTACATCTCAAAAGCCTACACCTAGCCCAACTAAAATTAGCTTAGTTTTGTACCCTTCTAACTTTATTTTAGGTAAAAGAAAAAGACGTCTTTGTTAGTAGGCATTGACCTTGAACTTGGGACCTCGATGGGGACTGGCTTTCACCACGAGTAAAGCCATCCAAGAGACTGTTTTCTCTATAATAGACTTCTCTTTCTCTTCCACATTCATAAGGCGTTTTCAGGGAGTTTTGTCAAAACTAGAATTTCCGGTTTTAATTCCTAACTCTGAATAAGGGGAATTTCATCTTTTTTATTTTTTATTTTTTTAACAATTTTTATTTATTTATTCATTTTAGAGAGGAGAGAGAGAGAAAGGAGAGAGAGACAGGGGGGAGGAGCTGGAAGCATCAACTCCCATATGTGCCTTGACCAGGCAAGCCCAGGGTTTTGAACTGGCGACCTCAGCATTTCCAGGTCGACGCTTTATCCACTGCGCCACCACAGGTCAGGCCTCATCTTTTTTATTAGGGCAGCTGTCATCTTTGATGCCTTGGTTTCATTTGTGCCAAATGAGGTGCATCCTTGGCTCCTCGTTGTCTAATTGTGGGCTGTTCAATAGTCCTGCCTTGAGCATCCTGAAACCCGGCTGCCACTGGGCCACGCAGGGCGTAGCACCTAAGCTACGTGATTTATGTCAGAGGAGAGCAGCAGGCACCTGCTGCAGCTGCACCTTTGAACTAATAAATCGCTACCGCATACCAATGTGTGTATAAAAGGTCCTTCATGTGCTTGCAACTAGACTGTCCTGAAAGAACTTAGAAAACAGGGACCTCCTTGAACATACTCAAGTTGACATATATAAATTTTTGTCCTAAGTTTAACAGCTGCAGAGATATATATATACAGTAATTACTGGCATATTGAATATCTGCTTTAAATGTTTTTGTTTTTTCTTTCAGTTTTGGTTCTGCTTCTGGTTTTGCTCAAAAGCTTAGTTTTGCAGATTTGAGTTACTCTATTTATGGAACATGCCCTCCTTGTAATCTAATTGGCCCGGCCAGTTTTCACTTTCAAATCAAATCATTCTGGCTTTCTGTCAGGTAAAATCTGGCCTCATTTCTCAATTTAAAAAATAATTTGTTGAGAGTCATCTTTCTGATAACATGGTTTTGGAAAATAATATTCCAAGATAGATAGGTAGAAAGGAGTTAAACTGGTAGACAGGAGACAGGGAGCACTGCCCTGGAGTGAGTCATGGGAGAGCTTTCTGCCTGTTTTATAAGATTCTGTGTCATGCTCTAGGGACACTTACCCCTGGGCAGTTGGTTCATCAGGGTAATTTGGAATGGGTTCCCGCTGGGCACCCATTCCACTAGAACCTGTTGTTTACTCTGAAAAGAATGGAAGATCCCGTGACTCACTTTTATTCAGCAAGTCTTTTATTTTCTAGATTCTTAGAAGAATGGGTTACTTCTGCAGGTGACTAGCCTCTTACTACCCAGTTGCTGTTGATATTTATAAACTCACAAGAGGGTTGTGCTTGCCCGCCCTGTCATCGGATATGGGTGGTCCCTCAAACCCAGAAAAGCTAAGCATGGTAGGGTTGTCTTATAGTAGTAGTTGTGTGTAATCCAGAAGAAATTAATGTTCTACCAGATACTGCTGGTTTAGGTGATGCTGCTGTGTAAGGAAAGAGATACACTGTATTACCCATGAGGAAATCAAAGCTCCAAGAAAAGGGGCTTTTATTATTTTTATTTTTTTTTACAGAGACAGAGAGAGAGAGTCAGAGAGAGGGATAGATAGGGACAGAGAGACAGGAATGGAGAGAGATGACAAGCATCAATCATCAGTTTTTCGTTGTGACACCTTAGTTCATTGATTGTTCTCTCATATGTGCCTTGACCGTGGGCCTTCAGCAGACCGAGGAACCCCTTGCTCGAGCCAGCAACCTTGGGTCCAAGCCGGTGAGCTTTTGCTCAAACCAGATGAGCCCGAGCTCAAGCTGGCGACCTCGAGGTCTCGAACCTGGGTCCTCAGCATCCCAGTCTGATGCTCTATCCATTGCGCCACCGCCTGGTCAGGCTAGTTACTTATTTCTTAAAGAGATTTAAAGAAAACACTCCTTTGCATTTACCCCTACAGTTACCATTTCCGGTGCTCTCTGTTCCTTCCTATACATCCAGGTTTTCATGGCTGCATTTTAATTGTATGTTTAACATATTTTGTGAAGCAAATTTGCTGTGATAAATTCTCCCAGTTTTCATATATCTGAATTTTGCCCCTCTTTTTGGAAGGTATTTGTCCAGGTTTAGAATTCTAGGTTAATAGTTTCTGATGGGAAGTCCCCTGTCATTCTCTTTGTTCCTCTCTATGTAATGAGTATTTTTTTTCTCTAGCTACTTTTAAGATACTTTTTTAATTACTGGCTTTCATAAATTTAATTGTGGTGTGCCTGAGTGTAGGTTTGTTTTTTCCGTTTTTTAGTGTGTTTTTTTTTATGCTTGGTGTTTGTTGAGCTTCTTGGATTTGTGGATTTGTAGTTCTCAATAAATTTTTGGGAAAACTCTCGTCTTTCTACTTAAAATAGTTTTTCGGTCCCCGCCTTTACGGACTCCAGTTATGTGTATATTAGCCTGTTAGCAGTTTTCCTACAGCTCACTGATGCTCTGCTCATTTTTTGGTTTTGTTTTTTCCCCTGTATTTCATTTTGGAAAGGATCTGTTGCTATGTGTTCAAGTTCATCAGGCTTGTTGTAGAATCTGCTGTTAAAATCATCCTGTGTATTTTTTCATCCCAGACATTGTAGCTTTCATCTGGAGTATTTGCAGTGTCTCTATAACATGCTTGATCTTTCCACTAGCTTCTTGAGCATATGGAATACAGTTACGACTTTTAATATACTTGTGTACTAATTCTATCAATATGCCGTTTCGGTCAGTTTCCATTGATTTCTGTCCTCATTAAGGGTTATCTTTTTCTGCTTCTTTGCATTTCTGTTAATTTTTTTATTGGATCTTATCTTTTTTTGTACCTGCATGTATTAGTTCATATAATGTTCTTCAGCTTTATTCTGGGATGCAGGTAAGGTATTTGGAAACAGTTTGAGCCTTTTAGGGCTTTTTAAAAGTTTTGTTAGTGGGGCAAGAATAGCTTTTTGTGTAGGGCTAGTGTTGCCTCACACAAGTATCTTTCTTGAACCTTCCTCTATTGTGAGGTTTCCACTCCGGCCGGTGGGAACAGGAACTATTCTTTGTGCAGTGATGCCTTTGGATGGTCCTCTTCTCACCCTCATGCAGTTTCCTCACACGCATGTGCTATGGCTGTAGAGCAGGGGTCCCCAAACTACGGCCTGCAGGCCGCATGCAGCCCCTGCTGCACTTCCGGAAGGGACACCTCTTTCATTGGTGGTCAGTGAGAGGAGCACAGTTCCCATTGAAATACTGGTCAGTTTGTTGATTTAAATTTACTTGTTCTTTATTTTAAATATTGTATTTGTTCCCATTTTGTTTTTTTACTTTAAAATAAGGTATGTGCAGTGTGCATAGGAATTTGTTCATAGTTTTTTTATAGTCCGGCCCTCCAACGGTCTGAGGGACAGTGAACTGGCCCCCTGTGTAAAAAGTTTGGGGACCCCTGCTGTAGAAGGCCCTGAGCAGATCTGAGAACTTGCTCTCTGTGCCTCCCTGCACTCCCTTCAACATGGGGAGACTGCTAGGTTCTGCCTCAGAACCCACCCTCTACACCAGGGGTCTCAAACTCAACTCAGCATGTGTGCCGCAGAGCAAGATCACAGCCATTAGGCGGGCCGCACTAGGTCTACAAAAGGCAACTGTTACGCAACACTTTTCTCACTGCAGTTGAAAACAAAAAAAAATCAGTACAACAAGCACAATCGTACATGCAGTTTACTCAGTGTCACAAAACGACCAGAAACTGTAGTTCGCATCACAACTGCTGTTAACTAAGCTAATATCTAGCTAGGATGCTAGAGAAATGAAAAATACAAGTAGGCCCCTAGGCTTACTTAATTTTATCCAAAATATTTTGAACTTCGTGGATTAGTCTGCGGGCTGCACAAAATTGTTCGGCAGGCCGCGAGTTTGAGACCCCTGCTCTACACTGTTGCCTGGAAACCCCAGCCAGGAAGCAGAGGCAGTTGTGGGCTTACCTCATTTGTATAGCTCTCCAGGAGTCACTGTCCTTTGTCACCTGAAGTCCAGTGTTTTGAAAATTATTGTTTCATATATTTTGTCTGGACACTTAATTGTTATTGGCAGGAAGGTGAATTGGTTTCTGTAACTCCATCTTGGCTGCAACCCTCTGAATTCACAACTCAGTTCTCTGGTATGTATTGATAGGATTCCATTAAATCAAAAGCCAGTAACCAACTAAATATGGGCTTTCTCTTATGTTTGTAGATGGGGGCCTAAGACATCACTGTCTCCTCCATTTCACCAGACTTCCAGTGCATTAAAACAAGGTTCAGCCCTGGCCGGTTGGCTCAGTGGTAGAACGTCAGCCTGGCGTGCCGGAGTCCCGGGTTCGATTCCCACCAGGGCACATAGGAGAAGCGCCCATCTGCTTCTCCACCCCTCCCCCTCTCCTTCCTCTCTGTCTCTCTCTTCCCCTCCCACAGCCAAGGCTCCATTGGAGCAAAGATGGCCCAGGCGCTGAGGATGGCTCTGTGGCCTCTGCCTCAGGCGCTAGGATGGCTCTGGATGCAACAGAGCAAAGCCCCAGATGGGCAGAGCATCGCCCCCTGGTGGGCATGCCGGGTGGATCCCGGTCAGGCACATGCGGGAGTCTGTGTGACTGCCTCCCGTTTCCAGCTTCGGAAAAATGCAAAAAAAAAAAAAAGATTCATTTTCATGAAAGGATTTCTTGTTTGGTTAGGATTTTCGCTGTGGGCGGGGGTCTTGTTAGTATTGTTAAACAAAATTCAACCAAGTGAATTTGGAGATTTAATTAGCTTTATTAATAGTGATTCATGAATTGAGCATTGGCCCATCTAGCAACTAGAAGTTCCATAGGGGGATGTTTTTGTAGGATATGGAATGTTTTTGTAGGATGACGGGTGAGACCAGGGAGCTGTTAACAAAAAAGAAAGGATTATTTTGGACCTGGACATCATCTTAGAGGGCTGAGTGGCAAAGGTTTTATCATGCGTATTGTCTCTTGCCATTTTTTTCTGTGGGGGCACTTGACAGAATACCTTACTAGTGCTTGATCAGAGAATTTCAGACTGGTTGACTAAGATTATGTTTGTGGGAGAGGTTTAAACTGCAGTTAGATTAAGTATTAAATCTAGGTTTGGTATCATGGGCTTTTAGCACAAGTTCTGTGGGTTTTTTGGTTTTGTTTTTTTTTTAGATAACGCAAGAGAGAGATGAGAAGCATTAACTCGTAGTTGTGACACTTTTGTTTACTAATTTCTTCTCATATGAGCCTTGACTGGGGGTGCTCCAGCCAAGCAAGTGTCCCCTTGCTCAAGCCAGTGACCTTGGGCTCCATCTGGCAAGCTCAGGGTTTCGAACCTGGGACCTCAGTGTCCCAGGTTGATGCTCTGTCCACTGCGCCCCCACTGGGCAGGCAGTTTTCTTTAACATATTGAAACTACTTATTTAAATGCTAAGGGGCCCCTCTCTATGACTAAGCTTCCTGATCCCACTGGCTCCTTGGAGCCAGTGACCTAAGTACACCGAAACACTTTTAAATTGAAGGGCGAGAAAACCTTCAAAGATTACCAGATTAGCCTGGCCTGTGCTGCTGCAGTGGATGAAGCGTGGACCTGCAGTACTGAGGTCGCCGGTTCATGGCCCTCCTGGGCTTGCCTGGTCAAGGCACATACCCGCTCCTCCCTTATGACCTTTCTCTCTCTCCCCTCTCTAAATTCAATAAATAAAATTATATATATAAAAAGATTGCCAGGTTAAGGACAGACTATAAATAAAAGCTAATTGGGACAGTGCCTGATTTAAAAACAAAGGAAACAAGCCTGACCTGTGGTGATGCAGTGGCTAAAGCAGTGACCTGGAATGCTGGGTCATCAGTTCGAAACCCTGGACTCGCCTGATCAAGGCACATACTAGAAGCAACTACAATGAGTTGATGCTTCCCTCTCTTCCCCGTTCTCCCCCCCTCTTTCTAAGATCAATAAATAAAATTCTTTAAAAACAAAGGAAACAAAACAACTGAGTTGCATGAATTCTCATTTTCTAGATAATGATAATAAAATAGCTAATAGTTATGAAAGAACATCCAAACCTGTAGAAAAGTTGTTTTATTTTTTTTAAGGTTTTCTTCCCTACCCCCCCCCTTTTTTTTTAATGTTTATTATATTGATTTTATTTATTTATTTTTTTTTCTGTATTTTTCTGAAGCTGGAAACGGGGAGAGACAGACAGACTCCCGCATGCGCCCGACGGGGATCCACCCGGCACGCCCACCAGGGGCGACGCTCTGCCCACCAGGGGGCGATGCTCTGCCCCTCCAGGATGTCGCTCTGCCGTGCCCAGAGCCACTCTAGCGCCTGGGGCAGAGACCAAGGAGCCATCCCCAGCGCCCAGGCCATCCTCGCTCCAATGGAGCCCGGGCTGCGGGAGGGGAAGAGAGAGACAGAGAGGAAAGAGGGGGGAGGGTGGAGAAGCAAATGGGCGCTTCTCCTATGTGCCCCGGCCGGGAATCAAACCCAGGTCCCCCGCACGCCAGGCTGACGCTCTACCGCTGAGCCAACCGGCTAGGGCCTATTATATTGATTTTAGAGGGAGAGGAAAGAGATAGACAGGAACATCGTCTGTTCCTGTATGTGCCCTGCTGTAGAAAACTTTTGGAAGAGTTTAATTGAGCCAAATTTTTGAAGACATGCCTAGAAGCGAGATCACAACAGATTGAGAAAATGCCCTGGAGAATTGCGACTTTTCAGCTTATTTTAAATACTAGACTCAAAGGTTAAGACTTAAAGAGGGTTGCATGAAAAACTTTGGGGGTAGATAAGGAGGCGGGAGAAAGCAAAGCAGGGAAATCCCTAGGATTGAGTAAAATACAAAATGGAGAAACACATACTGCTTTTACATTGGTGGATACAGGCTAATCATTAACATTTATGGTGCACAGAGATGGTATGCGGGCCAAAGATAACAATGAGGGGTTGTGGGTTTGGGGCTCTGGTGCCAGTGGTTGTGCCTCCAAGGCGTCTAGGAAAGAAAATTACTCTGACATTTCAAAGGTATGTTATCCTAGATCAGCGGTCAGTCGGGAACCTATGGCTCACGAGCCAGATGTGGCTCTTTTGATGGCTGCATCTGGCTTGCAGACAAATCTTTAATTAAAAAAAAAAAAGTTAAAAGTAAAGTCATGGTGCACTTTTGACCGGTCACAAGAAAGCAACAAAAGACGCTAGAAATGTGAAATCTGCACCAAATAAAAGGAAAACCCTCCCAGTTTCTGTAGGATGATGTGGCAGCATGTGTGCATGCGCAGATGATGACTTAACACTGTGTATACAGCGGAGCAGCCCACGGCCATGCCAGTGGAGATGTGGACAGTACAGAGGAAAGTTCAGTGTGTTCTGTGGCTCACTAAATTTGTATCCGTGACCAAAGTGCAACGTGAATATCGGCGCGTTTATAACGGAGCACCACCACATAGGAATAACATTACTTGGTGGGATAAGCAGTTGAAGGAAACCGGCAGTTTGGTGGAGAAACCCCTTCTGGTAGGCCATCAGTCAGTGACGAGTCTGTAGAGGATATCCGGGATAGCTACCTAAGGAGCCCTAAAAAATCTGTGTGTGAGCCCACATCGAACTGCACTGAATAGGTATGAAACTGGGAGGGTTTTCCTTTTATTTGGTGCAGATTTCACATTTCTATCGTCTCTTGTTGCTTTCCTGTGACCGGTCAAAAATGCACCATGACTTTACGGACACACTGTATAAAACATTCTCATGTATTACAATCCGTTCGTTTTCTACCGCTCATGTTCATGGTTGTGGGTGGCTGGAGCCAATCACAGCTGTCCTCTGGGACAACACCAAGTTTTTATTGAATAATGTGTAAGGTACACGGGTCGTTGTATGGCTCTCACAGAATTACATTTTAAAATATGTGGTGTTCATGGCTCTCTCAGTCAAAAAGGTTCCTGACCCCTGTCCTAGATGCATAAGAACAGTGGACAGGGCTCACTTAAGCTTAAGTTTGATCTTTGCTAGGGAAGCTATAGGCCTGGGATTTGACTGCCCGCCGTGGCACACCCAGTTAGGAATTTTTGTGTTCAGATAATTTGTGTGGTTACTTTTGGTCGCTGAGATTGTCAGGTTTATTACATAGCCCTTTTTTTGATCACAGTTATTGAGTGTTCTCTGTACAGTTCGAAGAGCTTTACATATCTAATTTAATCTTTAACCAGCTCTGTGAAGTAACAATATGGTTTTGTTACTATTCCCATTTTACATATAAGGATGTTAAAGCACAGAGAGGTTGAAATAACTTGACCAAGATCGCACAGCTAGTAAGTCATGGCCAGGACTTGAACCTGGGGTCTGTCTCCAAAGACTATACATTTAATCAATATACAAAACTGCTTCTAGATAAGGTCATTCTTAGCTTGGCCATCTTGCTTTCTCTTCTTGTGTTTCTTTATTTAAATAATTGTATGTATGTATGTATGTATACCTGGCCATGCATGCTCATGATTTGGTTTCATACAATTTGAGGATGTTCAATAAAAATAAATCTCCCATCTGCCTTTCTCCACTCAGACCCTCAAGTTCCTTCCCTGAAGAGTGTTAACTTAAAAATAAAAGGCCATAGTGAGACGCAACAAGCATTTATTTGAGATCCAAAAGAACAGATATTCAGGAAGCACTGATTCAGGCAGAAACCCAAATAGTGATCCGATTAGGAGGTAAAAGCAAAGGGTATTTATGACAAAGGGAAGGAGCGTAATTACATGAATAGAAGGAAGAAATTTCTTTTTCTTTTTTTTTTTAATTTTTTTTTTTTTTCCCCTGAAGCTGGAAACGGGGAGAGACAGTCAGACTCCCGCATGCGCCCGACCGGGATCCACCCAGCACGCCCACCAGGGGCGACGCTTTGCCCACCAGGGGGTGATGCTCTGCCTCTCCAGGGCGTTGCTCTGTGACCAGAGCCACTCTAGCACCTGGGGCAGAGGCCAAGGAGTCATCCCCAGCGCCCGGGCCATCTTTGCTCCAATGGAGCCTTTGCTGCGGGAGGGGAAGAGAGAGACAGAGAGGAAGGAGGGAGGGGGGTGGAGAAGCAAATAGGCGCTTCTCCTATGTGCCCTGGCTGGGAATCGAACCCGGGTCCCCCGCATGCCAGGCTGACGCTCTACCGCTGAGCCACCCGGCCAGGGCTAATTTTTCTGAAGTTGTAAACGGGGAGGCATTCAGACAGACTCCTGCATGCGCCCGACCGGGATCCACCCGGCATGCCCACCAGGGGGCGATACTCTGCCCATCTGGGGCGTTGCTCCGTTGCAATGAGAGCCATTCTAGCGCCTGAGGCAGAGGCCATGGAGCCATCCTCAGCGCCTGGGACAACTTTTTGCTTCAATGGAGCCTTGGCTGCAGGAGGGGGAGAGACAGAGAGGAAGGAGAGGGGGAGGGGTGGAGAAGCAGATGGGCGCTTCTCCTGTGTGCCCTGGCCACGAATCGAACCCGGGACTTCTGCACGCCAGGCCGACGCTCTACCACTGAGCCAACTGGCCAGGGCTAGAAGGAAGGAATTTCTATGGGAACTTCTGTACCTGCAGATAAACTTACATGCTAATTCTAAAGATTTCTTTCATTTCCAGTCTGGTAATTATAGCAAGTGGTTGTTTGGAGTATAGTATTGCTTTAGGCCCAGTCCAAAGGTTAATTTGCCCAGTTTTAACATTCCAAAGGTTTGAGAAATACAGCCTGCAAGACATTTCTTCTGGGACAGCAGCTGTGCCTCCATTTTGAGGAGGCTCCACTTATATTAGTTTTTACAAAGTAGGTATAGAGCTGCCTTATTCTTATGAACAGCTGCATAGGCTCCCATTATATGGATGTGCCATAATTTATGTAACCACTCCCTTTTTAGAGGACTTATAGTTGTTTCCAAACTTGTGCTATTTTAAACAAGGTTGCAAAAAATATTTATATTTGACCACATATACTATATGTGTCACACATATCATATATATGTACATGTAACTTCTCAATACTTGCCAATATAGCTACAAGATAAAGTGCTTAAAGCGGAATTGCTATGTCAAAGGGCTTGTGCTTTTGAAATGTTGGTAGCTATGACTAAACTGGTCTTCAGAGGTGGTACTGATGTACGTGCTCATAGCATTATATGAGGATGTACGGTCCCTTATACTCTTCCCAACACAGTTAAACTTTCTTCATGTGTGTTTTTAAAATATTGGTTGTGAACACTGTCTCAAAGGGCCACCTTTATGAAGTATGGCAGTAGTTGGTCCCTACATTTGTGTGCTAATAATTTAAGAAATACATGAGCAAAAATTAATTGCCTTGTGTTTACTTGGTTCAGTCTGTAGATTTAATCTGTTCCTGATTCCGGGTGCTAAGGCTAGAAAGATCTGTTACTTACTTGGTCTCGGCCCCCAAGCAGCTCACCATGTGCAGAGAGACACAGAAAAAGAAGTAGTTATGATATGGAGTGCGTGTGTTACACGTGGTTGGAGAGAATGGGATCACAGGACAAGGAAAAGTGTTGCTAGGTGTCTTGGGAAGTGTTGCCAGGACTCTTGATCATGTAAAACTTGGTGGTGAATGTCATCCCAGAAACAACCCAGGCAGAGAGGAGGAGGTTGAGCCCCTGCGGTTGAGCCAGCACAGGGTGCGTTAGGTGAGCCGGCAAGCCCATCTGGAAGTTGCCATCAGCACCTCCCTGCAGAAGTGCTGGGCTGCAGGCAGGCAGGCAGGCAATTGGCCGTCTGTGATTGGAGGGACGTTGCTGGTTGGGATAATGAACTTGGTAGTGTCGGCAGAGGTGATTGGCCGCGCCCTGCTGCAGTGAGAATGCAGACTGGATGCTCGGGTCTTCCCTTGTGTGATGATCATTAGTTGAGCGAGGACAGTTGAATAATTGGGAGCTTGAAGTTGCTTCTGCCTCCGGGAGAGGTCTGTTGGGCTTACTGCTCTTTTCTTTTTTTTTAAAAAAGCCCGACATTTGATAACCGTTTACTTGCAGAAGTGAGTTTTTATTGAAGAAGCTCCAGCTGCTCCCTGCTCGTTGCCAGCTGCCTGGCGGGGCTCTGAGAGTAAGCTATTTCTCAGGCCAGGCACGGCAGCAGTGCTAGCAAATTTGAAAGTGCAGGAAACAGCCACTGCATGCAGAGCCTTCAGCCTTACAGCTCCCCAGGCTAGTCTTCCCAGCAGCTGTGTAGCCAGTGACCCTTGGTATTGTGGTCACATTCCTCCTCAAAAGTGACCAGTCACCGGCAGCGACGTTGGGAGAAAGCCGTGATGTTGCAGATGCTGTGGCATTTTCTCTCTAGCTTTTTCCCCAGCGCTGGGTGCCAGAGCTCCAGAGAGGGGAGCGATAACGAAGTCAGAGGCACCCCAGCTCCCGCTCGGGGAGACCAGATGTCAAGCTTTTTGGGGAAACAGGACGGCAGGGCTGAGGCTACGGAAAAGAGACCCACCATTTTGCTGGTGGTCGGACCTGCAGAGCAGTTTCCTAAGGTAATGGCAACCTCACAGGACCTCTTAGTTTAGGGACTGGTCTAGGAACATTTTCCTGGAAAAAAACTGGAGAGTGGGGAGGAAGAGAGAACTTGCGAATCAGTCAGTTTGGTATTGGGGACCGGGAAGAAGTGTTAAGACAATAAAGATACCCAGATCTGTAGCCCAGAATCTTTCTGTGGCCACTGTAAAAGCTTTATTACCCTATTATGACCCACTTCAGTGTGGCCTTTGGGGAAGGAAGGTTCAATGCAATAGAAGATTTGCCTTAGATTTGTCAGTTTGGCCCCAGAAAGCCGTTTGAACGTAAGCGACAAATAATTACGCTGTCTTATGCCTTCACGTATCTGAACAATTCAGGGAGGATCGACCTAAGTTGGCAATAGAGTGGACCTTCAAAGTTGAACCCAAGAGCCTGGAGCTGGGCAGGGCCGATCTGTCCTGCATCCTGAAGGTCAGACCCCTGGCCTTGGCGGGCAGAGTGCCTTTGGGTCTGGGAGGGAGGGAATGGTCAGAGGAGAGGCTGGAGTTTCAAGGTTGAGAGACCCATGCCTCTCTTGGATCTGCGGGTGGGTCTGTTGAGTGCCAGGGCCTTCCGTCCATCTCGTGCCCTGAGCATAGGTTACCTCATCTGATCTCCGCCAGAGCCAGGGTAAGTGGTGGCACCCCCATTTCACAGACGAGGACACTGAGGCGCAGAAAAGTTAAGTAATTTGTCCAGGGATAAACAGTTAAGTAGGGGTGGAGGTGTAATTTCACCCCAATCTGTCTGGAATTTTGCCCTGAATTGCCTCACTTCTTTCCCTTAAGAAAACAGGGTTTTTTTTGTTTGTTTTTTGACTCTGTACTAGGTAGGATAGTATGGCCTACCTAGTAGCCTAAGTAGCGTCTGAGGCTAATACATTTTTATCACCACAGTTGCTTTAAGCAAACCTGGTTCCCCTCAGTTTTGCAACATCATGCAGAGTTAGTGACCGAGTTTGTACAAGAAAGCAGTTTTTTAGTGGGACCAGTCGAGTTCTCAGGATTAGAGTGGAAAGTGCCATCTGGCTGAGATTTCTCCTGCCTCCAGTAGGAGTGACCTTGTTCACTTCCTGAGCTTTGGTTATTTTAAATCTTTTCTCCGTTCTCAAGATAAAAACCAACTAAAGAAGGAGACTCTGCCCTGTGTCTGACACATAGTATATTCCTAAAAATATTTGTTGAATTGCTATGTTTTAGAAATAAATGTTCATTTTTCCATTGCTAAGTGGGAGGGACTTTTTATGCAACAACTTTTGCTATCTTTTCATATTAAGCTTTGAGGAAAATCCTTTATTTATAATGAGCTTGTCCTGGTCAGCAGGAATCTGCAAGTCTGTAGTATGCTTAAAGATGTGTTTCAAGAAGTGTCACTTTAAAGTCATCTACTTTTGACTTTAATAATTAACTGCTCTGTTTTCTAGACTCATACTGGTACCTCTTGCCAGCCCTCCCCCAGGGTGGGCTCGAATCAGGACTTTCTGCTCTGAACAGCTTAGTTCCTGGCCTGCAGACTCGGGGTTAAAAGGGGCTGACCTTGAGACCCACACCTTTCACTGGCCCAGGAGGGAGACAGAGCAGCTGGCTGGGGGATGGCAGGAGCCCTAAGAGGGAGCTGGATCAGCCGGTTTGGTTTGAAGCAAGAAAGCAGGCACATCTGGGGAGTGTGGACTCCTTAAAAGTAGATAACCTGAGAATTGGAATAGTAGGGTTTCTGCAGCCCGTGTCCTGTCCCAGTGCAGCTGCTCTGGAAGGTGGGCTTTGGGGTTTGTAATCACTGGCTTTTGGGGCCTGGCCTCACTCTTTCTCTTAGGAAGAGGCTCCCCAAACATTATGGAAACCTTAGGGAGAAGTTCACGTTGGTTCTCAGGCTTCTCAGTTTCCCAGCAGCACGACTTGGTTTGGCTCTCACTTCCTCTGTCTAAATATGTCTGCTAGTGAGTCAGGTTCCTATGAGCTTTTATTCTAGGAACTGTTCCAGTTTCCCCTTTATCTTCATCTGACTGTTAATCTGCTGTTGAAGAAAAAAGCCATTAGTCTGGAGTGGGAGGTGCCCTCAGCAGCATCCAAGCTTTCAGGTCCTTAGGGGCTGTCCTCTCAGAAGCCCAGAGCATTTTGCTTATTGTGTGTCTGATTGCCAAGTGTAGGCAGTTTCATTGGAAACCAGCTACACTGGGCTGTCATGGCAACCTAATCGTCAAATGATACTGCAGCCACAGAGGCAAATGAGGTTTGAGAGCCGAACCGGAGGGTGGGGCTAGAACAGCCGGATGCTGGCAGGTCTTATTTGCATATTAATATTTGGACTTGATCTGAGTCATTGCAGAGGAGGGGGAATACTTTATGACCTAATGCTACACTCCCTAAGGTAGCCTACCTGCCCTAGTCTTACTCATGGTCTTCTGCCACTTATAGGAAGCACCTGTTAGGCTGGCATGAAGCAGAGTGGTAGAACAAGGAAAGCTTGTGGTGGCATTGGCCAATTTGAGAACGAGAAGATGCTGGGGATACAGAGTTGATGAAATCTGACACCACTAAATTCGAAGGGATCTGGAGTTGCTGCCATTTTCCGGAATACTAATTGTTACAGAGAGGAAACAAAAGTAGATCTGGGTCACTGAATTAGAATAAGAGAGCGAGAGGAGTGGTAGGTGGCGGAAGGGGAGAGACAGCAGATACTTGGGATCCTAAAGAGCCTGAGCTCATGGGAAACATCGAGAATTTAGTCTTCTTCCTTACTTGTATTTCTTATATATGTTCTGAAGCAGTAACACAGAAACTGGTTTTGTTCTTTTTGGCTAAGGCTATGCTTAAACTGGTTTAGCTTATGCCTTTCCCACACAGCTGCCACCTTCCTGTTTGAGCTGCTGCGTACCCTAGTTCTCAGTGTCAGCCTGACAAGTGTTCTTTGGAAACTGATTCTAAAATCTTCTTTTGGCAGTGTTGAGTTGGGTTTGGGTGCTCTGTTTTGTGGCTGTTGTAATAAGAGGCAGGCCCTGAATGAGACTCAGCCCCACCATCAACAGGCTCTGGGGCCTCTGCTCGTCTCGAGATTAAGGAGTGACTCCAGAGCCCCTTTGGTCCCACTGTCTACAATTCCGGGGGTAAATACTTCTGACATTCGGTGCCTGGAGACTGGCGTGCTTGGGAAGAACCACAATGAAAATGGAGTTCTGTATGACCTGTTAAATGCCAATTAGTTTGTCCAGGGAAGACATTCTGTTGGACTATATTGCAATTGTAAAATAGAAATGTTATAACTCTTTTTATTTTTTATTTAATTTTATTTTGTTTTAACAAGAGAGAGAGAGGCAGGCCCTGGCCGGTTGGCTCAGCAGTAGAGCGTCGGCCTGGCGTGTGGGGGACCTGGGTTCGATTCCCGGCCAGGGCACACAGGAGAAGCGCCCATTTGCTTCTCCACCCCCCCCCCTTCCTCTCTGTCTCTCTCTTCCCCTCCCGCAGCGAAGGCTCCATTGGAGCAAAGATGGCCTGGGCGCTGGGGATGGCTCCTTGGCCTCTGCCCCAGGCGCTAGAGTGGCTCTGGTCATGGCAGAGCGACGCCCTGGAGGGGCAGAGCGCTGCCCCTGGTGGGCGTGCCGGGTGGATCCCGGTCGGGCGCATGCGGGAGTCTGTCTGACTGTCTCTCCCCGTTTCCAGCTTCAGAAAAATACAAAATAAATAAATAAATAAATAAATAAATAAATAAATAAATAAATATAAGAGAGAGAGGCAGGAAAGGAGAGAGATAAGTATCAACTCGTAGTTGCAGCACCTTAGTTGTTCATTGATTGCTTCTCATATGTGCCTTGACCCAGGTGGGCTCCATCTGAGCCAGTGACCCCTTACTCAGTCCAGCAACCTTGGGCTTCAAGCTAGTGATCATGGGATCATGTCTGTGATCCCACGCTCAAGCTGTTGACTTTGGGATTTTGAACCTGAACCCTCAGTGTCCCAGGTTGAGGTTCTATCCACCGTGCCACCACTGCTCAGGCAAGTTATAATCCTTTTTATTTTATTTTAATATTTTTTTTTATTTATTGATTTTAGAGAGAGGAGAGAGAGAGAGAAAGGATGGGGGGAGGCCGGAAGCATCAACTTGCTTCTTGTATGCGCCTTGACTGGGCAAGCCTAGAGTTTCGAACCCGCAATTTCAGCATTCCAGGTTGATGGTTTATCCACTGCGCCACCACAGGTCAGGCGAGTTATAACCCTTTTTAAAAATTAACATTGGAATAGGATTAATGTTAGCATTGTAAAATAACATCTTAGCAAGCACATGCAGAATTCTTGACCATTTCCTGATACTGTTGGTCTGTAATGAGCTTTGTTATAACCAAAGGAATTCCATTCTATTTTTTCCTAGAAAATAACTGCTCTTATTTGATGAATTTTTAAACTTTATTTATTGACTCTAGAGTGAGAGGAAGGGAGAGAGAGAAAGAAACATCGATCTGTTCCTGTATGTGCTCTGACCAGGGAATTGAACTGGAGACCTTTGTGTATCATGACGATGCTCTAATCAACTGAGCTATCTGCCCAGGGCTGATGACTTTTAATAATTTTTCCTTACATATTGAATATAGGTTTCACTTTTATTTGGTATTGTTTTAAAATCTGTTCTTAGATTTGTCTTGTAAATACATCATAAAACTCAATGGTACAGAAAAGAAAAAAATCAGTGGTATAGTTACCAAAGTTATTTGAAAAATAGTTTATTAGGAAATGAACATCTCCAAATGACAACTTATTTATTCAGTCAAAATATTTGCCATTTTGGAATGACTGCAGTCATTAAGATGAGATACTTCAACAGATCCAAGTAATTTTGTTTCAGAAGCAAATGTGAATAATTCAGTGAAAGGCCTGATCAGGCGGTGGCGCAGTGGATAGAGCGTCGGACTGGGATGCGGAGGACCCAGGTTTGAGACCCCGAGGTCACCAGCTTGAGTACAGGCTCATCTGGTTTGAGCAAAGCTCACCAGCTTGGACCCAAGGTCGCTGGCTTGAGCAAGGGGTTACTCGGTCTGCTGTAGTCCCACGGTCAAGGCACATATGAGAAAGCAACTAAGGTGTCACAACGAAACACTAATGATTGATGCTTCTCATCTCTCTCCGTTTCTGTCTGTCTATCCCTCTCTCTGACTCTCTCTCTGTCTCTGTAAAAAAAATAAAATAAAATAACTATAAAAAAATTTAGTGAAGGAACATCAGCATTTTAATATTCAACTCTTCTACATGTGGACCTCCTTTAAAATAAAAATAATAATACATTATCTTGCTGAGGTGGATGAAATTGGGGTCTCAGAGGCCTGCCAGACCCAATTCATTCATTCGGAAACTGCTTCTCTGGCATCTTTATGATCAAGACAGGCTCCTTCCACATCAAGATGTACAAACATTCGAAACAGCCTCCTGCCTTCAAGAATCCCAACAGTAGAGATAAAAATAACCCCAATGCAAAACATTCTGGATTGGACAGTTTAAGAGCTAGCTGAATGTTGTGTGATTTAAGTGGGAATCTACCTGGATAGCCCTGAGCTGCCTCTGGATAGCTCACTGGCTCCCCCCTACTGAAGCCCAATACTTGTTTATATAGACCAACCATCGATCTCTTTTAGAAAGGTGGAAATGTCATATAAGTTGTTGAAATCTGTTTTGTGTTATACTATGTAAGCTTCAACATCTTATTTTAAAACTCTTTTTTTTTAAGTTCTCCAGAAAAAGCCTTTTAGCGAATTAAGAAATTCCTTTTACTTTCCTTGATCCCTGAGTGATAGCCACCCGTTTCTGTCCCTCCTGAGAGTGCGGGTCAGTCTGTTAGGAAGCTGCGGTGGCAACAGGAGCAGTCAAGGCCTCCTGGCCTTTCCCTTGTGACTGCTCTCTTCCTCCACAGCACAGACCTCACCCTCTCCGGGGGGATCGGAGGGGCGGAGAGTGCAGGCTGGCCTGGGGAGGACCCACCTGCGATCTCCTCACCCTCACGCCAGAGGGCTGTTCTAGGGCAGCGCTGCCCAGTGGAACTTTCTGGGACGGTAGGTGTACCAAGTGAGTGCGTGTGGCCGTGGAGCACTTGAGCTGTGGCTGTGCCACCAAGGAGCTGACTCTTCATTTCATTTTAATTAAAGTTTAACAGTGTCCATGTAGGCCGGAACGCTACAGTTATACTGAGCTGTCAATCCTGAGTGAACGTGGGCTCTCCAGACCACATCAGTGGGTCTGAGTGAGTCCGTGGTTGACCCCAGAGTGATGCTGCAGGGGAGTCTCAGCCCAATGACCTTTTAGCCTGGTGTCCTCTTCCTGTCCCCATGTCTGCTCCTCAGTGCTTTGGGACCCCTGGGGAGGCCTGCAGGACGATGGGTGGGTTCTGAGGTGCTCACAAGGTGGAGTGGCCCTGGAAAGGTCACCGGAGCTGCCGGAACTGTGTCAGGAGTGCCGCAGCCTGAGTCGGGGCTCAGCCGGCAGAGGCAGCTCCCCTGCGGATAAATGAGCCCTTGGTGTGGCCGCTTTATGGATGGCTAGAGACCTGGCGTTCCACTACCCACCCGCCACTTCTGCCCTCACAGCTAAACTGGGCCGTGGTCAGTGAGCATTGAGTCAGTCTCTACGTCTACTTTCTTTCTGTTGGGAATGATTGACTAAGGGGAGAAAATCACCGTATTGTGTGACGTGTTTGGAGACCTTGTGGAAAAACAGGCCGAAGCCTATTTGTTCGTTTGGAGGGGTCAGCAGTTAGGGTGAAGGTTTGTTTGGATAGGATACCGAGGCTGGGCAGAATGCTCTGCCTGTTTTGGAAGAGTTAATTTGGGGAGCCGGTTACTGTTACGGTGACGGTGACGTCAGTCCTGATCTTTACACTTCTCTCTTGAGCAATCTAGGACTCTGCTCATTGGCTGTTGGCAGGACCAAAGTGGGCAGGCTTTTTTCAATTAAGTAAAAAGGCGGGGCTTGACTAGCCAATGACAGCTGTGCCCCAGCATATCATGCGCAAGTTTCTGGGCCCGGCAGCATTCCCCACTCTCCACACTGCATAACTGCTTGGGTGGCAGCAGGGCACCGCTCTCCGCGTCAGCATGCTCTGCCTGTGCCTGTATGTGCCGCTCATCGGGGAGGCCCAGACCGAGTTCCAGTACTTTGAGTCCAAGGGGCTCCCCTCCGAGCTGAAGTCCATCTTCAAACTCAGTGTCTTTATCCCTTCCCAGGAGTTCTCCACCTTCCGCCAGTGGAAGCAGGTGTGTAAGTGGCCACGCCAGGTCAGGAAAGGCAGCGGGCATTTCCTTGGCGGTGGTTGAATGAATGGATGAGTGCTGGAGGGGGGGACTCCTGTGACATGAGCAAGGTTTCGCCTGGTTGTCGTGGCTCTAGCCGGCAAGAGGGCTACCTCACAGGAGTGGCTGGCTCACAGGTCACTTGGAAGGAAGGCTTGAATGATAAGGAAGACACTTGTGGGGGAGATGGAGAGGAATTTTCTTGCTGAGGGCAGAGGAGAGGTCCTGAGAAGGGGGTACAGTCCAGCTGCTGGGGGCTGTTTCTCTGAGCTGAGGGAAGAGGCCAGGAGGACATAGGAGTGCAGAGGCAGAAGCGCTTCTCATTGGAGGCGCAGGAGTTGGAACCATAGCTACAGAGGCTGGAGCAGATATTGTTGTGCTTTGATTGAAACAAATCAACATGCAAGGTGAGGGGAGCCTCCCTAGACATCCCTTTGGAGCAGGGAGGCAGCAGAAATGGTTACCATTTTAAATATGGGGAAACAGCTACAGACTGTGGAGGTTACTTGCCTCCTAAAGGTGGGTACCCCATCTTCTCTGTTAATCCAATCCCGTGCTGTCCCCCAGGATTCATGATGGCAGAGGGGGTCAGATGGTGTGCAGGGAATGGTGATTTGTGTATCCTGGGAAGGAGTCAGAAAGTAGGCCCAGCTATTCTCAGGTAGAAGCAAGGACTTGGAGGTTATTTTGAAATGAGCTGCACTGAGTCGGTCTGTATTACAGGGCACCGACCCCAATAGATGCACGGTTCTCATTGGTGGCAGAGCAGCCAGATACCAAAGAGCTTCATGCCTAGCATTTATCTTCTCCCTAAATGGCATGTAGATTCTACTTCCATTCCTGCCATAAACCTAGAGTGACAGCCCTGTATGCACTTCTTGCCTGAGACCACAAATGTCTGCAGGAAGTTAATATAACTTCAGATAGTAGATAAAATACCAGCATTGGTCTCACATTCCGGCCACACCCATTGCATTGTTCTTGGGATCATGTTAGGTGACATGGTATTAGCCCAGGTTTCTCAGCACCGTTGGTAGCTGAGCAAGCACAAAATGCCATCAGGTGGTTCAGAGAGTGACTGATCATAATCGAGGAGTGCCAGCTAGCTGATGATCTGTCCAAACCTGCTGGTCAGAAGACTTTGAAACTCATATTGGTTTGTGGATAGTGACTGGATTCTCACTGAAAGAACTGGTCAACACAGGAAGACTGTAACCATTTTCCTTAGGAGATTTTTATTCCTAGTTTTGGGGCGTTGCTGGGTTAGAGTGACTCATGTTTATCCCCCACCTTCTTGAGATTAACCTTTAGGGTGGCAGCAGGATCTCTAGGGAGGTGGCCTTGGAGTCTAACAAGCCTGGCTTGAATCCCGCCCACCACTTCCCTAGCTGTGTGACCTAGGATAAATGACTTAACTTCTCTGACCTTCTCTTACCTTCTCTGTAAAATGGGGGAAATGATAGTACCTACTTCCTAGAGCTGTTTGTGAGGATTCAGCAGGTTACTAGAGGGGATGCATTTAGCAGGACCCATGGCTCAAAACCTTAGGGTCTCTTCTGGCCTCTTAGGTCACTAAACTAAGCAGAGCTCCCCTACTGTTGGGCGCCTGGTTGAGGGAGCCGAGGTTGGTCCTGTGGTCAGGTTCCCCTGAAATCAGAGACTGGCAGTGCTGTCACGCACATGCCTGAGAATAGTTCCCTGTGGTTCTTCCTGTTTCTCCAGCCTCCAGAGTTTTCTCTGGCTCTATTTCTGCCAAGCTGGCATTGGCAGGGGCCAGCTCTGCCCCAGATCTTCACCCTGGCCACCCAGCTGTTCTTGGGCCACCGCCACTTGTAGGGATAAGAAGAGCAAGCCGCGGAGTTCCTGGTGGAATCGGGCTCCAGGCCATCCGCACACTCGGGCAGAGAGCATGTGGGGTGAGGTGCCAGGGCAGCACTTCGGGGCAGCCAAGCCGCTGGGCCTGGCAGCGCAACAAGTCGGTCTTCACAACACTTGGAATGAGAACTCGCCCTGCGTGCCACCACGGGCCTCTGCCTGAAGGGCTGCCCCGAGGGGCTTGGTGGCTGGTTTCTCTTTGCTCGTGAGGGAAGCAAGGTGGGCTCTCGCTTGGGTTCTGGCCAGCCTGTGCGGATCCCAAGTGGTGACTTTGGGACTAGAGCAGGGGAAGTCTCTTGCCACCTTTGTTCACAGGTTAGCACGATTGTTTCCTGGGGACAGGGCACCACAAGGGACTTACTTGCTGGTGCCTGAGCTTAAGGACAAAACCTTACTTTTGTTTCATAGAAAATTGTACAAGCTGGCGATAAAGACCTTGATGGACAGCTTGACTTCGAAGAGTTCGTCCATTATCTCCAAGACCACGAGAAGAAACTGAGGCTGGTGTTCAAGAGTTTGGACAAAAAGAATGATGGTGAGCCTGGCTTCCACAGCCGAGAGCCGGCCGGTCTGCGGTTCTCCACACGCATGCCCGGCGCCTGCTCACGGCCTCTGTTGTTGCAGGGCGGATCGACGCCCAGGAGATCATGCAGTCCCTGCGGGACCTGGGGGTCACGATATCTGAACAGCAGGCCGAAAAAATTCTCAAGAGGTGAGTGCTTAGCCAGCCTGGACATTCAGTTTAACAAAACACAGCATGACAAAAAAGATGTTCTTGGACTAACTCTGGCGTCACTCACTGTTCTGACCCTGTTCTCTAAACTTTGGCTTCTGGTAGTTTGAAGGGATGAATCAGTAACCCCTCCCCCGGTTCCTGGCCAGTTCTCATTTGAAGAATCACTAAGCACCTGGAAGTGCGCCCATTCACCAGGGACCCACAGGGAGAAAAGACTGGGGGGGTTCAAGTAGGTGAAAGGGGAGCAAGCAACACCTTTCTGCCTGGTCGTGACGGGGCGGGCAGCCCTCCACTTAGGTGGACATCATGTCCTAATCAGATGTGCTGCCCTGAAGGGCAGGTGGAAGGTGAGCAGGGGTCCTGGGTACAGCGTAGCTGTTGCTGGGCTGGGAGATCACACAGAAGAGCCCTACGAGCCGGCCTCCTCTCCTGGCTGAGCCCGTCCACATCCCTGGGGCCCAGAGCCGCTAGTCAGGGACAGTGGCCTCCTGCGCCTGCTCCCCGCTGGTGTGGGGCGACCTCGCGCTGTGCTGCGTGTCTGACTCACTGCCATCTGCTCGGAGCACTTAATCTGTGTTGTTTCTCCTCTCTCCTCTGCATCCTCCTTTGTCTGTCTGTCAGAATACGAACGGGCCACTTCTGGGGCCCTGTCACCTCGTAAGTATCTGTGTCACCCTGGTGACTGCCCCCCTCCTTAGCCTCTGTGCCTGATCAGATGGGGTTCTTGTGGGCCATTATATCCCGTTTTTGTGCAGTGAGGTGTGGAGCCACCTTGTCTTTCTCCTGAGGGCAGAGGCACCCTCTTTGGCTCTCTGGCCACGTCGGCCCCTGGCTCACTGGAGGAGGGAGCGTGCTGACAGGTGGGGCCTGTTTCCACGTGGGCAACCATGCATTTCCCTTGCAGCATGGATAAAAACGGCACGATGACCATCGACTGGAACGAGTGGAGAGACTACCACCTTCTGCACCCTGTGGAGAACATCCCCGAGATAATCCTGTACTGGAAGCATTCCACGGTGAGCCCCGTGCCCCCAGCGCTGGCTGGCCACTTCTCTGTCTGTCCGCAAGGGCCCCTTTGCCCAGCACCAGCCCCCATCCTGAGATTGGGAGGGGTTAGGGTCCCAGCTTGCCGCCCCTTCAACAGCAGGACTGTCCTTCCTTTGCCAGCTCCGCAGAGCCCTCCGTATGTCCCCTCCATTTCCCACATGCTGGCCCACCGAATGGCCAGACTGTTCCTCAAACCCAGGGTTCCTCTGCCAGCAGTGCCCTCCCGTCACCACGGGCTGCCTGGCGCTCAGTGCCCACTTCAGACCCCCTCCTCTGAGCGTGCTTGCTCTCCCCAAGTCAACATGAGCCTTCCTGGGCAAAGTGCTCTCTCCAGGGAAGAGACGCTGGAGCCGTCAGGTCTCCCACCGCCCCATTCTGTGTGCTGCCTAGCTCTACGGTGACTGCGTTCCCGGCATGGCATGTGCCCTGTTCGGTCACCTGCCAAAGCTGTCATTGCAAAATATAGGTCTGCACCTTCGCTGGTGGTAGCCACGCTGACCCCTCTGACTGCGAGTCCCCTTCATGTGGTGCACGACCCTCTCTGTGGTCTTTGCTGAGCACCCCCTCAATTTTAGTCTGATCCACTCTGGGCTCTCAGCTGCAGGAGGGGAGGCCTGAAACCTGTGCTCCTCCTGGTCTGTTTCCCAGTGCCCAGGCCTCACCCCAGGACACTGGCATCTGTCTCTTTCTTTCTTTTTTTCTTTCTTTCTTTCCTTCCTTCCTCCCTTCCTTTCCTTCCTTCCTTCCTTTCCTTCCTTCCCTTCCCTTCCTTTCCTTCCTTCCTTTTCTCTCTCTTTTTTTCTTTCTTTCTTTCTCTCTCTCTCTCTTTTCTGTTTTTTTGTTATACCTGGCATCTTTGTTAGGTGGAAGTATGTAGACTGCTGACCCATGGTCTGGCCTGTAGCCCCAGGGTAAGAGCAGAGCTGGCTCTCTGTTTGCCCAGCCAGGATGCCACTCAAAGAGAGGGTGACACACAGGCATCACACCCCCTCTCACATTTGCTGAGGTCTGTATGATGTCCTGCCAGCATGATCTGGTTACATACCCGATTTCAGGAGCATTTTCAGCCCCGGCCTGATCTACAGCCAGCCTGGTGATCCTCAGCTGAGATGCCCGGGGAAGCTGTTGTCACAGGCGCTCTGTGGCAGTAACTGACAGGCTGGCTGTGAGGTTTGGAACTGCTTCCTTCCAGCTGTTCTCACATTCCATACCTGGGCCTCCGCAAGGCCGCAGACCGGGACCAGAGCTTTGCCACCTTCACACAGTGAAGGGAGTGGGCTGCACCAGTTTTCCACCCACAGTCCCTACGTTCTCAGCACTGGGGCGGCACTCGGGGTGTTTGCCGTTCTAGATGGTGGGAAGTTCTGGACCTAGCTGGCCACCAGCAGCTTGGCCACCAGCATCAGGGCCTGTGTGTTTGATCTTTGCTGGTCTTCCTTGCAGATCTTTGATGTGGGTGAAAATCTGACAGTCCCTGATGAGTTCACAGTGGAGGAAAGGCAGACAGGGATGTGGTGGAGGCACCTGGTGGCCGGAGGCGGGGCCGGGGCTGTATCCAGAACCTGCACGGCTCCCCTGGACAGACTGAAGGTGCTCATGCAGGTACGCAGAGAAACAGACCCCAACACCCGGTCTCCACCCTGGGTTCCTCGGTGGGTTGGTCTCCCCTTCCTTGTTTGAGGCCCTGCTTTGGGCCTGTATTTTTCTATCCGAGTAAATTAGAATTATTGCTCAGAGAAGGGCAACATTAGGCCTGAGTAACGTTTTGCATATAGCTGATCTAATTTTATCTGAGGCCCTTAAGCCAGGAATCACATTACAGGCTCACATAATGTAGGCAGGTAAAGCCAGTGAGAATGGGGGTGTGGCAGGAACCTTCTTTAAGGCACTTGTCATATAGTGTGAGCATTATATGAATGGGAACGTGCGAGCAGATGTTCACGTGGCCAGATGCCTGTCACCACGTCCATAGGGAAGAGATAAGCTAGACGAGTGTCAGGGGCAGGCTTGCAAAATCAACCTGCACAGGCATGCACTATTGGACTTTGGCATCTTCTGAACAGTGGCCAGTCGCCCCTTGTCCCTTGTCCCTTGTTTGTTCTGGCACTTTCCTGTTCAGAAGAGAGGTCATCCTTTCCCTTCCTTCTTTGCCCTCCTGGGCCTGCCTTGGTTTGAAGCCTGTTGATGGACAGTGTGCCCCCTTCTTCTGCTGAGACAGGCAAGTGGAGTGGTTCGGGAGAAGAGCTCTAGGCCTGAAATCTGACCCCATCCCTCTCACAGCTTTGTGACCTTAGCCAAGTCACTTGAGCTCTAAAACTTCCCTCCTCTGAGCTGAGGGGCTTGTAACCCCTCGGCTTCCCTGTCAGCTTGTTGTCCTCGCCGCGTTCCCAGGGGTGCTATAGGTACTGGACGCATTCCACGGGGGCGAAGTGACACTGTCCGCCACGTGCTCTAACCCAGTGTGAGCGGGCGGCGCAGGACATGGATGGGCTGTGGTTTCCTGGTCTGGGAGCTCAGTGTAGGGTTCTCTGTACTGCTGTACAGATTTGAAATATTTGCATAATAAAAAGCTCATTTTTTTTTTAATTTTAGAAAGTAGACCTTGTGGAGGAGTTTAGCACAATGTTGGCACACGGTAGGTGCATGGTGCCATCTGGCTGGCCCTAGAGCAGCCGTGTGCGTCTCATAGCGCTGAGTTAGTCCTCAGAATATGAGAGGGTCGGGCCTGCCCGTTGACCTTGGCAGTTGGCCAGCGAGCAAAGGCTTTGCTGGATGACGGCAGCCTCACGGCCACCGAGTTCTTCCTGACCACTTGTCCTTCCCTCCGCAGGTCCACGCCTCCCGCAGCAACAACATGTGCATCGTGGGCGGGTTCACCCAGATGATTCGAGAGGGAGGAGCCAGGTCACTCTGGCGGGGCAATGGCATCAATGTCCTCAAAATAGCCCCCGAGTCGGCCATCAAATTCATGGCCTATGAACAGGTGAGGCCCTGGCTCCCAGGGACAGTTGTCAATTGGCAGCTGCCTGCTTAGCTGCTCTCGGGCTAAGGTCTCTGCCCAACTGATGCCCCAGAACTTGGCGTCAGTCATTGGACCTGAGGGACAGCGGGGCGAGCTGGGAAGTGGGAGGCCTGGGTCTGACCCCAGCGTTGCTGCCATTTCCTCTGTGAACCAGTTCCTTCCGTTTCTGGAATTGTCAAGTGGGGAGGGACACCACATGTCAGCTGTGGGAAGGGTGCGCTGGTCTCGAGTGTGTCGGTTTGTTCGTTTCCTGTTTAGATCAAGCGTCTTGTTGGGAGTGACCAGGAGACTCTAAGGATTCACGAGAGACTTGTGGCAGGGTCGTTGGCAGGGGCCATTGCTCAGAGCAGCATCTACCCGATGGAGGTGAGAGGCCTGGTCTTGGGGTGGGCCTTACGCATGGGGGTGAGGGTGAGGAGTGGGCCGTGCTCATACTTCTGTCGCTTCTGTTGGGTTTTGCAGGTTCTGAAGACCCGGATGGCCCTGCGCAAGACAGGCCAGTACTCGGGCATGCTGGACTGTGCCAGGAAGATCCTGGCCAGAGAGGGGGTGGCCGCCTTCTACAAAGGCTACGTCCCCAACATGCTGGGGATCATCCCCTATGCTGGGATAGACCTAGCTGTCTACGAGGTGAGGCCCTGGAGGGCTCGGCTTCCTTGAACTGTCTGGAGAGATGTAGAAACGCCCTCCTCACCACATCCCTGCCTGCTGTCTCCATGTCTGATAGACCAGGGGGTGGCTGGGACAAGGAATAGCAGCAGTGTCTTCTTCAGACGCATCCATTCATTACACGGGTCTCCTGGCAGCCCCCAAGTTCTGCCCCTCGAGGGGCTTGACAGGGCAGTCTCCAGAGCATGATGCCCTCGGGGCTCACTGGCACCCAGCAGACTCCAGGCAACAGAAGTCAGGCTCTCTGGTGGGGAAAGGGATGCTGTCACTGGGGATTCCTGGGCAGGACATGATACGGGATGAGGCAGAGAAACAAAGGGCAGGCAGGCCAGGAGCTCCGTCAGCCCAGGCCAAGCGAATCGGGTTACAGCGGCCTCGCGGATCCCATGTGATGGGCTCCAGTAACCGTGGCTCCCCTGCCCCCGCCTCGCGTCACGAGCTCTCCCTGGGGCTCGCAGGCACTGGGGCTCATCCTGCGCCCGCTTTCCTGCAGACACTCAAGAATGCCTGGCTGCAGCGCTATGCTGTGAACAGCGCAGACCCTGGAGTGTTTGTGCTCCTGGCCTGTGGCACCATGTCCAGCACCTGTGGCCAGCTGGCCAGCTACCCACTGGCCCTGGTCAGGACCCGGATGCAGGCGCAAGGTAAGGCTGGTTCTAGGCCCCAGCCCGCAGGGGCCCATCTCCCTGGGCAGGCTGGGCTCCATGGAGGAGCTGGGGAAAGACCTCTGACGGGCGACCTCTCTCCCTGCAGCCTCCATTGAGGGTGCTCCAGCCGTGACCATGAGCAGCCTCTTCAAACAGATCCTGCAGACTGAGGGAGCCTTTGGCCTGTACCGGGGGCTGGCCCCCAACTTCATGAAGGTGATCCCAGCCGTGAGCATCAGCTATGTGGTCTACGAGAACCTGAAGATCACCCTGGGTGTGCAGTCTCGGTGACGGGAGGGAGGAGGCCTTGCCTGGAGGACTTGCTGATCCTGGGCCTGCAGGCCTGGGACGTGTAGCATCTCATTCTGTGAATGTGCCAACACTAAGCTGACTTAACCAAGCTGTGAAGACCCTGGGACTCACCCGCAAGGAAGGGGCATGGGGAGCTGGCAGGCCCACCGTGTTTGTCCCACTGACCATGGCCAGCCCTCGTGTCCACTCCAGGGAAGACCTCTGGGTGCTCCTCGGGTCCTGGGATCAGCAGGACACAGGCTTATGCACAGTAGGGACAAGCTGTTTCCTGTAGGGCCTGCCCAACAGCAGGGCTTGGAGGCCAGCTTAGTTCCCCATCTCCTCCCACCCAGACCACCGCCACGGGCCTGCCCTCTGGCCTGCTGGGCATCTTCCCTGTGTCCACTCTGCTTCTTCCTCACTGCTGTTTCAACATGGTAGGAGGAGGGCTACCAGCCCACTCCATAACCCACCTTGCCCCTCTCCCCTCAGTCACGGGGCAAGGTGCCTCCGCCGGACCTCGCCACCCCGACTTCCCAGCATGCAGCATTGCGGCGGGCTAGGCCGTGCAGGGAGGAGGGAGGGGTCTGGCTGTGTGCTCACACTCACCTGAGCTCACCAGCCTGCACCAACGACACGTGTGTGCATGCGGGGGCGAGGCCCGGCCCCACCGCTGGCTGCCTGGCGCATGGCTTCCCAGGAGGTGCGTGCTGGTTCTGGGACCCAGAGGCCTCTGCCCCGTGCCGCTGGGGCTCTCTGGTGTTCTCAGCTGGCCCCGGACTGTGTTGGGACTGGCACCTGCTCAGCACCGACTCCGTCCCTGCTCTGGCGTGAGGGCAGCGGGGTGCGGTATTGTAGCGGAAGGCCCGTGTCTGCCTGCGCGGTGAGAGACTGAAAGGGGCTAACAGCCTTAACTATGTGTTGTTGACAAAAGGGTTTCATTCCAAAAGACAAGCTGGACAAGCGTGCGAGGCCCGTGCTCCCGGGGAAGACGGCACGTAGCTGGCTGACTGCATTACAGTCTGTTCCTGCGCCGCCCGGGGTTTGTGTCCAGTCCCCACGGGGCGAAGGGGGACCAGCCTCACATTCCACTGCTGCCACGCATCACTGCTTGGAGCCTATTTATTTCGTATTTATTTGAACAGAGTTATGTCCTAACTATTTTTATAGATTTGTTTAATTAATAGCCTGTCATTTTCAAGTTCATTTTTTATTCATATTTATGTTCCTGGCTGATTGTGCCTCCCCAACACCCGAGAGGCGAGGTGAGGAGAGAGGGGGACGCGGCAGCGACCTTCCCACCACTGCTCACACTGGAACACATGGGCCCAAGGACAGAAAGAAGGGCAAGGAGGGAGGGGCCCTGACCCCTGACATGTTTTTTGGCAGGTTGGGGCGGGGCGTGCGCCCAGGAAGCCTCAGGATCTGAGGGTTTGATTGGGGACAGGAAGAGGGGAAGAAACTTCAGTTCCAGTGAAGAAGAAAGTCCAAATCCCTTTTCAGACTAGGAGGGTAACTTTAGTTCACCCTTTCTGAATGACAAGGCAGTGAGTGCCTGTCACTGTGAGCTGGGGGGGAGGGGTCCAGAGGAGAGGGTGGCCAGCTCCCCACCCCACCTGTGATGGGGCCTCCCTCCCAGCGCCCTCTGCTGCCCCCACTCAGAAATGCTGGGCAACCTGCAGCCTTGCAGTTGCACTTTTCCTTCCACCAGAATGGCCCGGTGAGGACAATTTCAATAGGATGCAAAGTTCAGTACAAAAACTGTTGTTATATACAAGTATCGTTATAACTGGAATTTGTGAAATCGCAAATTAAGAAAGAATTGGAAGTTGTCATTTAAAACAGCCTTCTAATAAAGTTGTTTCAAAGCTGATGATGGGGCTGTTTTCTGATCTGGGCTTGGGTGGTGTGGGGTGAGGTGTTCACATGTTAGAAGAGGAACCCAGTTTTCTCATCGCAGAAAATGAGAAAGCCACCTGCTCTGGGTTTTTCCGAGCCACTCCCTCTTTAGAATGTTGGTTGGATTTCTGGTGTTGTGACCAGGCCACCGGCCCTCTGATCGCTGAGTCTGGCAGTCTCCCTTAGTCCCCCTTTGGGTCAGCCCTGCTCCAGCAGAGCTGGTTGCGCCCTCCGGCTTGAAGTGGCTCCAGCCACCACCGGCTTCTGCACCTTGCCGGCTGCTCTTCCCCAACCCGCCACCTGGTTCCTCCCCATCTGACTTAGAGATAGAGGGCTGCACCTGGCTTTGTTTGCTTTCTGCCAGTCACCCAGGAGAGGAGGCCTCTGGGGGCCCTGCTGTGTTTGAAGCCCTAAGAGCCCCATGCACAAAGCACTAAATGAAGTGTTCACTAAGCCTTACCAGTGGTGGCACAATGGATAGAGTTTCGACCTGGAGTGCTGAGGACCCAGGTTCAAAACCCCGAGGTTGCCGGCTTGAGCACAGGCTCGCTGGCTTGAGCAAGGGTCACTGGCTCAGCTTGAGCCCCCCAGTCAAGGCAAATATGAGAAGCAATTAACAACTAAAGTGCCACAACTATGAGTTGGTGCTTATTATCTCTCCTTCCTACCCTCCCCCCAAAAAGGTTCATTAAAGAATGGTCCATACTCTGACCCCCTGATAGCTCTGGGTGCCACAGGCCAGGGACAGTATGAAGAAGCTGGGGGAACCTGCCGGAGTTCTGGCCCTCAGAGGCTATAGGGAGGCACGGAAGTGTGCCCATGGGTGAAACTGGCACACAGGACTTGTACTGGGTTAGTGTGTCCCTCCCCCCAAACTTGTGTCCACTGGGAACCTCAGAATATTGCTTTATTTGGAAATAGGGTTTGTACAGATGTCCTGTTAAGATGAGGTCATACCAGATTAGGGTGGGCCCTGAATCCAGTGGCTGGTGTTGTGGAAGAGAGGAACGTGGACACACACAGGAGAGACATGGAGAATGTCATGTGACAACAAGCAGAGGTTGGAGTGGGGCATCTTCAAGAACTGCTGAGGGTTACGTGCTGGCTGCCACCTGAGCAGAGGAGAGAGGCAAGGGACAGTTTGTCCCCGAGACTTTCCAGAAGGAGCCAACCCTGCCGACAGCTGCGTCTCAGACTTCCAGCCCCCTGAACTAGGAGAGGATGACTTTCTGTTGTTTCTCGCCCTCCGAGTTGGGGGTGAGCTATCCAGGAAACTGATAGGCCCTTTGTTTCCATTTGTTGTCAGGGTAACAGGCATAAATCATTTCCCAACCACTGGGTCTTGGAAAATTGGTGCCTGACCCCCTCCACCTGCTCTTTCCTCCTGTCCAGGCTTCCCCTTGGGATGGTGGCCTGGACTCCTCCCAAGTGCCCAGTTCCATCCAGCGGGGAGAGGGGGTCTGCGGCATAGGGGTCAACCTAGGGGGTGCTCTGAGGAGGCTGCAGCTCTGAGCCTCCTCCTCCAGCCGTCTCCTGTGTCCCTCCTGTCTATGTCACCTTACCAAGGCCCTCCCTGAACCCCCGCCCCCTTGTTTAAAACGGTGACCTGTTCACTCCCCACCCAGCCCCGTGTCGCTCTAGATCTCTCCCTAGCACTCTTCACCCACTCTACTTGCTTGCTCTCAGTGCTGCTTGAGCGTCTGTTTTCCTTCATGAGCACTGGGTATTTGTTGGCTCTCTTCACTGCTGTTCCCAGCAGGTGCCGGGCACCCACTCGGTGCTTAAAGAATAGTTAACTAGTTGAATGAAACCCATCCAAACTCTTATGGCTGTGGTTGTCAGAGTTATGCCCCCGCCCAGGGATGTCCAAGTCCTGATCCCCAGGAACTGTTGATTTAGCTGACATGGCCAGGGGGGTTTAAGGCTGCAGATGGAACGAAGGTTGCAAATTAGCTGACCTTAAAATAGGGTGATGAGCCTGGATTACCTGAGTGGTGGCTCCGAGTAATCACAAACGCGCTCAGTGCAGGAGAGAGACCAGAGAGGTGGCGCAAGGACTCTGCCCCAGGTCACTGGCTTTGCAGACAGAGAAGAGGGCCACAAGGTCAGGAATGCAGGAGCCTCTATGAACTGGAAAAGGCCAGGCACACAGCCAGCGCTGGAGCTTCCAGAAGGATCGCTGCCCTGCTGACACCTGGATCTGAGCCCTGGGAGCCGAGGGCCGGATTCTGCCTCCTGGATTTGCCTGGAAGCGCCGCTGGAAAGTCAAAGCAGACTTTGAGTGGAAATGGCTGGTCTTTCTTAAGCAGTTTCATCTCCCAGCTCCCCTCCCCATCCAGGATTCCAAACACACGAGTCATTTCCACCTAAATGCTTTTCATTCCTGCCTCCCAGTGAGGAGGCTCAGGCAGGCCTGGGATCTCTGGCATCTGGGAGGAAATCCAACCCCAAAGGAGGGGAGCCACTTGGGCTGTGGGGAGGGAGTCTTCAAACCTCCTTCCTGAAGCGAGAGATGAAAGGTCATCTCTAAATCCTGGGGGCGACGTTTACGGAGCACCAGCTGGGGCACTGCAGCGCAGGACCTCGCTGAGCCCTCAGCAGTTCTAGAAGGTCATTCTGCCACCACATCCCCATTTTACAGATGAGGAAACAGACTCTGGGAGGGGAAGAAACTTGCCCTTACCATGAGTGACGACCTCAAATGCAGGCCAGTGGCCCCCTGGCATGCTGCACGCCTGCGGGTGAAGGCAGGGCGGACTGCACCCAGGGTGGAGCAGTGCCATGGGCTACTTCTGGAGACCTCCCCTGGGGGGCACCTGGTCCCTGGCTGCTCTCCCAGGCCAGGGGCCACAGAGGACCTGGGGGGCAGTCCTGTGCTTGAATCAGTCCTGGCACCTTGGCAGTGGCATCTTGGGCCTATCTCAGGGCTCTGAGCCTCCGTTTCCTCAGGAGCAAGGTGGGCCCAGTATCTTCCTTACAGGTCAGAAGGGAAGGATTCATCTGGGTTCAAACAGGGTCAACGTTGAGCTGAGACTCAAACCAGCTTTGCTGACTCTGAGGCCATGTTCTCAACCTTGGTTCCTGGCGGGGCTGCCCGGACCTCACTGGTCTGATCGGGCTGGAATGTAGGGGAAGGGTGACAGGACCAGCGACCGGGTGCTGGGCCCAGCTGCCCAGGTGTGGACTTTGGTCCCTGGTCTGCGGGGGGACAAGGAAGCTGGAGCAGACCAGCAAGGCCCAGTCACAGTGGCTATAGAGGCCAGCCTCGGCTGGATGGGGAGGATCAGCAGGAGGGAGGTGATGGGGGAGGGCAGGCGGGAACAGAGAATGAGGACACTGAGGCCAGCAAGAACCAGAGCCGGCCCCAGCCCCGAGGGAGCAAGATAAACCCAGGCTGCTGCTCTTGGCTTCCCTGGCCAGAGAGTGGCCACAAAGGAATGATCTCTTTTGGCCATTTGCTGTCCCCACCAGCACAGCCCCTGTGGCCCACAGGAGTTGTGAAAGCTGGTAAGAGAGATTGTTGGCCCCACCCACACCCACCGAAGAGCCCACCCCCCACCCCCTCATATCACAGAGGAGGACCCTGACACAGGGCAGGGGCTTGCGCGTGGTCAGGTCACGGTAGCGGTTTCTCCGCCAGGACTGCACTGGCTGATGTCATTTGTATTAGTATTCTATGGCTGCTGTTACCAATGGCCGCAAACGGTTTCTTAAAACAACACAGATGTATTCTCTTACAGTTCCAGAAGCCAGAAGTCCAAACTCGGTTTCACTGGGCTGAAATCAAGATGTCTGCAGGGCTGGTTCCTTCTGGAACCTCAGTTCTCCTCGAGGAGAGCCCAGTTTCTTGCCACTCCCGGATTCTGGAGGCTGCCTGCATTTCTTGGCTTGTGACCACTACCTTACATGACTCCAGCCTCTTGCTTCTGCAGTCCTCTTCCCCATTTAAAGATACTTGTGGTTACATTTAGGGCCCGGCTGTGTAATTCAGGAAACTCTTTCCATCTCAAAATCATTAATGTAATCCCATCTACAAATTCCCTTTACCACATAAGGTGACTTTCACAGGTTCTAGGGATTAGTACCTGAATATCTTTGGGGGGGGGGCATTACTCAGCCCATGACAACAACTGTTCCCTATCAGACACTTCTGCCTGACAAAACCCTTCCCACTTGGTTAAATAAACCAGTGAACATTCATCCACTGAAACAACGTGTAGCACGGAACACTACACAATCATTAATAATGATGAGCAAGAACAGTGTTTAATCTAGAATATGTCAACAATTCAAAATCTGAATATTTATTTATTTAAATTGATTGATTTGAGAGAGAGAGAGAGAGAAAGAAACATTCATTTTGTTATTCCACTTGATTGTGCATTTATTCCCATATGTGCTCTGACTGGGGATCAAACCCTCAACTTGGCATTTCAGGATAATGCTCTAACCAGCTGAACTAACTGACCAAAGCTGAGTTTTTATTAAAAAAAAAAATCACCTGGCCTGAGGTGGCACAGTGGACAAAGTGCTGACCTGGAATGCTGAGGTCACCAGTTTGAAATTTGACCAGGCTTGCCAGGTCAAGGCACATAGGACAAGCAATCAATGAACAACTGAAGTGAAGCAACTATGAGTTGATACTCTGTAAAATCAATAAGTAAAATCTTTAAAAAGAAAAGAAAATAGAAAAATTTATCTAGAGAGAGAGGAGCAATGTGACACTGTGATAAAGACCACAGACGTTGGGGCCCAGAGGTCTGGATTTACGTGGCCACTTACTGGTTGTGTGACACGAGGGAAGTTTCTTAACCTTTCTGATGCCTCATCCTACAGCCAATGCCTCCTCTAAAATGCCTGGACCTACTTCATAGGGATGTTGTAAGAGTTAAATGAGGTAATACATGTGAAAAGCTTAAAACGGGGCTTGCTACCAAATAGGCCCCATTGAACTGTTAGATACATATAAATATATATTCATTATATTTAAAATATAAATATGTATGTACACTATATGTAGGTGACATAAGAAATAAACCCAGCCTGACCTGTGGTGGCGCAGTGGATAAAGCGTTGACCTGGAAATGCTGAGGTCGCCGGTTCGAAACCCTGGACTTGCCTGGTCAAGGCACATATGGGAGTTGATGCTTCCAGCTCCTCCCCACCTTCTCTCTCTGTCTCTTCTCTCTTTCTCCCTCTCTGTCTCTCTCTCCTCTCTAAAATTTAAAAGAAAAAAAGAAATAAACCCAGAAGGCTATACTACAAAAAAATTTTAAGTGGCTCTATCTCTGGATGGTGGGATGGTAATAGTTGGTATCACGTTTTTGCTTATCTGCCAGTTTCACTGATATACAACAAACATTAATTATTTGCATAATCAAGGCAAAATTTAAAAAATTAACAATCTAACAAACACAAGTGAACCAGAACCCTCCCAGTGTTGGAAGCCTAGGCTGTGGCTCACCGTCCCCAGGGAGCCCTCCTGTCTCCGGGGAGGAGGGATCTCCCATTCCCACCCCTCTCCTGCCTTCTTCCTTCCTGAAGCCCCTGACCGTGAGCTCTGGGAACCTGGTTGTGCACAGAGCAGGAAGTGTGTTCTGAAAACAGACAGTACACCCACTGGCCGCATAGAAACTGCCCTCCCTTGTTGACTACTAGGTGCATCGACTCTGATGGCACCGGCCCCCATGGAGGGTAACTGACCTCTGAGGGCTTCTCCGAGGGTGGACAAGGATGGCGCTTGCCCCAAAACACAGTGAGCAGAGGCAGGTTTCCGACCTCAGGTCTTCTGTTACCATCAAGGCCATAGGGAACCTGAGCATGACTAAGATGGAGCTTGGGTTCCTGACTTCAGGCCCTTTCCTCTGGGAGGTGCGGCTTTTCTTACCCACCCATCTTCAGATCCTTGCATGCTAAACTCTTTTTACTTTTGGGCAGAGTCCCTGGATAATGAAGATGGCCCAGAAAAGGTGCAATCCCGGGGTTGGCCACAGGTGGCAGCACCAGCCCGTTTCCATCCCTTACATGGCTTTGCAGTCTCTACCGCCCTCCAATGGTTATGGGAAAATAGGCCCAGGGAGCCAGGCCAAGGGATACTTAAGAAAATCGAGGCAGGGTTGTCACCTCTTGTGGGGGTGGTTGCAGGACACTCGGTGAAAGAAACAGGGCTCAGTTGGTGCCACATGGTGGCCTTGGGTTGACTAGCCTGTCTCCAGCCCCAGTCAGAGATGGGGTCTAGCTAGCACAGTCCTTGGACTTCTCATCAAGGTGACCATTCAGCAGAAGAGGGTACGGATGACGCAGGCATGCTCCCCTGTGCCTGCAGCAGCCCCAGGGAAAAAGCCCCAGTGAGGAGTCAGGGCTCTGTTGCCACGGACCAGCGTGGCTGGTAATTCTGGGTCTTGAGTAAGAACAGTGTGGAATTAAGAAAACAGACTCATTAAGAAAAGGATGGGATTAGGAGGCTTCGTCAATGCTGATGGCAATATCCCAGTGCCCCATAGCCCCAGTTTGCTTTGATATAGCCATATGCAAATCAAGGAAGTCCTTGATACAAAGTTACACATCTGAGGCAAAAAGAGGAATCCCCCTACCATAAGCGAAATAAACTAACATCCGAACAAAGAGTAAGAGGAAGGGCATGTAAATTGCTGCCAGCAACTTAAGCAAGCAAGTGAAGTGGGTGCAAATACTCAGCATCCTAGCTAATATGGAGGTGGAGCGGGGAGAACTCAGCCTTTTGCTAAGCCTCGAATTTACAAAGGCTTTTTTGCCACTTGCAGTCTACAACACCCTGTCCCCAGCATGGTCCAGCCACCACTCATAACCTCTACCACAAAATGTGGAGACAGAAAAAGCATCTCTGATACATGAAAACGGCGAAGGGAACCAGCTGGTAGCAGCGACCCAGCCCTCACCCAGAGCCTCCTAGTCAGACTGGGCCCCCAGGGGATGCCGAGGCTCAGAGGTACAGTGGCTGGGCTGAGCAGGAGCGGGAAGGGCTGGGCGCATGGGCAGAATGGTGGCAGTGAGACCCTGCCCTGGCCACGTCATGGGAGAAGGTGGACACCTTGTCCTAAGCCAGGCATTATCAGATGCTCCCTTGGGGCCTGAGACAGGAGAGGTGAGGCTACTTCCCTGAGCAGCTGGAAAGGTACCAAGTAAGGTACCACCTACAGAGCCCCCCACTCTCAACAGGCTTCTCTATAGACCCCTTCCCAGTGCACACCCCTGTTAAGTCCTGGCCTGAAATAAAAGCTCTGGGGTGGCCAGTCACTGCCAGGGGGACCCTGGGAGGCATGGGGCTCCCTAGACCTTGCTGTCCTGGTCTCTAGAGCAGGATGGGAACAAATCCAGCCCCTGCTGGGCCAGCATCCTTCTATGCACTTGACCTGCATCCTGTCATCTAACCCTCACCACTCGCCCCTGAGGTGTAGACTGCTGTTATGCCCACTTGACAGATGAGGAAACTGAGGCTGAGAGGCAACACCACCCAGAGTCTAGAGGCAGTCCCTCAGAGACCACGCTGCGGCATCTCTAAGCCTCCCTGCTGGCGTCCCGGCATTATGTGACATGCTAAGCCTTTCACCCTGGGCCCGACACCTAGTAACACTGGACAAACAGGGCTGTGCGTGGCCCCATCCGAAGCTGCCCCCACCAGCAGTTACAGACCTCACGGCAGCACCACAAAGGGTCAGCAACCTTTCTTTATTTCAAACACGACAAAGTCCCAGGGATACTTGGGAAGAGCAGGAACCATGAGGAGCCAAGAACGGGGCATTCCCTAACCCAGGTGTTCCTACTTCCTTTGTCCAGGGCGGAGGCCCCACCCAATTCCCACCCACAGGCTTAGACAGGGCAGCCCCGGAGAGCGCAAGGCAGGGAGGAGGACATAGCCTCTCGTTGCCCCTCAGGGGGGCTGTGTCCCCAGCATCCCGAGGCCCCAGCATATGTTCAGTGTTGGAAACAGAATGCTGCACAGATGGGTGGACAAGAGGAAGAATGGCCCTGTCACCCCTGCACCGCATCGCCGAGTGCTGGCTCAGGGGCCCTGGTCCCAGGCAGCGGCGCCATCTAGTCTTCCAGTTCCTCCCGACAGGACGCTCAGTTCACTGGGGGGCCTCAGCGATGGCCTTCTCCACCCGCAGGTACCAGGGCTGGATGTGGGTGTGACGCATCAGGTCGTCGAAGGACTCCAGGCCCTCCATCACTCGCAGCACACCATACACTGCCTGCGGTAGGGACAGGGGACATCCTGATCTGCCCCGTTATCTGCCCGCTGTGTCCTGGGGCCCGTCACCTCCCTGCTCTGAGAACTAATTTTGCACATGGGGCTTTGCATGCTGCATGAGAAATAACTGCAGGTTTTGCCTGCCCCACACCCACACACCCTTTTGAGGTAACCCCTCCGGCAGAGCTGCCCCCTACACTCTCAGACCCTTTGACCTCCCCCACTACCTAGGGACCTGGGCCTGCCGATCAATTGTGTTCATCCTGGATACAGGAATGCTTCACCACGGACATGGGAGCCAGGACCTTTGCTGGGGGCAGGCTGGGACACGGGACAAAGGCTGGCCTCGGCTAAGGCCAACTCCAAGGAGTTAAGATGCAACAGGGTGTCCTGAGCCCTGGTAATCTCACTTGGGCCCCTTGATCCAGCCAGGCCTGAAGCCAATCCCTCCATTAAATTTGTCAGTTATGGAAACCAAGACAGTTCCTTGTAGTTGATTTTCCTTAAGCTCCAGGCAACAGATGGCGCCAGGTGCCGCTGAGCTGGGGAAGCTGGGAGATGCAGGTAGTGCGTCCATCTGGGCTCTCCCCACCTGGCCTTCCCCGGCGGGTTCCTCCCCCTGGAATGCCCCCGCCCCCACCACACTCACCAGATCAGCCAGGTTTGGCTTCTGGCCCCCCATGAAGGGCCGGTGTTTGCCCACGGCTGCCACCCACTTGTTGGCAGCGTCATACAGGTCCTCACGTACGTCATCCTGGAGGTGGTGCCTGGGCAGGGACAGGGGAAACCCATCAGGGGAACGCCTCCCTGGCCCAGGTGAGGCCCGCGGGAAGGCCGTGAGGCACACGCGTGCACCATCACCTGCTCTTGAGCCGCTTGCTGATGAGATACATGGCAGCCGCGCCCAGGTACTTGGCCACGGCGCCCTCCACGGCCCCGAACTTGCCCTCCCGGACAATGTAGTCGAAGGAGGCCAGGGCCTCGGCAGGCGTGCGGTACACGTTGGGGGAGATCAGGTGCACCAGCCAGTCGTCTGCCCACTGCCGCCACTTCATCTCCTCCCTGCGGGCAAGCAGGGGACAGAGGGTGGGCCCAGTGGACTTCCTAAGCCAGGACCTGGGAGGCAGGGGGGCAGACCCACGAGCTAGACTTCCCAGCGTAAGGATGTGACGCGGAGGCCCGAGCAGCAGGTCCTCATGGAAACTGCCCGGGCTGTGCCTCCCGTGCTGCTCCTCCCTCACAGCGTCTCACCCAGCCTGGTCTCCTCTGGGGAAGATATCCCCCTCTTGCAACCTCCCTCGGGAAGCCCCAGCCCTACTCACGTCCTAGCCTCCTTCCCGCCATACATTCGCTGGGCCTCCTTCTCGTCTAGCATGAGCCAGTACTTGTTGCAGAATTCGGTCACTTCCTTGCCCTGGTCGTTCATGGCCTTCATGGGTGGATAGTAGGTGATGATGACTTCCAGGGGCTGCCTTCGGGACACATCCAGAGTCTCACCCCACTTCCTGCCTCCGGGAGACCGAACCCTCGCCTCCTTAAGGTGAACATCCACCCCAACCTAACCCAGCCCTGGGGTAAAGCCAGGACTGGCCCACAAAAGTTTTCCCCCCTCCTGTGGGTGACACAGTAGGTCCTGCAGCAAGAAGGATTTGGGGCAGACAGCAGGAGCACTTCCCTGACAGAAGGAGACATGCGGAGGAGAGGAAGAGGGAGTTTCAGAGTGGGACGCCCATGGCCCATTCTGGAAATGCGAGCAGCAGCCCCACCCTACTCCCGTCCAGGACTCAGGTGAGGCCTCCCTGGAGACAGAAGGGAGAAAATGCAGCCTGCCTGGGGCCCCAAGGGGCTCCTTACCCCGACACCAGGTAGGTCTTGAGGGCGCTGATGATGACGGAGGAGTCATTCAGTTGTTGCTAGAGGAGGAGAGGTCTGTTTAGATCGTGGGTAAGGGTGGGGGCTCTAAAGGACACCAGTGCCCAGGCACGCTGCGGAGACCGGTCAGGTGGAACTCAAGCACTGTTGGTTCAGCCCTCGGGCTGACCTTATACCCACTGCCCACTGAGCTCTCCCCTTCCCCCAGGACACAGTTCCCACACTCGGGGCAGCCTGTCACAAGGGAGACCCACGTGTGGGTAATGGGGAGGAGGGTGTGCGGAGAACCAAGGTCTGGGCCCTGCCTGCTCCACCTGCCTGGCTTCCAGGGCACTGAGGAGCAGGGTGGACTCCAGGGGCTACATATTAGGAGCCAAGCACCGGGTCAGGCATTCTCTTATCACCCGGAGAGTACGCTCCTCTGTTGACTGATGAAGAAGCAAGCCCAGAGAGGCTAAGTGACTGGCCCCAAGTAATACAGTCTGTGAGGGGCAGAGCCACCTTTGAACCCAGACTACCCTGATTTCAGAACCCACACTGTTCATTAAGCTCTGCAGTGCTCCGCACCCCTTAGACCAGGCTGGTGTTTGGTGTTGGTGGGAGGAAATGGCAGCCTCCATTTACTGAGCATGTACTCGATAGCAACTACTTTCCCCCAATAATCTCAGCTGAGGCCAAGGGCCCAGGTTCCTTCCAGGGCTGCAGAGTAGGGCCTGACATGGGGGTACTCCAGGGCAATCCAAGATAAGCCAGCACATGGTGGGGGGCTCCCAAAGCTCACCAAGCTCTCTCCTTCCTGGGCCAGCAGGATGGGCACCTTCCTGTAGGAGGAGAACTTGATCTCGCCCCTTCGCACAGGGTTCACCTCCACCACCTGGTAGGGCAGGGCGTGGAAGTCGAGGAAGGCACGGACCTTACTGCAGAAGGGACATGTTTTGTACTGATACAGAGTCAGCTGCAGCCGGTCGGACAGGGAGAGCTGGGTGGAGAACAGAGGGCAGGGAGCTTCTGAGACCTGGTCCCCAGGCCTGCCCCCAAGCAAATGTGTTTCCCAGGGGAATCTTCTAAGGTAACCCCGAGAACATCAGGAAGAATGAGGCGGGGAGGTAGGAGGGAGAAAGGGGATGGGAAGGGGGGGAGCGAGCTCGTGTAGTGGACAGCCCAGGCTCAACCCTGTCCAGACTGCTCCCCAGACAGGAAGTCTGGTCTGTGTAGAAGGAATCTTTCGATCTCTGTCCTATACCGGAATGACACCTGCCTTCCTCCTGTCCCAAGGAGACACCAGACACCTTCAGGTGTGCCCTCCCAGATGCAGAGCAACTGTTTCAACTCAGAGTATATATCCCCACTCCCCCAACTGAGGGACCTCTGGGTGAGGGGGCAGAGGTGGGCTACACCCAGTGTTGGCCAGGGTGGGGTCGACCTCAGATTTCCAAAGGGGAAGGGTTGTTTCAGGGCCTAGGGCCCGGATCCTGCATGTTCAGCAGGTAAGCCCCAGGTGAGCTTGCTGCATATTCATGTTTGAAAGTCACAGCTGCATTCCACTGCCCTCACTGTTCAGAGGGAAACTGAGGCTGGACCCACTGAGGTGAGCAGGGAGATACACGAGAATTCGACACGCCTCCCACTCACGCCTGTTACTCCGGGTCTATGAAAAAGAACCGGTGGGTGGGTGGCGGGGCCACAGCATACAAAGGCTGTGCTGGCTGTGTACAAAGTACAGCAAGGGCAGCTGGGCCCCCAGCTGGCTCAAGGGACACTTCCATGTCCCTCCCTGTCTTAGGACCTGGAGTCTAAGGGTCAGAAGTTCCATAAAAATGCCAATAATAACGATGGGGGGAGGGGCGACAAACTATTTTAGAAAGGGCTAAACTGTGAAAGAGGCTTTCTTTCTCTTTCCTGTGATCTCAAAACCTGCCCATTCAAAGGACTTTAAACAAGTTAGAAAAATGACTTTAAAACGGGTAACAATTCTACTTAGCAGGCATCAGTGGCGGCCCCACTTTAAAGACGAGGACGCTGAGGGCTGGGACACAAAACCAAGTCACTCGCCCAAGGTCATGAGAAGACTGCGGGGGCGATTCCTGACCCCGCCGCTTCCCATTAGTTCCGAAGTTCGGCGCTGACCCAGCGACCTTGCCCGCGCAGCGTTTGGTCCAGCCCAAGCTTACCTCCGCCGCTGGGCGCTCGGCGCGGAGGTCCTGGGCGCGCAGGTGCCACTGCGCGGTGTAGTACAGCCCCATGGCGCCCCCCAGGGCCAGAGCCGCCGTCCCCAGGAGCCGCCGGCTCACCTTACGGGTGATGGCAGTGGGACCGGGGCCTCCCGCCGCCCCCGTGAAGCCAGCTCGGCTTTGCAGGGGAACTCGGGGCGCGGGGTTACCGCTCAGCCTCCAGGCCAGAGCCCGCCCGCCCGGCCACAGCGCCCGGGCAGCCTGAGCCATGTTCGCTCTGCCGGCGCCGCGGGCGGGCGCGCCAAACCAAGACGGCAGGGTTACACTTTCCTTAAAGAGCCGGGTCTACGGCGCCCCGCAGGTTGCCGGAGTGACAGGGACGCCGAACGGGGAGGGACGGCTCTCGCGGGATGAAGCGTCCGTGCCCGGCGCCTAGCTTTCATACACAGCGCAGAGCCGAAAAACAACCCTTGGGAGTCGTTCAATGCCCTGGTTTGTGACCATGTAGATGTAACGGATCTCGGTGGTGACCGGGGCCGAATGTAGGGAATACCCGGGCGCTAGCCTCGGCTGGGCCACATAGCTCCCGGTGTGGTCTATGAGCCCTAACGTCGTCCGTCCCCAACGTTAGTAAGTTCTGTCCTCCTTTTTTAAAAAACTGATCTTAGAGGAAGAGAGAGAACAATAACAACCTGTTCATTCATCGAACTTACTTATGCATTCATCGAACCTGCAACCGTGGTGTATTGGCAACGCTCTAAGCTACCTAGCTAGGGCTGTAGTTAGTAATTTCTACCTCATGCATCTAATCGAAAGAAACCGAATCCTTCGTAGTGCCAGGGAGTTAGGGCGTCGTGTCCTTGTGAGCCGCGGAAGCCGCCATATACGACTCACAGTAAGGGGTGCGAGATAGTCGGGATTTTTTTTTTTGCCCTCCCGCACCTCTGCACTATTATCCTATGACCTGAACCATAAAAGCTTCCCCATACATTGGGGACCTTAAGAAACCACGTGTCTGAGATTTCGCCCACGCGGAGGCGTCGGCTCTCCCACCCGCAAGCTTCCAGAGGCACGATGGGGCAGAGTAGGGGTCCCAGTCGCTCGGCCCTCTTCCGAGCTGGTTCGCCCTGGCTGAGGCCCCAGCCTCCACCATCTAGGCTTCTCGGCGGGCAGCCCTGGGGCAGCCCGGCCCAGCGGCCGGGAGAGGGGCGGGGCTCAGGCGGGGCGGAGATCTGAAGGAGAGGCAGATCGTGGGGCAGGAAGGGTGGAGCCTAATGGAGGGGCGGGCCCAGTGTTCTGCTCTCGGGATAGGCTCCACAGTCGGCAGGTAATAAGCTCTTGAATGGGGGTGGGGCTCGGGCCGTGAGGGCGGGGCCTGGGTGCGAGCGGGGGCGGAGCCATGGTGTCGGGGCGGGTCTTGGGCCTGACGGCTCGAGTCTGCTAGCTGCCTTTCGCCGAGCTGTTCCACTTTTCCGACTTCGCCGTCCATCCGCGGCCTCCAGCTTCCACCTGGATCCCGGTGTGCGCACGGGGATCGCCTCGTTCCATCGTTGCACGGGCCTTGCGGAGCTGGAGCCCGCAGTGTCGGTAAGGCGGGCGCAAAAAGCGAGGACGACGGTTTCGGCGGAGCAAATGACTCGGGGAGTGCTGAAGTGACTTGTGCTTTCTCAGGGACACCTCCCTGGGAAAGGGAATCGGGGCCGGGATAGGGGTTTGCGAGGGACCGCGGAGCCCTCTCATCCCCTTCCCCTGGGTGGATTGCAGCTGCAGGCGCCATATCGGGGTTCAGGGCGAACGCCTGAGAGTGAGTCCCCGGAGACCGCAGCATTCGGGAACTGTGGGCCGCCGACCCCCGTTTTACAAATGGGGAAGCTGAAGCCGCCTCATGTACACTTGCGCATGAGGAATCTTGAAGGTGATGACTATGTTCACTGTCTTGGTTAAGGCCGTGGTTTTGCGGACATTTATATATGATACATGTCAAAACTTACCAAATTGCTCAAAAACCACAATGAAAAGAGTACAGGTATGTCAAAAGAAACCAGGATTATAACCCAAACTAGAAAATAAACATCATTAAGCCCAAATAAATGATTGAATTAATAAATAAATGGGGAGGATAGAAATCTCCCATGAAGAAGAATTCCAAATTACGTAGATATCCGTCTGTCTAGCTCCATGGAGCAAAACTCCCACTCTGTAAGTTTGGGCTGTGCAGAGTGACTTCCTTCCCAGAGAACAGGCTGCAAAGGGGGGAGAAGAGTCACTTACAGTGGAGACACCTGACAGCAGCCCTCAGCCAGGTGACTGAGATCAGCCATGTGAATAGTATTTGCCTTGATACGATGTAGTGCAAATGGCATTTTACCTCTGTGGCTTTCCTCCTAAAACCCATAACAACTCTAGGTAACCATTAGAAAAACACCCAACAAATCCTAATAGGTGGACATTCTACAAAATACCTGAGCAGTACTCTGCAAAACTGTCAAGGTCAGCCCTGGCCAGGTAGCTCAGTTGGAGCATTGTCCCCAAGGCCAAGGTTGAGGGTTCAATCCCCTGACAGGTCTTATTCAGTAATCAACTAGAGAATGCATAGATAGGTGCAACAGGCCAATCTCTCTCTCTCTCTCTCTCTCTGAAATTAATAAGTTAAAAAAATGTTTAAAAAAACTATCAAGGTCGTCAAAACCAAGAAAAGTCTGAGCAACTGTCACAGCCAAGAAGAAGGAGACATGACAACTAAGTAACCTGGTATTCTGGATGGGATCCTGGAACAGGAAAAGGACACGTACAAACCAAGGAAATCTGAATAAAGTATGGACTTTAGTTAATAATGCATCAGACCTGTGGTGGCGCAGTGGATAAAACGCCAACCTGGAACACTGAGGTCGCCAGTTCGAAACCCTGGCTTCTCAAGGCACATATGGGAGTTAATGCTTCCTGCTCCTCACCACCTTCTGTCTCTCAGCTCTAAAATGAATAAATAATAATAATGTATCAATAACCTGACCATGGTGGTGCAGTGGATAAAGAACTGACCAGAAATACTTTGCCAGCTTGAGCCCAAAGGTTGCTAGCTTGAGCAAGGAGACACTGGCTCGGCCCCCCTCAAGGCACTAACAAGAAGCAATCAGTACAGCCTGACCAGGCGGTGGCGCAGTGGATAGAGCATTGGACTGGGATGTGGAGGACCCAGGTTTGAGACCCCGAGGTCGCCAGCTTGAGCGTGGGCTCATCTGGTTTGAGCAAAGCTCACCAGCTTGGACCCAAGGTCGCTGGCTTGAGCAAGGGGTTACTTGGTCTGCTGTAGCCTCGTGGTCAAGGCACAAATGAGAAAGCAATCAATGAACAACTAAGGTGTCGCAATGAAACACTAATGATTGATGCTACTCATCTCTCTCTGTTCCTGTCTGTCTGTTCCTATCTATCTCTTTCTGACTCTCTGTCTCTAAAAAAAAAAAAAAAAAAGAAGCAATTAGTACAACTAAAATGAAAACAAGTACGAGTTGATGGTTCTCACTCTCCCTCTCTCTCAAAAATAAGAATAGGCCCTGGCCGGTTGGCTCAGCGGTAGAGCGTCGGCCTGGCGTGCGGGGGACCCGGGTTCGATTCCCGGCCAGGGCACATAGGAGAAGCGCCCATTTGCTTCTCTACCCCCTCCCCCTACTTCCTCTCTGTCTGTCTCTTCCCCTCCTGCAGCCAAGGCTCCATTGGAGCAAAGATGGCCCGGGTGCTGGGGATGGCTCCTTGGCCTCTGCCCCAGGCGCTAGAGTGGCTCTGGTCGCAGCGGAGCGACGCCCCGGAGGGGCAGAGCATCGCCCCCTGGTGGGCAGAGCATTGCCCCTGGTGGGCGTGCCGGGTGGATCCCGGTCAGGCGCATGCGGGAGTCTGTCTGACTGTCTCTCCCCATTTCCAGCTTCGGAAAAATACAAAAAATAAAAAAATAAAAAAAAAAAGAAATAAGAATATATCAGCCCTGGCCGGTTGGCTCAGCGGTAGAGCATCGGCCTGGCGTGCGGGGGACCCAGGTTCGATTCCCGGCCAGGGCACATAGGAGAAGCGCCCATTTGCTTCTCCACCCCCACCCCCTCCTTCCTCTCTGTCTCTCTCTTCCCCTCCCACAGCCAAGGCTCCATTGGAGCAAAGATGGCCCGGGCGCTGGGGATGACTCCTTGGCCTCTGCCCAGGCGCTAGAGCGGCTCTGGTCGTGGCAGAGCGACGCCCCGGAGGGGCAGAACATCGCCCCCTGGTGGGCAGAGCATCGCCCCTGGTGGGCAGAGCGTTGCCCCTGGTGGGCGTGCCGGGTGGATCCCGGTCGGGCGCATGCGGGAGTCTGTCTGACTGTCTCTCCCCGTTTCCAGCTTCAGAAAAAAAAAAAAAAAGAATATATCAATAGTGTTTTATAAATTATAACTTGTATTATACAAACATAAGGTGTTAATAATGAAACTGGATACAGGGCATATGGGAACTCTGCAAACCGTTTTCACAATTTTTCTATAAATCTGAAACTTAAAAGTTGCTATTTAAGAACTTGTCTAATTTTGCACTTTGAATATATGCAGTCTATATTGCATGACTGTTCTTTTTGTGAAAGGTTTGTTAATAACTTGTCAATTTCTGTTATGGTTATAAAGCCACTCTGACTTTCTTTTTATTTTTTTTTTTTTATTTTTTTTTTTTTTACAGAGACAGAGAGAGAGTCAGAGAGAGGGATAGACAGAGACAGACAGGAACGGAGAGATGAGAAGCATCAATCATTAGTTTTTCGTTGCGCATTGTGACACCTTAGTTGTTCATTGATTGCTTTCTCATATGCGCCTTGACCGCGGGCCTTCAGCAGACCGAGTAACCCCTCGCTTGAGCCAAGGACCTTGGGTCCAAGCTGGTGAGCTTTTTGCTCAAACCAGATGAGCCCGCGCTCAAGCTGGTGACCTCGGGGTCTTGAACCTGGGTCCTCTATATCCCAGTCTGATGCTCTATCCACTGCACCACCGCCTGGTCAGGCTCTTTTACTTCTTGAATCCAGAAGTTGTAATATGCTGAGGTCGTGGGTTGGAAACCCTGGGCTTGCCTGACCAAAGCATATAAGACGAGCAATCAATGAACAACTAAAGTGAAGTAAAGGAATTTTAATTGTGCACTGACATAAATTCCGTGGAGGAGTTATTGGAGGGCGTGAGAAGCTGAGGGAGTCTGAAAAATAAGACATTGGCCTGTGTTGTTCTGCACGCAGACACAGGAATCTTGGAGGCACACCACAAGATACAGATGTCTTGGCCCTGGCCGGTTGGCTCAGTGGTAGAGCGTCGGCCTGGCGTGCAGAAGTCCCGGGTTCAATTCCCAGCCAGGGCACACAGGAGAAGCGCCCATCTGCTTCTCCGCCCCTCCCCCTCTCCTTCCTCTCTGTCTCTCTCTTCCCCTCCTGCAGTGAGGCTCCATTGGAGCAAAGATGGGCCGGGCGCTAGGGATGGTTCCTTGGCCTCTGCCCCAGGTGCTAGAGTGGCTCTGGTCACAACAGAGCGACGCCCGGGAGGGGCAGAGCATCGCCCCCGGTGGGCGTGCCGGGTGGATCCCGGTCGGGCGCATGCGGGAGTCTGTCTGACTGTCTCTCCCCGTTTCCAGCTTCAGAAAAATACAAAAAAAAAAAAAAAAGATACAGATGTCTTGTTTATGATTAGGACTACCTAAAGCATTTGTCCTGTCCTTCACCTAGTGTTCTGGGAGTAATGGAGAAGTGCATAATTTAAAGATTACAGTTGGTGTTTAAAAAAGAAAAATAACATAGTTAGACTGGTGCACTCCCACTGTATGTTAACCAGTAAATACGCCGAGTGAATGATGTTCGAGGCCGACTCCGCCTTATGAGTTTCAGTCCTGCTTTCTTTCATCTGCCTGACATTTGCTTTGCGTCCGCGTTAATAAGAAACAGCAGTGAAGCAACTATGAATTGATGCTTCTCACTACACCCTCCTCTCTCTCTCTCCTCTCTCTGTAAAATCAATAAATAAAATCTTGAAAAAAGAAAAGAAAGGCAGTAGTACGCATCTAAGAGGCATTCCTGGGCCAGGCACCCCAGCACCAGCACAAGGAGACTGCCCTGGCCCCAGACCTCGTGTGGTACGGCCTATTGCCCCCTGCCCAGTGGATCCCACGAGAGGGAGCAGTCCAGTGGGTGTGTAGCAGGAGGAATAGCGGGACTACCGTTAAGAGCTTTTCCATAAACAGGGTCCCCACCAGGTGGAAAGTTCAGGAATCAAGAAATGCTCAAGTGAGCCCTGGTGAGCCCAGGCATGACAGATGGGTCATGGGAGCTAGGAAGCTGCTTCTGGAAACGAGACTCGAGCCAAGGCCCTAGAGGAGGCCTTCCGCCTCCTGGGTGTTTGGACCTGCAGTGGCCAAGGTGGGCCCATCTGTGGACACCAAGAGTTCTGCTGCTATGACAGGCCACCTGGGGTATCTTGAAAGCTTCTCTGCATAGCCCAGTCTCTAAGCAGCAGAGTCACCTGCTGCAATATTGCTGTTGGCTGGGCTAAACACTGCTCATAAGCTTCCGGAAACCAGTCCAGGGGGTTAGACTGGATTCCTGAGAGGCAATTAGCATGGAGAACACTTTGCTGCCTTCCTGGGGGAATTAGACCAGATGTGGGGTCTGGGTCCCTGTGTGGGAGAACAGACCAGTGGGACCCCTGGCAGCCTTGCCACTTGGGCATGTAGGGAGGGGGAGCCACCTGCCAGACACAGTGCAGGGGTGTGAGGGTGGTCTTGCTGCGGACCAGCGCAGCTCCTAATAATGGTGCGGAATTAAGGAAACACACTTGTCAAAACAAAAACCATGGGACTGGGAGGACTCTTCAAACTGCCTGGCAGTATCTGAGTGCCTCATAGCCCCAGTTTGCTTTATTATATAGACATATGCAAATCAAGGACCCTGATACAAAGTTGCACATCCAAGGCTAAGACAGGAACTCTCCCAAGGCATAAAACAGGATGCATTAGTGAAATCTACCAACATTTGAAACAAAGAGTCAGAGTAAGGGCATGTATATTGCATTGCTTCCAGCAACCCAAGGAAGCAAGTGGAGTGAGTACAAATACTCAGCATCAAAGCCAAATATGGAGATGGAGGGGGGAGAACTTGGCCTTTTGCTAAGCCTCGAATCTAGAATGGCTTTTTGCCATTTTTGGTCCACAGCAGGGTCTGGAGCAGCCAGGTTTCTCCTGGCTTTAAAAAATTTTTTGCTTTCAGATAAAGGAAGGGGGCGGGAGGGAGAAAGAGAGAGAGAGAGAGAAACATTGATTTTTATTTTTTATTTTTTGTATTTTTCTGAAGCTGGAAATGGGGAGAGACAGACTCCCGCATGCGCCTGACCGGGATCCACCCGGCACGCCCACCAGGGGGCGACGCTCTGCCCACCAGGGGGCAATGCTCTGCCCCTCCGGGGTGTCGCTCTGTTGCGACCAGAGCCACTCTAGCACCTGGGGGTAGAGGCCAAGGAGCCATCCCCAGCGCCCGGGCCATCTTTGCTCCAATGGAGCCTCAGCTGCGGGAGGGGAAGAGAGAGACAGAGAGGAAGGAGAAGGGGAGGGGTGGAGAAGCAAATGGGCACTTCTCCTGTGTGCCCTGGCTGGGAATCGAACCCAGGACTTCTGCATGCCAGGCCGACGCTCTACCACTGAGCCAACCAGCCAGGGCCGAGAAACATTGATTTGTTGCTCCATCCATTCATGTACCCATTGTTTGAATCCTACATGTGCCCTGACTGGGGACCAAACCTGCAACCTTGGTGCCTCAGGACGATGATGTTCCAACCAACTCAGCTACTTGGCTGTAACTCTCCTGATTTCTTGCCACAGAGAAACCACATACAGATAGTGTTTAACTTCCTGTCATTGCAAAAGGGATGGGACCTGTAGGACCAACCCAGGGGTCACAGTGGAAACCAAGAGAAGGACCAAGGGGAGGTGGGCAAGTTCCTGGTGTGACCCACACGGTGCCACATGTATAGTCCAGACCATTCTGAGAGCCCTGGGGTCCAGGTATTGCCCAGCTCTGGGCTAGGTGACACTGAGAGTCCCCTCGTTGGCCAGGTCGGTGCCCAGGCCCAGTGGGAAGGGAGTGGGTGAAGGGTGGGGCCTCCAGGGTCCTGTCTGCCCGGGAGCCCTTGGAGTCAGCCTAAGTTCACACTGGAGTTTGCACGGCGCCCCTCAACCGGCCCTCCCAGTGCTGACAGCCTGTGTGAGCTCTGTGTGTGTGTGTGTGAGGTGTGTGTGTGTGTGTGTGTGTGTGTGTGTGTGCGCGCGCGCGCGCGCGCACTGAGCTGATCCAACCCCAAAGCCCTGCTGGACTCTGAGGAGGGCGGACACAGCTCCTCACGCTGACCCTGGGCTCGCCCGCAGGACCCCAGCGGCCCTAAGGCAGAATGCAGGACCTCCCTCAGCCAGGACTGTCCTTGGACTGCTGTTGGTTCGCAAATTGGTCCCTGTACATGGAGGCCACGGAGAGACCAAAGAAAGAAGCAGGCCACTCCGGATGGATAAGTGGCAGCGTTCATAAGTGAGGGCACTCCCGAGGCTCACCTTGGGCGCGGGAAGATGAGTAGATCACACCACTTGCCAGAACACTAACATTCACAGAGCTTCAGTCAGCCACGTGTTCAGTCCAGGCGGCCTCACAACACAGTGCTCTCTCAAGGCTGCGTCCTTAAAGACGCCCCATCGTGGGGATGATGGGCAGAACCTGCCGTCAAGGACGGGGACAGAGTGGGGAGCCTCCAATGGCCTGGGTCCAGCTCGAGTTCCACGGGTGGTCACCTCCTCCTGTTGACCTCCAACAACATCCCTGCCATACGGCTGGCGCGCTGCACACCGCTGACACTCCAATCACTGGACAGGCCTCCTCCCTTCCATTCATCCCCTCCCTCAGCTCCTGAACCAGCCCAGCCTCTGGGTCAGAGCCAGGAGACAAGGCCGGAGGCAGCCGGGTGAGGAAGAATGACGGGATGACCTGCCCCAGGTGTCAGCCAAGGTCAAGAGCACACAGAGATGAGGACGGGGACAGAGATGAGGCCAGCGGGTCTGGACAGGTCTGGAGCCAGCACAGAGAGTGTGGGTCCTGCATAGGTTTGGTCAGAAACTCAGAGATGACGCCATGTGGAGACTCCCCGGGTGTGCGCCACTGGCGCTGTGTGGGCGTGGCCTGGAGAGGCTGCGGGGCAGAGGGGCGTGGCCTGGAGAGGCTGCGGGGCAGAGGGGGGCGGTGGTGGCGAGGGGTGGGCAGGGGCGCGGTGGTGGCGAGGGGTGGGCAGGGGGGCGGTGGTGGCGAGGGGTGGGCAGACTAGCAGGCACCTGGAGGCGGTGGGATTCCAACACGCGACCCAGAGCCGGGCCACCTCTCCTGCTGCACCTGCGCCTGGTTTTCTCATGCTGCAGACCCCATCCTACCCCCCACCCCAATCTTTAAGAATCTAGAACATTCTACCAAGCGGCTCCTTGGTGATCCAGGGCACTGCCCCTCCCCTAGTTAAAATTCTTTAGGGCGCCACTCTCAGTCTCCCCCACATCCAACAGTCACCAAAAGGCTAAAAGATACCTTTTAAGGTCAAAGACAGTAGCAGGGGCGGAGCCCCTGGGCCTGATAGTGGGGATGAGAGCGGTGGGGGCTGGCCACGGACACCTAGAGGACATATGGGCTTTGGTGGCAACATCATGGACGCTTGGCTCATCTCCACTTCCTGTCCTTTCACCACCCAGACAGGCAGCACAGGGCCTAAGGGGGCCTCTCTGCCTCAGGATGGCCAAGGCTGCATCCTACCCACTAGCTCAGAACCTCGTCCAAAGCCCCTTCCCTCGAGCCCACTGCCCCAGAGCTCAGGAGGGGCTGCTGGTTTCCAAGCAGTGGGTGGGTAGAGCCAGTGAGGTCCCTGTCAGTTTCCTGAGGTCAGTGGATCCTCAGTTCAGCTTCAGGTCAGGTGTCCAGACAGCCTCCACCCTCATGGTGACATCCGGGAGACAGTGCCCAGGGGCTAGGACCCATCGCTGCCTCCCAGAGACAGCCAGGCTCGTAGTGAGGAAACTGCTGCCCAGGACAAAGCTGGGATCAACCATGGCAGGCACACTTCCAGGGACCCTGGCCCTGGAACATCTTACCAAATGTTTCAGCAGAAGTTGCTGACAGTTACCACACCCTTCCTGAATTTGGTAAAGGACAAATCATTCCACCCCGGGGTGAGCTGGTGGATGGTAGATGGTCTAGGTGACCTCTCAAGGATGAGGCCAAGTCTTTGCATTCCCTGGGAGCCAAAGCACCTGGTGTCCAGGGCAGTAGGGTGGAGAGCCAGCCTTCAGGCCCCAGCGCCCCCACCCAGCGCTGGTGCACACCCCTCATTGTACCCCCACCAGGACTGCAGCCTCCACGTTTATTGGACAGCCACCACTGTGGCTGGACGCCCAGCTTGGGGTTCTTTGTCCACTGGGCCCACAGAGGGGCCTGGTGTTAAGGTCAGCTTTGGTCCAGGTCCACTCCTACAAACGAGGCCTGGAAGAGGGGACGGGCAACTCGAGGAGCGAGGCCTTCCAGGTCGGCCTCTGAGGAGGGTTCTCACTCTGTGCCACGGTCAGTGCAGGGTCCCTGGGAGGGCCAGGAGCTGGCCTTCGAGAACTCGGCAAGCACAGAATGTCCTTCCTTGTCAGAAGTGTTCATTTTCAGCTGCCCCACCCGTCCCTGTCCCTCTGAGAACCAGGAAACAGGACATGATCTGTTTGCGTGAGGCATTCTCTGTATTCTTTGGGTGCCAGGGACGGGGTGTCACTGCACGACTCACCCTGGAGCTGGGGATCCTGGAGGTCAGAGACGACATCTCATGCACATCAGGACCGCTGAACGCAAACAGGGCTGCCGGGAGTGGCAGGAAGGGGCACCAAGAGTGTGCGCAGGGAGCCCTTGGCCCTGCAGACGTGCTGACTCTGGGCAAGGCCCCTTCAGCCTTCCCTGGACTTCCTACCCCTCTGTCTTGCACAATCCTGACCATGGGGGAAAAGGGCAGAAATCTTAACAAATGTTTCAGCAGAAGTTACTGACAGTTACCAAACGCTTCCGGAATTTGGTAAAGGACAAATCATCCCAACCCGGGGTGAGCTGGCCAACAGGTGGATGATAAATAGGGTCCCCAGGACAGCCTCCTCACTCGCCTCCTCTTCCTTCTGCCTGCCAGGCCTAGCAGCTGCCCAGCAACCTTAGCCCTGAAATCATGCCCCTAGGTCTCCTGTGGCTGGGCCTCACCCTGCTGGGTGCTCTGCAGACCCAGGCCCAGGACTCCATAAACCTGATCCCAGCACCACCTCTGTTTAGGGTCCCGCTGCAGCCAAACTTCCAAGACGACCAGGTAAGGGGCCTGGAGGGGCAGCTGTGGGGAGGGCCCCAGGAAGAGGGAGCAGAAAGAAGGACAGGTAGAGTCTTAGGGAGCGTGTTAGGATAGGATGAGCCCGGGCTTCAACTCAGCCTGCCCGTGGGTCCCCTGGTGGCTGGCAGCCATGACCCATGTGCCCATCCCCACTCCAGCCCTGCTGACCTGCCAGGTTCACACTCTCTCATCATGTCCGTAGTCCACGCAAAGTGGGAACAGCTTCAGTCCCTCCGTACAATGAGGAAACTGGGCTCAGGGGGACCGGCTGGCCCCTGGCCAATGGTCACTCCATCCCTGCCAGACTCAGGGCTCCCTCCAGGCCTCCAGTTCCTGCTGGCTTTGTCAGTGTGGGCCCGGGCCCGGCCTGAGCGCCCAGTCAGGAGCCCTGTGGCCCTGGCAGAGGGGCTCTGGGTTCTGGGCCAGACCGCCCAGAGGTGTATGCAAGGGCAAAGCACTAGGTGCCCCTGGGTCCCCCTGTGCCTATCACCAGCCCCCTGCAGTTCCAGGGGAAGTGGTACGTCGTGGGCCTCGCAGGGAATGCATTTTCAAAAGAAGAACAAGGCCAGTTTAAGATGTACACCACCAACTATGAGCTGAAAGACGACCACAGCTACAATGTCACCTCCATCCTGCTCAGGTGAGAGCCGCCAGCACTTGGGGGAGCGTGGGAGACCTGGGCCTGCCTGGGGGTCCTGAGAGGCAGACTGATGTCATGGACAAGGGATGCCCAAAGCTGACATGTAGTCATTCGTCCTCCCACTCAGGACTGGAGTCATGTATTTGTTCCTCCCCCCATTCATTGGAATTTATCGTCACTTCTGCATAGACACGCAGACAGTAGTAGGGATGGACACAGACGGTCCTCAGGAAACAAGACGGAGGGAGCAGGGGGGTCCTAGAGTGGGAGGAGGATTGCTGGGCACAGCCTGGAACCCACCCAGGACTTCACTGAGGGCTTCCAGGGACATGGTCTCTGGGCTGAGCCTCGAATGAGCCAACCCGCCTCAGAAGCAGGTGCAGGGGGCTCACAGCAGGGGCTGGCAGACTCCAAGTAAGAGAGAGCTGCTTCTTCAGGCAGCCACAAGCCATTGCGCAGCTGCCCTGGGCACAAGCTCATGGGCAGCAGGACAGGGAGAGGTGGGAGCCACAATTCCAGGGGCCTCAGGCTCTGGCACCCAAGGGAACAGGTGGGGAGTGCAGGGCCCCTCGGGCTGCAGTGGGGAGAGGAATGGTGGGTGCCAGGGCTCACCTAGCTCCTGTGGGTCTCTGGTTCCACACCTGGGGGGTCGGGGCTGGAGCATTTGTACAGTAGGGCTAAAGAAGGACAGGTTTGGGGAGATCAGCTCTGTGGTGCCACAGACACGGTGAGAGGTCAGCGTTGGCCCAGGAGTTCCGGGAGTCCTGGGCATATGGAGCACACTGGAACCTTGGAAGGTCAATTCCCCAGGAGAGGTTACAGAGAGGGAAAGAGCAAGACAAGAGGAAGGGACAAATGCCCAGGGTGGGAGGACAGTGTACAGGGAAGGCCAGCGAGGGGAGACAGCCCTGAAGAGCGAAGGAGTGGTGCTGGAGGACGGGTCTGAGTGGTGTCAGGCAGCCCAGGGTAGCCCTGGCAGGGACAGCCGGGGGAGGCTCCCAGGGAAAGACGCAGACCTCCTGCTGTGGTGGGGGCGGGGCCGGACCTTGGGCATCAGAATTTTGGCCCCTCCCACTAGAGCCCTGGCCCCACCTCGTCCAGCCCAGGGGACCCATGCCTGTGTACCTCCCCCTCACCCACACGTCTCTCTTGCTCCCACAGGGACCAGCACTGTGACTACTTTGTCAGAACTTTTGTCCCAACTTCCCAGCCAGGCGAGCTTAGCCTGGGCAACATTAAGTGTGAGTCCTGAGTGATGCGGGCCCTGGGGTTGGGGTCCCAGGCACAGGGTCCTCCCAGAGTGGGTACAGACCTCCCTGCACCTCCACACAGATGCTGTCCTGTGCGGGGAGGGGCGGAGCAAGGAGTTGGTCTGTCCAACCAGCCAGGACTGACCCCTCGCCTTTCACTCCTCAGCTTACCCTAAACTGAAGAGCTACACCGTGCGAGTGGCGGCCACCGACTACAACCAGTTCGCCATAGTGTTCTTTAAGGCGGTTTCCCAAAAGCAGGAGAACTTCAAGATCACCCTCTATGGTGGGTCTTCACCCGCCCCAAGAGGACCCGGTTCCCAGTCATTTGAGGGAGGGGCGGGGCCCAGGGCGGGGCCAGCCCTAACATCCCCTCCAGTGCCATCTCTGTCCAGGGCCCCCGGGAGGCCAAGGGTAGAGGGTTTTCTGCCGACCCTCCATGAAGAAGGGGTCTGAGGCTAATTCATCCATTCAACAATATTTATGGAGTGTCTGCTGGCCACTTACTGGCCATCTTGGCCACAGGGAGAACCAAGGAACTGAGCTCTGAACTGAAGGAGAACTTCATCAGCTTCACCAAATCCCTGGGCCTCACCGAGGACCACATCCTCTTCCCTGTTCCAATCGGTAATGGCCAGTTGGGGAGAGGAGCAAGGGACAAGGGGACTGTCCAGGCCTGACGCTGGTCCACCAGGGAAAGGGGAGAGGAGGCACTCGGCACCCGGCTCTAGCCACTGGAGCCCCTTGGAAGCCACACGAGGCTCAGAAAGACTGTGCCCCACCCCAAGGGTCTGTGGGGCCCCAGAGAGCTGGGTCCCAAGTGCTTTTCCTTAATAGATAGCTTGGGCCTATGCAGGTGAGAATTTTAGACCCAGATCTGAGTTTCCCCAGTCTCACTTCCTCCTCACACTTCCAGGCCCCTCTGTCCTGGGCCACTTCCCCTATCCCTCAGGTTTTGCTGTTCTGGGCCACCTCCTCCCTCTCCCTGGGGATTGCTCACCACTGACTTGGGAAGTCTTTGTCATCAGGCAAACTGGCCTGGGCAGGGGCTGCAGCCAAGCCACTCAAAGAGCCACCAGCCTCTCCCAGGCTGAGGGGCTGCCAGTGCTCACCAGGTTAACAGGCAGGTGGCTGGGGTTCCTTTGCCTCCTCTGGAGACCAGGTGACCTCAGGTCTTCTCAGGCCTTTCTCTAGACCCCCTCCCCCCATCATCTGCCCCTCTGTTCCCTCATACCTGAAGGAAACCCCTAGATCTGCTACTGGTGGGCCAGGCTGGGGTTGGGGCACCCCAGGGGCACTGCAGGGGGCCTCGTGGTCAGGGGTCACACACACACCCCTGCCCATTGTGATGGACCGTCTTCCTCCCCCACAGACAAGTGCATCGATGACCAGTGAGCGTGTGGTGAGTATGGCTGGGGAGGGGACTGATGGGAGCCAAAGTGCAGCAGCCTGCTGCTCTCCTACCCGGGACTGCGGCCATCACGACCCCCCCCCCCACCGTGTCCCTCTCAGATGCCCCCTGTCTCTCTCCTTCCCCACTGCCCTCATATTGGCTTCTGTCCAAGGTGCTGCCCAGCTGTCCCCACCAAGGAGCCAGACAGCAATGAGAGAGCTGGGAAACCCTTCTCACAGTTCAGCCCACCAGCTGCTTCCAAGGCCACCCTGCTGATGGAGTTGCTCCCTGACTGCTAAATAAACACGTCTCTAGACCCCCAGTCTGTGCTCCTTGCCCCCTGGGCCACCTGGGAGGGGGAAGGGCAAAGGGTGGGCTCTTGGTGTCACGCCCAGACCCCCCTGAGGTCCTCAATGAGGGATGGAGGCCACAGAAACTTTGAGTCCATCTTTGACCGAACACTTCCTAGCTCCCAATCCTGGGTCCACCCCAGGCCAGTGGTGGTTGAACGTGCCAACAATCTAAACACATTTGTCCCTGTAAGCACAGGACACCCAAAGAAAAACACAGGCATGCTATTTTTCTCCCAGATGTGAAATCACTCCTGGGCTCACAGGACTTTACTCTGTGTGTGAGCCCAGAGACCAGGGAAGAAACACGTGGACTCCCAACACACGGGGAAGACAACCAACCCTCAGAGAGACACAGACTCCCAGAAACGTGCCAAGGCATGCAGATACACACCACACAGCAGGTGGCTGTGGAGGCTCCAGCATGGATGGAGCCCTCTCCCCAGGGACATGAGCCTCACTGTCAGCTGGAGATCACACCCTGGGTCCGCTCAGCAGCGACACTTGCTAGCTGGATGACTTTGGGCAGGCTTCCCTTTCCCGCTAGTAGCAGGGCCTGGGTGATGGTAGCTGGCCTGATCTTGTCCTGCAGCCATCCTAGACCGACAGTCACATGCAGCACTCTGCCACACAGACCGTGAGTCTCCAGGAGGCTGTGAACGAAAATGTTCCCGAAGCCGTAGGGGGTCTTTAGAAACCACGTGTCTCCGATTTCGCCCACGCAGGGTCGCCGGCGGCAGGATGAGGCAGAATGGGGACAGAATGAGGGAGGGGGTCCCAGACTGCCCCCGCTCCACTGCGCAGCTCGCTCGCCTTCGCTGAAAGCCCGAGCAGCCAGCACCCAGGACTCAGCCAGCAGCCGGGGAACGGCCCCGCCCGGCGGGTGTGAGCCGAGCGCGAACGCGAGGACCGAGCTTGGGGCGGGGGTGTGGCCTGACGGCGGGGCGGGTGGGCGGGACTCGTGCCTTGGGGGCGGGGTCCCGGCTGCCCAGCCGCCGGGTGGCGATCATCCTCGCGTTTCCACCCTTCCGGCCTTGCGACCCATCCACCGCCTCCACCTTCCGCCCGACGCGGGGTACTGGCGTGACGGTCGCGGGGTTTAAGCGTCTCGTGGCCCGTGCGGCGCCGGAGCCCGCAATGTCGGGCCCCAACGGGGACCTGGGCGTGCCGGCGGAGGTGGGCGCGGAAGGCGAAGATGACGGCTTCGGGGAAGCAGGTGACTCCGGGGGACTGTTGAAGCGACCTTTGCTTTCTCAGGGGTACCTTTCTGGGATGGGGGAGTCGGGGCCGGGATAGGGGTTTGGAAGGAAGGAGCCCTCCCATCCCCCGCCCCTGGATGGGTTGAAGGGCAGGCGCCGTCTCGGAATTTAGGATGAGCACCTGCGAGGTGATCTCTGGAAACCACAGCATTCGAGAACTGGGCCCCGTCTTGCAAATACGGAAACTGAGCCCGCTTTTGGGACACTCGCCCTTTTGGGACTTGCTCCAGCCACTTGGTTCAACCCCTGCGGGGAAGGAGGCTCCTGAGGGGGCGGGGCCGATGGCCCTCCTTGGCACAGCCTAAGGGCTGTTTGGGTGGGCGTGCCAGCCCTTGCTGAGTCCGCATCCCCAGCCACCTTTTCTGGTGTGCCCTGGAGCCCTGGCAAATGTGACTTGCGTACAAAGCAGCCTGTTGTGTGCACAGCACTGCGGAGGGTGGGAGGTGAAGTGTGGAGAGAGAACCATCAACTCCTTTTCACCCTCTGAAACTCTATAGGCCGACTGTTTCCCCATCTGTAAAATAATAATGATTAATGCCTTGTGCATTGAGATATATAATGAATGGAAAATACCTGGTAGGTTCCAAGATGCAAGTGTTCAGTAAGTGGTTATTATTCTCTTTAGTGTAATAAAAATTGGTTTATTAACTTAAGAGCGCAGGACATAGTAAATGTCGGGTATGGAGTCTGCATTTTGTTTTGGTAACAGCTTTATTGAGCTATAATTCACATAGCATACAACTCACCCATTTAAATTGTACAATTCAGTGGGTTTCAGAATATCCGGAGTGTGCATTAATCACCGCAGTAGTTTTAGAATACTTTCATCACTCGAGGTCTGCATTTAATAGAGGTTGAAGACCTCCCACAGGGGAAAGTGGTGAGCTGACTGCTTTGCCCTGGACACTGCTGGTGAACAGCAGCCAGATGTGTGTGTAAAGCAGCATCAGAAGGGCCTCCCAGGAGGCACAGTAAGTGGTGGCTGGTAGATTCACAGGACTTAGCACAGTGGAGAGGAGGGAGACAGTCTTGGAACTGGGAAGTGCCTTTGACATAGATAAGGTCTGGAGCTAGTGGTGTGTAGACACCACCTCCCCCATCCCTCCTCCTGGCTGTGTTTCATGGCACCCGATGTGAAATGTTGATAATATTGACCATGTATTAAGAACTTGCTGCGGCCAGACCCTGTCGGAGTTCTTGATATGTCTGAATCCTCGCAGCCACCCAGTTCTCTATCTCCCTTTTCCAGAAAGGTGCAGTAACTTCCTGGGATGGAGCAGAGCTGGGGTCCAGCTGCCCCGCTTCCCAAGCCTGAATCTTGGCTCTGGCACCAGCCAGCTGGAGGAACCTGAGCAAGTCCCTTCCTTCTTGGGCCTCGCTTTCCCCATCCATACCACAAGGTGGTTGGAGTGTAGAACCCAGCAGAGACTTTCCAGGCCTCTGGCCTCTGTGAGGTGTGCCAACTCCAGGTGATGGGTGCTTCCTTCAGAATGCAGACACATTTGCATCCATATCCCAGACACGTCCTCCAGCCCTGGCCTTTTCACACACTGCCAGCCACTTCCCCTGTGTCCCATGCTGGCAGCAGAGTGTATCTGAGTCATGGGCTAGCTCAGAAATGGCTTCTGCAGTGGGCACAAGCCCAGACCTTGGATCCTAAGGGACATTGTATTGCTGGCTTTCGAGGTCAGGAATGTTTCTGGTGGAGACCAGTGAAGGCTTCTTAGAAGAGGCATTTTGAGCTAGTCTTTAAATGGCTGCTGTGGTTGAGGCATTCTGGGTGGCAGGGACAGCTAGGCAAAGGCAGACAGGCTGGAAAGTTAAAGGCTTCATTCATTCATTCATTCAACAAATGCTCATTGCATAACAGGGAGGGCCTCAGGAAAAATAGCAGTGAACACAAGACCATTCCTCTTCTCATGGAGCTCTGTAGTCTGTAGGGGAGACAGACCAGCACACAGATGATCACATCAGTCAATCCAGAGGTGAGGGCCATGGAGGTGTGAGTGGAGGAGGATCAGGCACAGAGACCTGATTCACTCTGGGGTGTTGGAAGGGTTCCCAGTGGTGGCATCCATGCTGAGACTTGAAGAATGAGTAGGACTCATCCAGGAGGAGAGGGAGGGGAAACAGAAGGATGCGGCATTCCAGGCAAAGGCAACAGCATGTTCAAGGGGCCTGAGGTGGGCAAAGGCAGATGTAAGAGAGAAAAGGAGACATGGGAGGCTGGGCTGGAGAAGGGAGTGGGGTCTTGGGAGTCTTCTGGGTGCTTTATCCTGAGGGCAAAGGTCATGGAAGAGCTGGAAAAAGGGGCCTGCCTGGGTACAGAGGCCCGGACTGCCCGACTCAGGAATGTGGGCTCTGGCCTCTAGGTGGATGAAGAAAGTGGAAAGGAGATTGGCACTTGGCAGGACTTCCTGGGCAGGATACTGGCTGATCTCCCCTCGACCACCCTAACCTAGACAATAGGATGGTGTGCTAAGGCATTATTTCTCCAAAGCCTTTCCTCTTTTGATATGCACACATTTTCCAGATGGTGACACTGAGGCTCAGGAAGGAACAGGGACTTGCCGATGCCCTTTGGGAGGCAGGCTGGGGATAATGGTTGAGGGAGAGGGGTGTCTGTGAGCCCTGGGGAGACATGGGATTTTGGCTGTCTTTCCCCTCCATTCCAGAATATGCTGCCATCAACTCCATGTTGGACCAGATCAATTCCTGTCTGGACCACCTGGAAGAGAAGAACGACCACCTCCATGCCCGCCTCCAGGAGCTGCTTGAGTCCAACCGGCAGACGCGCCTTGAGTTCCAGCAGCAGCTGGGGGAGGCCCCCAGTGATGCCAGCCCCTAGGCTCCAGGAGCCCCAGCCAGGTCCCCACCGTGCCTGCCTGGGCCAGGCTCTCGCCTGGGCACTCACCACCTGACTCAGATACCTTCTCAAGTGCTGGCCTACAGGTCCCCCGGTGGCTCTGTCTGCCTGAGCCACTCTTCAGGTACTCCCCTTGGTGTGTCTGGGCCGACCCCCAACACCCAGCCTCCCCTCCAAGGGCCAGGTGTGGATGTGCAACCCACCCACCTGGCCTGCCTGCCCAATTCCTGGGCACTCTCCTCTCCGCCCAGGCCTTGAATGTCCACATTAAATAGGTTTCCGACACCATTGCGCCTCTCTCTGTATCCTGGGATGAGAACCCCAGTGGCTGACAGAGGTGAACAGAGCAGTTCCAGGCATTGCTCATGCCCTGGTGGCTCATGGGCCTGGAGGTGGGGGTGGGCTTCCTGCCTTCCTTGTTTCTGGACACAGAGGGTATAGGTGAGATCGGGACACTCCCCACCTGGTACGATCCTGGCCAGCAGCTGCTCCCCTGGCCAGGCTGAGACAACACTGACATGCTGTGTGACCCTGGGTGATGCGTTGACCTTCCCTGGGTACAGGGCCTTTCACTGAGACACCCAACACCACGACATGCTGTGCAACCTTGGGTACCACCCTCCTGCTCTTGACCTCAGCCTCCCCCGCTGGCCAAAACACAGGGTTGGTCTCGTCTGTCTGTAAGGGTCTTTCCAGACGGGGAAATAGTAGAACTAAAGATCCGGCTCAGCCTGGGCTCCACTCACTGATGTTTCATCACAGGGTCACCTGACGAGAAGGGCAAGGTACCTACTAGGGCATCACAAACTCAGAACCAGAGGAGAGTGGCGAGGGTCCCCTCCTGTACTTCCCCTTCCACAGGGTCCAGCTGGAGAGAGGCTGGCCCGGGGTCCAGAGCCCAGGCCCCAGGTCAGGTCCTGGCTGCTCGCCAGATGTATGACCTTCAGCAAGTCACCTGACCTTACCAGGCCTCAGTATCTTCATCTGGAATGTGGGAATAACAAGACCTCCCTCCTAGAGTTACTGTAAACATTAAGTGAGATCTTACTTGAAGGAACTTCCCTAGCCCGATACAGCATTAAGGGGGAAACGGGCTCAGAGAGCTGGAACTCCTGTGAGCCCAGAGTCCCTGGTTGGGGAACCTGCTGGCTGTTTGGTTTGCCCCACACTGTGCCTAGAGAGGCTGGTGCTGGCTGAGAGTTGGGTGGGGGCTCCTCTTCCTCTGTCCCCCCAGACAGAAGTGTTGGTGGGGACTGTGCAGCCAAACTACCGTCTTTTATTAGATTTCGAGTAAAAACACCAACTATGTCAAAGTTTCCAAGCAGACTCCTAAAAAGAATAGATCTGGACCCAGACCAGGTGGGTGTGGGGAGCTCCTCCTATCAGGTTTTGAGGCGGGTTGAGCGCCGGGTTGACGGGGGCTGGGGAGGTTGGGCCGTCACCTTGCTGAGGGCTTTGGCTGTGTCCTGGATGCTGGGCTGCATGTGTGAGCGGCCACTGGAGGTGAACAGAGCAGTCAAGGCGTTCCGGGCGGTGATTGCACAGCGGCGGCTCACGGGCCTGGTGGTAGGGCTGGGGTCCTTGGCCTTCTTGTATTTCTGGACACAGAGGGCGCAGGTGAAGCAGGGCTTCCTCCTTACCTGGCGCCCTCCTGGCCAGCCACTGTTTCCCCAATCAGCTAAGACAGCATTGGACACGCTGTGTGACCCTGTCTGTTGCGCTCAACCTCCCTGGATGAAAGCTCTGGAGCTAACAGCCTGGCCCTCAGCACCCCCCAGAACAAAAGCAGAAAGAGCCAGGCACCGGCCCTGGCCAGTTGGCTCAGAGGTAGAGCGTCAGCTAGGCATGTGGAAGTCCTGGGTTCGATTCCTGGCCAGGGCACACAGGAGAAGTGCCCATCTGCTTCACCACCCTTCCCCCTCTCCTTTCTCTTTATCTCTTTTTTCCTTCCAACAGCCAAGGCTCTATTGGAGCAAAGTTGGCCCGGGCGCTGAGGATGGCTCCATGGCCTCTGCTTCAGGCTCTAGAATGGCTCTGGTTGCAGCGGAGCAATGCCCCAGAGGGACCAAGCATCACCTTCTGGTGGGCATGTGGGGTGGATCCCAGTCCGGTGCAGGCGGGAGTCTGTCTGTTCCCCCCCTTCTCACTTCGGAAAAATACAAAAAAAAAAACCCAAAACCCAGCACCATCCTGGTTGGCTCTTGCTTCCTTTGTGGGCAGGGCTAACCTACTGGGGGGGTGTACCCGGGAGCCAAGACACGTCAAACACTGGCCATCACCCCATTGGTTTGTATGGAGTCTGAGTCCTGGGCAGGACAGGGTAAGACAGGAGGTCCAGCTCACCTGCAGGTTCTCGAAGTGGGACAGGGACTTGCAGTGGGACAGCTTCGCCCCTGAGTTGCCATGGTAGAACTTATGGCAGATGCGGCAGACGTAGCCCATCACGGGTACCAGGAAGTCCACACCTGGGGACAGCAGGGTCTGTGCACTCACATTCCCCCGTGCCAGACAGCTGTGCCGCCCTCTTCCGGGGCCCGTTTATTCGGCCACCCTCCAGGTGGGAGAAGAGGACGAGGGATAGACTGCCCGGCCAGGATGCTGTGGCTGGGATCTGGGCGGGCTCCCTGGAGGCTGGGGTCAAAGCTGGGGTCTTACCGTATGCAGTATTGGGGCTGTAGGTCTCGGAGTCTTTCCACTCCGCTATGGGTATATCTTTGGACGTCACCTGGAAACGTGCAAGTGTGGGCCTTGAACCTGGCTTCCCTCGGTACCCCCAACCCTAGATGCAGATGGGAGGCCCTGGAAGCCAGCCAAGCTCTTAAACATAGTCCCCTGGATTTGGAGGAGGCTGTGGGCGGCATCCTTTGAGCCTTTGCACAGACCGATCCTGCCTCCCAGAGCACCCTTCCCAATCCACTTTGCAGGCTCGGCTCACTCAGTCCCTTCCTTCCTAGTGCACCCACAGTGGCCACACTCCCTGCCAGTGTGCCCAACACATCACACATGTCATTACATTGCATCTTCACAACCAGCACCTATGATACAAGCATTTTACATAACAGGAAGCCGAGGCCCAAGGACATGAACGCACTTGCCCAGTGCCATGCAGCTGGTGTAGGGAGGAGCAAGGTAGTAAACCCTGGTGGCCCCAAGTCCTGGCTTCACTTCTAACCATGAGCCCCGTCAACTCCCTCAGTTCCTACCTGACACTGTAGTGACCTCAGCCTGGGGGGGTTCAGGTGAGCCAGGACCCCTCGTCTCACCTGCTGTACGTAAGCCCCTTCCAGATGAGGCCATCTGACTCCAGCTACGTCAGCCTCACCATGCCTAGCAGTGCCTTCCATCATGGCAAATAAACACGGTTTCTAAGAGTGACAGCCACTCCCATTTGCCACCCTGGGCTGTGACCCTTCCTCACAGCCTGAGTTGGGACCATGACTTCTGAGCAAAGGAAATAGGCTCAGAGATGCCAAGGGGCTTGACTGGGGTACGACTGCTGCCACTGCATGGCTAAGCCAGCCTCACCCCTAACCTGCTTGGGGATGGAGGTACCAGTCCCTCTGTGCCCCCTTTCTGCTGCCCCATCCCCACCCTGGGCTGTAAGCGGGGGAGGTCTGTGAGGGCAGGGGCCAGGCCCTGGTCTCCACATGCCCCTGATGTCCAGCACCAGGGCTGGGCCCAGAACAGGGGCTCTGGAAACAGTGGTTAAATGGAAAGGATCCAGACTTCTCCAGCTCCTCGCTCACGGGAGGCAGAGTAGCACGGGTGTGCCGAGCACAACCTCGCATCCAAGTCGGTGAGACTCTGCCAGGAAAGTGCTCGATATGTGCTCGGTATATAGGAGGTGCTCAGAAATATGCCGACTGCTTAGCTATCCTCAACAGCAGCGTTTTACGTCGAGTTTTCCTGTACGCACCACATCGTTCCCGTTCACCTTTATTGGTGCGGTTCCCTCGGCCGGCCGGGGTGTCTTTTCCCTTCCTCGACAGAATTCTAGCCAGTCTTAGAGGCCCTTGCATATTTCACCACCATCCTATGGTCATTGCGATATATATTTACGTAGTCATAGAGAATATAGCTACTATTAATATGACTATTAATACTAAAGTATAGCAAGAATGAGTGCCTACAAAAGCCAGCTCAGTGCCTCCTGGCCCGGGAGGCAGGGGCCAGTCCCTCCTGGACTGAAAACCCAGCACCCCGCCGGCCTCCCACCCTCCCTCCTCCTCCCAAGCACCTGCTTGCAGAATTCCTCCTCAACCTCAATCTCCTCTTCCTCATTATCGTCCTCCTCCTCGTCTTCATCATCCTCGAAGCAGCCGACAGCATCCACCGTGATGAAGTGGTCCTCGCCTTGGCCAGCTATCTCCTTCTCGAACATCTTCAGCTGCCCAGGGAAGTGGGCCAGGGCTCAGGTCAGTTCTGGGTGGCCGAGGTGTGACACTCCACCCATCCCCACATTCCTGGGAATCCCAGTCCCTCCAGACCTGCTATGAGTTTGGGATGGGATAAATCTCAACTTGCTGTGTGGCTCTGGCCAAGGCTCTGTACCTCTCTGAGCCTATGTTCTCTGAGGGGGCTGGGGTTACCTCCGTGGCCTTGTCCTTGTGCCCTTGGGACTTCACATGCTCCACAAACTTGCGGGGGGTCTTGAAGTAGCGGTTGCAAACGGTGCAGAAAGGTCGCAGGGACTGTTTGGCAATCTGGGGAAAGGAGGGCAGGCCAGGTGGGTGGCGGGCAGTGTCCCCAGATGCAGCCGGGTAGTGTCCACTGCAGGCCCCCACATCTGTAATCAGCTGGCTGTAATCTGCTCATGTACCAGAACATGGGCAAACACGTCCCTGCCCTGGGCCGTGGGCTCTGAGATGGGGCGGCAGGTGGCAACAGAGAAAAGACGCGGAGAGAGGACAATCGCTAGGAGAAGCCTCATGAGGCCAGGGCTGAACGGCAGGGCGAGATGGGGCCTTGCCCACACTGGACGTATGGGGAAACTGACACCCAGAGAAGCTTGAGTGCCTCAACTGAGAAGCCACGCTTATGTGCGCTGGCCATGCGGAGACCAAGACTGACCCCACTCCCACCCTGCTCTCCCCGCGTCCCGGCCCTCGGCTTGGGGACAGCACACACGGGTGCCTTCGAAGCACTGGGTCCTCATACCTTGTGGTCCTGTGTCCTGCGATGCTGGATCAGGTCCCCCATGTAGTAGACCTGGCAGGTGTTACACCAGCGCCTCAGAGGAGGCTCTCTGAATGAGGACAATCACAAGTACAGTTGACACTATATCCTTGGAAAGACAGCAGCTCACCCAGATGCTCCGTAAATGGAGCACAATCCCAATGGGATCCTTTTTGGAAACTCAACAAAATGGTCCTGAACTTCATCAGGAAGAATACTTAAACAAGAACAGCCAAGGAGGTTCAGGGGAGACGTGAGCCTGAGAAGCATTTGGGATGCCAGAGGGGCACCAGGGCAGTGACACAGCTGAGGGTCTCTAGCCTTGAAAACTTCTCTTTGTCGTTCAGTTTAAATGCCCTGTGGTTCCCAGAGCTGTTCTTGCCCCTCCCCCCATTCCTGGACCTGTCCCCATCCCCATCCCAGGAAGCTGGGCCCCCATCTGAGGCCCCCTAGTGCCACTGCCACAGCACTGCCCCAATGAATTGGCGGACCGGGTCCCTTCTCTACCTGCACCGGGCTGCGGCGAGTTCTGGGGGCCAGCACGCCACCCCAGCATCCCCAGGGCCTGACTGGAGGCTGGTCTAGAGTTCCTGACTGTTAGATGAAGAAAGGACAGGCAGCTGAGCTGAAGGACGGCCACGTTCTGCGTGACCTCAGGGGGCCCAGTCAGGATTCAAGGGCAGACGTCATCAGGAGAGTCTAACAAACCCCCTCCACCTGAAGCTTGGTCATAACTTGCGTTACATCCGCCCAACGTTCTTGTGTCATGAAATCTATTTTGACAGGATCAAGCTCATTCTGCAAATGCAATTTGAAATCCTGTTCTCATTCGACACTGCATCGTACACCTTTCTACATTATCATGAATTCCTGCCACTGTCCTCCTTACTAGCTGTTCCACCACGTGGACAAGCCTTAATTGATCTAACCCCACCCCCCAGTTTCGGATATTTTAGATCACTTCCAATTAAATTGTCTCACCATTACATTAATTTTGCAAGTCTCCTTTCTTCCGTGTTTATGGTAATTTCACCCAAGTGTAACTCCGAGGTCAGTGGGCAGGGCAGGTTTAAGGCTCGAGAACATATGCTAGCCAGGTAGGAAGCGCATCTCAACGTGAGAACCGCTATCAGACTCGGCGCCTGTGGGGAGCCGGCCCCTGTGCCCTCACCAGCACCCGGAACGTCAAGCTGTGACCCTCTGTAAACGTGCAGGGCAGAGTCCGGCCTGTGCAAGGGTTTCATGTGGCCTCCACAGGGTGTGTTTTGTTTCAGTTCTGAACTAGCTATTAAGATTTTGTAATTGGGAGATTTCACATACAAATCAAGGTTTCTGGGTTCTCCTGAAAAACTAGGGAGATCTGGAGCTGAGGGGCAGCTGTCACGTGAGACAGGTCATCCGGGTTGGCCTGAGCCAACGCAGACCTGCTTCTCTCATTGATGATGACGCCTCCCAGCCCCTGAAGACCTGGGGCTCCCCACAGGGTCATGAAAGGACCACTAGCTTCCTATTTCCCACCCCAAGAGCTAGTCCCAGATTGCAGGAGGGCTGACCTTTCTGATCCACTAAGCACACACAACAATGAAAAGGGAAGACGCAGCGTAGCTCTAACCTCAAGCCCAAAGATGAGCCGATCCTCACCATCACGTCCCTGCGGCAGGGCCAGCACATGTGTCAGGGGAGCAGCCCCAGTGCCACCACCCATTCCCTCCCACGGGGATGGTCACACTGAGCCTGCCTGGATGGAACCTTCAGAAACTGTCTAGTTCATGAATTCCTGCAATACACCGCTTCCCAGGCCCTGTTACAGACAAGGAAAACAGGTCCACGGTCATACAGTTAAAGGAGGGAAAAGGTCCCTGAGGGAGGGCAATGCTGAACACACAGGCAGAGCCTGCAGGTGGCCGATTCAGGACCCTTCCCAGCCCTGCCTGGCCTGAGACCGCCCAGCCCCAGCTCGAGGCCTCCGAGCTCCCACACTCACTCGTCCTCTCTTCTCAGAACATCCCGGGGCATGGGCAGTAGGGACAGGAGGCAGGCTTGGCTCATGTGCTGGATCTCCCCGAGCCGCTGCTGGTGCTGGGCCCCCGACATGTGGTCCTGGAACTCCTACGGCAGGGGGAAGTGTGGGACGGCCATGAGGACTGAGCCCCGGAAGGTGGCCAGGCCTGGGGCGCAGGGAAGAGGCCTTCACCCCAGCACCACTGTGAGGCTATTTCTCTTACAACAACCCTGTCTCTGTGGGCCGGTGAAGGATGGTAAACTGAGGCACAGAGTGAGCCCAAAGCAACCAGAGCCTCAAAGACAGGGAGCCATCTGATTAACTTTCAGGTCCCGTGGCTCTGTTCCGGCAAGACAGAGTGACGGGTACCTAGGGGCCTAGGAGTAATAATGAGAGTAGAACACTGTTGTCCATGCTAGGCTCGCTCTGGGCCAGGCCGGGGCTCATGACTTCAATGTCAAGTTGCTGATCCTCAGAACCACCCGGTGTGGTGGGTTCTAAATGGTTTCTTCATCTGACACATGAGGAGACCGAGGCACAAAGGGTGAATTCGCCTTCCAAGGTCTATGTGGCTGGTCAGGGCCGATCCTCACCAGCTCTGCCCAACTGTGAAGCGCTGCCTTCGTGGCTGACCAGCAAATGGGTTTTGAGCAGACTCACAGCTGCCAGGGCAGGGCTCACAGGGCGCCATAGGGTCACTCGTGTAGCTGTGGACCAGGCAGCTGGGAATCCCACACAGACCCTCCCCTCAAGCTGCCCACCACCCAGGGCCCGGGTGGCAGTACCTGCTGGCTGCAGCAGCTGGCCTTGCAGATGTAGCAGAAGAACTGGAGGGCCTGCGTGGGGGGCGCGCTGGCGGCCGCAGGGGTGGCGGAGGTGGAGTCGCTGGAACGTGGCCCAGGTGCGAGGGATACAGTGCTAAAGGCCCGACTGTCGCTACTTTGCAGAATGGTGACCTTCAGGGAGCCCCCAGCACCCCACACCTACACCAGGAGCAGGAAAAGGGCTGCCACCAGCTGAGTGCTTACGGCGGGCCAGCCCCGGTAATAAACGCCTGTGAGCACTGGGCATCAGGCCCTCCGGACAGCCCACTGTACAGATGGGGAAACTAAGCCTCTGAGCTGTTAGGCTCTGTGTTATTAGCCCAAGCTCACACAGCAAGAAAGCACTACAGCCAGGATTCAAACCCAGGCCCACCTAAATCTAAAGACCACCTAGCCACACACACGACAGGAGGAACTGAGACAGAAAGAAGGGAGTGGGTTTGGCCGCCACCCTCTGTAAAGCAGAGCAGGGCCCGAACTCCTGGCACCAGCTGCCACTCTGCTCTCTCCAAGAGCAACATTTCCCATGTGAGGGGACTCGGGGCTCTAGTTTTTGGGTGAGCAGGCTGGAAAGGACTCTTGTCCCCAAAGTACCCCCAGATCTTCAGAGCAAAGGCACGGAAAGGCAACACAACATCATGCGAGTTTGACGAACCACCGTCAAACCCACTCTGGCCGTCCATGGCCCGTGTGGGGGGCTGCCGTCACATGTTCCAGGTGGGGACACATGAGGGGGCCCTCCAGGGGGCTGGGACAAAGAGAGGCCTTCCCACTGCTGGGGACTGTGGTCCTCACGCTGCCACATGAACTTCTCTACCCACCCTGAGCATCTCTCTTGCTCTTCTTTCACATTCTCCCACATCCAGGCCACTGGTCAGCTCCTCCTGGCTCTCCTCTGTGCTGACCTGGACACCCACTGGCTCCAGCGAGGCCTCCTCCCGGCCTGGAATGACAGATGTGCTATGTTTCCCAGGGTTCATGTCCCACATGACCCAGAGGGACCTAAACCCAAGGGCCACACTGAAGCCTGTGGGGTGAATGGCCTCAAACCCAGTTCCAGCTCCAACCCTCGGTCCCAGGCAGCACCCAGTCAGGGCTGGACAGTTCCAGGGGAGGAAAGGGGTTCAGCAAGAGCTGTCCCATTACCAGGCCAGCTGGGAGCCAGAGCTCATTTACCTGCTCCAGCTTCCACCGTACTGGGCAGTGTCTCCAGCGCACTGGACTGAACTGGAAGTGGTGCTGGCACCTGGGGCTGGGGCTGAGGCTGCCCCTGGGGCTGGTCTGGTGGCTGCACTGGCAACTGCACTGGAGGTTGCTCCAGTGGCTGCTCCAGTGGCTGGACCCTTGGCTGCGTTTCTGCCAGGACTTGCGGACACGTCTGTGTCTGTGCCTCCTTCCGCAGCTGTGGCTGCGCCTGCCTCGGGGGCTTTGAATGTGCCTGTGGCTGCACCTGCTTCCGTGGCTCTGCCTCCTTCTGCAGCTGAGGCTGCACCTGCAGCTGCACCTGCTTCTGTGGCTGCGCCTCCTTCTGCAGCTGTGGCTGCGCCTGCTTCCGTGGCTCCGCCTCCTTCTGCAGCTGTGGCTGCGCCTGCTTCCGTGGCTCCGCCTCCTTCTGCAGCTGTGGCTGCGCCTGCCTCAGGGGCTTTGAATGTGCCTGTGGCTGCACCTGCTTCCATGGCTCCGCCTCCTTCTGCAGCTGTGGCTGCTCCAGCTGTGGCACTAAGTGCTCTGGAGATGTCTGAGTCTGTGCCTGCTTCTGCTGCATGGGCTGCACTGGGGCGGCCAGTGGTGGCATCTGTGGCTGATTCTGCAGCCGCACCTGGTCCTGGATCTGCAGAACCCGTGGCTGGAATCGTGGCGGCACTCGGGCTTCCAGTGGCTCAGGTGGCAGCTCCAGGGTCTGCGTCTGCGCTGTCATTCGGGCCTGTGGCTGGACCTTGGCCTGCAGCTGCTCTGGGTGTCCCTTCTCTGTGGACTCCTCTGAGCTAGGAAGAACCAAAAGGAGATCAAATCCATGTCTTCCCATTGTCCCTGAAGGGCTCCCCAGATAGGCTAAGACCCAGGTTCCAACCATCGCTCTCCCACGGTCCAGCTGCGCATCTGGGCGAGCCCCTCGGCTCTCAGGGCCCCACTGTCACTAAATGAATTGGCAGGATCACTTGCTCACACCTCCCACAACTTGCTAATATGTATCCAAGGCCCTGTAAACCTACCCCCTCTGCTCAGCTGAGGTCGCAGATGCACATTTCACCCCTCCAACCTGGCCACCTCATCTGCCTCTGGGTGGCTCAGTCACAGTGAAGCACTTCCCAGTGAGGCCTTCCCGGGTGAGGTGCAGAATTAGGTCTGACCTTCCTTGGAGCCAGAGGCCAAGGCCCTCTCCTTGCCTCAGCTACACTGAAGGCCCTGTCCCCGCCCACACCCATCCACTGCCTAGGCAGGAGTGAGACCACAAGGCTCTGCGCCCCAACAGGGTTTCAGCATCTGTTACCTCTTTGACCTTTTAGCTGGTGGCTCAGACCCCTCACAGGACTCGGGCTCAGGTGCTGAAGCGTGTTTCTCCTTAGCAGCAGCATCAGGGCAGGGAGGGGAATCTTGGTCTAGAACGAAGGACAGACGAGTGACTGCCAGGGGCAGGTAAAGCACGAACAGTTTCCGGGAGACAGGGCCTGGGGTCACCCCCCACCAAGATCCCTGCGCCCAGATCGGCCTCCATTACCAAGCATTCACCCACCTGCCCAAACCCATATCCCGGCTGAAGGACCAGCCTCCGCCCTCACCTGCTGGGTCCGTCCGGGACTCTGCAGCGTCCTCAGACCCCTCCGGGGGGTCTGCCTTGTCTTCCACAGGCATTGTCTGCGAAAAAGAATCCTGCTTCCTTTCAGAAACTGCTTCTCACATCCACCACCCACCCTTGTAAATACATCCTTGCCCAAGACAGCCGCAACGGTCCCCCAGGAGATGAAGGGGCTTAGGGACCTCTGGTGGCCCTGGCTCGAGCTGCGGAAAGATGACCCTAAAAACCCCGGGAACTGTGTCTAAGGAGTTCCATCTAGTGGCTCATTAATAAACCCAGGTCTGGGAGACAGTTCTCTCCCAGCCACGGTGCTGCCTCCTGACTCCCCTCCCCTCCTCCACAAAGCAGTCACAGGGATCCTTCGCAAGTGCAAAGCTGATCATCTCTCTCTCTTCTTCTTCCTTTTTTTTTTTTTTTTGGATGATACCTTGTCTCTGTCAGGCTGAAACCCTCCTGTGACTTCTCATAGGCCTGGACACTCCTTTTCCACCCTGAGCCTGATACCACCTCCCCTACCTCTTACACAAAATGGCCCCTGCCCCACACCCACCCTTCCAGCCTCAGTCTTCCCACTACCCCCCCCCCTATCCACACTGGCTTTCTTTCTGGTTCCCTAGAGCCCCGGGCCACTTCCTGCCCCAGGCCTTCACCCAGAGCCTGCAAGGCACTTCTTGCAGAAAGCCCTCCTGACCCCAGAGGACTTCCAGACCCCCAGCACAGGTCCCCAGAGGGTCTTGGGGTTCCTTAGTGTGGCACTTTCCACAGTCTTAATTAATTGGTGGAAGCATTATTTGCATTAATGTCTTGCCACCACACCCATCCAAGACCTCCAGGAGGGCCAGCCCACTGAGCCCCTGCAGGGACACACAGATGTTTACTAAATAAATGCATGGCCCCGCTGGGTCCAGCCCTCCACCCACCCCACCCCAGGAAGCCCTAGGAGCCCACATGCACCCCCCTCCCTCCTGCTAAACCCAAGGAACCAGTACTGTGCTGGGCTGTGCACCACGTCGGGAGTCCACGCTCTTCGGAAACTCCCTGGCTCTCACCCTGCACGACATGTAAGCCTCTGGCTTGTAAGCCAAGAGGCCCAGCTCTGGGTCTGTCTAGACATCTGTGCTGCCCAGGGCAACCTCCCCCCCACTCTGAGCCTCAGCTTTCCCATATGTAAAATGGGGGTGGGGATCACCCCCAGATAAGACGATGCGGGAGGCCCATAGGAAGGTCAGAAGCCAGGACCCCTCTCTGGACAGCAATGCCCACCTCCTGGGGACTGCCCCAGAGCAGGCAGAAAGGGGGGTACCGCCCCTATGCCAGGTGCTCTGGGAAGCGTGGGCAGTGTGAGGAGCTGCCAGGACAGTCTCAGAGAAGATGTTATTCCCTTTGCAAGTCTCTTTGAGTTTTTCTGCTTATGTCGGGGGGCCCTTCCCCTCCACGGTTTCCCCACCCGTCAAACATGCGCTGAGCCAGCCGGGCTAGGGCTCAGCACCTTCGGATGACAACAGTGTCGAGTTCAGGATTGCATAACATTGTATAACCCCAATTACCTTTCTTCCCACTGTTTTGTAAACTTTAGGTAGTGAGATGATATGTTTTCTTTTTAAAATAACCTAGAAGAGACTAGTTCACTTAAACCCGTCCTACCCCAGACAGGAGCCACTAGCCACCCGTAGGTAGCTTTGAGCACTTGAAATGTGGCAAGTAAAGCTGAGATTTCAGTATAAAATACACAGCAGATTTTTAAAGACAGCGCACACACACAAAAAGGAGTGCAAAACGCCGCATTCATTTTTACATCAATTGCATGTTGGAATGATCATTTTTTTAATATCCTGGGTTAAATGAAAATCTATGAATAAAATTAACTTCACCTATTTCCTCTCACTTTGTTAATGTGATGACTGGAAAAGTGAAATTACCTCCATGGCTTGCATTTTACTTCCTTTGGGCATGCTGATTTTAAGGACTGAGTACACCTAAACTAATACATAGTTATGTATTGATTATATCTCAATCTTTTTCTTTTTTCTTTCTTTATTTTTTAATTGAATTTATTGGGGAGTGGCACTGGTTAACAAAATTATACAGCTTTCAGGTATACAAGTCTATCAATTTTTTTAAAAAGAGAAATTTTGGGTAAGTAATAATCCTGGTGGTATTTGGACACAGCAAAGATCGCATCGGGGGTTCAGGAATATTTGAAGTTTGGGAAACACTACACAAGTCCAACGTACCTCCTGCTCAGTTTACAGATGAAGAAACCGAGGCACAAAGAGGGATGTGACCCACCCACAGGCCCAGTGCGAGGCGCGGGGAGCCAGGCTCACGCCCAGGCCAGCCCTCTCCCATGCCCACGGCCCACCCCAGCCTCCACTCACCTTGCAACTGGGAGTGGTGGAGGCTGTCCGGGCCTGTTTCTGGGCGTTCCGCCCTGAAGGGACGAGCTTGGAGGGCTGAATGGGGACCCCAACCGGAGGCGGGCCCAGCAGGGACTGCCGAGTGGCCTGGGGAAAGAACTGCTGCAGATTTGGCGTGGCCAGCTGTGGAGGTGTGAGGCTGGGGGCTGTCAGGTTTGGGGCCGCCAGGTTCTGGGCCGCCAGGTTGTAGCTGTGGAGGTTACCTGTGGGGAAGGGAGGGGAAGGAGGGTGGAGAGGGGAGGGGAAGGGAGGGGAGGGGAGGGGAGGGGAGGGGAGGGGAGGAGAGGGGAGGGGAGGGGAGGAGAAGGGTTACAAAGATGGTTGGGTGGTAGAGGCTAGGGTCAGTGGTCAGACCCCGGATGCACCACAAGAACGTCACAAATAACTTCAAGGAGGACTCTTCCCACCCAAGGTGGGCAGTGGGGAGAGATGCGAGCTAAGGGTCCAGCCCCCCTTGGGTACTGGTGGGGAGGAGGCTTTGGGGCTGGTGTTCTACTCTAGCTGGCGAGTGGGAGCCATTGCCCTTTCTCTCCCAGATGCCTCCCCAGTCAGTGGCTTGAGCAGCCCCAGCAAGCCCGCTCACCTCCAGGGTACTCTGGGGTGTACCTTACGGTATGTGAAATACCCAGCACGGGACCCAAAGGGAGAGCCGGCAAGATGACTGGTCCCTCGAATAATCATACCCTCCCACCCTACCAGCTACCCTGGGAACCGGGCACTTGCTAAGCACTTCCCATGCATGGCCTCAGTCCCTTGGCCGAACCTTCTTCAGGGTAAAAATTACTGTCTCTACCAGTGACACAACAGACACAAAGTGGAGGGCTTATCCAGGGTCTCTGGGAGGGGCCCACTAGCCCCATCCCGCCAGGACTCTGGGGGTCCTCCGGATTCCTCCCTCTCTTTATACCCCCATCTAAGCCAACACCAAAGCCTGTCAACCCTGTCCCCTACCCCTCTTCCCCGTCCAGCCTGACCCCCCTTTCCAGCTCCGCTCCCAGCTCCCTTCCAAAGCCATTTCCCCCTGAGCGTCAGCCACATTTGCAGCAGCAAACGGTGATCTCTGTAAAACCACATCCTGACTTCGCCTTCCCTCTGCCTGAATGCTTCCATAGCTCCTTGCCGCTCTTGGTGCCAGGTCCCGCCCTGCCCTCCTCCCGACCTCCTTTCTGGTCATGTCCCCTACACAGGCCCCCACTGGACTTCAGCTGTACGTTCCCATGCATCCCTCCCACAGCCTGGTTCTTCCTTCCTCTGCTCCTTCCACCTGGGACATTCCGCCCCTGCGACTTCCCAGGCATCCTTCAAGCTCTCTGTAGGCGTTCTTCCTCTGGGGGCCTTTCCTAGACCCTCCCCCAGTCCCCAGAGGCTCAAGCTCACCTGTCCTAGGACCAGCCGCACGATTCCCCTACTTCCCACGGCCCGCGACGCAACCACACCGCCAACTCCTTAAGGCTAGGCACAACTCAGTGGATTACGAAGGCCAGCACTTGGGAAGCGTTTAAACCATATAAAACCAGTTCCAGTTCTTGCCCCAAAGCTGGGACAAGAAGCACAAGAATTCAGGGCATGGCACAAAATCAGACTCTACAGTATAAGCTCTTGACCTTGATCAAATCAGTTCCCCCTTCTTAGCCTCAGTGCCCTCGTCTGTAAAATGGGGATAATAATGCTCGACTCACAGGATTTTATGAGGATTCAATGAGATATACAAGTGTGCCTTGTATATAGTAAGTGTTTGATTAACATGAACTGAAAACAAATACACACATATGTGCAGAGAGAACGCCAACCAGCTCTTTACAGTAAGATAAAGATGGCACACCAAAGGCAAAATGACAAAGGACATGGACAAGTCACACAAAAAAAATAAAAATGCTTAACAGACAATTATAAAATGTTAAACTGCACTAGCACTCCAAGAAATGTAACTAAAACATGAATGATATGGTTTTTGCCAACCAAATTAATAACTTATATGTACATATACATGTATATATATATAAAAAAGCATATAATACCCAATGTTGCTGTGGGCATGGTGAGACCGGTACTGTCATACGTGGCTGGTGACATTGCAAACTGGTCCAGTCCTTTGGGAAAGCAATTTGGCAACACTTATCAAGAGCCGCACAATACCCATCCCCCCGACCCAGTCATTCTACTCTTGGGAATCCGTTCTAAGAAAATAGTCTCAAACATGACATTCATCCCAGTGTTATTTAAACAGGAAACCAAAGAAACAAAAAGAGATGAGAAACATCAATCATCAGTTTTTCAATGCGACCCCTTAGTTGTTCATTGATTGCTTTCTCATATGTGCCTTGACCGCGGGCCTTCAGCAGACCGAGTAACCCCTTGCTCGAGCCAGCGACCTTGGGTCCAAGCTGATGAGCTTTTGCTCAAACCAGATGAGCCCGCGCTCAAGCTGGTGACCTCAGGGTCTCGAACCTGGGTCCTCTGCATCCCAGTCCCATACTCTATCCACTGCGCCACCGCCTGGTCAGGCTGTAAAGATTATTTTTTAGCATTTATTTAATATTCCACTGGAGGGATGTGCCCTTGCTTACCTAAACCTTCTTGGCTATTTCCTTTGTTTGCTTGTTTTCCTGTTTAAGGGATGCAGAGGACCCAGGTTCAGACCCCGAGGTCGCCAGCTTGAGCGCGGGCTCATCTGGTTTGAGCAAGGCTCACCAGCTTGGATCCAAGGTCACTGGCTTGAGCAAGGGGTTACTCGGTCTGCTGTAACTCATGGTCAAGGCTCATATGAGAAATCAGTCAGTGAACAACTAAGGAGCTGCAACAAAGAATTGATGTTTCTCATCTCTCTCCCTTCCTGTCTGTCTGTCCCTATCTGTCCCTCTCTCTGACTGTCTTTCCCACAAGAAGAAGAAGAAGAAAAAAAAAATCTTTACAGAGACTGTCAAGTTATATGGTAAGTACCTTGCCTGTGATGGCACAGTGGATAAAACTTTGACCTGGAATGCTGAGGTCACTGGTTCAAAACCCTGGACTTGCCCAGTCAAGGCACATATGACAAGTAACCAATGAACAACTAAAGTGGAGTAACTAGTATTTCTTGTTTCCCCCCTCCTCTCCCTATAAAATAAGTGAAATCTTTTTTAAAAATTATATGATTAATGATCATGCCATTCTATTCTGTGAAAAAGAAACAAGATACAGTCTTTCACTTAATTCAATGACCACAATTATATACAAGTCCCCAAGTTTATGCCTAGAAAAGAAGGGGAGAAAATATACCGAAGCAACTTGTTCTTTTCTTCAGGAGGCGAGTGAGTCTATATATGATAGTTTGGGTTTCGTTTTTGTTTTTAGCAAGAGAGTAGGGGGATGCAGACAGGGACAGACATACAAGAAGGAAGAGAGATGAGAAGCGTCAACTCACAGTTGTAGCACCTTAGTTGTTCATTGATTGCTTTCTCATATGTGCCTTGACAGCTGAGCCAGTGACTCCTTGCTCAAGCCAGTGACCTTGGGCTCAAGCCAGCAACATTGGGCTTCAAGCCAGTGACCTTTGGGCTCAAGCCAGCGACCATGGGATCATGTCTATGATTTAATGCTCGAGTTGGCAACCCCATGCTCAAGCTGGTGAGCCCATGCTCAAGCCAGTGACCTCGGGGCTCTGAACCTGGGTCCTCAGCATCCCAAGCCAACGCTCTATCCACTGTACCACCATCTGGTCAGGCCAATTTGGGTTCTTTTAATCCTATTTTAAAAATATTCTTTTTACTTGTCTTTAAAGAGTATAAGTTATAAAATGGAGAAAAAAGGCAGGGAATACATATATATACATGGTGAGTCCCTGTGTGTGGCTTTATCTCTCCACCCATCTAGCTGTCATTTCTTTTTGTTGATTTTTTAATTGAATTTATTGAGGTGCCATTGGTTAATAAGATTATATAGGTTTCAGATATACAATCAACATGTCACTTCTAAGTCAGCTCCTAGAGTCATTCACACCCACACGGCCCTGGCAGGGCTGACGGGTGCTGACCATCACACATCCGACCTGAACGCACACCCTGCTGGGTGGAGGGTAGCCCAGCACCAGGAATACAGCTCTGTAGTAAGATCTGGGCTGTAATTCTCTAGTTAACACCTACTCGCTGTGGGACCTTGGGCACATGACCCCTCTCTGGACCTCAGTTTCTTCACCTGTAAAGTGAGATCATGAGTGTATCTCCCCTTAGGGTTGTCAGCAGAGTCAAGGAATTGGGTTTATAAAGGCACAGTGCCCAGCCCAGCAAGTCACACCTACTCTATGTGAGGGGCTGGGTCTGACCATGAGCTGGCCCCGGGTCCCTGGGCCCCTGGATTACTACCACAGGGGCTGACGTGTCTCAGAAAGTATCAGGAGCAGCATCTGAAAGGAAGAGCTGAGAGACTGCTCTCCATATGGGGAAACTGAGGCAAGGGCACAGGCTTCAGCACAGGGCCAGAGACACCCACTCAGAGATCCAGGGGGCCAGAAGGCCCAGGCCTTGGTCTCGCTCAGCCACTGCCGGTGCTATGTACCCAGAGCAAATGACTTTCCTTTTCTGGGTATCAACTTCCTCATCCGTCAAATGCAATGAAGAGGAGGGTCATCAAAGCAGATCTTCCCATTTAGCATCTCATCTAATCTGAACGGCAGTAAAATGTGTCCACAGAGCCAGTGCCATGGCCAAGGGCACATGTTTGTGATCGGACAGACCCACACGCAGCTGAACAACTCAGGCCCTTGCACCTCCTGGCGCCTCGGTGTCCTCATCTGGACACCAGGACGCTCCCTCTCAGGGTTACTGTGTGGATCTGGTGAGAGTCAATGTGATGGGGCTGCAGAGAAGCTGCCCTAAGACAAGGCCATACCTTGCAACTGCTGCAAAAGCAAAGCTCTCTGTAGCACAGAGCCATTGAGGAGGGAGGCCGGGGCGGCGCCCTGGAGATTCAGAAGCTGCTGCTGAGGCTGCTGCTGGGGGAGGCCCCTGTGTGTCGAGAGTAGGTAGGTGTCAGAGGGATACTCGGAGAGGCAGACCCTCCCTCTTTCTCGAGACCCCTCAACTCCGGTCTCTGCCGGCCTTGAGAACTGATGACCTGCAGGACTCAAACAGGCATGTCCCTGGGAGAAAGGAGAGGGAAGGGGGTCTGCAGGCATGGCTCCGAGTGGCAGGGCTGCGGCCACTCGCCCTTCCCCGGAGGAGCTCACCTGACGATGGCCACGGGCAGCGAGGCCTGCGGAGTGGACTGCTGGAGCAGCTGCTGGAGCTGCAGCAACTGTTGTTGCTGCTGCAGGTGCTGCTGGAGCTGTTGCTGCTGGAGCTGGTTGAACATGGCGGCTGGGGAAGGAAGGGCAGTAAGGCTGGGCTCCCCGCCACAAGGCCAGCCAGCACTCCTGCCGTCCACCGTCACCCACCCCAACCCGGGCTTCAAACACTGCCTGCAGAGCCTTGCCCTCGGGCCCTGCCCGCAGCATGCCCTATTTGCTCCCCGCCCCAATGTCATGCCCGCAATCCTGCCAGCAGCAGCGGGAGTCAGCCGCCCTCCCGCCAATTCCCCCAGATCCTGCCAACAGTACCCACTTCCACAGCCAAGCCCGCCCTCCGTGTCCCGGCCTCTCAGGGCTCCATCCCTCCAGGAGCAGCCCCCGACTCCAAGACGCCTCTTCCTCAGCCTGGCTCTGCGCTCACCGCTCACAAGTGGCAGCCCACGCACTCCAGCCCCCTCTGATGCTCTCACCCTTTCCCTCCGATCCTCTCACCCCCCCTCCGATCCTCTCACCCCTCCCTCCGATCCTCTCACCCCCCCTCCGATCTTCTCACCCTCCCCCTTCTGATACTCTCACCCTCCCCTCCGATCCTCTCACCCTCCCCCTCCGATCCTCTCACCCTCCCCCTTCTGATACTCTCACCCTCCCCTCCGATCCTCTCACCCTCCCCCTCCGATCCTCTCACCCTCCCCCTTCTGATACTCTCACCCTCCCCTCCGATCCTCCCACCCTCCCCCTCCGATCCTCTCACCCTCCCCTCCGATCCTCTCACCCTCCCCTCCGATCCTCTCACCCCCCCCTCCGATCCTCTCACCCTCCCCTCCGATCCTCTCACCCTCCCCCTTCTGATACTCTCACCCTCCCCTCTGATCCTCTCACCCTCCCCCTCCGATCCTCTCACCCTCCCCCTTCTGATACTCTCACCCTCCCCTCCGATCCTCCCACCCTCCCCCTCCGATCCTCCCACCCTCCCCTCCGATCCTCTCACCCTCCCCTCCGATCCTCTCACCCTCCCCCTCCGATCCTCTCACCCTCCCCCTCCGATCCTCTCACCCTCCCCCTTCTGATACTCTCACCCTCCCCTCCGATCCTCCCACCCTCCCCCTCCGATCCTCTCACCCTCCCCTCCGATCCTCTCACCCTCCCCCTCCGATCCTCTCACCCTCCCCCTTCTGATACTCTCACCCTCCCCTCCGATCCTCCCACCCTCCCCCTCCGATCCTCTCACCCTCCCCTCCGATCCTCTCCTCCTCCCCTCCATCCTCTCACCCTCCTCTCCGATCCTCTCACCCCCCCTCCGACCCTCTCCTCCTCCCCTCCGATCCTCTCACCCCCCCCTCCGATCCTCTCACCCTCCTCTCCGATCCTCTCACCCCCCCTCCGATCCTCTCACCCCCCCTCCGATCCTCTCACCCCCCCCTCCGATCCTCTCACCCTCCCCTCCGATCCTCTCACCCCCCCCCTCCGATCCTCTCACCCTCCCCTCCGATCCTCTCACCCTCCCCTCCGATCCTCTCACCCTCCCCTCCGATCCTCTCACCCTCCCCCTCCGATCCTCTCCTCCTCCCCTCCGATCCTCTCACCCCCCCCTCCGATCCTCTCACCCTCCCCTCCGATCCTCTCACCCTCCCCCTTCTGATACTCTCACCCTCCCCTCCGATCCTCTCACCCTCCCCCTCCGATCCTCTCCTCCTCCCCTCCGATCCTCTCACCCCCCCCTCCGATCCTCTCACCCTCCCCCTCCGATCCTCTCCCCCTCCCCCTCCGATCCTCTCACCCTCCCCCTCCGATCCTCTCACCCCCCCTCCGATCTTCTCACTCCCCCTCCGATCCTCTCACCCTCCCTTCTGATCCTCTCCTCCTCCCCTCCGATCCTCTCACCCCCCCCTCCGATCCTCTCACCCTCCTCTCTGATCCTCTCACCCTCCCCCTCCGATCCTCTCCTCCTCCCCTCCGATCCTCTCACCCTCCCCTCCGATCCTCTCACCCCCCCCTCCGATCCTCTCACCCTCCCCCTTCTGATACTCTCACCCTCCCCTCCGATCCTCTCACCCTCCCCCTTCTGATACTCTCACCCTCCCCCTCCGATCCTCTCACCCTCCCCTCCGATCCTCTCACCCCCCCTCCGATCCTCTCACCCTCCCCTCCGATCCTCTCACCCTCCCCTCCGATCCTCTCACCCTCCCCTCCGATCCTCTCACCCTCCCCCTCCGATCCTCTCCTCCTCCCCTCCGATCCTCTCACCCCCCCCTCCGATCCTCTCACCCCCCCTCCGATCCTCTCACTCCCCCTCCGATCCTCTCACCCTCCCTTCTGATCCTCTCCTCCTCCCCTCCGATCCTCTCACCCCCCCCTCCGATCCTCTCACCCTCCCCCTCCGATCCTCTCACCCTCCCCTCCGATCCTCTCACCCTCCCCCTCCGATCCTCTCACCCCCCCTCCGATCCTCTCACCCTCCCTTCTGATCCTCTCCTCCTCCCCTCCGATCCTCTCACCCCCCCCTCCGATCCTCTCACCCTCCTCTCTGATCCTCTCACCCTCCCCCTCCGATCCTCTCCTCCTCCCCTCCGATCCTCTCACCCTCCCCTCCGATCCTCTCACCCCCCCCTCCGATCCTCTCACCCTCCCTCCGATCCTCTCACCCCCCCCCCTTCTGATACTCTCACCCTCCCCTCCGATCCTCTCACCCTCCCCCTTCTGATCCTCTCACCCTCCCCCTCCGATCCTCTCACCCTCCCCTCCGATCCTCTCACCCCCCCTCCGATCCTCTCACCCTCCCCTCCGATCCTCTCACCCTCCCCTCCGATCCTCTCACCCTCCCCCTCCGATCCTCTCCTCCTCCCCTCCGATCCTCTCACCCCCCCCTCCGATCCTCTCACCCTCCTCTCCGATCCTCTCACCCTCCCCCTCCGATCCTCTCCTCCTCCCCTCCGATCCTCCCACCCTCCCCCTCCGATCCTCCCACCCTCCCCCTCCGATCCTCCCACCCTCCCCCTTCTGATACTCTCACCCTCCCCTCCGATCCTCTCACCCTCCCCTCCGATCCTCTCACCCTCCCCTCCGATCCTCTCACCCCCCCTCCGATCCTCTCACCCTCCCCTCCGATCCTCTCACCCTCCCCCTCCGATCCTCTCACCCTCCCCCTCCGATCCTCTCACCCTCCCCCTCCGATCCTCTCACCCCCCCTCCGATCCTCACTCCCCCCTCCGATCCTCTCATCCTCCCCCTCCGATCCTCTCACCCCCCCTCCGATCCTCACACCCCCCCCTCCGATCCTCTCACCCTCCCCCTCCGATCCTCTCACCCTCCCCCTCCGATCCTCTCACCCCCCCTCCGATCCTCACCCTCCCCTCCGATCCTCTCACCCTCCCCTCCGATCCTCTCACCCTCCCCCTCCGATACTCTCACCCTCCCCTCCGATCCTCTCACCCCTCCCCTCCGATCCTCTCACCCTCCCCCTCCGACCCTCTCACCCTCCCCTCCGACCCTCTCACCCTCCCCCTCCGATCCTCTCACCCTCCCCTCCGATCCTCTCACCCTCCCCCTCCGATCCTCTCACCCCCCCTCCGATCCTCTCACCCCTCCCCTCCGATCCTCTCACCCTCCCCCTCCGATCCTCTCACCCTCCCCTCCGACCCTCTCACCCCCCCCTCCGATCCTCTCCTCCTCCCCTCCGATACTCTCACCCTCCCCTCCGATCCTCTCACCCCCCCCTCCGATCCTCTCACCCTCCCCCTCCGATCCTCTCCTCCTCCCCTCCGATCCTCTCACCCTCCCCTCCGATCCTCTCACCCCCCCTCCGATCCTCTCACCCTCCCCTCCGATCCTCTCACCCTCCCCTTCTGATACTGTCCCCCTCCCCTCCGATCCTCTCACCCTCCCCCTTCTGATACTGTCCCCCTCCCCCTCCGATCCTCTCACCCTCCCCTCCGATCCTCTCACCCCCCTCCGATCCTCTCACCCTCCCCTCCGATCCTCTCACCCTCCCCTCCGATCCTCTCACCCTCCCCTCCGATCCTCTCACCCTCCCCCTCCGATCCTCTCCTCCTCCCCTCCGATCCTCTCACCCCCCTCCGATCCTCTCACCCTCCCCCTCCGATCCTCTCACCCTCCCCCTCCGATCCTCTCACCCTCCCCCTCCGATCCTCTCACCCCCCCTCCGATCCTCTCACCCCCCCCTCCGATCCTCTCACCCTCCCTTCTGATCCTCTCCTCCTCCCCTCCGATCCTCTCACCCCCCCTCCGATCCTCTCACCCTCCTCTCCGATCCTCTCACCCTCCCCCTCCGATCCTCTCCTCCTCCCCTCCGATCCTCTCACCCTCCCCTCCGATCCTCTCACCCCCCCCTCCGATCCTCTCACCCTCCCCTCCGATCCTCTCACCCTCCCCCTCCGATACTCTCACCCTCCCCTCCGATCCTCTCACCCCTCCCCTCCGATCCTCTCACCCTCCCCCTCCGATCCTCTCACCCTCCCCCTCCGATCCTCTCCTCCTCCCCTCCGATCCTCTCACCCTCCCCTCTGATCCTCTCACCCCCCCCCTCCGATCCTCTCACCCTCCCCTCCGATCCTCTCACCCTCCCCCTTCTGATACTGTCCCCCTCCCCTCCGATCCTCTCACCCTCCCCCTTCTGATACTCTCACCCTCCCCCTCCGATCCTCTCACCCTCCCCTCCGATCCTCTCACCCCCCCTCCGATCCTCTCACCCTCCCCTCCGATCCTCTCACCCTCCCCTCCGATCCTCTCACCCTCCCCCTCCGATCCTCTCCTCCTCCCCTCCGATCCTCTCACCCCCCCCTCCGATCCTCTCACCCTCCTCTCCGATCCTCTCACCCTCCCCCTCCGATCCTCTCCTCCTCCCCTCCGATCCTCCCACCCTCCCCCTCCGATCCTCTCACCCTCCCCCTTCTGATACTCTCACCCTCCCCTCCGATCCTCTCACCCTCCCCTCCGATCCTCTCACCCCCCCCTCCGATCCTCTCACCCTCCCCTCCGATCCTCTCACCCTCCCCCTCCGATCCTCTCACCCTCCCCCTCCGATCCTCACTCCCCCCTCCGATCCTCTCACCCTCCCCCTCCGATCCTCTCACCCTCCCCCTCCGATCCTCTCACCCTCCCCCTCCGATCCTCACTCCCCCTCCGATCCTCTCACCCTCCCCCTCCGATCCTCTCACCCTCCCCCTCCGATCCTCTCACCCCCCCTCCGATCCTCACTCCCCCCTCCGATCCTCTCACCCTCCCCCTCCGATCCTCTCACCCTCCCCCTCCGATCCTCTCACCCCCCCTCCGATCCTCACTCCCCCCTCCGATCCTCTCACCCTCCCCCTCCGATCCTCTCACCCCCCCTCCGATCCTCACCCCCCCCTCCGATCCTCTCACCCTCCCCCTCCGATCCTCTCACCCCCCCTCCGATCCTCACCCTCCCCTCCGATCCTCTCACCCTCCCTTCCGATCCTCTCACCCTCCCCCTCCGATACTCTCACCCTCCCCTCCGATCCTCTCACCCCTCCCCTCCGATCCTCTCACCCTCCCTCCGATCCTCTCACCCTCCCTCCGACCCTCTCACCCTCCCCTCCGATCCTCTCACCCCTCCCCTCCGATCCTCTCACCCTCCCCCTCCGATCCTCTCACCCTCCCCTCCGACCCTCTCACCCTCCCCCTCCGATCCTCTCACCCTCCCCTCCGATCCTCTCACCCTCCCCCTCCGATCCTCTCACCCCCCCTCCGATCCTCTCACCCCTCCCCTCCGATCCTCTCACCCTCCCCCTCCGATCCTCTCACCCTCCCCTCCGATCCTCTCACCCCCCCCTCCGATCCTCTCCTCCTCCCCTCCGATCCTCTCACCCCCCCTCCGATCCTCTCACCCCCCCCTCCGATCCTCTCCTCCTCCCCTCCGATCCTCTCCTCCTCCCCTCCGATCCTCTCACCCTCCCCTGTGCCTATCTGGTGTCAGGAACAGCGGCGCACGCCCTCCACCCAGCCGCCGGCCTTTCCCTTTCGCCCAGAACCAAGTCCTGTCGGAGGAGGCTCCCCTCCCCCACGCTCCCACTCCCACGTCCCCGCCACTCCGCTGACCCTCCCTCTGCAGACACGGCAGCGTTCCACGTCCCCTCCGGCACCGCCACCGTCGGCGCAGCCCGCAGCCTCCGTTCTAGTGTCCCCGAAGCCTTCCGTCCGTCCCCGCTGCCGTTCGAGGCCCGCGTACCTCGCCTCCCCGCGCGGCTGTGGCCGCAGGGGCTGCACGGCCTCCTCCCCGCACCCTCTTCGCTGTCGCCTCGCCCCCAAGGGCAGGGCGGGCCGCGCGCGGGCCAGCGGGCTCAGACTCGGGGCTCCGCCGCTCGCGCCTCTCCACCCGGGCCTGTCCGCTCCGAAGGCCAGTCTGCGGGTCGGGCCCGTAGCGCCCTCTGCGGGACCGGAGGTTCCGGTGCCGCGTCCGCGCAGCGAGATCCGCCCGTGCACCGTCACGTTGCGGCGGCGGAGCCCGCTCCCCTGGAGCCGCGGCGCCCGCGGGCGCGACCACGGGCTTAGACGGGGCCCTCGGCAGCGCAGACCCTTTGACCCGCGTCCTCCGCGGCCCGAAGGGGAGGATCTGCGCCCAAGGTTCGCCTGTCGCCCGGAGGGATCTATCGTCTGGGAGGGACGTCGGCGGAGACTTCGAGAAGGACCGTCCCCAACCGACCGCCCCGCGGCCGCCACTGTCCCGCGATCCGGGGGCCCCACGCGGGGTTGGGGTGGGAGGGGGCGTGCAGCCGACGAATGGACACTCGGAAACCAAGACCGAGTGAGAAGGCGACTGGCGCAGCCTGGCAAAGGAACGTGCCCTCGAAGAGGGTCGGGGGGTCCCTCTGAAAGTGTTTTGTCGCCGGCTTAACTTGGGAGCGGGTGAGGAGGGCTGAGCTCAAAGACTTGAAAACAGCGCTCATCCTGACCCTGAAACGGGCCTGCTGCGGAAACCCTTTCATTACGACTGTGCCGCGTCCCGACGCCCCTGTCCGCCGTCCCTGTACGGAGTCAATGAGCCACACAACCCGGTCACTGGGCGGCAGTCCCGGCTCCTCCGCTGGGGGGCTCCGAGGCGTCCGTCTGTAACCGCCCTGGGCGCCTCGCTCTCTGCCGGAGCGCCGCCTGAGCGCGGGCGCGGCGCAAGGTGGCGCTAGGGCCGCGCGGACCGGATGCCGACCCAGAGCGTTCTAGCCTCGCAGACCTGAGTGTCTAGCTCCGCAGTCATGTGACAGGTGCTGCCCTAAGGTTCAGGACCCGCTCTGCCTAAGGTTCAGGACCCGCTCTGCTGCAGCCCTGCAGGGGGGAGGGAAACAGGCGGGCCCGGGCGCGGGCGCCGCACAGGTGCCTCACTCCGCCGGGACTTAGAGGCGCGAAAGCGACTCAGTGCAATCAGAAAAATGGGTGCACCTGGGTCAGGGGGACACCACGCCTTTGGGTGAAAGGCAACCTGGACGATTGTGTGGCTTTGAAAGTCGGCCTGAGGAGTTGGGCTTGACTTCTTTTTCTTTTTTTACAGCGACAGAGAGAGAGAGAGTCAGAGAGAGAGAGACAGGGACAGACAGACAGGAACGGAGAGAGATGGGAAGCATCAATCATCAGTTTTTCGTTGTGACACCTTAGTTGTCATTGATTGCTTTCTCATATGTGCCTTGACCATGAGTTACAGCAGACTGAGTAACCCCTTGCTGGAGCCAGCGACCTTGGGTCCAAGCTGGTGAGCTTTGGCTCAAACCAGATGAGCCCGCGCTCAAGCTGGCGACCTCGGGGTCTCGAACCTGGGTCCTCAGCATCCCAATCCGACGCTCTATCCACTGCGCCACCGCCTGGTCAGGCTGGTCTTGATTTCTGAAGACCAGGACGCGCTAGGGAAGGAGGCGACAGCATTACATACTTTCCGAATAGAAAACTCACTGGACTGAGAACCAAGACAGAGGCAGCGGACAGGGATTGGAGAGCCGAGTCAAGATCGCCCAGGCTTCGAACCAGGTCCGAGCACGCTGACACCCTGATGTGGGTGCTAGCGTTGGAGAAGTCCGGCGCTTGATCAGGGCTCCACTGCCTTCCACGGCGGCTCTAGCTGTTGAGGGAGTCCTCTCTGAGTACGTTTCTTCGTCTATAAAATGGATGTCCACACTTAGGGGGGCGTAAGAATGATATTACATAATGCTTAGCACTGGCACCTGACACGAAGTGACCCTAGCAAATTGCCAAAGGGGGAAAAATACCCCCCCCAAACTAAAGCTAGTGTTCATGCTGGGGAAGGTAGAAAAGCCCGCGCTGGCTTCCTGTGTTTCCGGCTTTCTGGAAAACAATTGGCAAATTCTCCATCAAGACTCTTGAATGTGTTCTGCCCTTTGACCAAGTAACACCACTTGTAGGCGTCTAGCCCAAGAAAATAGTAGAAAAGGGAGTTATTAAAGCCAGCAAGACATTTACAGAAATATTATTTATAATAGCCGTGGGAAAATAATCAAGTTCACAGGAACTAAATAAATCATGGTATCTGCTTCTTAAGGACTAGCAGACAGCCATCAGATCTTGTGTTTACAAAGGATATTTAACACTCGCATTATGATGTAAAAGTGAACTCAGCAGGTTACAAAACTGCGTAACATTATGACTCTGGTTTTGGAAAGAGTAAGTATGTGTGCAGTGGGCTCGTGGGTTTTTGCACTTTCTCCCCTCCTTTTCTAATTTGTTATGATCAGTTTGAATGACTTTATCATGGGGAGGGTGTGAACCTTTTTAAAAATGTATATGACCTTGTGCTGCCTCCTTGAAGACCATAGAATATAATGGTTAGGAATGCTCTGGGGACACTGTTTGTGGCTAAACTCATGTTAATTACCTTTAATCTCTTGCAGGAAAAGTCCTCCAATAGGACATGTTTGGGGGAGAAGAGAGGCCCCATCTCTGTGCCTCCCAAATGAAGTCTGACGCTCCAGCATCCGTTGGAAGCCTCTTCCTTGCCTCTAATTTGAGATGCATCCTTATCAGGAAGTAAACTCCTATGTTCATGCTGATCTGTGTCCAGACCTGTTCTGCGCCAGGACCCTATCTGTCTCTTCCCATGGTGATGTCATGTCGCGTGACCATTATAATTTTGGAATATATTGTAATGCCTGACATTGTTATGCTCTATTAAAAAATTTCTTGCTAATTCCCACTCTTGTAAATTTTCTTCGGGTAAATTATAGAATGCTTGTGTCAAATCTCCTCCTCCCAAGAAAATCCCATCAGAATTTCTTTTTTCGCCCTGGCCGGTTGGCTCAGCGGTAGAGCGTCGGCCTGGCGTGCGGGGGACCCGGGTTCGATTTCCAGCCAGGGCACATAAGAGAAGTGCCCATTTGCTTCTCCACCCCCGCCCCCTCCTTCCTCTCTGTCTCTCTCTTCCCCTCCCGCAGCTAAGGCTCCATTGGAGCAAAGATGGCCCGGGCGCTGGGGATGGCTCCTTGGCCTCTGCCCCAGGTGCTAGAGTAGCTCTGGTCGCGCAGAGTGACGCCCCGGAGGGGCAGAGCATCGCCCCCTGGTGGGCAGAGCGTCGCCCCTGGTGGGCGTGCCGGGTGGATCCCGGTCGGGCGCATGCGGGAGTCTGTCTGACTGTCTCTCCCCGTTTCCAGCTTCAGGAAAATACAAAAAAAAAAAAAAAAAGAATTTCTTTTTTCAAAAATTTTATTTAATAATGTTCAGAGAGAGACAGTCAGACAGGAAGGGAGAGAGATGAGAAGCATCAACTCATAGTTGCAACACTTTTAGTTGTTCATTGATTGCTTCTCATACATCCCTTGACTAGGGAATTTCAGCCGAGCCAATGACCTCTTGCTCAAGCCAGTGACCTTGGGCTCAAGCCAATGACCATGATCCCTCGCTCAAGCCAGCGATCATGGGCTTCAAGCCAGCGACCTTTGGGCTCAAGCCAGTGACCATGTGATCATGTTGATGATTTCATGCTCAAGCCAGTGACCCCACACTCAAGCTGGTGATCCTCCTCTCAAGCTGGTGATTTCAGGGTTTTGAACTTGGGTCCTCAGCATCCCAGGTCAACCCTCTATCCACTGTGCCCCCACCAAGTCAGGCAGGTTCATTTCTTTTCTAATTCCATACCATTGCTTATGCTGGTCCGCCTGACCAGAACATCAACCCTCTCTACATCCCACAGTGGCCTTTTATTCTTTTTTTGTGTGAGAGAGAGGGAGACAGACAGGAAGGGAGAGAGACGAGAAGCATCAACTCCTAGTTGTTCACTGATTGTTTCTCATACATGGCTTGACTGGGGTGAGGGGCACTCCAGCCGAGCCAGTGACCCCTTGCTCAAGCCAGCAACCTTGGGCTTCAAGCCAGTAACCTCGGGCTTCAAGCCAGAGACCTTTGGGCTCAAGCCAGTGACCATGGGATCATGTTGATGATCCCAAACTCACATCAGCAACTTTGGTCTTCAAGCCAGCAACCCAGAGACCTTTGGGCTCAAGCCAGTGACCATGGGAACATACTGATGATTCCACACTCGAGCCAGTGACCCCACGCTCAAGCTGGCAACCTCAGGGTTTTGAGCCTGAGACCTCAGGTCAACACTCTATCCACTCCGCCACCACTGGTCCCACAGTGGCATTTTATTCATCCATTCTCTAAGCTCAACACACCACTTTTAGCAGATGAGGGGAAAAAAACAGGGCTCTGTGAAATAATGGTAAACTATGCAGCCATGAACAAGGAACAAGACCTTCTATCTGTTCTTACATGAAAAGACATCCAAGACATACTGTGACTTTAAAAGTTGCACATAATAAGATATACCAGCCCTGGCCAGTTGGTTCAGTGGATAGAGCATGGGCCAGAGTGCAGACATCCCAGGTTCGATCCTCAGTCAGGGCACACATGAGAAGCAACCATCTGCTTCTCTTCCTCTCCTTCTCCCGCTTCTCTCACTCTTCCCCTCTCACAGCCAGTGGCTTAACTGGTTTGAGCGTTGGTCCCAGGTGCTAAGGATAGTTTGGTTGATTCGAGCATCGGCCCCAGATAGGGGTTGCTGGGTGGATCCCGGTCGGGCCACATGCACAAGTCTGTCTATCTCCCATCCTCTCTCTCACTTAAAAAAAAAAAAAAATAGAAGATAATACCAGAACTTTTCCAACTTTGATGTGCACAGGAATCTTCTGGAGCACTTAGTTGTTATTAAATTCAGGTTATGACCCCGCAGGTCACAAGTGGGGCCTGTGAATCTGCATTTCTGACAAGCTCCAGGGGATGCCCAAGCTGCTGATCCAGTATCATTGATACAGCAATACAGGATATATAGTATGATCCCACGTCTGTGAAAATAAAATGAAACAAAACAAACACACATGGGAAAAGCCAGAGAATAAACACGAAACTATAAATAGTGGTTCTCTCTGAGTGGGAGGATGACCAGAAGCTTTCAAGTGCTGTGTAAAGTCTTCTTCTCTGCTTCTCTGGTTCTCAGAGCATAACAACGGGCTGGCTTGGAGCCGCTGCTCGGGATGTGTGTTGTGTGTAGCTGATGCTCCAGCTGTCTGGAGGGCTGTCGTCATTGGTGTCCTCAAAGCAGCAGTTTAATAAGTCTCCCAAGCACCAGGCCAGGGCCATGTGCCCTGTACAGGCATTCAGATCTATCATTATTCCCATTACTCAGATTAGATACCTAGAGGCTTAGAGACCTAGAGGAACCTGGGTTGCATGTGACAAAATCATGTGGTTTTTTTGTGCTTTGTTTCTCTTTTTCCACTCGTCTATAAGCCACATGTGGGTAAGGACTTCTTGTCCATTTTTCTCACTGCTTTATCTCTGGGGTCCAGCATAGTACCTGGCTCAATAAATATGTATGAAATGGGTGAATGAATAGCAGTCCCTGACTCACAGGCCACAGCTCCCCAGCATTGTCCCCCATCCTGTTTATGCGCATAAAATGATCCAATGACCCCCAACAGCACGGGGTAGGCTGGCCTCCCTTTGCTAGTCTCCTTGTAGGGAGTTCAAATTAGGTTCCTTCAATGCAGAGGTGGATGGCTAGGCCAGGCCAGGGTCCCAGGGTCTGTCTGTGTGAAAGGGATAAACAGGGTAGGGTTGTGGGAGTCCTGGACTCAAGTCCCACTGTTACCACATGTTGACGGGTTGGGGCAAAGACCACTACTCTCCAGGACAGGCAGCCCCAGTTCTTCCAAGAATGGCTTTCTAAGTGGCAGGGCCTCTGCACTGGCTGTTCATTTGGCCTGGCGTGCTCTCCCCCTTGATTCACCTATGGCTGGTTCTCTCATCATTTAGGTCTCTTCTTAAGAGTCGCGTCCTCAGAGAACACCCTCCCGCCACACACACACACACACACACACACACACACACACACACACACACTTCCCAGGCTAACGTGGACTTTTTGCACCCACACAGGTACCTCTTTTCACACTGTTTATTTCTTCCATCACTTTTATATAAACTATTTTTGCTTTTATTATTTCATTGATCTATGAGGGTGGAGACCTTGTCTGTCTTGTTCACTGATGTATCTCCAGCGCCTGGGTCAGGCCCGGCTTACAGCAGGCGCTCAGGAGACTGTGACCTTGGAGGAGGATCATCTTCTCACTAAGCCTCAGTTTTCTTATCTGTAAGATGGAGTGAGGCAGCCATGACAACTGTCTAAGAGGCCCGGTACTAGTCGTGAGATCCTCGTTCATTCCCAGAAATTATATCTTTGGTGTAGCATCCTTGCCCCCCAGCCACTGCTCAAGCGCCCCGAAACCCGCAGAAGGACAAAACTACAATCCCCATGATGTCGCTGACAGCGCCTGCGCTCGGCGGCCGACCTGCGGCGGCAAGGGCGCCCTCTGGCGGCTGAACGCTGAAGCGCTCCGCTCGGATCCCGCGGGGCGGGGGAGCCCGCGGCGCTGGCAGTCGGAGCGCGCGGCTGCTGCGGCGGAGCCGGAGCCGGAGCCGGAGCCGCGGCTGAATCGCAGCCCGCGGGGTCCGCCTCAGCCATGGGCAACCGCGGCATGGAAGATCTCATCCCGCTGGTCAACCGGCTGCAGGACGCCTTCTCCGCCATCGGCCAGAACGCTGACCTCGACCTGCCTCAGATCGCCGTGGTGGGCGGCCAGAGCGCGGGCAAGAGCTCGGTGCTGGAGAATTTCGTGGGCAGGTAGGAGCAGCGCCCCGGCGCGCGGACTCCCCGACCTGAGGGCGCGGGGCCCGCGGCCCCAGCCCGACGGCGCCGCGACCTCGCAGCCCGGGTCGTGCGCCCGCGACCGCGCGCCCCACCTCCGGGCAGCGGGGGCGGCCCGCCCTCTCCACGAGCCCCGCAGGGCGGCAGCGCCCCGGCTGCCCGCGCGCGGCGCCAGGCCACGGCAGCGCTCTCACGCCCCCTCCTCCGCCCCGGCCGTCAAGGAAGACGGCGCTCCGCCGGAGCCCCCGGCCCGGGCTGTCCCCCGCCCCATCTGGGCACCGAGGGGCCTGCGTTGCCCAGCGCCGCCCTGCGACTGCGGAGCCCCTCGGAGGGGCAGCGCTCCCACCCCGAGGCTCAGTGGAGGACAGCGCCCTGCCCCCCTGGGAGTTCCCAGACTGGCGGGAGACACCCCCAGCCCCTGGGCGAGGACAGAGCCCGTGGGCACCGACGACCCGCACAGCCTCCTCCCTCCCTCCCTCCCACACACACACCTCTGCGGCTCCGGCCGCCATCCGTGCGCAGCGCGGCGGCTGGGGGAGGCGCGGGCTGCAGGATGAGGAAGGGAAGGGGGACCTCTTCGGAGCTTTCCCGAAGAGCCGGCCCCTTGCTCCGTCCGCCGCCGCCCCTGGGCGGAGGGCGCCTGTCAATGTCGTTCTCCCCTTGGCCAAGCAGGGGGATTGTAATGGAGGGAGAAGGCGGCGGAGGGCAGAGATGACTAAGACAGGAAGGCAGGATGGCGGGGAGGGGGGAGCCATTTGCACAACCTAATCCTCCTCCTGCCTCTGATCCCACAAGGCGCTGGGAGGGCCAGGTGGCAGGGAGCTGTGGGCAACCGCAAAGACAAAAGGTCCTGGTTTGGAGGGAGGCAGGGTCGTGACCCCCAGGCTTCCCCAAGGAAAGGGAGGCAGAGATGGCTTTTGGGGTGCTGAGAAGGAAAGAGGGTGGCACTCTCCCGGATACAGGAGAGCTGGATGGGGGGCTGGGCAGACGGGGGGAGGAGGCAGGAGAATTGATATTGACCTCCCTCCCCGATCTGTCATCTCCCTCCCTCACCTTCAGAAACCCTAGCTTTCTTCCAATGACCTTCTTGGCCAAGGAAAAGACTGGCATGTGGGAGAGGGAGGCAGAGTCCCCGGTCTCCTAGGGACAGCAGTTCTGGGGAGAGGCATCCTGGGTCCAAGCCGGGTTCTGCTGTGAAACCTCAGGCCAGTCGCTTGACCAATCTGAGCCTCAGTTTCTCATCTTTCATGTGCACGGTTGGACTGGATGGTTGTTCTTGCCTCTCCAATGACCTGGGAAGCCCAGTGCCAACTGTAGGAGACAGAGAGAAGGGTCCTGCCTGGAGCAGTGTATCTCTGGGATGTTGGAAGGCCACTGTGGGGGTGGCCAGGCCCATCTGGTCAACAGAGGGGGACGCTGTCTGTCTCTTGGGATTGGCTTCCAACGAATCCTCCTCCTGATCATGTGACCCCAGAGCTGCAGAGACACAGGCAAGAGACATACAGATGGGCCCCTTCCCCGTGGCCAGGCAGAGCGAGGGGGTGAGGGGGACCCTGGAGACAATAAAGCCCCCAGGCCTTAGTGCATTGAATGGCATCCGATATCCAGCACCCTGCAGTGTACAAACCGCATCCCGGTCATCCACTGAACATTTGCCGAATGCCTGCTCTGTGCCGGGCAGTGTGCTCTGGGCAGGGGCCGAGGAGGAGAAGGCGGCCTCAGCCCCCATCTCCTGAGCCCTTCGCATGTGCCCACACCATGCTCCACAGGATGGCTCACAACAGCCCCGTGGGGAAGGTATCGTGGTGCCCTTCCTGCAGATGAAGAAACTGAGACCCTGAGGTTAGGGGCTTTGTTCAAGGTCACACAGCCAGGGAGGACAGTGCCTATGAGACTACGAAGCTCAGGTTCCTAGTATTGACCCTGCACTGGGCACAGGGATGGACGTGCAGGCATGTGGGACTCCGTTTCCCACATCTGGAGGGTGGGGACACTGACAGCTGCTGCCCTGCCTTCCTGGGATGGTAGCTGTGGGGCTCCAGAGAGCCCATGGGCGTGAAAGCCCTGTTGTAAACTCGTGGAGGGAGGTGTTAGGTTTGGGGGCCTGGGGGCCGGGACAGACCTGGCTGCCTCCCTCTCGGAGCTCACTGTCCCGCAGAGCGAGCCCGGGACAGCTGTTTGCTTGTGGGGTGGCGCGCCCTCCAGGAGGTCGCACGAGGTGTTCAGATGCAGGCCCAGGGTAGAGCAGGTGGCAAAGCGAGGCTCTGGGGGCCCCCAGTCAGCCCTGCCTGCTCCCTCCTAAGCTCCCTACCTTCCAGCCGGGGATGGGTCCCCAGACCCATCAGCATGGTAACAGCTGCTCTGCCTCCTGGGGCTTCCCAGGAGTCAACCCCCCACGGAGAGGAAGTGGAAAGTGCATCAGAGGAAGCGGGGGCTCCTGGGCACCTATGGAGAAGGGCCCTGTCACCAGCTCTGTACTGGAGGGGCCCAGCAGCTGCCCAGGACCCTGCTAACACTTGTCTGGGTCTGTGCTATTTCTTCACTCCCTTTTTACAGAAGGGAAAACTGAGACTGGTTTGTTCAGTCATTCAGCTGACATTGATGGAGTGTCCACAATGTCTCCGTACTGGGGATTCTATGATAGAAAAGATAAAAACTTTGCACTCCAGAGAGGAAACTGAAATTGTGAACCCAGAGCATGGATGAGAAAAAGACTGGAGAATGTGGTCAGTGCTGGGGAGGTCAGAGAAGGTCTCCAGGAGGAGTGGCATCTGAGACAAGAACTAAAGGCCCTGGCCGGCTAGCTCAATTGGTTAGAGCGTTATTCTGATACGCCAAGGTTGTGGGGTTGATCTCCGATCAGGGTACGTACAATGAATGCATAAATAAGTGGAACAATAAATTGATGTTTCTTTCCCCTTCTCTCTAAAAATCAGTCAATAAAAATTTTTTTAAAATATAAAGAAAAAGAACTAAGAGATGACAAGCTATGTGACTAACCCAGGAGAAGCATTTTATGATGCTGAAACAGCATGTGCAAAGGCCCTGGGGCAGAAATAAATTTGGTGTGTCTGAAGAACAGAAAGGAACTACTGTGGCTGGTGATTGGTGAGCATAGAAGACATGGCATCAGGGAGGCCAGCGGGGGCTAGATCTGTGAGTCCCTTTTCAACCTTTTTTTTTTCATGGCACAAACACACACTAATTACTAAGGTCAGTGCCCCTGACTAAATACAACCATTTTCATCTCATGGCACAAACAAATTAGTTACTAAGGAAGAAGAGGTCAGGGCCCCTTTTTCTTTAGTAATTAGTTTATGAGTGCATGAGAAACAAAGGTTGAAAATCACTTAGACTATACTTCAGTGAGAAATTGGGTTTGTTTTCATTATTATCAGGAGGTTTAAGTAGTTGAGAGACTACTTTAGCTGATTCCAGCAAGTGTGTGACTTGGAGAGGGGGACAAGGGAGGGGGCAGGAGAGAGATGAGGAGACTGCTGTGGTGGGCAGGGGGGGACGGGGGCTAGACAGGCTCCAGCAGTGGAGAAGAGAATGGCGGGGTTCAGGACATACTTTGAGGAAGGTCCCATAAGACTTACCTGTAGACGGTGAGGAAAAGGGATCGAAGGTGACTTCAGCGTTGTTGACCCTGGGTGGGTGTTGGCGCCATTAATGGAGTATAGGAGGAGCAGGTTTGGGGGTGCGGAGAAGATCAAGAAGTTAGTTTTGAACATGTTGCGTCTGAGGTGTGAGGTAGGCAGTGTGGGAATGCAAGTTGGGAGCTCAGGAGGAAGGCGGGCTGGGGGTATAAATTTGGAAGTCATCCTTGTAGAGTAGATGAGATCATCTTAGGGATGCGTGCAGACAGAGGAGTGTGCGTGGGCCCCCAGACACCCCGGCATTTCACGAGCAGATGCCTGGTACCCTAGGCTGCACTTGCTTAGATGCTGGCTGCCGATCCCCTCCCCACGATGCGCTGTCCAGCACCAAGAGGGGGCTTCCAGGCATCCCTCACCCTGGCGCCCGGGTGGACAAACGGACAGAGGCACTTTCTCTGCCCACCTGGCCCCTAGGGAGGCCAAGGCCAGTGGGAGTATGGCAGAAGGACTGAGAGCTCAGGCTCTGGAACCAGACGGGGCTTGTGGCTCCGCTCCGCCACATAAGCTGAGCCCTCTTAGCTGCCGTTTCCTCATCTGTAGAATGGGGATAATAATAGCACCTCCCTCGTGGGACTGTGGTGAGTGTTAAGATAATGCCCGTGAAGTGCTCTGGGGAAGACCTGGCATAGCGGATGTGCCAGTTCTGTTCCTGCCTGGGCATAGGTGCAGGCTGGGAGGTGGGCCACCGCGGGGTGGGGGTGGAGATCTCCAACCATGGTGCAGCAGGGGCCTAGCGAGCAAGCTTCCGGCCAGAGCCCTGGGGGCAGCCTAGGAGGTGGGCCACGGGGTGAGGGGGTAGGGGTGGAGATCTCCAACCATGGTGCAGCAGGGGCCTGGCGAGCAAGCTTCCGGCCAGAGCCCTGGGGGCAGCCTAGGAGGTGGGCCACCGCGGGGTGGGGGTGGAGATCGCCAACCATGGTGCAGCAGGGGCCTGGAGCAAGCTTCTGGCCAGAGCCCTGGGGGCAGCCTAGGAGGTGGGCCACCACGGGGTGGGGGTGGAGATCTCCAACCATGGTGCAGCAGGGGCCTGGAGCAAGCTTCTGGCCAGAGCCCTGGGGGCAGCCTAGGAGGTGGGCCACCACGGGGTGGGGGTGGAGATCGCCAACCATGGTGCAGCAGGGGCCTGGAGCAAGCTTCTGGCCAGAGCCCTGGGGGCAGCCTAGGAGGTGGGCCACCACGGGGTGGGGGTGGAGATCGCCAACCATAGTGCAGCAGGGGCCTGGAGCAAGCTTCTGGCCAGAGCCCTGGGGGCAGCCTAGGAGGCTAGGCTGTGGGTTTCCTGCTGACTCTGCCTAGCGCTGATCAGGTCCCTGCCTCCTGCCAACCCCCTTGCCCCTTCCTCACATTTGCATCCCAGCACGCCTGGCACTGGTCTCTGTCCTCTGACTGCCCCTCTCTGGGTTAGCCGGGCCCTTCCCACGGAGCACAGCCCATCCCCCCAGCTAAGCTCTGACTCTTCCTCTGAACACTTTCAGATATCCCTTAGTGGTCCATTTCTCAGATCTGGAGACTGAGGCCAAAGAGAAATGGGGGATAACTGAAACATTATAGGTAGATAGTCACTGATCAGAGAGGGCGGAGGGAGCTGAGGTCTCCTTGGTACTTGCAGCCTGCCAGGCCCTGAGGACACAACTCCGAACAAGGCGGACCCACCCCCACTCTCGGGGGGGGGGGGCTCACAGCCAAGCGGGACAGACAGACACTAAATCACACAAGAGCTATGTTGTGTGATTGAAGACATGCATGAGAAGCCTGGAACTGAGGAAGGGTGGGAAGGAGTCGTCAGGGAACCAGAATAGGCATCTGAGCACTGAGGTCTGGACCGGAGCGAAACGAGGCCTTGGTTGGGCAAAGGCACGAACACACTCCAGGCGCAGGCCCCACGTGAGCAAAGGCTCGAGGAGCGGAGAGCGCAGTGAGACCAGGAAGGTTAGAGAAGCGCTAGTGGTCCCTAGACGGCCACCAGAGAGCCTGTGTTGCGGCCTGCAGGGCAGCCACACTCTGCCCAGGCCTCTGCATGCTCAGTGCACGCACCTGCCACACGCTGAGCCATGCTCATAGCTAGGCTTCTGCGCCCAGCCCCGGCCAGCGGACATCCTCCCCATGCCCCTGCCCCACCCAGGGGAGCTGGGCGTGAAAGGTGACTCTGCCGGACGGCATCAGCTTCTGCATCTGATCCTGGCGCCAGGAGATCTCCCAGGCCTTGGTCAGGGTCAGAGGGTCAGAGCCTCAGGGTAGGGGACGCAGGCCAGCTAGTACAGAGGGACAGGGCAGGAGCGGAGGCAGCCAGTCACGGTCACAGTGTTGTCAAGCGTGGGACAAGAGCAGAAATGGAGGCCCACGTGCCATATGTCTAAATATTCCAGTTATAGATCAAGCTAAGGAACTGGGAAATATACCGCATCCTGCCCTCCAAGCTTGACACGTACACCTTCATAACAACCTGGCAGCCTGCTTTTGAATTTAGAATTTCAGACCTCTCGGAGTTCCGTGACGGGATGAGGAGGCTGCCTCTGTCTGTCTCTTCCTAGTTTATCTGATACCACTAGGGCCCTCCCGGCTCACACATGGATACCCTGGCCCTGCTATACCAGCTCCGTCTATGGTCCCCAGAAAGTATGGCCTGGGAGGGGTGCGCAGGGACCCCCTGGGGACCCCTTGCTCTGAACTGTGTCCCATTTCACTGCTGAGGAAGTTGAGGTTTGGAGCAGGGGACTAATTTAGTAATGGAGCTGCGAGTCCATCGCATCGAGCTGCAGGTGGTGCAGCTCTGGGTTGAGTGCCGGGAACCGTCCAAGGTGAGCGGGGAGGCAGGTAGAGCTGCTGCCGAAGGGCGGAGAGGAGCGCAGTGTGTGCGCGTAGGTGCGGGCACCTGACTTTGTCTCTGAGCCTCCGTGTCGTGTCTTCCCCTTGGAGACAGGGAACCTGGTCACAGCCACCTCCCATAGCCCCCGAGTGTCAGCCAAGAGGATGCGGATTTCTTAAACAGCTTTATTGAGATATAATTTACACGCCAGAAAATTCACCTGTCTTCGTGCACAACTCAGTGATTTTGAATGTATTTACAGCGTTGTGCAACCATCATCACAATCTAATTTTAGACCGCTTCCATCGCCCCAAAAAGAAACCTCGTGAGGATGCAGGCTCGAAGGGCCCCGGGCGCCCGGGGCAGCGGTCCCCACCCGCCAGTGTTTGCCGTGAGGATCATTCTAAACGATAAAACGGTGACAGTGGTGATTCCCAGGTGTGGGGATAATGGATGCTTTGGATTTTTAAAACATTTTATGTAATTTCTGAATTTTTTTTTTTTTTTTTTTTTTTCTGAAGCTGGAAACGGGGAGAGACAGTCAGACAGACTCCCGCATGTGCCCGACCGGGATCCACCCGGCACGCCCACCAGGGGCGACGCTCTGCCCACCAGGGGGCGATGCTCTGCCCCTCCGGGGCGTCGCTCTGCCGCGACCAGAGCCACTCTAGCGCCTGGGGCAGAGGCCAAGGAGCCATCCCCAGCGCCTGGGCCATCTTTGCTCCAATGGAGCCTTGGCTGCGGGAGGGGAAGAGAGAGACAGAGAGGAAGGAGGGAGGGGGGTGGAGAAGCAAATGGGTGCTTCTCCTATGTGCCCTGGCCGGAAATCGAACCCGGGTCCCCCGCACGCCAGGCCGACGCTCTACTGCTGAGCCAACTGGCCAGGGCCATAGATTTTCTTTAATAGACAAAATAGTTGTTGTGGGGAGAGCTCTGACTTGGCCGCCAGTCTCACCGTGTCAGCAGCTTGCACTATGATCTTGGGCAACACTTCCCTTTGGGCCTCAGTTTCCGTATCTGTACAATGAGGGGGATGGTAGGAAAACTGCAGGAGCTCATCTTCAAATCAGATTTTTGGCCAACCGGGGTGCTGGGGAGTGCCCAGTGTGTGCCAGGCCCCGTGCCGGGTGCTGGGGATGTGGTGGCGAACGGGACCGGCTCGGTCCCTGGTCTCGGGACCGCAGCACACTGGGGAAAGCCGAAGCCAGGACTGCCCTACAGTGTTCCGACCTTCGCTGGAAATCCACGGGCTGTGTGATGTGGGCACGCCTGGGGCCTCCTGGGGCAGCGGGAACAGAGAGGGCTTGTTGCCTGGAGGCAGCCTCACCTCCTCCAGCTATGTTTCTTGGCCCACCTACACCCTCGCCTGCTTTCGCCCCAGTTCCCTGCTCTAGATTTGGCTGGAAATATCCTGGCCCGCCCGCTCTTCCAGGCAGCCCCCCGGGAGACCCACCCTCCAGCTCCCTCCCTGCTGCGCTGTTTGGTGACACGGCCGTGGGGTCCCAGCCTGTATCCTCAGCTTGCTCAACAAGTTATTATAATTTATCATCTTAACAGCTACCATGTATCAGACGTTAACTTGTATACACCTCACAGCAACCCGTTTTACTGACGTGGACACTGAGGCTTAGAGATCTGTGGCCATTTAAGCCACACAGTTCCCAAGAGGCAGCTCTGACATTCAATGCCAGGCCTGGCTGACATCAGAGCCCGGGAAATAGGAGACTTATAAGGATGACCGCACTGGACGCACGCTGGACCGAGCCGGACACTCTCTGGCATGGTGCACATTCAGTGGGACCTGGAAACCCGGGGCCCCGAGTTCTGGCCTCAGGTCCCAGCACCAGAGCAGGGATACCTTTGGTGTACTTGCTCCAGACCCCTTTGGGGGTGACAGTGCCAATTCAGACCGGGAGTGTGTGGCGTTTGGGGGTCCTGCGAGGTGTTTACTGCATCCTCCCTGTGCTTCAGGTCTGAAGGTGCCTCTGCAGATGGCAAGGCGAGGCCTCCCTGGGAAACCGCCATCTGCCCAGAATGCGCAGGGAGAGCTGGCGCGCCACCATCCCTCCGCCCACACGGCCACCGAGGCGGTGGGCCCAACACACTCTTCTCTGGGCACCTGTTCTGTCCTCCCTCTGGCTAAGCAGGCGTTGGGTGGGAGGTTCAGGGGCAGCACTGGCTGGGGGGCTGGAGTCCTAAGTCCTCAGGGGGAAGGCGATGGGGGGGACTTGTACAGAGCACTGGGGGACAGTGTCCAGGGGAAAGGCTGGAGCTGAGGAGCTGCTAGGCCTGAGCTGTACTGCCTCCTACACGTGTTATCTGAGCACCTACTAGGTGCCGGGTCTGAGCCCAGTGCGGGAATCCGGCAGAGAGCGAGGCACTCGCAGTCTGGACGTGGGACGTGGTAGTCACCTCTCCCACCACTGCGGCCTCACAGCTCCCTGCCCCTGTCTGGGCCTCTGTCCCACTCCCTGGGCAATGACAGGGGAATGAGATGTTCTCTGAAAGCGCCCCCTCCCCAATGTCCACTGTTTCCATCCAACATTTTGTGGGTAGAATCCTGAGATCTGATCTGGTGGCCAGAGGAGGGGAGGCAGAGACTTCTTCGGGATCCTGGATTCCTTGCTGATAATTGGGAATTCTTCTAGGGAGGAGGCTGGGAACAGGAGGCTGTCCTGTGCAGGCCCCATGAGGCACCTACTGTGTACCCCGCACGGGCTGAGCTCTTTCTGTGCAGCTCCCGCAGCCGCATGGGGCAGTGCATGCGTGACACCTGGTTTAGATCATGCTGGTTCGCAGCGGAGGACTTGCCACCCTGTGAAGCAGCTTGTTCCAGGGCACCAAGCTGGGGCATGGCCAAGGTAGACTTCGAACCCAGAGCCTCTGCCTGGCCCTGGCTCCTAACCACTAAGCCAGCGACCCTTAAACTTGAGAGGGAACATGGAAATCACATGGGGGTCGTGTTTAAAATCCAGATTCCCTCCCCTCGCCTGCAGCCCACCCCATGAGATTCTAACCCAGCATGTCTGAGGAGTATGCATTGAACAAGCTGCCCCGGAATCCGGACGCAGGCCTTGCGAGGGCCTCCCTTGGATAGCCCGGGTCATGGCAGAGATGGAGCCCCTCCCCACCCTGGCCCTGGAGATGCTGGTCTGAGGGGGGGCTCTGCTCCCACACGTGGCCCTGCCCTCTAATCTCCCGCTTCCTATAAGCTGCTTGTCCTTTAAGTAGCCCTGGGGAGCCAGTGACTTGGGGCAGGCTGGCCCGGACCCCTGGCCATCCCCTTCAGCCTAGCCATGGGCTCCGCACGCCCTCTATGTGGCTCCTCTCAGACCTCTACCCCTCAGGCCTGCGGGGCTGAGTGGGCCCCTCTGTGCAGGGGGAGGCCTGTCCGGGAAGAGCTCCAGGGAAAGTCCACATCTCCCTGTGGGGAGTTCTCTGTGGGGAGTCCCAGCCTTCCCAGCCCCTCCTGAAGTTTCCATGGCAACTAGTTACCATGGTATTGCTGGGTGCTGAGCTAGTGGGGAAGAGGGTGGACCCCAGGCCCCCATGCTTACCCTATGCTCTGTAAAAACAGATGTCCTATCTCCACAACCCTGGGAGATCCCAGATATTAGGGGTCACCCTCCCAAAGGAGTCAGGAAGGAACAGGAGAGATGGAGATAGGAGGCTCCGCCCCCCGTCGCCACCTCCGTCTCTGCTGGCTGCCTGGTGCACCTCTGTTCCAGCACATGCGACACTGCATCGCAGTGGCTGTTTACTGGTCTGTCTCTCCACCACACTGCGAGCTCCCCGGGGTGGGAACTGTCTGGCTCATCATCCATCGCCAGGGCCCAGCACAGGGCCTGGCTCAGAGCAGCTGCTCCCAAATATGCCTGAGACAGAATTGAATTGAATTACATAAAAGACCCAAGTCTGGCTCCTCGCGTGTAGGGAGCAGCAGGGTTTGATGGGGAAGTTCCCAGGCTCTGGGGTCCAACAGACTCTTGGGTTTGAATCCTAGCTCTGCCATCCCTAACTGGGTGATCTTGGACGAGTCAGTCCACCTCTCCGAGCCTCAGCTGCCTCATCTGAAAATGATCATTTCCATATCAGAGCACTGTTTGGAGGACTTGGGGATTTCAGTCAACATTTATTAGGGACTGCTCGGGTGCTAAGCCTTGTGCTTAGCACTGGGGTACAGTGGTGGACAGGAACACGCAAGCCCTGCCCTCCAAAGCTCACAGTCTTGCAAAAGTGAAAAGTACTTGCCTGGCACCTGGAAATGATGATACATGCAGGGTTCCTTATCCTTCTTCCCCGTTAAAGTGGCTGAGTCCTCCCTAGTCATGTCTAATCTCTCCAGAGGAGGGGCGGGGTGAGGATGGGGAGGAAGAGGCCTCCCAGGGCTCCCAAGGAGACCGGGAACCAAGAGCCTGGGCCTCCTCTGTTTTCCCAGGGACTCTCTGCCCCCAACCCTGGGGTGCAGGAAGTGGTGTGAGCCCAGGTCAGGCTCTGGGCTGGGGGGCCAGAGACTGGGGCTCTGGCTCTGGCTCCGGCCCGGCCCTGTATGACCTTGGGTGTGTCTTTCCCCTTCCTGGGCCTCTGTGTGTCTGTCCGTGATGTGGCTGAGCAGATCTTTACAGCCCCTCGGGCTGCAGCCTGCTTCCCCCTTTCTGGGACCCCGCGATCCCGTGATGGTGGGTTCTAACAGCCTGCTCCCCGGGGAGGGCTCCACCCTCACGCTTGTGCCTGCCTGGGTAGGGCCACGCAATGGAGGGAGTGGGGATGTGAAGAGCTGGCAGGACACAGTGAGTGTCCTCAACCTCAAGCAGATGGGGCCAGGGAATGGGAAGTGAGATGCTGCCCTTCCCCACAGCGGAAGGGAGGGGAGGGAAGGCGGGGCTCCGTTTCCTTGGGATCCACTCTGGCCACTGGACACTTCTGCATGTCGGGTGCTCTGTGCTTCCGTTTCTTCCGAGTTGAATGGCAGTAGCTGGGGTGCAGCAGGGCCTTCCTGCTGGCTCAGAACCGACAAGAGGCAGACCTGGGACAGGCCTGGGGACTTGGTCTTGTGTCCTGGCAGCTCAGATGCATAACTTCTGTGACCCAGGGCACTTGGGGAGGCTTTTCCCCCTTTCTCAGCTGCAGTCTGCCCTCAGTGACCTGACACCCTTGGGCAAAGGTGTGCTTGGCACTTTAGGGGAGGTTTGGAGCTCCAGCAGCAGGACCCGTGCCCCTGGGACTGAGGGCGCCTCCTCAGTTCTTGACCCTCCTCTCACCTCCAACTCACTGCAGGGACTTCCTGCCCCGAGGATCTGGCATTGTCACCAGACGCCCCCTGGTCCTGCAGCTGGTCAATGCCACCACAGGTAGGCGCTCTCCCCAGCCAGGCTGGCCTTTCCAGCGCCCCCCCCCCCCCCCAGGAGAGATCCAGCAGAGATGCTCACTAGCTGGTCAATGCCACCACAGGTAGGCGCTCTCCCCAGCCAGGCTGGCCTTTCCAGCGCCCCCCCCCTCCCCCAGGAGAGATCCAGCAGAGATGCTCACTAGCTGGTCAATGCCACCACAGGTAGGCGCTCTCCCCAGCCAGGCTGGCCTTTCCAGCGCCCCCCCCCCAGGAGAGATCCAGCAGAGATGCTCACTAGCTTGCTGTGACTTTGGGCGGGGCTAACCCCTCTTTGGGCCTTGATTCCCCATCTGGACGATGGGGGTGAGAATGCACCAGGGGAGGTGGCGTTGTGGGGAGGGAGAAGGCAGTGTTTGGGAAGGGGTTCTATTCCCAGTGGGAGATGGGACCCAGCTGGGTTCCAGGCCATAATGCCTCCTCCTCCGCCTCCTCCTCTCAATACCTCTACCCTCTCACACACACACCCACCCCTTTTGGAGCAGAATATGCCGAATTCTTGCACTGCAAGGGGAAGAAGTTCACCGACTTCGAGGAGGTGCGCCTGGAGATCGAGGCCGAGACCGACAGGGTCACCGGAACCAACAAAGGCATCTCGCCAGTACCCATCAATCTCCGGGTCTACTCGCCACACGGTGAGGAGACCCTGCCTGGGTCCCGGCCTCTGGGCTCCCTAGATTAGCCCCGCCCTGTAGGGCTATTTTCTTGGCCTCAACCCCTTTGCTGGCTCAACTGCTCCGTTGGACTCCGCCCCCACCGTAAGCTGTCCTCTGAGCACGAACTCCACCTGCCATGACTCCGTTTACCCTTAGCCACGCCTGAAAAGGGCTGCAGCTTTAACTCGGTGCCTCGCCCTAACCCCGCCCACCTGCGGCCACGCTCCCCTGGGGACCCTCTCGAAGCCGCCTACGGCCATGCCACCCGCCTTGAGCCCGTCCTCTAACTGCCCTGACCAGTGTTGAACCTGACCCTGGTGGACCTGCCCGGAATGACCAAGGTCCCGGTGGGGGACCAACCTCCCGACATCGAGTTCCAGATCCGGGACATGCTTATGCAGTTCGTCACCAAGGAGAACTGCCTCATCCTGGCCGTGTCCCCAGCCAACTCCGACCTGGCCAACTCCGATGCCCTCAAGATCGCCAAGGAGGTGGACCCCCAGGGTGAGTTCTCCCCCACAGCCAGCACCGGCAGGCTCCCAGGGTCACTTCCCAGTGTAAGGGAGAGCCGCTGGCCGGCGGCAACGGTGAGATCCGACTTGACTTGCGTCTTTAAAGTCCTTTTGTCCGGTCTGTGGAGGATGAATGAGGCAGGCGCGGATGGTGGAGGAGCTGGGAGATGGGGGCGGCAGGGAGGGGTAGGAGCGCGGGGCCTCTGTGAGGGCACGTGCAGGTGTAGACAGCCCTTTGCCGCCCTCCAGGCCAGCGCACCATTGGGGTCATCACCAAGCTGGACCTGATGGACGAGGGCACGGACGCCCGCGACGTGCTGGAAAACAAGCTGCTCCCCCTGCGCAGAGGTAGTCCAGCCGCTGCCCGCCCCGCCCCTCTGCCCTGTACTTTCCCCCCTCCCGCCCCCTCCCAGGCCGGTTGGCCCTGACCCTGACCCCGTCCGCAGGCTACATTGGGGTAGTGAACCGGAGCCAGAAGGACATTGATGGCAAGAAGGACATCACGGCTGCCTTGGCCGCGGAACGCAAGTTCTTCCTCTCCCACCCGTCCTACCGCCACCTGGCCGACCGCATGGGCACGCCCTACCTGCAGAAGGTCCTCAACCAGGTAGGGGCCCCGGGAAACCAGCCTGAGAGCGGAGTCACTGAAGTGTGTTTTGTGCGGGTGACCAGCAGAGGTTAGCATCCCCATTATGCAGATGAACAAACTGAGACCCAGAAAAGCAAAAGAGCTTGCTCACGGCCCCACAGTGAGGTGGCAACAGAGCTCGCTGACCTTGCCCTGTCTGCGGCCTGGGAGGGGGTCCGAGACCTCCGCCAGGATGGAGAGAAGACCAGGATCTCACGTAGAGGGCGGTACTGGCAAGGGCCTAGGTTTGGAGGCCAGGACTGGCGTGTACTCGGCTGAAGCCCTTGGTTCTGAAATGGGGAGAGGCTGGTCTGGCGATAGGGGTGTAACCCCAGGGACTCCCCTGGGACGTTTCTCCACCTGGGCTGGGGCCTCAGGACCTGAGGCGTGCGTGTGTTGACAGGAGGAAGGCAGGGGGTACGCAGTGTGGCATGGGGCAGGATTTGGGAGTCCACAGCCTGCGTTCCAAGCCCAGCTTTGTAACCCACCCACTGAGACACAGCCTGGCCTCTGCCTCTGCTTCTGCTAAATGGTGACAATGGTGATAAGACCCTGTGTCGTGGAGTCATGGTGCAGGTTCAGGGGATACTGTGTGTGAGGGCCGTGCCGGGTGAGCCCCAGGACTTGGGAAGGAGGCAGCCTGCCAGTCCTTCCTGCCCCTGATGCATTTTTGTGCAGCCCACAGTGTTTAAAAATATTAAATTAGTCCAAAATCAGGTGATTGCAAATAAAAATCTAGACTTCTGGCTTTTTTTGAAAATTGAGTTATTCACTCATTAATTGAATTAATACTCTCTGTGAGGACCTCCTGGGTGCCAGGCCCGCCCTCAGACAGCTTTTGTTCTGGGGGCAGGGCAGCAGCGGGCAGGGCTGTGGCTGCCCCCTTTGCTCCCCACCTCACCACGTCCACAGCCCCCCGGCTTCCTGGTCCCTCCTGGCCCTGTGGGCTCTGGGGGTTTGACCTGTGACGGTGGCCTTAACCCTCATCTCACTCCCACTCCCAGCAACTGACGAACCACATCCGGGACACGCTGCCGGGGCTGCGGAACAAGCTGCAGAGCCAGCTGCTGTCCATCGAGAAGGAGGTGGACGAGTACAAGAACTTCCGACCTGACGACCCAGCACGCAAGACCAAGGCTCTGCTGCAGTGAGGGTCCTCCCAACTCTTGACTCCCCATCCCTGCCCTGCGCCTGCCCCCCGCCTCTCGGCACAGGGCTCTCCCAGGGCCCCTCCCCTGGGCTGCTGCGCCCCCTTCAGGCCACTCCACTCTGCCCCCAGGATGGTCCAGCAGTTCGCAGTGGACTTCGAGAAGCGCATTGAGGGCTCAGGGGACCAGATTGACACCTATGAACTGTCGGGAGGAGCCCGCATCAACCGCATCTTCCATGAGCGCTTCCCCTTTGAGCTGGTCAAGGTAGGATGGGGTCGGGGTGGGGGTGGGGGTAAGAGGGCTCGGGACTACCCACCCATGCCCCCACGACCCTCCCATGCATACCTTGGCCCTGGTGCCCAGCCCTGGGAGCGAGCCATCTTGACCTCCCAGGTAGCAGGACGGGCCTTGACTGGCCATCTCTTGCTCTCCTACACAGATGGAGTTTGACGAGAAGGAACTCCGAAGGGAGATCAGCTATGCTATCAAGAATATCCATGGCATTAGGCATGTATTGGGACCAAGGAGGGGGGCTGAGCCCCAGAAGGCAGGGGGTCTAGCACAGAGGCACAGGGAGAGATGAAGCGAGCCTCCCTCGGGAAAGACCGAGAGCCCTGGTCCCCAGTCCGCCCCACCCCGACTTTCTGGCTCCCGGTTTGGACAGGCTCCAGGGGTGGAGGTGGACGGGAGGCCTGGGCCACCTGCCCCCTGCGGCCTGTGGCCTTCCTCTGCTGTCCGGGAGCAGGGCCTGGAGGCTGGATGAGCTGGGCAGAGCCCAGGACGCAGGTGGCCAGGTAGCGCCTCTGGCCCTGGGCTCCCTGTCCATCTCTAGGGTGAGACGGCTCCCGGTTCTACCCAGCGGCTGCACAGAGCTGCCCAGCCACTGCGTAGGGCCTGGGGCAGAGCATCTAGGTGTTGGCCTGTGTCTCAAACCTCTAGACCCTCCATGGTCTCAATGTCCCTACGTGGGCCCATTCTACCCCATGTCTCACCTCCTAGCTAACCCCGAGGCCTGTGGAGCAAGAAGGGAGACTGGGAATAGACGACTCCTTAAAAGCTCAGACTCCCTTCAGGGCCCCAGATCTATACTGTGTGTTCTTCCAACGAGGGAGTTTAGAGCGCCTGCTGTATGCCAGGCAGTGAGCGAGGCCAGAGCACCCTGCGTTCCCGCGGGCTCAGTGCCGAGGTTTGGCGTGGAGTGGAGAGACTGATAACTGACTGGCCGGGCACAGAAAAATAAAAAAGAATCTCCCAGTCTTAAAATAAAAGGCTCTATTCCTGGAAAGGCTCTTAAAGAGAACCTAGCTCAGCAGTTTTCAAACCATTTCTGGCCGCAGAACCTTTTGTTTGAACAGAATCTTAAGAGAAAGCAAGACATAAAGGCAGATATAAGCAGACCTTGTCTTTTCCCCAAAGAGCCATCAGTTGAAATTCCTTCCTTGGAATCCCTGCTGCCCGTTTCACAGATGGGGACACGGAGGGGGGTAGTGGGACGGACGAGCCGGGGCACAGCTCGGGGTGAGGGGCGGGCCCCGGCCTGGCACCCCTGGCAGGAGCGGGTCTGTGACACTGCCCTTCTCCCGCTCCGGGCGTTCAGAACGGGGCTCTTTACCCCAGACATGGCCTTTGAGACCATTGTGAAAAAGCAGGTGAAGAAGATCCGAGAACCGTGTCTCAAGTGTGTGGACATGGTTATCTCGGAGCTAATCAGCACCGTTAGACAGTGCACCAAGAAGGTAACGGCAGCCCGGCCGGCCCTGCCTCCGCCCCGCCCTGCACTGCTGCCAGGCGCCCTCCCCACGCCCCCCACTGCCTCCTCGGTAGCATGTCCAGACCTCAGCGGGGTGGGAGAGGCAGGCACCGCAGACCGGGACGGGGTGACTCTCTGAGGGGGCCTTACCCCCCGCCCTGGCCCCCAAGCCCAGGACACCAAAGGTCAACACTGGTAAGACAGGGACAATGGCGGCTATTTTCCACTGAGAGCTCACCGAGAGCTCAACCAGCTCAGAGAGAATAGGGCTTGAGGGGACCCTGAGCCCCTCTCTGCCCTCAGAGCTGGGTCAGCTTTGGGGGCTCCAGGGAGGAGCCCAGGGGGCGCCTCGGCCCTGGAGACAGAGAAGGGACAGGACCTTCTTGGGTGCCGTTGTAGGGGCCTGGATGGCTAGAGGGGTGCAGAGGACCCAGGTCTAGTAGCCCTCCCTGACTCCCCACTGTCCTTCATCCCCCCGTTGTCACCCACCCTCACTCAGGACCCCCGCTCGGAACCTCCCCCTTCCCTTCCATCCACATCTCCTTCCAGAGACAGAGCCTTCTCCCATCTGCTGTGTCAGCTGGGCCTACAAGACCCTGCCAGGGAGGATGGCACCCATTTTACAGCGGGAAAACTGGGGCTCAAGAGATCACATGACTCGTCCAAGGTCATATTAGCTAGGAGGTGGCAAAGCTGTTACCGGAAGCCAAGTCTCTGGACTCCAAGTCCAGTGCTCCTGTGACCCCACCCCCAGGCTCCCCTCGGGTCTTCTCCCCACTGCTGCCCTGGCCTCTCTCTCACCACCCCCCTCTCTGTCTCTCCTCTCCTCTCTCTCTGTCTTTTCAAGCTGAGCTCCTCCAGACCCCTTTGGAGGAAAAGCAAGGCTGCCCCTGGAGGAGAAAGGGAAGGGCCGGCGTGGAGCAGGGGGCTGGAGAGGGGAGGTCAGGCAGCTCCCTGCGCCTCCTGGAGGCATCACCTGCACGGCGGCCTGTGCACGTGGAGCCCCTCGGAGCAGCGCCGGGCGGGCCTGGGCAGCGGGATGCACAGCCCGGTGGAAGGAGGCAGTTGAGCCGGGCTGTGCGCTCAGGGCGAAGGGAGGCAAGAGCTGCTGGGAAACCTAGACTCGAACAGAACGGTGGCTGGCGTTCTGGCCTGGTCACCTCCTTAGGAGTACCCAGAGCAGCAGCAAAGATGGCATTGGAAAAGGGAGAGAAGGCAGGCTCCGTGTGGCTGAGGGGAGAGCAGCCAAGCCTTAGGGGGAGCATCTGAACTCAGGAAGCGGCCGTGTACAGAGCAGGGGGCTTGGTCCTTCAGAAACCCCCCATACCTACAGAGCCCTGGGGGAGGACGCTTGGCAGCACCTGGTGTGCCAACCCTGGGTGGCGGTAAGGAGGGCCTGGTCCCATGCTCACATTGTTTCTGTTCTCTCTCTCTGTGTCGATGTCTCTCTCTCTTCCCCCATGCCTGTGCCATCCTCCACCCGTGACCCTGGCCCTGCTTGACTTTAACTCCCCTCCTCCTCCCTGCCCACCTGCCCACCTATGGCTGCTCTTCCTCTTGTCCCCTCTGTCCCCGGGTGCAGGACGGGCCTCTTCACACCTGACCTCGCTTTTGAAGCCACAGTGAAAAAGCAGGTGCAGAAGCTCAAAGAGCCCAGTATCAAGTGTGTGGATATGGTAGTCAGTGAGCTCACCTCCACCATCAGAAAGTGTAGTGAAAAGGTACGGCGGCCCCCGGGTGGGGCTGGGCCTGGCCGTCCACTCCTCGTGGCCGTGGCCTCCCTGGGGCAGAGCCATCTGCTGAGCAGGCCTGGCAGCCTCTCGACCACCCACATGGATGCCCATGCTGGCCAGCTGATCCCTGGCCCGGAGGTTTCATGCCAGCTTATAACCCTGGGTCTGCCTGCACTCGAGTCCTTTCAGGCCTCCGTCTCTGCCAGGAGACTTTGCTGTGGTCCAAGCATCCTCAGTGCAGTGGTCCTTCCCACCGGTAGGAATGACCATGACACGATGATAAGGAGCAGGCAGGCTGCTTTTACTGAGCACCTAGTATGTGCCAAGCCCTACGCTAAGTGCTTGCCCTTTGTTATCGGACTTAACCCTCTCAGCAACCCTAAGAAGTGGTAGTATTCTCCCCATTTTACAGACGACAAAACCGGATCTCAGTAAAGGAAAGCCGAGTGGGGTTCAGATTAGGGAGGCTGAGGAAGGAGAGCTGGGAGAGGGCCTCCTGGGGTTGGGGAGCTGCCCCAGTCCCTCCAAACCAGTTTGCCCGAAAGCAGATTGGATTACTTGTTTTACATTAATCCATACACTTTTTGCAGGGTCAGCCTCTTTCGGGTCGCCTGTGACATTTTTAGATGCCTTTTTCCTATTTGTCTGCTTTTTGAGGATTTTCAGCCAGATTGTCTAAAGCAGTTCTGTCCAGGGGAGTACATGAGCCTCGTTGCCTGGGGGAGCCTTTCCAGAATTACAATGCTGCCCCCCCACACCCCCACACCCCCCACACCCCCTACCCCACCCCCGCCAAGCAGGCTGAACCAAGCCTTTCCAGAATTACAATGCTGCCCACCCACACCCCCATGCTGCCCACCCCACCCCCACCCCCCACACCCCTACCCCACCCCCGCCAAGCAGGCTGAACCAAGCCTTTCCAGAATTACAATGCTGCCCACCCCCCACCCCCCCACCCCCCCACCCCCTACCCCACCCCCGCCAAGCAGGCTGAACCAAGCCTTTCCAGAATTACAATGCTGCCCACCCCACACCCCCCCACCCCCCCCCACCCCCTACCCCACCCCCGCCAAGCAGGCTGAACCAAGCCTTTCCAGAATTACAATGCTGCCCCCCCACCCCCACACCCCCACACACCCCCACACCCACACCCACACCCCCCACACCCACACCCCCACCCCCCTACACACCCCACACCCCCTACCCCACCCCCGCCAAGCAGGCTGAACCAGAGTCTCTGGGGAAGAGCCCAGCCTCGCCTGTATTTGAAAAAACTCCCTGCGCTGGGGAGGTGGAGGCACATCTGTCTTAACTTCCTGTTTCAAATAAGTATCACAGTTCTCCAGGCTCCTACACAATTAGTCACGTGCACTTCTTTCACAATCCCGTCTCCTTTTTGCCCACTTTTGTGTCAAATGCGGCAGACTAAGCAAATTCGCATCTGCTCAGGGCCTGTTGCAGGCAGCATGAAACCTGGGCTGGACCCCTGCCGCCCCCCCCACCCCCGTTCCACTGCATTGTGACATCCAAGTCACGACCCCGCTACATCACAAACCCTAGGCAACGCACTCTTTACTTTTGTCAAACTCAAAATATTGAGTTTATTTTGAGCTGCCTCAAATCCCTTTACACAGGAAGACAAGATAAACTACAAAATTAAAAAAAAAAACACATTTGGTTTTTAATGATAAAAGTTACACATTCTCAATCAAAGGAAGTTTGGGAAATGCTGAAGAGTAAACGGAAAGCAACAACCCTCCCTTTCCGGGGAGCCGCTATTGCAATATTTGTACATTTCTTACAAGTAAACCTCCTTTTTTAAAAAAAGTCAAATGATCAGTATTGATTTTGTTTTGATCATACATGATTGTTATAAAAACATTTAAGCAGCACAGAGACAGCAAAAGTCCCTAGAATCCCACAACCCTAGAGGTAAGAACTGCTAACAGCACACCTGCCCCAACTAATTACAAACAGACGCCAGTTTTGACCTAAGTAGGATCTGGTCAGGCACGCTGACCCAGGAGCTCTCCCTCCTGCTGAGCAGTCTGGAACCCTTGGGCGTAGCTCCAGAGAGATGGCTCCTGAACTGCTGTTCCCCCGTAGAGTGCGGCACACTCCGTGTAGACAGTCAGTATCCTACTGACAGACCTTTGGGTTGTTCCACCTGTTTTCCTTCTTTCACGGCAGGGCTGCATGCAGTGAGCATCTTTATAGATGTATTTGCAGTACTTATCCTGTTGTTTCTCTGGAGCAGATTTTTAGATGTAGAATTGCCTCAATGAATATGAGCTTTCACAATTTTGGTAACTTCTGCTCGATTGTCTTTCAAAAAGTTTTCACCAATTTATATTTCTCCAAATCTTTTTTCTATACATGGGTTTATTTTGTTACGAAATCACACGATGAATGTGTGGCCGTCCTGCTTTTTCTCTTTATTTGGATTCCTAATTTTTCATGTTTTGCCAATTATAGTTGATATTTAATATTATAGACAGTATTTCTATTATATATTTATTTAATATTATTTGATAGTTTCAGGTATACAGCATAATGGTTAGATATTTAGATAATTTATAAAATGACCCTTTCAATGAGTCTAGTATCCACCTGGCACCATACATAGTTATTATGAATATGCATTTTTGGAGTATTATTACATAGCCTACGTAAACATTTTTAATGATTGCATAATAGTCTATTGACGAGATTTATCACGGTTTACTTAAGCCATCTTTCTATGGGTGAACATTTAAATTGTCTCCAGCTTTTCAGTAGTATAAATAACCTGGCAATGAACATCTTTGTGTATAAAGAATTTTCATTTTCTTTATCTCTAAGATTACTTCCTTAGAATAGACTTCTAGAAGACTATTCTAATCCTAGAAGACCAATTACTAGATAGAAACATTTAAATCCCGTGGAACACTTTGCTGCATTGAATTCCAAAAAGAAAGCAGGAATTACTACTGTAAGTGCTAAGATTTTGGAAACAGCCCATATGTCCATCAGGAGGAGACTGATTACATAAAGTATCGCCCGGGCGATTGGCGACCCTACAGTCACACCTTGGAGATATTGCAGTTTTGTTTCAGACCTCTGCAGGAAAAGAATATCACAATAAAGCCAGTCACACAAAAAATGTTTTTGTTTCCCAGTGTATGTAAGAGTTAGTCTGTTAAGTGTGCAATAGCATTTTGTCTAAAAAAAGCAATGTACATACCTTAACTTGAAAATGCTTTATTGCTAAAAAAAAGTGCTAACCATCATCTGAGCCTTCAACAAGTCATTATCTTTTTGCTGGTGAAGGGTCGTACCTTCAATTTGTAAAAAACACAATATCTGCGAAGTGCAGTAAAGCAAGGTACGTCCACAGCTGCTTAAAGGGCAAGGCACATTCATTTCTTTTCATGTGCCTTTCTACAATTTTTTCCACTTTTACTGCACAAATGTGAATCACTTTCAGATTTCTTACAGTGAGTCAGTATGATTTTTGTGAGCCGGAAAAAAATGATCAAAACAATTTTAAAAGGAAGCTTTTAAATTCTTTTGTAAAATATCAATAGTTTTGCTTTTCAGTTTTCATAATGGATAGTAGTTATTCTTTCTTTACATGACAAAGTTCACCTACTTTTGTCTTTTTTTTTTTTGCCCTCCCCATATGTTCTTAGTATTCAAACTGCTGCCAGAAGTTTGAAAAATAGTCAACTGTAATTATTCCTAGCCCTGCTGGGATTTGTTGGCCTCTCTGGATGAAGTCCTGAGTTGAATGTCAGGCATGTGGTGTGCTGCTCAATGCTCTCACCAGCCCTGAGAGGGAGGTGTCATTAGTACCGCACTTTCCACTTGGAGAAACAGAGGCTCCGAGAGGTCCAGTCCCTTTTCTCAGCAGTGTTGGCAAGGCAGGGACTGGCTTTGAACCCAGAGCCATGTGGCTCCCGGGCCAGGGCCCCTGACCGCTAACTGGTGGGCTCCCGCTTACCACCCTGCTCAGCCAAGGTCTGAGAGAGGAAAGTTCCATTTCAAAAATTGGCTAAAAGTTCTGGAAATGCTCAGAGGCATTCAGAATGGAAAAAGATGCTCAAAAGGAACAGGGAACTTCTCGAAGGGGCGGAGGCTGCCCTGCTGTGTGTGACACGTGGAAAACTTGACCGATGTAACATCCAGGCAGTTAGTGGGAGAACTGGTCATGCTCTTTGGCAAATTGCTCCCTCCTCCTCCCTTCTTACCCACCCTCCCCCTGCCCCCCACCCCCGCAACTCCACCCTGGAGGGAGCACTTGGGACCACCTCAGAGGAGGCCTTCTGATGGTGGTGACTCAGTCCCAGGCCTCTGCTCCAGCTTGAAGACTTCCTGCGAGAAGGAGTGGGAAGTGCTTCTTAGCCTCACGGGGCAGCAGGGCCAATGGGCTTCTCCAGGGCTTTGTTTCTAAGTCCCTCGTCTGGGACTGGCCCTCCACCAGGCGTCCTGGGCTTGGCCACCTCAGCCAGGAGATAGTGGGAGCTGGGGCGAGAGGACGTGACATCTCTCACATCAGCCCCTCTGGGCTGGCATCCAGGGCGCCGCCTCCTTCCCCAGCCTCCTGCCTCTCCCGGTGCCTCCACCCTGTCTCCTTGGCCTCCATCTTGCCCTCAGAATCTCTATCTATGACCTAGTCGTGCTAACCTCCAGGGGAGTCGGCTCGAGCAGCCTGACCCGGGGACAAAGAGTTTCTCTAGCTTTGCCCCACTTGGGCCCCATGTGGCCGCGGAGTGGGCAGTGCGGGACTGGAGGTCCCTGTACCGGGGGTGGGGGTGGGGCTCCCACTCTCAGCAGCTCAGCGAGTCTCCATCTCTGCGGAGTTGCAGGTTCATAAGTCAGAGGGCAGAGGAGCCCATGTCCCTGCACCTTGGCAAGGAGGGCAAAGACATCCATCCTTCATTCATTCCCTCATTCCTTCAACGTGCCCTTCCTGAGCACTGGTGGTGCGCCTGCCCCTGCCCCTGCCTTCAGGGCAACCAGAATACAGTTTGATGAGGGAAGGTGACAGGGGAGCCCCCCCGTCCAGCTCTTGGGATGGCCAGGGCAGGCTTTTGGGTGGAGGTGGCATCCAACAGTGTTGTGGAGAAGAGTAAGTCAGTTGTCCAGAGCCCAGCTGACCTGAGGGCAGAGTTCACAGGCAGAGGGGGAAGGCTTGAGGCAACTTGCCCTTCAGCCTCCGTTGATAGGAACTGGGGGGTGGTGGGTGCTGCTGAGCAGCTCACCCCAAAGGAGGGGGTAGAGGCAGGCTGGCTGGCCAGCTGGGAGCCAGACAGACGTGTCTGGGGAGGACGGTGCCAGTGTGGGGCATGCACAGAGGGGCGAAACCGGGTGGGGTCCACCAAGAGGGCCAGGAGCCCAGCCAGGCCCCGCGGGGTACTGCTCATGCTGCTGGCACCCCACTCCGCATGCCCCGTTGCCCTCGCATGCCCATGCCCGTGCCTCCTGCATGTCGTTTGTGTGACTGCTGGTTTCCCCCACCTCCCTGCTCTGACAAGGAGCATTGCCTGTCCCCAGCCTGATTCAGGAGGCCAATTGGCACCTTGGGCCCTGCCCTCCCCAGATTCTTCCTGGGTAGGAATTCTCTGCGTGATTCCCCACCTGGCTGTCCCTCCGAGCCTTTGAGCAAAGGGCAGCCCTGAGGGTCAGTGAAAGTTTGGGGAGCTAACAGTCCTCCAAGCAAAGGCCTCAGTGGACTCTGTTTCCAAGACGGCTGCCACCAAGATGGCACCAAGGAGCAAACGGATTCCCATGGTGTTTCTGCCCATTGAACTGCCCTCCCACCCCAAGTTGCCTAGGTAGGATAGTGAAGAAGGCCTGGAGCCAGGAGAACTCTTGAATTGCCATTTGGAACCCATACTTGGAGGAAAGGGGTGGCCATGGCTTGGTGCCATCAGCTTCCTGGGACCCCAAGTCTCTCTTCCCCTGCTCTCGGGCATTCTGTGTGTGCCTCCTGCCCCACACCCCCGGACCCCTGGACTCTGGTGGGGTTTGATGTTTCCTGCCCATGCCCCCCGTGTACGTGGCTCTCTCCCCTCCTGCCCTCCCCAGCTCCAGCAGTACCCCCGGCTGCGAGAGGAGATGGAACGCATCGTGACCACCCACATCCGGGAGCGGGAGGGTCGCACCAAGGAGCAGGTGAGCCCACTGCCCTCTTCCCTAGCCTTTCCTCGGGTCCCCGGGCTCTCTTCCCTCTTCCCATTTTGTCTGTTCTGTGTCAGCTTCTCTCATACTTCCGTGTGTGTGTGTGTGTGTGTGTGTGTGTGTGTGTGTGTGTGTGTGAGACAGAGACAGAGAGAGGGACAGACAGACAGGAAGGGAGAGATGAGAAGCATCAATTCTTCGTTGCGGCACCTAAGTTGTTCATTGATTGCTTTCCCATATGTGCCTTGACCGGGGGGGGAGGGGGGCTACAGCAGACCAAGTGACCCCTTACGCTTGAGCCAGCGACCTTGGGCTCAAGCTGGTGAGCCTTGCTCAAACCAGATGAGCCTGCACTCAAGCTAGCGACCTCGGGGCTTTAAACCTGGGTCCTCCGCGCCCCAGTCTGGCGCTCTATCCACTGCGCCACCACCTGGTCAGGCCTCTCTCATACTTTGTCCTCTTACCAAACATCTGCTTCTCTCCTTTTTATTGTGGGGGAGGGGGAAATATATATATATATCGTAAAACTTACTATTTTAAGTGCAGCTCTGTGGCATTAAATACATTTACATTGGTGTGCAATCATCACCACTATCCATTTCCAGAGTTTTTCATTTTCCCAAAATGAAATTCTGTCCCTTTTAAATATGAACTCCCATTCCCTCTCCCCTCTGACATCCTCCATTCTACGTTCTGTTTCTGAATTTGACAACTCCAGGGACCTCATCTAAGTGACAGCACACAACGTCGGTCCTTTTGTGTCTGGCTTATATCATTTAGCATGGCGTTCTCAAGTTCATCCGTGTTATAGTAGCAGGCGTGAGCATTTGCTTTTTAAGGCTGAATAATAGTCCATTGTATGTATACACCACCTTTAGTTTATCCACTTGGGTTGTTTCCCCCTTTTGGCTATAGTAAACAATTTTCTGCCTGACTAGGCGGTGGCGCAGTGGATAGAGTGTCGGACTGGGATGTGGAAAGACCCAGGTTCGAGACCCCGAGGTTGACAGCTTGAGCGCGGGCTCATCTGGCTTGAGCAAAAAGCTCACCAGCTTGGACCCAAGGTCGCTGGCTCAAGCAAGGAGTTACTCGGTCTGCTGAGGCCCCCAGTCAAGGCACATATGAGAAAGCAATCAATGAACAACTAAGGTGTCGCAACGAAAAACTGATAATTGATGCTTCTCATCTCTCTCCATTCCTGTCTGTCTAACCCTATCTATCCCTCTCTCTGACTCTCTCTCTGTAAAAAAAAAAAAAAAAAAAAAAAAAAATTCTATGAACATAGGTGTACAAATATGTCGTTGAGGCCCTGCTTTCGCTTCTTACGGGTGTATACCTAGAAATGGAATTGCTGGATCATATGGTCATTCTACGCATGGCAATTTTTTGAGGAACCACCATCTTGATTTCCAAGGCGGCTGCACCATTTGACGTCCCCACCATCTGCCTCTCAACTTTCTGGCAGTCTGTCCTCTCTCTATTTGCTGTTTCCCTGGGTCCCCTATACCTGCCATAGCCACCCCGCTTCCTTTCATGTAGTCATGAATCCAGTACTCACTCACTCAGTCACAAACGGAGTGCTGAGCACTGTCTCCAGGCTGGGAGGGGCAGAGGTGAGCGAGCCCCCTCAGGGCCCTGACCACGCTCACAGACGGACGGGGCCTCTTTCCTTGTCCGTCTCCGCCGTCCTTCCGTCAAAGCCCACCTCTGGCTGCCGGATCCCAGCCTCTGTCCCCACACATCCCTTCTCCACAACGATGCTGTCTCCAATCACTCACGTTTTTGTTTCTGATGATACTTTTTAAATTTTTATTGGTCTCATTTTAATTATTAAAGTGATAAGTGCTCAATAAAATATTCAATTAGTATAGGTGTGATTGAATTATAAGTAAGTGTCTCACCATCACTCTTCCTCGCCCCCAGTTTCTCCCACAAAATAACAATATGGGTGCCCTGAACGGGTAGCTCTGTTGTTAAAGCATCGTCCTGAAGCGCAGAGGTTGCCGGTTCAATCCCCAGTCAGGGCACATGCAGGAACAGAGTAATGTTCCTGTCTCCCTCTCTCTCTCTCTCTCTAAAATTAATAAAATAAATATTTTTTAAAGACATTTTTTTTAATTTAAAAAAAAATTTTAAATTTATTTTTTATTTATTCATTTTAGAGAGGAGAGGGAGAGAGAAAGGAGAGACAGAGAGAGAGAAGGGGGGAGGAGCTGGAAGCATCAACTCCCATATGTGCCTTGACCAGGCAAGCCCAGGGTTTCGAACCGGCGACCTCAGCATTTCCAGGTTGATGCTTTATCCACTGCGCCACCACAGGTCAGGCCAATAAAGTAAATATTTTAAAACTAACCATATTACCGGCTTGGTTTGTCCCTTTCAGGCATTTTCCCTTGGCACACACAGATTCCAGATTCTATCTTAATCTTAGGGAACCACAGTCCTACTGCGGGTCCTAATCTTTCTTCTCTAAAGATAATTGTAGGAGTTAACATCAGTTGAGCACCTATTACATGTCAGACATGTCCCCTGCCTCCTCTCACTGAGCCTTCCGCACTCCTATGAGGCAGAAGCAATTCCTTCCTGGAACTTGAGGCTCGGTGAGGACAGGCTGAGGCTCCCAGGAAGCGGCAGGCCCTGAGTCTGAACCGGCAGTGTGCCTCAGGAATGTCACAGTCGTCATGGCTCAGCTGTGATCCCATCACTACCGATCGTTTGCAAAGAGGCTCTTCCCCTGACAGCACCCAGAAACTGGCCTCATTCTCTGAACCGCTTTATTGTTAGAGGGTACCATAGTCTATTTCACCTTTTGATGGCCATTGGCTGTTCCCAATTTTTCTCTGTTACAAACCGCTCCACACTGAAAACCCTTGTCCGCCTGATCAGGCGGTGGCGCAGTGGATAGAGCGTCAGACTGGGATGCTGAGGACCCACGTTCGAGACCCCGAGGTTGCCAGCTTGAGCGCAGGCTCATCTGGCTTGAGCAAAGCTCACCAGCTTGGACCCAAGGTCGCTGGCTTGAGCAAGGGTTTACTTGGTCTGCTATAGTCCCACGGTCAAGGCACATATGAGAAAGCAATCAATGAACAACTAAAGTGCCACAATGAAAAACTAATGATTGATGCTTCTCATCTCTTCGTTCCTGTCTGTCTGTCCCTATCTATCTCTCTCTGTCTCTGTAAAAAAGAAAAAAAAGAAAACCCTTGCCCCTCCGGGGTGTCGCTCTGCCGCGACCAGAGCCACTCTAGCGCCTGGGGCAGAGGCCAAGGAGCCATCCCCAGCGCCCGGGCCATCTTTGCTCCAATGGAGCCTTGGCTGCAGGAGGGGAAGAGAGAGACAGAGAGGAAGGAGGAGGGGTGGAGAAGCAAATGGGCACCTCTCCTATGTGCCCTGGCTGGGAATCGAACCCGGGTCCCCCGCACGCCAGGCCGACGCTCTACCGCTGAGCCAACCGGCCAGGGCCTAAGAATCTTATTTACACTTCCACCAATAGTGTTTGAGAGTATCCATCTTCTCACAGTTAGACCCACACACTGGTCATTATAATGTTTAGTACTAAATTGATAGGTTTAAAAGGGTCTCATAGTTTTAACTTACATTTCTTTATTAATGGGATGAGCGTTTTTATAGATATCCTTATTGATTACATGTATTTCTTCTATGAGTTACCCATTCATGTTCTTTGACTATTTTGATTTGTATTTCTTGTTTAGGAACTCTTTATTTATTATGGATACTGTTAGTGTGTGTTTGTTTATTTCGTATGGATTGTGGACTGTTATGGATTCTCTGTGTGAGTTTTCACATTTTGTGGTGTCTCTTCCACCTGCCTCCTGACCTGTGTGTCCTTAAAGGTCATGCTCCTCATCGATATTGAACTGGCTTACATGAATACCAACCATGAGGACTTCATAGGCTTTGCCAAGTGAGTGCTCCCTGGGCGGAGAGAGCGATACCTCGTGTGTGTGTGTGTGTGTGTGTGTGTGTGTGTGTGTGTGTGTGTGGTGGTGTGGGGCGGGGAGAGGGACCCAGCGACACCTCGTGTGTGTGTGTGTGTGTGTGTGTGTGTGTGTGTGTGTGTGTGTGGTGGTGTGGGGCGGGGAGAGGGACCCAGGCCTTCCGGTTAATCCTCTGGGTTCTGCGCCCACTGAGCAGGGGTAGTGGAGCTGGGTGGGCCTCTTGAAATGAGAAGTTCTGAGACTCTTCTCTTTATCCCCTTTAGTGCTCAGCAGAGGAGCAACCAGATGAGCAAGAAGAAGGCTTCAGGGAACCAGGTGAGTGAGCCCCGGTGCCCCAGCCCGAGGGATGGAGGGTCCTGGATGGACGCCAAGCTCTGAGAGTCCCCTCCCCCGAGGGGAAGGGTCCCACGGGGGCCAGGGAGCCTGTCAGCCACCAGCCACAAGCCTCCCACTCTGCCTCAGTAATCCTCTCTCCTCTCTCCCGATGCTTCTCGTGGTTGCTATGGTTACCTCTTTGCAGGATGAGATTCTGGTGAGTACCAGGACTGGGGGTCTTGGCTTGTGTAGTGAGGGGAGGAAGGGGCCCGTTTGTAGTGGGGATGGGCTAGAGGGTGCCCCTTGGCTTGAGCTGCTTGCACACACCAACACAAGATTGTCCACGCACGCGCTCAGGCCAGAGGCAAGGCCTAGCCACACACAGTCCCACCAACCTGTCCGTCTGTGCACAAGACCTAAGCATTACTTCAGGCAGAGGCAGACCACGTGGGCTGGGGTGGGTGAAAATGCCTGGCAGGGGGCTGGCACTGAGTAGGTGCTCCTTAAATATCTGTTGGATGGATGGATGGATGGGTGGGTGGGAAAGAAGCATGTTTGTAAGCTAGCCATCTCTACCAGAAAGTAAAGAGATGAATAAAAATCAAGAGACAAGTCTCTCCTTCATCTGCTCTGTCCTTCAGGTCTCTGCTGACACATCACTTCTGCACCCCAGTTGTACATGTGCGCCACAGAGTCCTGGGCTTTTCTTTGTAATAATCTAGGTGTTTATGTGATTATTCCCTTCCCAAACCCCAGAAGAGGAAGGGCTGGGTCTGTTTTGTTCAACAATAAATCCTCAGTCCCTATCCCCGTGCCTGGCGTAGTAAAGGTGCTCAATAGAATAAAGTAGTTAATGAGTGGAGTAGCCCAGGACAGTTTGGTTCAGCAAACACCCACCGATGCCCACACTGCGCTGGCCTCTAGACGGGAGTGTGACCCTGGCCCTGCACCTTGGAGGCCGGGGCCTGCAGGCACGGCTCAGGCAGGGTGGGAGTCGGGGCAGCGGACGGTCCCTGGTGTAGGGGCTCTGCAGGGGGCGGTGGAGGAGCAGGGAGCAGGGCAAGCCTGGGGGTGACCAAGGGAGGACAAAGGTTATATAAGTCAGGATAAGGAGCAGGCAGCAAGGCCCGCTGGTCAGAAGCTGAGCTAGAGAGTGCCAAGTTGTGGTGTTTAGACCCGGTTCCAAAGACAGTGACAAGACTGGAGTGGATCTTCACTGGACTGGGACAGGGTGGGAGAGGAGTCACAAGGCACCTGTCTGCCATGTCCCTGTTAATGGCTCAGGCCATGTGACTTGGGCTGTCTTTGGGGAAGCCAGAGAGGAAACAGGAGGGCGGCTTCGGGGTCTCAGAAGCGGGCCTGGCCTGAGGACTTTCCCACTAGCACCGGGCTCCGTGGGTCTTCTCTGGGTACTCAGAAGGGAAGCCAGGGAGGACAGGGCTGGGGAAGCGAGAAGAGGCAGCTCCTTCCTTCTCTCTGTCAGGCCCACTACCAGAATCTGGGCAGTGGCTCTGCCCTTGAAGTACAATCCAAGGGCCCAGGTCCCTGGCGATGCCTCAAGACTGTCCTGGGGACAGCTGCTTCTTGCTCTGAAAAGAGACCTTTGCCTGTTACTCAGAACTTCCCCAGCAAGAAGGGGCCCGGGACAATTCATGCTCAGCCCCTTTCCCTACGCCCACTCCTTAGCACCCCACCTGCGTCCGGGGCCTGGGGCCAAAGACCCTTAGAACCCTACTATTAGAGCATTTGTGTATTCATGCCGTATATATTTATTGATCGCTTACTGTCTGTTGAACACTCTGCAAGGTCCTGCAATACAATGAGCGAGAGAGTTCACAATTTAGTGAGAGGTTGACGATAGATACACACACACACACAAACACACACACACACACACACACACACTAATTCAAAATACCAGTCATTGTTATAGAAGATGTAAGAGAGTGATAAAAGATTATAATGGGGTCCTGATTTTGGGGGGGGGGCAGGGAGGGCCTGCCTGAGAATGTGACTTCTGAGCTGATACCCAGAGGATGAGTAGGAATTTTCCAAACAGGAGGGGAAGTGCTTTCTAGGCAGAGGCAGCAACAGCAGCAGCAGCATATACAAAGTCCCTGGGGTCAGAAACAAGTCTTAGAATAAATTTGATCTTAAGCTGAAAAGATACTAAGAGTTGTCTTGCCCACTCGGCCACCTGAGTTCTGCTTGCATACTTTTAGTGATGGGGAGCTCATCCCCTACCAAGGCCACCAGTCCTCTACTCAGATGGCTCTGACTGTCAGAAGGCTCTATCCTGAGCTGATTTCTGCCTTCCTCTGTCTTCCAACCTGTTCACTTGTGGTTCAAGCCAGGGCAGGTCTGGCCCCCACCGGGGGAGGCTTTCTAGTGCCTCTCTGCCTACCCCATCCTCCACGGGGCAGCCTGGTCTCTGCCCACTGACCGCCTGCCCCCTCACCCTCCAGGTCATCCGGAAGGGCTGGCTGACCATCAACAACATTGGCATCATGAAGGGGGGCTCCAAGGAGTACTGGTTTGTGCTGACTGCCGAGAACCTGTCCTGGTACAAGGACGATGAGGTGAGTGGGGGGCCGCTGGTCACCAAGGGGTTTGGCTGGTGGCCAGAGTCAGGCTCAGACCCTCCCCCTGGCTTGGTGTGGGCTGGACCACCAACAGGGGTTTCTAAAAATCCCATCAAAGACTCTTGGGTGGAGGTGGGCTGCAAGGATCAGGCACCGGCAATCCTGGGAGCTTGCCCAGGCTGGACAGAGAAGATGGCCTGGCAGGACTGGGGAGCTTGGGGCTGGGAACCGTGGAGAGGGTGGGCAAGGGTGCTAGGCGCCCCCAACCCCACCAGCCCTGTGGCCTTCCTGTTTTCCTGCTTCAGGGCGTGCCGCCTCTTCTGTGGCCCCCACAGGCCCATGACACAGGGTCCAGCTGCCAGACAGCCTGCTCACCCTTGCGCCCCAGTCCCCCAGGCCCTAGCAGTCCAAGGGAGAAGCCCAGAGTGCCCCCAGGCTGAGGGGCCAGAGTGATGGGGTCCCCCAGAGGCACCACCCAAAACCCCTCCCTGCCCAGGGGGGCACACAGAGCCTCCCCCTGCCTCCGCCACCTCCCTCCCCTGGGGGGGCACACAGAGCCTCCCCCTGCCTCCGCCACCTCCCTCCCCTGGGGGGGCACACAGAGCCTCCCCCTGCCTCCGCCACCTCCCTCCCCTGGGGGGGCACACAGAGCCTCCCCCCTGCCTCCGCCACCTCCCTCCTCTGGGGGACACACAGAGCCTCCCCCTGCCTCCGCCACCTCCCTCCCCTGGGGGACACACAGAGCCTCCCCCTGCCTCCGCCACCTCCCTCCCCTGGGGGGCACACAGGGCCTCCCCCTGCCTCCGCCACCTCCCTCCCCTGGGGGGGCACACAGAGCCTCCCCCCTGCCTCCGCCACCTCCCTCCCCTGGGGGACACACAGAGCCTCCCCCTGCCTCCGCCACCTCCCTCCCCTGCTGCTGGTCTCCTTTAAGAATGAGTCTGTTTGGCTTCCACATCTGGATTCCAGAGGTGACCAGAGAGAACAGGGAGGGCTGATGGGGGGCTTGTGGTAATGAACTCCAGCTGGCCACAGTGTGGGGGAAGGGGCCCTCTTCTTCCTGAGGGGGATGTTGGGGGGGGAGGGTGCTCTCAACTCTCAACCGGCGTGCAGGGCTCAAGGTGGGGGCTGGTGATTTTGGTCTCCGAGCCCCTTGCCTTGATCTCTGCCCCCTCCAAGTCTCCCTGGGCAGGCCCCCCCATTTCCACCTCGGGCGGGACCCTCTGTCATCACTGGCAGGGGCGCCAAGCCATCTGGACCTCATTACCTCCACCCTGGCCTCTCCCTGTGCACAGGGGCCCCAGGAAGGGATGGAGTGCGAGGTGGCGTGGCAGGCGGGTGAGGGAGGTCGCTTCCTGCTTTGTCACCCGGGCTGGATCCCTAAAACACCCCCCATGGGCTGGGGGTTGCCCACTGGGGGCCCCACAACTCCTAGTGGGATCTGGGGCTGACTGGCTACACTGTGGGTGACGGGGGGAGTGTATATGGAGGGGCCCCTGTCCTCTTACCTGTGTGTGCGGGGTTCTTTTTTGAGCTTTGTGTATACATTTGAGTTAGGCATGTGGACACTGGACCTAAGTGTACACAGTGGGTGGGCGTGGGAGTGAGCGCTGGGGGGTGGGGAGGTGTGAGGCTTGTGGCTGTTGTGTGGCGTGTTTTGTAGAAGAGTGTTCAGGGCATATGCATCTAAGTATGTGTGGTATATGAGGGTCTCGTGTGCGTTTGAGGGCAGACTGTGTGTTCCTGAAGTAGGGCTCAGATGTGTGTGTGTGTGTGTGTGTGTGTGTAGCAGGTTTGAGGAGGGAGGGTGTGCATGTGCAGTATTTGAGAATATGTATGCATTTGGGAATTACGATGGGAGGACTCATGTTCCATTGGGAGGGTGTGTGTGTGTGTGTGTGTGTGCGTGTGCATACTCAACTTGTGTGTGCACTTGAGTGCGCACGTGTGCTTGGGGCATAGATGTGTGATTTAAAGTGCGGGTGTGGGGATGTGTGTGCCTGAGTTGTGGGGTATGCGTGTTGAGGTGAGGTGGTGTGTGTGTGTTGCATGTGAGTGGAATTTTGCACTAAAACATCTGGGTCATGGAGATGGTCCCAGCTGGGGGGCAGGTGATCTGTCCCCCCGCCCCCCCCAGCTGCCAGCCCTCTGGTCTCTGGGATTCGGGTGACCCTCTGGGCAGACAGCCGCCCACATCCCAGCCCTCAGTGACCCCCCTCCTCTCGCATTTCCTTCGCCACTCTCAGCACCCCCACCCCGTCTCACAGCCAGGTGGCACCCCCACCCCTGCGCCTCCACCCAGCCCACAGCCCACCCCCTGCCCCCAGGCCCCTGCCCCAGCTGCAGGCTCCAGCTCTGGGCCAGCGGGTCGGTCGGGCTCTCCAGCGGCGCCGCGGGTCTAACCCAGCCAGCCTAACCAATGTGCAGACTACTGTACAATTTGGGAGTCCTGAACAGATAGTCTAAACACTGGGTAGACGGAGTGGACGTGTCCTCTGGTCCATCCGGGTGGCAGTGTCTGTCGCCGGGTGGGAGCTTCGCCCCGTCGCCTGGAAATCCAAGGCCCCCAGCCCCAGCCCCAGCCCCGCCAGCCCCAGGTCCCCTCGCTGCTCCGGGCTCCCCTTCTGCCTCCTTTGACGTGGCAGGGGTGAGCAGGAGCTGTGGCTGGGGAGGAGGGGCCTGGGGAGGGGGCTGGCCAGCAGGAAGGGAGGGGTGGGGGGAGGAGGCCACTCCCGCCTAGTGTCCAACCCCAGAGCGCAGGGCTCAGGGCGGTGGCAGTGGGGCCTCCCTCGAATGCTTCCAGATGTTCCCTGGCCTCATGTGCAACTTCCTCCTCTCCGCCCCCAGCCGCCCTCTGGGGCTCCCAGCCACTCGCCTGGCATAAAGAGGGCTTTATGTGGCTGGACAAGCCAGGCGGGTGCAGGGGGCAGAGGGAGGTGGGCAGGGTGATGCCAGGACTGGGAGCCTGGTTTTCCTAAACCCTGCTCCCTACCTGAGATCCTGGGTGAGGCTCCTGGCCAAGTCCTGAGTCCCCAAGACCCACATAGACCACCCCTCCCCCCTCCCGGCACGGGTCCTGTGTTGTTGGGTGGGCAAATGGGTTACATGCAGCAAAAACTTCTCTCCGCCACCCCGAGCCCCATCCTGGAGCCCCTCCCCTTTACACAGCAGCCTAAAGACAGATGTCAGCCCACACCAGGCTCACACACGTGTGCACATAGAACTGGCACCCACATGCCTATCCACAGATACATACAACTCCTCCCAGACAACTACAGATAAACTAGACATATCTAGCCATTACACAAACTACGTGCAGATAAACATGTGAGCCCAGTCCGTGTGCTACAGGCGTGTTCATGCAAACACATAAACATTTTCAGTTGCCACACATCTACAAAGTGTGCACACATCCTCATGGGCACACAAACGTGCTTGCATGGACACACGGCTGTGCTGGGCACCTCCTCAGACACGTGTTCACACACACATCTGTGAAGCACAGACTGGTCGACACACACACACAATGATGATAGGATATATGTTTGGGCATGTATGTGTTTGCACACACACAACCACACACGTCTGCACACAGATTCACCATCTCCAGGCCTGTGCTATGTGCCTGATTGCTAACACATGGGCGTCTGGGGGGAGTGGGCTGAGCCAGCCCTTTGAAGCCGAGGGGCTGTGGCCCCCCTTCCTGTCTCTACAGTCAGGAAATGAAGTCAGAGGCTTATCCAGAGCAGGCCTAGCAGCCAGGCCAGGGGCGAGAGAGGCCCTGGGGTGGAGGTGGGGAAGAGTGTCCCTGGCCAGGGGCGAGAGAGGCCCTGGGGTGGAGGTGGGGAAGAGTGTCCCTGGCCAGGGGCGAGAGAGGCCCTGGGGTGGAGGTGGGGAAGAGTGTCCCTGGCCAGGGGCGAGAGAGGCCCTGGGGTGGAGGTGGGGAAGAGTGTCCCTGGCCAGGGGCGAGAGAGGCCCTGGGGTGGAGGTGGGGAAGAGTGTCCCCGGCTGGGGCGAGAGAGGCCCTGGGGTGGAGGTGGGGAAGAGTGTCCCTGGCCAGGGCCGAGAGAGGCCCTGGGGTGGAGGTGGGGACGAGTGTCCCTGGCCAGGGGCGAGAGAGGCCCTGGGGTGGAGGTGGGGAAGAGTGTCCCAGGCTGGGCCGAGAGAGGCCCTGGGGTGGAGGTGGGGAAGAGTGTCCCTGGCCAGGGGCGAGAGAGGCCCTGGGGTGGAGGTGGGGAAGAGTGTCCCTGGCCAGGGGCGAGAGAGGCCCTGGGGTGGAGGTGGGGAAGAGTGTCCCTGGCAGGGGCGAGAGAGGCCCTGGGGTGGAGGTGGGGAAGAGTGTCCCCGGCGGGGGCTGGCCTGGCTTGCCTCCAGGGCTTTCTTAGGATGGGATGTGGGAGCTGCCCTCAGCCTTGCCCCCCTGGGCCCTTGGGCTCTGGCAAGTATGCAGAGGTGGTGGGCATGGCTTCAATGCCGTGGGGACAGCTCCTGTGCCGTGTGAGGGGGCTGGTGCCAGAAGCCCAGAGCCACTCTGAGGATCCGTAGCCACAGGCGCCTCCCAGTGTAGAGTAAGTCCTCTTAGGGAGTGAGGTGGGGCAGAGAACAGTGCCAACCTCATTCATGGCTCTACTCGCAGGAGAAAGAGAAGAAATACATGCTGTCCGTGGACAACCTGAAGCTGCGAGACGTGGAGAAGGGCTTCATGTCGAGCAAGCATATCTTTGCGCTCTTTAACACGGAGCAGAGGTGCCTGCCCCCGCCCAGGCTGTGGGGCCCCAGACTGTGCAAGCCCCAAACCACCCCACTAAGGAGAAGCAGGGTGCATAGACCCAGAAATGAGAGGGACCTGCCCCAAGCCCCACAGCGAGTCACTAATTCGACAGACATTTATGGAGCACCTACTCTCTGCTCGTCATCCTCTCAAGATCTTCCCGCCCATCCACCCTCCCTCTCTCTCTCTCTTTCTTCTTCCCATCCTCCCTCCCCCACCCCCTCCTGTCCTTCCACTTCACTTGGTTAGTACCTGCTCTGCATGTGACACTGTACCAGGCACTGGGGACAAAGAAAAGCCCCAGTCAGGCCTGGTCCCCTTGTCATGTTGGTAAGTGTCCAGAGGGGCCAGTGGCAGTACCAGGCCTCTCACCTCCCACCCCAGAGCTTCTGATGGCTTCCTCCTATTCAGAGGTGAAGGTTCAGTACCGCTGCCATCAGAGGAGTCCCCAGGGAGCCGGTGGGACTGAGACCCACACTAGGGGCTGCATGGTCACGGATGCCCTCTTATGAGGACTCAGTCTCTTTCTACCTGAGCATCTTACTGCTCATTTCGCTGAGCCTTTGCAATGACCCGAGGAAGCAGGAATTATTATTGTTAACCGATCTTCCAGATGAGGACACTGAGGCCTGGAGAGAGGAAGGGACTTGCTAGGGTCACCCAGCTGGGAAACGAGACAGGCAGGGCTGGCCCCCAGACGTGATGGCCCCAGTCCATGCATGCCTTTAACCCCCACGCGAGTGGCTTTGACCCATCTCCCCTCACCGCCTGCCCCTCTTGCAGGAATGTCTACAAGGATTATCGGCAACTGGAACTGGCCTGCGAGACACAGGAGGAGGTGGATAGCTGGAAGGCCTCCTTCCTGAGGGCTGGAGTGTACCCTGAGCGTGTTGGGGTGAGTGGCAGGGCAGCGGGGGAGGGACAAGCTGCTTATAATAGGAGGTCTGGGGCTGTACCCTCAATGATACCAACTCATGCCATGTTTCCAAGCCCTCGCTGAGCTAAAAAATAACAGGCACCTTCCCCCTACCTTCCCTGGGGCAGGATCAGAGCTAAGCCTCCCTCCCATCCTCCAATAGCAGTTTTATGTGTCCCCTTCCCTGCCACAGATAGCATTTCCTGCATCCCCATCACATGATGATAGTTTCTTGGGACTGCCTTCTCTTTCACCCCTCTTTCACTGTGACAGTGTCTAAAGTTGCCTTAGAGTTGGGGTACAGTGCTCTGGGTTCACTCAATGCCTCCCTTTTTTTCTGTGTGCTCCGGCTGTGCTCGCTGCTGCTGGCGCGGTGGCAATGCTGGTGTGGTGATCTCTCTCCCAGGACAAGGAGAAAGTGAGTGTTCCCCTCCCTTGCCTTCTGCCATATGTCTCCAGCCTGGCACCCCCTGGCCAGGTCTTTAGATTCAAGAAGGGACTTTAAAGATGTCCTTTCCTAACTTATGGACTGGAAAACTGAGGCCAATTCTAGGCTGTAGGGTCAGAGACAAGATAAGGTTAAAAGGGCCTGGGGTCCCGAGAGGCACTACGATGGGCACTCCGGAGACCCAGAGCATATGGAGGAGCTAGTGTCCATGTGTTCAGGCTAGTTGCTTCTTTCTGTGCCTCAGTGTTCCAGGTGCCCTTGGAGGGGAGGGGCTAAGACGCCTGGAACCTGGCTTTGAGTGCTCAGCCACCCTGATGCCCTCTGTTCCCAATGGTAGGCCAGCGAGACCGAGGAGAATGGCTCAGACAGCTTCATGCACTCCATGGACCCGCAGCTGGAGCGGCAGGTGGAAACCATCCGGAACCTGGTGGACTCATACATGGCCATTGTCAACAAGACCGTGAGGGACCTTATGCCTAAGACCATCATGCACCTCATGATTAACAATGTGGGTGCACCCCTGCATGGGGGGCGGGTATTCTTGTGGGACTAGGGAGGCGGGCAGCCAGGTTGGCCTGAGGAAGCATGGGCCAGACCTGTGGAACCAGGTCTAAGAGGGAGGCATTTGTCCACACTAGAACCATCAAGTAGAAAAACATATCATGTGAGTTTCATATATAATTTTGTAGCTTCACATACTCAAGTTGTTCCAAACATGCTTGCAAGTTTTTCAGAAGGGGCTAGGAATCTGCATCTTTTGAGAACACCCAGACCATGTTTTGACATACACACTCCACAGACTACTACCTGTGGCTTAGTGAAAAAGCATGGCCCCTGGAAAATTAGAACTGTGTATGAATTCTGGTTTTGCCACAAGTTCCCTGTGTGATTTTGAGCAAATGAACTACCCTCTCTGAGCCTGTTTCCTTATATGTAAAATATGGATAAATAGAGTTCAGGATTCAATAAATATAAAGTGCATAGCAACACAGTGTCTGCAAGTAGGAGTGCTCAACATATATTTGAATAACAAATAAATAAGACACAGGCTTACAGCATAAAAAAACCCTCAGCATTTCTCCTTAAATATCCCAGAGCCCAGGCCAGGTAACACACTCCCTTCCAGACTGAGACTCACATCTCCCCCAATCCAGGCACATATTTCCAGCTGTTACTCGATGGCTCAGAAAATTTTAAACTATTTTCCTTATTTTGGTCCAGTGGAGCATGCAAGTCTACCACATTTTACAGACAAGGAAACTGAGGCTAAAAAAGCTGAGCAAAGGGATGTCCTAGATTGATGATAGTCCCTGAGCATCCTCCCAGATCTGTGACCTTGAACAGGTCACTTTTCCTCTTTGGACCGTATGAGAATAGGGCAGGGGTTGGGTGTGGTGGTGGCAAGGGAGATCTCCGAGTTTAGGCAGAGCCCCCCCAAAGCTTCCAGTCGGCACGGTCTTAGCAAGGCCCCGCAGGCGCCAGGTACCAGCCCTCTCCTCTCTTCGCCCGCCGGCACGCAGACCAAGGAATTCATCTTCTCGGAGCTGCTGGCCAACCTGTACTCGTGCGGGGACCAGAACACTCTGATGGAGGAGTCGGCCGAGCAAGCGCAGCGGCGCGATGAGATGCTGCGCATGTACCACGCACTGAAGGAGGCGCTCAGCATCATCGGCGACATCAACACGACCACTGTCAGCACGCCCATGCCCCCTCCCGTGGACGACTCCTGGCTGCAGGTGCAGAGTGTACCGGCTGGACGCAGGTACCAGGGCCGGCCCCCACGGCCCCAAAGCCCCCCAGCCCGGGGCCCGCGGGAAGAGGGCCGGGACCGGGCAGTGGCGCGCCCGTGTCACCGGGGCAGCTCCCACTTGGAGCGAGGGGTGGATCTTAGAGAGGGCGGGGCTTGTCGCGGGGCGGGGCTTGCCGTGGAGCGCTGGCTGCGGAGCGTTGTGAAGATGGAACACGGGAGCCGCTGGGGGCGGGGCTTAAGCTCCGGCATGACCTGGGGCGGGGCTTGCGCGCCTGAGCGTGGCCTGCATGGGGCTGGGGAGGGGTTTCGAGGTGGGGCGGGGTTACTCATCTCTTCCCTTCTCGTTGTTCTCCGCTCCCTGTCGCCAGCAGGTCACCCACGTCCAGCCCCACGCCACAGCGCCGAGCCCCCGCCGTGCCCCCAGCCCGGCCCGGGTCGCGGGGCCCTGCTCCTGGGCCTCCGCCTGCTGGGTCCGCCCTGGGGGCGGCGCCCCCCGTGCCCTCCAGGCCGGGGGCTTCCCCTGACCCCTTCGGCCCTCCCCCCCAGGTGCCCTCGCGCCCCAACCGTGCCCCGCCCGGGGTCCCCAGGTGAGTAGGGGCTGAAAGCGGCGGGAGAGGCCGCGGGGCGGGCGTGGCCGGGAGGGAGATGGGGCCCGATTCTGCAGCATCGGCCCCGGCCGCCTGAGCCGGTCCTCTCCATTCAAGGCACACTCGCGGGGGCCCGAGCCGCGGGAGGTGTGGCCGAGGGCTGGCGGAGCCTGCCCCCCATGGAGCGCTGAGTCCCGGAGGTGGTCATTTCTGGGAAGGGCCTTGGGTCTCAATCCACTTGTCCCCCTTCTTTCCAGCACTTGCATGGCGCTTCCCTCCTTTTTCGTTCTTCTCTGTCTCCCACCCATTGGCATTCCTCCCTCTTTCCCCTTCTCCGTTTGACCTCTACTTCTCTCACCTGCCCCTAGTGAGCCATCTTACTTACTTCTGAGGCTCTGAACCCAGATCCTCTTCGGATGTGGGGGGCTACCCTGATGCCCCCACTTCCCAGTCCTGACTCTTTTGAGCTGTCCCAGTAAGGTGTCCCTCCTCTGACCCCCAGGACAGAGGCCAGGCTGTGACTGTGGCCAGCAAGGTGTGTGATGTGTGTGTGGGCGTGCACACAGGTGTGAGAGTGTAAGAATGGCACCCAGGCATGGAGCAGCTGGGAAAGGCTCTGGGAGCCATGGGGCAACCTAATGACCTAATGGCTCTCTTCCTTTCCCGGGCCGCTGGCCCTACCTGTCCTGGGCTAACATGGCGGGTGTGGGGCAGGAGTGGGTGAAGGCTGCCCCTTTCCTAGAGATTTCCAGGGAAAAGGATTAGGATTATACTTCATCCCTTGGCTTTGCCTTCTTGATCCATGATCCTTTTTTAAGGAAGCTCACTCTGATATGGAACACAGTCTGCCCTGTTCCCACCGGACAGGTTCTCTGAGGGAGGACACATCAGACCAAGAGAACCTATTTACATTTCCAGATGGCTGGAGGGCAGGGCCATGGGTCTAGCATTCGCGGACCCAAAATGAGGCAGAGATGGGGCTTGCTCTATGGTGATCTGATGACCAGAGCAGACGGGGTAAAGCAGGCCACATGGTGTTGATCAAGAGCGCTGGCCTGGAGTTCTGAGGTTCTGGCTCACCCTGGCCTTAGGCAAGTCACTTTCCCTTCCAGGGCCTCAGTTTCCCTTCTACCAAATGATAATTAACTCTGCCTTTTTCCCAGGGTTGGTGTGGGGATCAGGGGAGACAGTGGCTAGAGGAATGCTGCATTAACTGCAAATGTGGTTGTAGGAGCCCTTGGCTAACTTCCAATGTGAGTTCAGATTCTTAAGGGTATTTGACACGCCCAGGTTTGTGCTGAGGTCTGGCATATAGAAACTTTAAAATTTGGTACCTACTCTAACTTCAGTTTTGCTAACACACAGGAAACATTTGGCAAATCACAGCCCTGCCTCAGGAAAGAGAGCGGTCTGGGGGAGGTCCGAGGCAGTGAGGTCTGGGTGCTGACTGGGAGGGCCCAGGCAGTGAGGAGTTGGGAGGCATTTAGGTAGGGAGCAACAGCGTGAACAAAGGTTTGATGTGAGTTGCATTGAAGAGAGCCACTGGCCAGAGCAGAGTGCAGATAGAATGAGGAAGAATAAGCAAAGGTTGGCCTAGGTACAGTGGGACAGGTTGGAGAACCCTCGGCATCCATAGTCAAGTTGGACTTGTTGAGACTGGATGCTGTGGGCAGTAGGGAGCCATGGAAGGCTTTTGAGCAGAGAAGTGACCCTAAGAAAGCAAAACCTGTTCCTTACAGAACATTGCAGGGTGGCCCTCTGAGCACACCAGGCACAAATGTGCAGGGAGCTGGTGCAAATGCCTTCTGTACGCAGGCGAGCTTCTGTGTTGTGACTCAGGCCACGCGTGTGCTTCAGTGTGCCAAGTGGCTGCATGCCCCAGATCCATGCTGCACGTGCCAGCCAGTGGGGGTGCTGCAGTGGGAGGTGGGGGAGGTGTATGTGTGTTGTTTGTGGGCATGTATGTCAGCGTGTGCATGCAGGGCCATGGGGCCTCACAGCATGTGTGTGCACGCCCGGGCGTGTGCGTGTGTGTGTGCGTGTCCCCCACCCCCGGGCCTGCCCTGTCCGTGCGTGTGAACTGCCATGTTGATTTCGTGCTGTCTTTCAGAATCACTATCAGTGACCCCTGAGGAGCGTCAGCCATGGTAGGTACATGCCTCTCGGCCTGCTGCATGAATGGTGTGTCTGCCCCCTGCTGCACCAGCTCCACACTGGGGGGCACAGCTGGGACCTCAGAACCAGGCTCCCCTCCCTCTCCCTTCTGCAGTTCCAGACTTATTCTTTCCTTTTTCTGCCCTCGCTGCCGGCTGGCTCTCAGCTCCCTTCTCAGCGAGCCTCGGGACTCAGTACCACTGCTCACGGTCTCCATGGCTGAGCCTGGGGAGCTCTTGGGACAGGCTCCGCACCCAGGCTGGCAGAGGGCAGAGTGCCCATGGTTTATGGGGTAGGGACAGGGAACCTGGAGGGGGTTTTGTGTGGCGCTGGACTCAGGCAGCCAGAGGACTTGGAACTGCACCCCGGGGGTGCCATACTTAGTGCCCAATCTGAGCCTGCTGCCGGGGCAGGACAGCCAGCTTGCCTCCTGGGAGTCGAGGAACTGAATCCGCAACAGGGCAGAGGGGGTCAGAGTCCCACCTCTGTTGGGCAGCGATTTGGGGCCAAGGCGCTCTGCTTGTTTGATGATTTCTGAGAGCCTGACGGTCCTATCCGCGCCGTCAGCCCAGAGCACAGCTCCCAGGCAAGGCAGGGTCCCGCAGCCTCTCCCCTGCCTCTGCCTCCTTGGTATTGTCACACCTGATAGCGCACAACTGAAGGCAGCATACTCAGCCCCATGAAGTGCCACAGCCAGCCCGTGGCTCATAGACCTGGGCCTGGTGCTCTGAGAGGGGCGTCTACACTTCTCAGCCAAGGGGATGACAGTGTCTGTGGATCTGGGCAAGTCAGCTTCTCTGAGCTGCATCCCGGCTGGGCGGCAGAACTGGCCCACGGAACCTGCCCGCACTGCCCCTGCGCTGACTCTCGTTCTTCTGCTTCTCCCCAGCAGGAAGGGCCCAGCCTCACCTACGCGACCTGCAGTTCCCCGGCCAGCTGAGGCTCCCCTCTTAGACTTGTAAGCCTGTGGCCACTGGCATCCGGCTAGCTGTCCTCCTTGCCTCCCCAGGGTCCCTTCCGAGGACTCCTGGGCTTTCTGCCCACCCAGAGGGGCCTCCAGTGCTCCCTCCAGCCATCCTTCTAGCTTTGCTCTCCTGGTTCAAACTGTGTTCTTTCTCCTGTCTTTTCCATCAGGCCTGGTGGCTGTTGTGTGGGGCTCATAGCCCCATACTGCCTGAGGCCAGTGGTGGCCGGGACCAGTGGGTTGAAAGGTACAGGGACCGCCCTGGCTGGGTAGCTCAGTTAGTTAGAGCATTGACCCAACTACGCCAAGGTTGCAGGTTTGATCCCCCGTCAGGGCACACACAAGAAGGAACCAATGAGTGCATAAATAAGTGGAACAGCAAACTGATGTTTCTCTCTCTCCCTCCTTCTTCTCTAAAATCAATAAATGGAAAAAGAATAAAAAAAGATTAGGGGGCCATAGAAGAGGGAATGCAGAGGGGCTGAGCATTTGTCTGGAGCTGTGGGTGCACTGCCTGGTGGTGTGTGAGAGACCAGCGTGTGTGGCTGGGGGGCCCCTCCCCTGTGAAGCCCAGGCCCCGCCCCTGTGAAGCTCTGGCCCCACCCATCTTCAGCTCCTCCCTTCCATCTGTCCTTTCTAGTTTCTCTCTTCCAGAACCCTCGCCCACACCTTCGTCTGCATCTTCTCCCCCTGCCCTCCCTCCCTTCACGCCCTGGCCGGGCTCCGCTGCCCTTGCCTTACCAGCTCTCTCCCTCCTCTCTCCTGTTCTCTCTCTCTCTGCTTCCTCTCCAACTGCCAGCCGATCGGGTCAGGCAAGTCCATCCCGACCTGAGAGCCCCAGGCCCCCCTTCGACCTCTAACCAGATCCCTTCTCTTCCTCGGAGACCTCCCCTTCCAAGCCTGCTTGGACGGCTCTTCTGTGACTTGACAATGGCTCCCCAGCCCCAATTCGCCCCCTTCATCTGTGACTTAGTCTGTCGTAGTGGTGAGCTGACACACCCAGCGTGACGTTAGTGAAACTTGTGCTCCTCTGTGGTATTTCTCCTGCCCTGTTCTATAAATATCTATAAATACTCATATATATATAAAAATATATATACACACACGCACATGGCTGCCACAGTCTCGCCTCTAGTGCTGGGAATCACCATGCTGTCCTTGCGGAGTCTTGTGGCTCAACCATCAAGGAACACTGTCACCCTGACATCCTCCAACAAAGTGTGCCACCTACGATGAGCTTCCCTGTCATGCCCGGCCCGTGGACAGTCAGCCGCCCTATGCCACCTTCCCACCCCTCCCCACTTGTGCGTGGGGGTGCTGCACTGGCAGCCGAGTGGCTCTCTGACCACTACCAGTCTTGCTATCTCTTGGCTGAGAATAAAACCCATATCTGGACAATGGGGAACAGTGTGTCCTCTGCTGGCTTGTGTTCTTTGTGGCCCTCAGGGAGAGATAATCAGACATTGGGGTACAGGGGTGGGGGAAGGGCCCAGCCATTGCCAGGGTGCTTTAAGGAATGGAGAAACGGCCCCATCCTTTCCAAGGCCTCCTGGGAAAGCACCTGGTTAGCGGTCCCTCATCCTGTGAATCCTACTCTGACCACCAGGGGGCAGGAATACCATTTCAGCCTGGAGGGAGGATGTGGGGTGTGGTTGGGCACTGTGCCAGACAGAACAAACAGGCCACCAGAAGTCAGGGTCATGGAATGGAAATCACCTGGCCTGAAAGCTCTATTGGGTGCTGTACCCTGCTTTCCCTCCCTAGGATTAGATCAGGCTTTGAAGTCTGTCAGCCATTAGGGCACACTGCCCTATAAGAGCCCCATGGCTGACCCCTTGGGGTCCTCTAGGCCTAGATTTCTTACAGCCCCATGCTGAAACACACTGGGGATCTGCACAATGCAGAAGCCTGCCCTCTGCTGGCAGGACCCACTTGCTGGTCAGTGCCTGCAACACAGGACCCAATGACCAGAAACAAGAACACAAAGCCATACAGTATGGCTAAATCCATTTATTCCGAAATAAACAAATAGAGGAGTCAAATCAACCCCATCCCTGCCTCCTTCCTCTGACCTATGTTATCAATAAATAAGTTTATTCTTGTATTATAATAGTAGTGACAGGGCCAGCGCCCCCGGCCCCGCCTCTCCAGAGTAGTGTCGAGTTATTAGATCACCATGATCTTCACCCCAGTGTCATTATCAGCCCGGTAGAAGAAGGGGATGCAGGGGGTTTTGCTCAAGCCTGGGTACTCGGGGCTCTGCAGCTCACAGAGCAGCTGCATGATCTGCTGTGCGGTGGAGTTCTCCAGGGCAGCGGGGCCGGGCTCCCCACTGTCGGCGAGGCTCACCTCGTGAAGGTCTTTGGAGAGAGAAAGGCAGGGCTCTCAGGGACATGGGAGCTCTCCCTGCCCACCTGCATGCCCGTCCTCCCCCAGAGCTCCACTCACCTCCCTGGCTATGAGCAGCGCCAGGGGCCTGGGAGGCCGGGGGTGCTGTCTCGGGCTCCCCAGCAGGGTTCTGGGCAGTGCCCAGGAACTTGCCGTACAATTCATTCCGCTCGCTCACCAGGCGGACCACCAGCTCCTGCAGCTCCAGGAGCTTTACCTGGAGAGAGAGGCACTCAGCGCTGCCCGGCCCCGCCCGCCACTCGCAGGGATGCCAGGGCCCCTACCTTCATATCCTCCTTGTCCTTCGCCAGCCGACTAATGTACTCCTCCTTCTCGCGGTGGCGCTCCTTCAGCACTGCCCTCTGATTCTGGTACAGGGTGATGTAGTCTCCTGCGAGGAAGGGACCGGGCCAGGGCTCAGCTGCGGGCGCTCCCCACCCGCCAGGCTGCGCCCCTGCCCCAGGCAGCCCTTCCGCTCACCGATGGTGTCTGTCTCCCCTGACAGCTGGATGCAGCGATGCTCCAGCTCCTCCACCCGCTCCTTCAGGTCCACGTTCTCCTGCATGAGCTCGGTAAAGCGGCTCTGCAGCCCAGCGCGGGGTCAGGGCTCGGCAGCCTCCTGCCTGCCCAGCCCGCCCTCCTGGGGGCACGCGCTCTCACCTGCAGCTTGTCCATTGCCCCCTGGAGGGCCTGGTGGCTCTCCGCAGGCACACTGTCCCCGCTGCTGCCCGGGGCTGGGGCCTCATGCTGGGGCGCGGCCGCCAGGTGCGCCAGGCGCCGGCAGTGCACCCTCTGCTGCTTCAGCTGCCTGCGCAGCCGGGCCTGCTCTTCCTCGGCACTGGCGAAGGCCGTGTTAAAAAATGCCACCTGCAGGAAGAGGGGGGTGTGCGCCTCTGTGGGCAAACGCTGGGGACAAGCAGGAGGCAGGGAGGTGGGGGAGCTCCCCCTCTCGGGACCCCTGGACACTCCTCTGGTTCAAGGGCGGTGATGTCTGACCATCAGCTCCCAGGGGAGGTTGGGATCAAGAGAAGGTAGAGGGTAGAAACCAAGAGGTAAGAAGGGAGTCCGGGAGGGAGCTCAGAGGGCGGCAGAAGGGTGAGACAGGGAAGGGCAGCAGGGCAGCTCACCATGGCCTCTCGGCTCTCCAGGTCCTCCGGCATGCTCAGCTTCGGCCGGGGAGCCTCCTCCTCATCCTCCTCTCCGTCCAGTCCGTCTCCTGTCGGGGACAGCGCAGGGGTCCTCAGACAACCCCCCAGGGAGGTAGAGCAGCCTGGGAAGAGAGCTCGGGGCCCAGCTCTGCCCTGCCTCCTGTGCAGCCCAGTCCCCTGAGGAAAGCACTCACTGTCCTAAAGGTCTCTTCTAACTCAAATCTCTGCTGCTACAAGTCCCCTCCCTCCCCGCTCTGTTCTCTCCCTCTGGGTGGTTCCAATTACCTTCCCCAGGCTGAGCCATAAGGCTCAGCTGGGCCTGTAGCTGCTGGTTCTGTTGGTTGACAGCGTCCAGGAGCCCCTGAGGGGCCAGGAAAGAGTGTGAGAAGGGACACAGGCTGCAGGCCTTCCCACTCAGGGCCCAGGGGCCCAGCACTCCACGTCCCTCACCTGGGTCTCCTGCAACTCCTGGCGGGTCATCTGGGCCTCCGCCTTGCCCTGAACTTCCTCCTGCTGCTGCTGCTCCAGGAGCTGGGACTGCAGCAGGAGCTGCTTCTGCAGCAGCTCTTTGTCAAAGACCAGCTGCTGATAGGCAGCTGCATACTGCTGCAGGTGGCTCAGGTACTGGTCCCGCTGCTGCTGAAGGCTCTGAGCCTCCTGGCTCTTCAGCTCCACCTGCGACAGGACCCGGCAGTGAGAGTGAGCGGGGCTCGCTCTCAGATTCCGAGCCTCTAGCTTGAGGAGGCTGGGCACAGACCCTTGTGCCTAAGGCAGGCCCTGAGGGGTTCGCCGCCTGCCCAGCCCCGGCGTCCTCGCACCAGGGCCTCAGTGACTGCCTCCCTTGCCCAGAGCCCCATGCCACCTCCACCCAGCCTCATACTCATAACAACCTGCTTTCTATTTGAACTTTAGGCCACAGACTTTTGGAAAAGCAGAGAGCGCTAACCAACACCTGCACAATGTACACTAAATGTACGACTATCATTTAATCCTCAATACCTCTATGAGGAAACCGCTAACCCCCCTTGTAAGTTAAGGAACCTGAGGCTTAGAGACGTGACGTGAATTAGTGCCTAGTGGGGCTGAGGTTAGAATCGAGGGCCAACTGCAAAGAGGCGCCACCATCCACCGTCCCCTCTGAGCTCAGTGTCTGCTGGGGATGATGACCTACAGCACAGGGCTACCCCCTCCAGAGATCCGAGGGCAGGAGGCAGCAAGTAGGCACGGGCTCTGTGGGACTCTAGGCCACCAGTCTCCAGGCTGGCGCTGCCTCTGTCCCGCCCCAGGCACCCAGTGCACGCTCGCCCAGGAGCCTCTTTCCCCGAGGCCAGGGCCCTCTCTGAGCCCCCCTTGGCGGGGCGGGCTCACCGTCTCCTTCAGTTCCCCCAACTTCTCCTGCAGCTGGCCCTGCTTCTTGGCCAGCTCCTTCTTGACATACTGCTCCGTCTGAAGCGTGCTGGTGATCTCCATGTTCTCATTGGTCTGGAGAGAAAGAAGCCATCAGCAGCCACTCAACACAGATGAAGACACCAGAACATAGATGTCTGCTTCCTGCAGCTCAAGGAAGGGTAGAGGCAGGTAGGACCCCCGCCCCCGCCACATTCATTAGCTGGGCTCTCTGGGTCACAGGATGCCTGCACAGACACCACTTCATGTAAGGACTATACTGCCACATGTAAAAGATGGGAAGAGCCTGACCAGGCGGTGGCGCAGTGGATAGAGCGTCGGACTGGGATGCAGAAGACCCAGGTTTGAGACCCCGAGGTCGCCAGTTTGAGCACGGGCTCATCTGGCTTGAGCAAAAGCCCACCGGCTTGAACCCAAGGTCGCTGGCTCCAGCAAGGGGTTACTCGGTCTGCTGAAGGCCCGCGTCAAGGCACATATGAGAAAGCAGTCAATGAACAACTAAGGTGTTGCAACACACAATGAAAAACTAGTGATTGATGCTTCTCATCTCTCTCCGTTCCTGTCTGTCTGTCCCTGTCTATCCCTCTCTCTGACTCACTCTCTGTCTCTGTAAAAAATTAAAAATTAAAATTAAAAAAAAAAAAGGAAGAAGCCCTGGCCGGTTGGCTCAGTGGTAGAGTGTCGGCCTGGCATGCAGGAGTCCCAGGTTCGATTCCTGGCCAGGGCACACAGGAGAAGCGCCCATCTGCTTCCCCACCCCTCCCACTCTCCTTCCTCTCTGTCTGTCTTCCTCTCCTGCAGCCAAGTTGACCCGGGCGCTGAGGACCACTCCATGGCCTCCACCTCAGGCACTAGAATGACTCTGGCAGCAATGGAGCGACGCCCCAGATGGGCAGAGCATCGCCCCCTGGTGGGCATGCCCGGTGGACCCTGGTCTGGCGCATGCGGGAGTCGGACTGCCTCCCTGCTTCTAGCTTTGGAAAAATACAAAAAAATAATTAAACAAATAAAATAAAAATTTAAAAAAGAAAAAAAGGCGGGAAGACAAAGGCCCACAGGGGTTAAGCGTCCTGCCCTGCCCCACCGGGCTCGCACCAGCCTGACAAAGCTGTCCTGCAGCTCAGCCAGCTGCTCCTTGAGCTCCCGGTTCTGGGCCAGCGCGCGGCTGATGGTGGCGCGGTCGCTCTGCATGTTCTCCAGGATCTGCTGGCGCATCTCGGCCTGCTCCCCCCAGCGCTCGGCCTCGCGCTCCAGCGCCAGCAGCCGCTGCCCCTGCTCCTCGTTCAGGCGGCTCAGACCTTCGTTGTCCTGAATCTGGGCCCGCAGCTGCTCTGCCAGGCTCTCCAGCTCCTGCTGTAGCTGCTCTGCTTTGGCTCGTAGCTGCTGCTCCGCCTCGGAGGGCCCTGCTGGAGGCTCCTGGGCCAGGGCGGCAGCTGAGAGAGGAGACAAGCAGTAAGGGCCTCTCCCCTCTGTAGTCTCCAACTGCTTGTCTTTGTCCATCCCTCCTCCCTCGGCCTCCTTGCCCCGGGCCTGGCTTCCTGGCTAACAATTATTCACACTCATATGATGTTCACTCTTTCAAGACACTTTCAAATAGAGTTCTTTACATTTTTATGCTCAAGACCAGTCTGGGTCGCTGACAGTAGGCGCCCCACCCTTTGGTAGATGGGGACAGAGGCGCAGAGAGGCTGCAGGACTGCCTGCTCCTGGTGCTGACCTGCTGCCCTTTGCCACAAGGCCCTTCCGCCCACCGCCTCCTCCGAGGGTTCGAGCCACCCTCCCCGGCCGCCCCAGTGCGGGTCCTGCGCCCAGACCACTCCCGCTCAGCTTACCTGTCTGGCCCCTCGCTTGGGCCAGGCTGGCCTCCAGTTGCAGCACCTGACTCACGCTGTCCTCCTTCTCCTCCCTCAGCCTGCACATCTGCCCAAAGCACGGAGCGTGTGGAGGGGACGGAGCAACGGCCAGGCCACCGTCTCCCTCCCAGCCCCGCCTACAAGACCCACACCCACCTCGGGCTGCGCACCGCAAGTGACACGGTTCCCATTCTACAGGTGCCCAGAAAGAACAAGTGACTCAGCTCGGGCAGGGGCTGAAGGTCCCGCCTCACCTGCTCTGACATCTGCTGCATCTTCTGTTGCCAAATGGCATTCTCTTCTTTCAGATTCTCCGCATACTGGTCTCTCTCCACCTGCAGCTGCTTCAGCAAATCCTTCAGCTGCAAGAAAGGGGGCAGTTAGCAGGGGCTGGCACCGGGTCCCCGCTCCTGGCCACCTGGGTCGTCCTCCTCTCCCCTTCCCCCTGCAAAGCCTCACCTGCTCCACGCGTGTCTCCAGCTGGGCCCGCTCTTCCAGGGCCTGCTGTAGCTGCTCCTTGCTATCCGGGGTTTCCGACTGACTAGAAAACTGGAAGGTCAAGAATGAGGTTAGATCTGGGCAGCCCACACAACGCTCCCCAAAAGGGTCTGAACTAGGATCAAGTCTCCACTCAGGGTCAATAAAGAACTCTATCTTCATATTAGTATCCTGTCCATAGGGTTTCTATTTACTAAATTCTCATTGTAACTATTCAAACAATGAGTGTTCCAAGTCCTCCCAACATTTCCTCTAGCCCCCTAATCCTTCCCATCTGCTGTGTATCCCTCCAGACCCTTTCCATACATGTGCAAACAGGTGTAATGCACACTACAGCTGTGCTGTCTGGGGATTCTGTCATGGAGGGTTCTGCAACTTCTCTTTACTCTGCTGCACACAAGCTGTAATAATTTCTGTAATGGCTGCATAGCAGTGCAATATGTGAATATAGCATACACTCATCACACCTTACTGAGGGCGTTCAGATGGCTTTAACGAGTAAGCCTAGACCTGGTGCTGGTTCTCAGCATGGAGTGGTTGGGTCAGAAGTGGGTCAGAAGTCTGAGTAGCCATCTGACTTCAGAGCAGCCTTGAGCTCTAACTTCTCGTGTCTCTAGAAGAGCATTTAGAAGCTTTTTTTTTTTCCTTTTATTTTTATTGTGACAGAGACAGAGAGAGTCAGAGAGACAGACAGATAGGAACAGACAGACAGGAATGGAGAGAGATGAGAAGCATCAATTCTTCCTTGTGGCACCTTAGTTGTTAATTGATTGCTTTCTCATATGTGCCTTGACCGGGGGGCTACAGCAGACCAAGTGACGGCTTGCTCAATCCAGATGAGCCCGTGCTCAAGCTGGCAACCTCGGGGTCTCAAACCTGGTTCCTCCGCATCCCAGTCTGATGCTCTTTCCACTGCACTACAGCCTGGTCAGGCTCTAGAAGAGCATTTAGGAGACTGCCTCTACCGGGGACAGGCACCGAGACCACCCTGGTGGGTGGACGGATAGGAGGGGAGGAGAGCTTAGATCTGTTTGCTACCCGGGCCAGACCAAATTTGGAGACTCATGTTTCACTCTGGGGTCTGATCACAGAGGAGCCCTGACAACCAGGTCACATCCAGGAGAGAGCAATCAGGAAAGTGACAGGCTGAGAAAAAAGATCTTAGGAAGGACAGGGCACTCACACACATCCCCTTTCAAAGTATCTGAAGGTCTGTCTTGGGAAAGAGTTGGATTTTCCTGTGTTGTTCAGAAAGGATGCAAGACCCGGGTGGAAAGTAGTTCCGTGAAGGCAGAGCACTGCTCAGTGTGAAGAAGACCGAAGAGGAGGAGCTCTCTGGCCCGGGCACCCTGACTCCCTGGGGCTTAGCCCCCATGAGGAAGAACACAGACTCACGGCTAGCCTGATAAATGTCGCCTGTGAAACAATGGTTTTCAACCAGGATGCTTTTAAAAACAAAAAATAAGTCCTACCTCTGAGATTCTGTTTCCACAATTAGGGCAGAGCCCCAAGTTGTAGATTTTTATCAAAATCTAGGGTTCTACAGCAAGACCAGAACAAGGATTCAAACTGTCTGGCTCCTGCCTGGGGGTCACCCTCATGAGCCCAGAGACCCTGGCCACCTCCCGAGGGGCCGGGATGCCTGAGCCCAGCTGCTCACCTGCTGCAACAGGAGCTCTGACATCTCCAGCTTCTTCCGCAGCTCTTCCGTCCTGAGCTGCACGGCCTCCCTGTCGGTCACCAGGACCCGAAGCTTCTCCTGCAGCTCCGAGTTCTCCTGCTTCAGGTCTTCATTAGTTTTGCTGTGGCCAGAGGCAGCGGGGAAAGGCACAAATAAAGAACAGAAAAGATCACTCTGGTGATCAACCCACCGCTCTCTCCACAGACCCAGACTGGTGGCACTGGAAGGAACCCCAGAATCAAGAGTCACAAGTGACAGGCCAGAGAGGGGACATGAGTTGCATGAGGCCAAGCATGAGTCGGCAGAGCAGGGACCAGAGCCTGCTCTGTGCACCCTTCTCATGCTATCTGCATCCCTCCCACCTCCCCGCACGTCAGGTCACGCTGCGCGGTCCCCCAGCCCTCCCCGTCGCCCATCCTACTTGCTCTTGTATAACTCCAGCTTTAGGGCGTCCCGGCTTTTAGTGAGTTCTTTGTTGCTCTGCAAATACAGAAAGGGTAGTCAGGCTGGGCAGGCCGGTGAGCTGGCAGACTAACAGCCGGGACAGCGACAGCAGCAGCAACACTTTCTCACCCCAGTCACACTCTACATCTTTCCCAAGCACTTCCTAGCCCACCGTCTCGTCTGCTTTAATAAGAACTCGGGGCCCTGGCCGGTTGGCTCAGCGGTAGAGCGTCGGCCTAGCGTGCGGAGGACCCGGGTTCGATTCCCGGCCAGGGCACACAGGAGAAGCGCCCATTTGCTTCTCCACCCCTCCGCCGCACTTTCCTCTCTGTCTCTCTCTTCCCCTCCCGCAGCCAAGGCTCCATTGGAGCAAAGATGGCCCGGGCGCTGGGGATGGCTCTGTGGCCTCTGCCCCAGGCGCTAGAGTGGCTCTGGTCGCAATATGGCGACGCCCAGGATGGGCAGAGCATCGCCCCCTGGTGGGCAGAGCGTCGCCCCATGGTGGGCGTGCCGGGTGGATCCCGGTCGGGCGCATGCGGGAGTCTGTCTGACTGTCTCTCCCCGTTTCCAGCTTCAGAAAAAAAAAAAAGAAAAAAAAAAAAAAAAGAACTCGGTACGGTACAAGTGGCAGGTGTAGAGGACCAATTCATAGCTGGCCGACAGAGGCCCGAGACAGCAGCTAATACTGCTCTCATTACTAATGTCATCGTTGTCACTGCGCCGACACTCTGAATCCTCACAGTCACCACAGGAGGCAGTTACTAGTATTATCCGCATTTTACAGGTAAACAACACAGAGCATTAGAGGTTAAATCTCTTGCCTAAAATTACTAGAGCTACGACTGAACACTCAGGTCTGTCTGAGTCTCTATAACCACATTTCCTTTCTGTGGTGGGGGCACATTATGAGGGGAAAATTAAATTTTTATTGTCATTTTTCATTCATTTTGTTGAATGGATAACACATTGACATAGCCCCGAACTCAGAAGGCACAGAACAAACGTGTCCCTAACCACTCTGTTCCTCTCCCCCGGGTTTGAACTGATTTGAGAGGGCAGAGCCTGCTCTGGGCACCGTTCTCATGCTATCTGCACGAGAGAGAGAGAGAAAAGGGGAAAGAGAGAGGTGGGGAGGGAGAGCAAGAGAAACATCGATTTGTTATTCCATTTCTATATGTGTTCATTGGTTGATTCTTGTATAGTGGTACCTTGACACAGGAGTTTAATTTGTTTCATGGCCAAGCTCATGACTCAATTTGCTCGTGTGTCAAATCGAATTTCCCCATTTAAATTAATGGAATGCAATTAATCAGTTCCAGCCCCCAAAAACCACACGAATTTTTTGTTTCATGTGCTTTTTAAATAAGAAAATGTACTTTATATATATACACACACACACACACACACACACACAATAAGAGAGAATGTAAAGAAATAAACTGGTTTATGAAGTGTATTCACCTTCAAGGTCAGGCGAAGATGCTGGCGGAGGGGAGGAGACTGGCAGGGGGGGTTTGCATTTCATGCCCTGTTGCTTAACATAACTTACTCTCTACACACTTAATGCTACATTTAATTGCAAAATTCAACTTACACACTATGTATGATATTGTAACTTAATCGCTAAACTTAATTGCTATTTTTTTACTTTGCTGAATCATCATCATTTTCTTCACTGACTTTTGGCTTTTTTGCCACACTTTTCCTCACTTTCACAAAGAGGCCGTTTCAACAAAAACCTTTCCATGGAAGTTTGTTTTTTCCTCCCTTTCAGAACGTTCCGCAGGCCATCTAGTGGAGGTGGTGGAAGCTCGTGATTCAAATATCCACTCGTGACTTACAGCAAAAAATCCCGCGAGTGACTGCTTGTCTCTCAAATTGCTCGTGATTTAAAGTGCTCGTGTGTCACGGTACCAATGTATATGCCATGACCAGGGATCCAACCTGCGATCTTAGTGTACTGGGACAGCACTCTAACCAGCTGAGCTACCTGCTGGGGCTCCCCGGGGTTTCCAAGAATCTTTTCAGACATGCTTATCTCTCTCTCTCTCTCTCTCTCTCTCTCTCACACACACACACACACACACACACATTTCCCCCCTTCTACGCACAAGGTAGCATATGCCTCTGCCCCAAACACCCAGGACTTGGCCAAGGCCCCCTGCTAGTTAAGGGCAGGGCTGGCACTTAGGCCCTGGGGTCTACATCCAGTGCCCACTCCAGACAGCACAGCCCAATGCCCACAGCAAACAACACATCCCCAGGCTGCTGCTAACAACCACACAACTTGAAAGCAGTGAACCTTCAGGACAGCAGACACTCCATCCTAAAGAAGGGGCCCTGGCCGGTTGGTTCAGTGGTAGAGCGTCAGCCTGGCGTGCAGGAGTCCCGGGTTCGATTCCCGGCCAGGGCACACAGGAGAAGCGCCCATCTGCTTCTCCACCCCTCCCCCTCTCCTTCCTCTCTGTCTCTCTCTTCCCCTCCTGCAGCCGAGGCTCCATTGGAGCAAAGTTGGCCTGGGTGCTGAGGATGGCTCTGTGACCTCTGCCTCAGGCACTAAAATGGCTCTGGTTGCAACAGAGCGACGCCCAGGTGGGCAGAGCATCGCCCCCTGGTGGGCATGCCAGGTGGATGCCGGGTGGATCCCGATCGGGCGCATGCGGGAGTCTGTGTGACTGCCTCCCCGTTTCCAACTTCAGAAAAATACAGAAAAATAAAAAGAAGGGACCCTGACGCTTGCTGCCCCCTCAGGGAAGCTGCGCCTCCATGGCGGGCCGGCTGCGGGCTCACCCTGTCTGCCTGCTTCTGCTGCGTGGAGACAGAACATAGCGTCCGCTCCAGGTCCCCGACGCGCTGCTGGGCGGACTGCAGGAGACCAGCCAGATCCTCCGCCTCTCCTGGAACGACAGAGTGAAGTCCAAAGAAGAGATGCCACTGAAGGCCTGCCCGCGTGCCACGCTGGAGGATGACAGTCTAGCTTCCCACCTGTTTTTTGCCGGGCTGCTTGCTGAGTGTGGGCCAGGGCTGTCTGCAGTTCTGTCTTCTCGGACACCAGAATCCCTATGGTCTGGATGTGAATCTTTGGGAGAAAAGCCAAACAAGCGGTGAGAAAGAGGAAAAGAAACATCTCCTAGAGAGCACGGGGCACACCCTGCCGGCCACTCACCTGTAACTGCTCTCTCAGAGCCCCTTGTTCCTTTGCAAGCTTCTGCTTATACTCCTGCTTCTCCTGTAGCACAAGAGAAGACACATCTCGCACCGAGAGGGGACAGAAATGAACCAGCAAAGGACCTGCCCCAGAATGCCACCAATGAGGCCAGGGTGGAGGGTGGAGGGGAACGGGTGGGGGAGGGGAAGATGAGCGATGGGAGGGCTGGGACGGGCCCTTTATGTGTCCAGGCTGGGAGCAGGCAAGACAAGAATGGGCCCTTACATCTGAGCCCCCCCCCAAACCCCTCAGCCACATAATGAGCAGATAAAAAAATCAGGACATGCCCTGGCAGGGTGGCTCAGTGGATAAAGTGTCATCCTGCCTCACTGAGGTCACAGGTTTGATACCCAGTCAGGGCACATATGAGAAGCAATCAATGATGCACAACTAAATGGAACTAAGTGGAACAATGAGGTGATGCTTCTCTCTCGCCCCCTTCCCCCCACTCTTTCTCTGTCCCCCTCCCCCCCCCCATGGAAAAATCGAAAAACAAATTTTTTTAATTTAAAAAACAAAGTAATCACGTTACTTTTTCTACTTGATCCACAAGTTCGTGGTTCTGCTGTTTCTGTGGAAAGAGTCAGAGGAAGGTTACTGAGGCTCTCGCCTCGTGCACTCCCCAGACCAAGGGGTCAGACAGGGAACAAGAGTGGCTTTTACAGGCACAGCTCAAAGCTCCCAAGCAAAGAGACTTTGGGTCCAGGGTGGTTTTGGTCCCAGCTAAAGAAATTAATGTCTCAATATGAGGCCCCTAAAAGGACAATGACATAAAGCTCTAGAAGTGGAGTTTGAGAAGGGAAAGACTACCCTTTCGCCGGCTCATGATTTGGAAGTGTGCATCCATTCAATGGTTATTTCCTGAGCACACAAGGTCCTATTCTCAATAGCAGAGATATCGAAATGTAAAGGATCTTTAAACCTTTGATTTTTTGAGCTAACAGGGAACTTGAGAGAGAAGTGACTTGTTCAAGGTCAAAGAACAAATGAGGGGCAGAGTCAGGGCCAGAACACAGCAGAGAAGCTAGTGCTCCCCCTAGAGGCAACAGCGCGACGAGGGCAAGTGCAGAGGGGCCAACAAGGAGGCGTGTCTGGAGGACAGAGCAGGCAAAGAGGGCAGCCACAGACAGAGCCATGCCACATGCTCCACTCTCTGGGGTCCCTCCAGCTGAGACCTAGACCCTCCAGTACCCCGTTCTCCCTTGGCACCAGGGGCCCCCAGCCCCTTTCTTCAGAGCCCCGGATTGGCAGCGTAGAATCAGGCGACCCCACTGGACTCTTACCAGTTCCTCTATCTCGCTACTGAGTTGTTTGTTTGTTAGATTGCTGGAATCCAGGGCTAGAGATAGCTCTTGGTACCGGCTCTGAGGCGCATGCAGAGAGGAGGAGTTGGAGAAGGGATGGGGGAGAGGTAGAAAGAGCAATCATTAGGGGTGGGGGTGCATCTGGGCTGTCTCAGCTGGCAGCAGAGCCCCCGCCCCCTCTGGTGGGGTCAGGGGACTGGCCCGCAGGGTGACTGGGCCACAGTCCAGGGCCACTCACCTCCAGAGCCTTTATATTAGCAGAAGATGCTAGCCCCTCCCCATTGACGAAGGATGCAGACTAGGAGAGAGAAGAGAGCTCACATGGAGACGCTCTGTCCCCTCCATGCCGAAGCCCTCTGACTTTCTGCCTTCCCCATCAACTGGTAAGAACTTTTCTGCCTAAACTGGCCCTCCCCCCATGAGCCCTTTGTGCTGACTTCTCCTGGTTCTACCCCCCCACCCTCCCAAGTAGCATCCACCATGTGCTTTCTGCAGCAGGACAGAAGGATGTGCAGCTGACCCGTGGTCCAGCTCCCTGACTCGCACAGCTTCCAAGGACAGGGTCAGGAACGACCGACTGAACAGCTGAGCTGACCGCTCCCAGCATCTGCCCTCCCTCTTGGGAGTCTCCACCTCCATTTCCACCCTACCCCCACCTCTCCGGGGGGCCCCGTTCAGGGTACCTCGCCCACGAGGCCGTTGAGCTGCCGTGAAAGCTGGCGCAGGCTCTCCGTGGACGAGAATCTGGGGGTGAACACAGCAGTCAGCAGGGCGGGGACCTCACGGAAAAGACGGGGTCACGGGCAGTGGCCTGCCCTGACTCCTCAGCCTAGGGACCGCTCCCCCACAGGAGACACTCACGTGCTTTCAGACAGGACAAAGGGACCATTTTCAGGATCACAGTCCTGTTTGGGAAGAAACACAGGAGGTGAGAACCAGCCAGGATGAACCAAACTCATCCTGACAACCTCCAATCTCACAGAAACTCAAGGAGACACCTGGGCTTGGCCTCCCCCGCCCCAGTCCTCAGGAAGGGCGCTGGGCTGTGGGAACCAAGCCACCTGAAGAAAGGGGCAGAGGCCATAGGGGGCCCAGTCCTCTGGGCAGGAAGAGAGCAAACAGAGGAGGGCAGTGGACAAAGGGGGAAAGGGAACAAACCCGAGTTGATGACGTAGCACTAGGGGAAAGGGCACCGCCAGGTGACATGGTGTCAGCAGAAGGCAGGGCTGCGGGAGTGGCGTGGTCTTTGGGTGCCTGTCACAGAGAAGAGCAGGGTGTGAGGGGGACAAGTGGGAAAGGCTTGTCACGGCCACGGACGCAGGAGTGCGGAGCAGGTAGGACAGGTGTTGCTGCAGTCAGTGGCGGTCACACATGCTGGGCCCGCTCTAGGGTGTGGCTATGGCTTGCCCAGTGCTCGGGCCACTCTGCAGCCCTCCGGCCAGCCAGAGCTCAAAGCAGGGCAGCAAGACCTCCTTCCCGAACACCAGGGGCCTTGTTCTCCCGGAAGCTCAGCAAAAGACAGGACTAGGATCTGACCTGCGGCAGCCCCAGCAGGTGGAAGGAAGGAAGCCGTGCCGAGTCGGGGAGGAGGCAGGCACTGCTCCTCCGAAAGCCTACCTGTGCCTCAGAGGGACCCCGCCACAGGCCCCTGCTGGGCAGACTGGTCTGCGCAGCTCTCCGCCTCCCTCCTCTCTCGCCCTCCCCTCCCTCCTCAGGTCTTTTGAGGGAAAGAAGCTGCCTCTCCCAGTTCCTGAAGGGAAAAAGGAACCCCACCCTAACCTCCTAGCTCCAGAACAACGGCCCAACCAAGAAAGCACCTGAGAGCCCAGAGGAGAGACATCCACCCTTGACTGTGGGCTTCCTGAGACACATCCTGGACTGAGGGCCGGGAGCCATGGAGAAGCCGCTCTCTCCCCGACATGGACCCACCTGCTAGACAGAGCCCCGTCCAGCCTGTCTCCAGGCTCAGGCCCGGCACTCAGTCTCACCCTCTGGCCCTGGAGTGCTAACGTCCAAAAGGCCAGACTGGCAAAGAAAGGGGGGCAAGGGTGACGAGCCAAAGCCCCACGAGGGGAGTGCCAGCGCAGGTGGGTCCCAGAGGAAGAGAGGGGGACAGCGGGCTGCCTGCCCGCCCTCTGGGGCCCTCAGCCCCCCTTACTGCACGTGCTGCAGGACCCGGGGGTCTGGGGCCGAGTCAAGCTATTTGCATTAGTGTCCACAGTGGGACCTTTGGCCCTGGGGCCTGGGGTTGCCTTGCCAACCTGTACAACTGACTCTAATAGGCAAGAGCAGGAGTGCCCAGCTGCCCGGGCAGGAGACTGTGGGGAAGGGGGCTCCTCCCAGTGGGCCAGGCAAGCTCTCGTCTCTCCCGGCATCCTGGATTCCCACTGATCCCTAGCATGAGACACAAAGAGTCTCAGAAGGGATAAAAAGAATTTTTCTGAGGACTTAAATATATATAACATGACTATTTTGTGAGGAAACAAATTATTTTCTCATTTTAACTCTTGTAGCTAAGTACAGAATTTTAAAAAAACACTGCCCACTCCCTTCAAATGTCCCATTCCACTAAAAAATATTTTATTTCTCCATTATTCCCCATTTCTGGTGCCCAAGATACTGCAATCACAGACCCACATCAGTGCAGGAGAAAACTCAAGTGGGAAACAGGTATTGGTAAAGAGAGAACTTTAAAACAAGAAAGGACTATGGGAATCTGTGTCTTCACTTCCAGGACGGGGAACCCAGCCAGGCACAGGCCACTCAGCTTCGGGACTCCTCTAGGCCTGTCCTGCCCTGCCCTGCCACCCGAGCTGCCAAGTGAGTCACAGCACCTGGAGAAACCTGACCAACCGGGCGTGAGCAGTCCTGCTGACCGAAACGTTCTAACCCAGCCAGCAGTGCCCTGGCCCAGCCCCTGGCCCCTGCCCATCTCCAGCAGGACCCGGCCCCTTTCAGCCCTACTCCTTGGGCCTGGCAGATGTCCCCCAGGAAGTTCATGAAGGAGGAAGTGCCAACATCCTGTCCGGAGAAAGGTCACCTCCTGGCCCAGTGATCACCAGGCTCCTCGCCTTTCTGAAATGTGATCTGTGAGCTCATAATCCTGGCCGTTACCTGTATCACGCCCTTGGCTTGGAACTTCCATTCCTCCCTCTCCCCATATGGATGAGTGCTACCCACCTCTGATCTCCAAAGCGGCCTCAAACACCATCCCTTCCAGCCTCAAGTCCACCTAAATCAACCTCTTCCTCAGCCGAGCACGGGGAACTCTAGCTTGCCTCTTCAGTGGAGCCTGCCTCCCTCCGTGGGCATTCTTTCTGGTCCCGTTTTCTCCGGGCCCAGCTCAGGGCCTCTGCTATCACGAGCCCACCCACTATGGCTAGCTGTCCATATTTGATTTGTACTCTTTTCCTCTTAACCCTAGAGAGCTGCCTCTCAAACCAAGATGAGCTCATCAACTCAAAAAATCGCCACTGCATAAAGCATCGACCTGGAAATGCTGAGGTTGCCGGTTCAAAACCCTGGGCTTGCCTGGTCAAGGCACATATGGGAGTTGATGCTTCCAGCTCCTCCCCCCTTCTTTCTCTCTGTCTCTCTCTCTTTCTCTCTCTCTCCTCTCTAAAAATGAATAAATAAAATAAAAAAATAAAATAAAAATTAAAAAAAAAAAATCGCCGGCCCTGGCTGGTTGGCTCAGCGGTAGAGCGTCAGCCTGGTGTGCGGGGGACCCGGGTTCGATTCCCGGCCAGGGCACATAGGAGAAGCGCCCATTTGCTTCTCCACCCCCACCCCCCTCCTTCCTCTCTGTCTCTCTCTTCCCCTCCCGCAGCCAAGGCTCCATTGGAGCAAAGATGGCCCGGGCGCTGGGGATGGCTCCTTGGCCTCTGCCCCAGGCGCTAGAGTGGCTCTGGTCGCGGCAGAGCGACGCCCCCTGGTGGGCAGAGCGTCGCCCCTGGTGGGCGTGCCGGGTGGATCCCGGTCGGGCGCATGCGGGAGTCTGTCTGTCTCTCCCCGTTTCCAGCTTCAGAAAAATACAAAAAAAAAAAAAAAAAAAAAAATCGCCACTGCTCTGTGGTCCGCTGGTCTTTTGGGAACAGATGCCCACAGGGCAAGACCTGAAGGTTCGGTTTTATTTCATCTCTCCTCCGAGAACACCGCTGGACCTTCAAACTTAAGGTTCAAAAAGCCAAAATCCCACACACCTGCTCTGGAAGCTATTCCCAAATTACCTTTAAACTTCAAGGTGTATCTCACCTTCTCCAAGATGATCAAAGATGTGGGGGAAGAAAAAAAAAACCCCAATCAACCAAGCAAGTGAAAAAGCAGACATGAACAGGCCAAGGGTTAATGAATGCAACATAAAATAAGCCAGAGGCAAGTACCCCCCAAACCGGAGAAGCCTCGGGGACATGCACAGCTGGGAGAGAGAACAAGCCAGAGAGGGGTCTCAGCACTGCCTCACCTTCCAATTGTCCAATGGGGAAAGGGCTACCCCATTGGAACGGTTAAGGTCGGACACCAGCACCTTCAGAATGTCCTGAATCTACAGGAAGCGAAAAGGGGAAAACAAGGGCAGGGGGAGAAAGAGAAAAGTGGCTTAGAGAGAGGCAAGAAAGTCAGGGAAGGAAGAAGAGAGGGGTTCAGGACATTTCAACGCTAGAGAAGAGAGAAGGGGCTCAGTACCATGGCCTGTGTGTGCCATCTTTCCAAACAGCCACTTGCTGCCTTGCCACAGGCGAAATAAATGCAAATGAACAGATGGAAAAGTCCCCCAAATGATGCAGTCACATAGAGCGGAGTCCCCTGCGCAGGGCACCTCTGATGAGGCTCAGACCCACTTCAAGCCCAGATGTGAGGGATGAATCTGGCAGGGCTGCATTTTAAACCAGGTTTCCAAGTCAAGGTGGGCTTGAACAAAAGGGATTACAGCTAAAAATAAGTTTGAAAGATACTGATCTGATCCAACAATGTCATCTTACAGATGAGGAAACTGAAGCCCCAGGGGAGGTAAGTGATTTTCCTGAGTTTATCCAGACATGGGCTCAAAACTCTTAATCCAGTGTCTGCGGCTCTTCTGGGGCTTCCTAGCGGGAGAGCCTGCAGGCAAGCTGCAGGCTGGTCCCACAGCCTGGCTTCCCCCAGTGCCTGGGGGTGAGGAAACCACCAGAGCAAGTCCAGTAGCAACTGCCCTTTCTTGGATGTTTACTCCACACCAGTCCCAGTATTAAGGGGTTAATATAAAAACATCATTTAAACTTTTTAAGTGCAAGACAGTATTACCCTGATTTTACTGATGTGGAAACAGCAATCCAAATGACTTAAACAATTTGCCCCAAACCATATCCCTAGCAGAGGGAGAGGTAGAATTAAGAACTCAAACCCAGAATTCTTAACCAGTACTTGACACTTCTTCCACAATATTAACCATTACCCTCTACCGCCCCGAGCACCCCTATCCCCAAAGCCTGGCCAGCCAAGACTCACATCCTCAGGCGAGTGACAACCATCAGAAGTGGCAGTCTCAGGGCTACTGCCATTTTTAATCTTCTTTTTCTTCTTAGCTCCCGAAGGAACACTAATGCCTCGCTGCTGCTGAAATTCTCTCAACTGCAAAGAGGAAAAGCAGTGAGACTCATGACAACTGTAAACCCCTGTATTCACACCCTACTTTACAGTTCACAAAATACTCAGATTCGCCATCTGATTTAATGCCACAACGCTACCTAGTGTTGTAATTCTTAATGACTGAAGAAATGGACTGATGACATAGTATTTTTTTTAAAAAAGGCAATAATGGAATTTAAAATAATTATTATAATAATAATGGAATGGAACCCAGCATTCTGACTCTGAGTTCTGGGGGTTATCCCATGATAACAGGGGACAAACCCAGAGGTAGAGGTGGTAAACATTTAAGTGATCAGACATAAGTGTTCTTTCTGTTGGAGATGCACACCACTACTTCATCTTTTACAAACTTTTACATCAATGTAGCCTAATGGCAATGAAGGAACATCTCTAGTGAATCTGGGATAGCAATAGAAAAAAAAAGACAACTCAAGCACCATTTCAGAGAGAAGTCTATTATAATCTAATAAATCTATGTAAATGTTATCCCTAAGTACATTAACATAAAAGGTTTTTTCTCAAGAGAAACCAGCACAACTCATGCTTCAGTCCCACATTTATTCTGTGGCAGTCAGAGCACCCCACGTTGAGATGATGATTTGGGGGAGATTCCCAGCTGGATCTCATTTCAAAGAGCACGAACTGAGGGCCAATCAGGTCCCAGAATCATAGGGAATTAGAACATGAGTTCGAGAATTCAAATAAAAAATTGCAGTCTGTCTGAAGAGTAGAAACTTGGGAGAAAACCAACAAAACAAAACACATTCTCCCCATTGACACCCAGAGATGTGGTCAATGTTTCGGGATCACTAATGAAATGTAGGCTTTTTATGCCATCAATGTCTATGTATGGGGCGCAGTCTGGAGTAAGGGAACCTTGAAACCTCTCTGATATAAACCCCATAATCCATAGTCCCTTTTAAGTTGGAAACTTGTGCCGGAACCAGAGAACCGGAAAGGGGATGAAAACACTAGGGGGACTGGGTCTTAAGATCAAACATCGGGCTCAAGGCGGTAATGACAGTTTCGAGGGGGATTGTGACATAACTACATTCCACTCCTCCCAACCGAAGCCCGAGTCGCCGCTCCGCGGTGGGGGAAGGGAGCGCAGGGCCTGGACCGAGGACCTTGGAGAGTCCAGGGAGCCCAGGGAGTCCAGGGAGCCCAGGAGGTCCGGTTCTGGGCTGCAGGAGGCAAGGGCCGCGCCTGGAGCCGGGAACTTCGGGGGTCACCAGTCCAAAGTCGCTGAGGGCGACGAGCGAGGCGGGGGCTGGGCTGCCGGGCGTGGGGGGGCGGGACTGGTGACAAGACTTTCGGGGGGGACGCCAAGGGGCGCGGAGGATCTCCGCCCCGAGTGCCCCAGAGGCAGCACAGACTCTGGCCACAGTCGTGCCGTCAAGGGGCCTTGAAAAAAGTCAGGGAGCCACGATTTGGCATGTTTTACCTTTTTCCTGGCCTCGGCCAATTTTTTCTGTCGGACTTCTTCCGACATCTCGGGAAGGGGCGGGGGACGGGGGGGCCACATCACCGCGATCCCGGAAACCGCCTCGGAATTGCTTCCGGCAGCCACCGCGCATCTTTGCAACTACGCCAGAAAAGGAGGGATCAGGACGGTTATAGGCAGCAGCGTGTGGGCGCGGCCTTATTTATTTAACTCCATTGGTCTATGAAAAAAAAAAAAATGCAAGGAAGGGGGCATGGCCATGTTGACGCCCGCAAGGAGGAAGAGGCGGAGTCATATTGAAAGCTGTTCCGCCCACTTTGAGAGGCGGGGCCCGACCGCGCCGGGTGCGCGCGCAGCTCGCTGTGTGAACGTTCCGGGTCTCCATCGCAGCGTTCTGATGACCTGGTGGACCTGAGAGGCCGCTCTCCCGCCCCGCCCTGGACCCTCCTGTACCACAGACCCCCCCGAAACGGGGGGCGCGGACCCCCGGGCTCAGGAGGTGGGCTAGGGGCGGATAGCAGGGGATAAGCGCATCCTTTTACAGCCCCTTTCCGACCTCCCAGAGCTCTGCCTCAGCCGTTCTCGTCCCAGACTTCACCTCCCGAGACCCCGACCCTGTCCTCCACACACCCTCATCCCGGGAACACAGCCCCCGGCGCTCCTACTTCCCAACTCCTCCGCCCACACCCCACAGTACCCTGTCTTCCCGGAGCGGACTCGAGGGCCAATCAGCCATTTTCCCATCGGATCCCTCTCCAGGACTCAACCAGGACTTTCCAAAAGTTGCCGCGGGGCCTTCCGATCCCCTGTGAGTATGCCTGTGCCACCCCCACACTCTTGCCCTCCACCTGTAAGTCACTGCTGCTCCCAGCCGTCCTCTCCGACCCCACAACGGCTGACCCAGCCCTAACCCTCTCCAAGGGCTTCCCCTGACCAACCTTACTCTGCTGAGAAACTCCAGGCCATTTCTCAGTCCTCCCCTTCTTTTCCTCGTGCCCAAGCTTCGAAGAAGCAGTGTCCTGCCCTCCTCAGTGGCACGCCAGTGGGCTCTGTCTCGCCTCCTCCTGACAGCACCACAAGTGGTTCTTTTTCACATGCCATCCGCTCCCTCACCCGGCCCACCCACACATAATCCACTCCGGCTCCCTCAAACACATGTGCTCTCTCCTGTCTTAGAGTATCTGCATACACTGTCCCGTCTGGAATACCTTTTCTTTTTCCCCATTGATTTGAGAGAGAGAGAGAAGCATAAACTCATTCCATTTAGCTGTGCACCCATTGATTGCCTGTCATATGTTCCCCATGCCCTGACTGGGACTCAAACCTGCGACCTTGGGGTCAAGTTGGCAATTCTGGGATAGAACTGGCGACCTCAGTGCTCCAGGTTAACGCTTTTTGTGCTGTACCACCACCCAGGGCTGGAATACTCTCAGCTTTTTGCCAGTCTCATGCCTACACATCTTTTAAAATTGAACTTCCTCAGAGAGGCCTCACCCGCACTTCTGGCTCAATCTAGTGAACCTTTTAGACACTTGTTTAGCACACTATGCTTTATTTTCAAAGCACTTTTCAGATTTGTACCTTGTAGATTACTAATTTGTCATTCATTCTTTTGACCAATTTTAGTGAGTATCTACTATGTGCCATGTACTGTTGTAGACACAGTATAACCAGCAATAAATATAACAAAGGCACTGCCCTTTATGGAGTTTATACTCCAATGGTGTAAGGCCAACAGTGAAAATAATATCAATGAGCCTGACCAGGTGGTGGCGCAGTAGATAGAGCATTGGACTGGAACTCAGAAGACCCAGGTTCAAAACCCTGAGATTGCCAGCTTGAGCGTGGGGTCACTGTCCCTTCTGTGGGATCATAGACATGACCCCATGGTCGCTGGCTTAAAGCCAAGGTCGCTGGCTTGAGCCCAAGGTCACTGGCTTGAGCAAGGGGTCACTTGCTCTGCTGGAGCCCCACGGTCAAGGCACATATGAGAAATCAATCAGTGAATAACTAAGGTGTCACAACGAAGAACTGATGCTTCTCATCTCTCTCTCTTCCTGTCTGTCCCTCTCTCTGTTTCTCTCTGTGTCTCTGTCACAAAAAAAAGAAAAAGAAAATAATATCAATGAAAGGTATGACATGTCAGGTGATGATAGATGTCATAAAACATCAGGACAAAAGAATAGTGAGTGATTGAGGAGCAACCATTTAAATGAGGTGGTCAGTGAAGGCCTTCCTGATGGTGCGACTTCTTTCTTTTTTTTAATTACTAAGTGAGAAGTGGTGAGGCAGAGACAGATTTCTGCATGCCCCCCGACCAGGATTCACCTGCAACCCTGTCTAGAGCTGATGCTTCTCCCATCTGGGACCACTGCTCTGTTGCTCAGCAACCAAGCTATTTTAGCAACTGAGGCAAGGCCATGGAGCCATCCTTAGCACCCAGAGCCAACTTGCTTGAACCAATTTTTCTAGGCCATGACTGTAGAAGGAGAAGAGAGGGAGGGGGAGGAGTGGAGAAGCAGATGGTCGCTTCTCCTGTGCCCTGACCAGGAATCGAACCTGGGATATCCACACACCGGGCCGACATTCTACTTCTGAGCCAACCAGCCAGGGCCAGAAGTGTGACTTCTGAGTAGAGCTTTAAATGAAGATCTCTAAGGGAAGAGCATAATTGTTGAGTGTTTTATATTTGGAACTAAACTACCCATTCCATGAAGGCAGAGGCCAGGCTTGCTGTCTTCTCTGTTGCTGCAGCGCAGGAGCCTTTGCTAGTGCCTACTCACTATTTGACGACTGACTTGATTAAATGCACCGTCCAAAGAATAGGAACCACGTCTTCCTCCATCTCTTCTTGCGTCACGTGTAGACAGTTGATCCAACACACATTTCCTGAAAATTAGCAGTGTACCAGGCACTGGTCTCTGCAGCTTTTGGAAGCATAATGGGCAAAGATGAACTATAGTTCCAGGGAAAGACTTGGTTATCCAATGAGATCATAAACTTAGTGACATCACCGACTTGAGAGACAAATCCACGTAGACATGAGGCAGATTGGGGTTAGATTGGGGCCGGGGTAGGCCCTTTAGTTAAAATTGGGTTTGGCTAGGAGTGACAGAAAACCCCAAATAGTGGTGACTTAAACATCAGGGACACAGGCCTCTGTCTTGTTCCGCCGTATCTTCAGTGTGGCTTCTACTTCATCATCCAAAACGCTGTTTAGCTCCAGTGTCACTTCCACATTCCAGCTGACAGGAAGGAGAAAGGCCTGCCCTCTCCCCGGAAGGACAGTTCCCAGACGTAGCATATACCACTTTGAATTAAGTTCCACTTGCCAGAACTTAGTTATAGTGCCATATATAATTCCAAGGGAAGCTGGGAAATGTAGTCTCATTTGGGCCTCTATTACCAAGCAGAAGCAGGGAGTGGCTATTTGGGGGACAACTTGTAGGTTCTGAATTGTGAATAACTGGTCAGTTCAGCCAGTGACTTTTTTGTTCCATTCAGCGGCCATCTCCCAAGTCTGGCCAGGCTGATGGGGCCAGTGAGGATTCTCTGCACCTTGACATTCAGAAGCTGAAGGAGAAGAGGGACATGCTGGACAAGGAGATCTCCCAGTTAACATCTGAGTAAGTCCCACTGGACTCCTCAGGGAACTTAAGATAACTCGTGCCCAGTAATGGCAACCCAGTCACGGTATCTCAGCGTAAAAACAGGACGGCACCGTTGGACTCGGGGTGTCCCAGCAGCCTCTCGGGTAGCATGTGCGCAGGCTCGGGGGTACCAGGAAACAGGAACCGGAGAGCTGTTGGGCATGGAGGTTAACGCTGTCTGGGGCCCACACTCTCTGCCTCTGCTTTTGTCTGCACCCAAACTCCATTCCTCTCTGCAGGCGTGGTTTTCAGTGCCTGGGGGAGGCTGGTTCTTCTACAACTCCTGGGTTTCCCCACACCCCTTGTGCCAGCCACATGACACGGACATGGGGCCTCTCCCTGAGGGTATGGAGAGCGTTGGCCAGGGACTGATACCTTGCTATGACAAGCTTCAGTGGACAGGGTCTATCTTGCCATCTCTTTGTCCCCATCGCTGAGCACCAAGTAGGCCCTTTGTGAACATTTGTTAAATAGATGCCTTGTCTCTCTGAGCGTTGGACCCTCATCAGCCCCTCTCTCCGTCCCTCACCCAGGGGCTACAGTGTGGACGAACTGGAGGACCACATCTCCCAGCTCCATGAGTATAATGACATCAAGGATGCGGGCCAGATGCTGCTGGGCAAGCTAGGTGAGAGCAGGACTCCGAGGAGCAGACAGGGCTCAAAGGAAGGCCCGACCCTCAGCCCTGGCTGGGTTTCGCTCCTAACTTGCCAATCTTCCCACCCTTAGCAGCTTCCCACTCTCTGAAGGCCCCTGCACCTTCCTGGCCACCTAGCGAAGCAGCTGTATAGCTCCTACCTGTGCCCCCTGGCTTTTTATTCTGGGTGGAGCATGCTTTGAGGCTGCACGTAGGTCTGAGCATGGGCTCACCCACCTGCTGGACCAGAGACCAGGGTCCCCACTCTTCTGGGGCCTTTTCAGACTGATTGAAACCTAGCCTCAAGGGGCTGATTGCTCCAGAGGCAGAAAGTGCTGAGCGGCTCTGTGTGGTTTAAAGGGGTTCTTCCTTGAACACAGTCTCACTATGCAGAGGACTTGGCCTGAGGCACAGACACTTGTGTGTCTGGGCGGGCTCGGACAGCCCACCTTGGAGGTAAGGAATTGTTTAGATGGCCTCAGTTGCATCACCTGGCTCAGACCGGTGGGCATTGATGGTCAGTGGGCAGTGACCATTTGGGGTGGACAGCTGGGACTGTCTGTCCAGTTGCTGCATGAGTTTTATCACTTGTGGCAGAACTGTCCGCATCCAGGATTCCGCGGCAGGGAGGGCTTCTCTCTGTTTCAGTGAGGAATTGGTCCCAAAGGAGGGGAAGGAGAAAACAGGAGGAGGGAAATAGAGAGGCACGAAGAGAGGAAGATAACCGGGGCTCAGGAAGAAAGAAGTATGAGGTGACTGTAGCCCAGTGGTTAGGGCATGAGCTCTCATTAAACAGGCCCCAGCTTGAGACCTTTCCTCAGCTCATAGGAGATGGAGCAGGCGCCCTATCCACTGTCACTTGTTCAGTGAATGTTTACTCAGCACCTACCCTGTGCTACCCTACAAGGCATGGGAACACTGTGGAGAACCAGACATTTGAAGGGCTCTGTTTTTCATGTGACTTCTGTTTCCATGTTGGGCTGGGGGAGGGGGATTGGTCACTAATAAAGAACACAGACAGATGAATTATAAAACGTGCTAGGTGCTACAAAGGAATGAAAGGGCAGAGATGGAAGGTACTGAGGTAGGACTAGGGCGGCAGGTGGGGACGAAGGAAGGTGGTCGGGGAGGCCTCTGAAGAGAGCCATTCACAGGGCAGGAAGGGAGGGCAGGAGCAGTGAGTGCCACCAGAGGGCAGGGCTTAGCACCTGGGCCAGGCCAAGGGGGCGGGTCTCCAGCAGGCTCTGACTGCAACGTGAACGACATCTCCGTGTCCAGCAGATGACTCCAGCTGCTCTGGGTGGAGAAAGCATTCGAGGGGAGCCCTGTTTGACTCATCAGCAGAGTGGGGCAGGGGTTCGGTGAGTCTAGTTAGGGGTGGTCGAGCAGGAGTGGCAGGAGGGTAATCATGGCGACAAGAACCGCAGGAAGGAGCGGGAGTCGGACTGCCCTGGTGGTCAGGGATCTGACCAGCCCCGCCCCGCCCACGGACATGCACCCTTCCTTTCAGCCATGATTCGAGGTGTCACCACCAAAGAGTTGTATCCAGAATTCGGCCTGGACATGAGCGACTGAGCAGAGGCTCACAGCCCCTTGTCCTCGGCCCACTGGGGCAGGCAGATGTGGCCATGAGCAGCTATGAGACCCCAAGCCGCGCATCTACAGGCTTCCAGCAAGGGAGTGTCAGAGCCCTTTCCTAGAGAGCCCATGCTGAGTCGGGGGAAGGTGGAGGAGAAGGTCTGTTCCCTCCTCCAGGGTCCCCAAGATGTCCCAGTGACACCTGTGTATGTGTATATGTGTCCTCTTTGTAAATAAAAGCGTGAACGATCTTGCTGCGGATTTGTATGCTGGGGCTCTGTCCTCCGATAGTGCCCGTCTCACCTGGGGGAGGGGCTGCCAGCTCTCATAGGCGCCAGGCCCTGTGCCAGGTGCTTCGTAGCCATTGTCTCTAGTGCTTCAATCCATCCTTTGAGGATTTAGTTTTGCTCCCCCAGTTTTCAGATGAGGAAATAGAGGCTCAGAGAGGCAAAGTGACTTGCCCAAGTTCACAGAGCCAGCAAGTAGCAGAGCAAGGATTTGAACCCAAGTCTAACTTTGAAGCTCACAGTTTGCAGTACTGTCTTTCTGGGTGGGGAACAAGCTGGTAAGAGCTAATAGTGAAATAGCAACATTGGTAGGAGTTCTTCCCTTGTAACTTGATGTACAGAATAAGGGTTCCGGTCCCCGGCTGTCAACTCTGCCAAGCAAGGGTGAGCTGTCACTTCTTCACTGGGCGGCGCTTCTCATGACCAGCCCCATCACCGGCAGGGGTGTGACCGGAGTGTCACAACTGCTCAGCGCAATCCAGGATCGCAGCATTTCACACCAGACTTGCCGAGTGTTCCGACTATTCCTGCTGCCCCTCTGGCCCTGTCCGACTGGGCATTTCTCCCAAGATTTCAGATGTGACAGCAGCCCTTAGGGCCAGGCTGTCATAAGGTGAAGGAAGTGTAGTTCCTAGAAACTGGCCATTTGAGTCCCTCCTCTGGGTTCCAGCTCTGCCCGCTTATGGGCTGTGTGACCACAGGCATCCGACTTGGCCTGTAGACGTGGAAATAATAGTAGGACAGTATGCGTCCATTAGCTCTAGCTACTTCAGCCAGCAAACCCGATTCTCCATGGCTGGCCCCAGTAAAGATTTCTCTGTCTCACAAAGTGTGAGGAGGGTCTGGCAGCCCTTACGTCTCAGAGCTTCACCACCGGAACCCACAGCAGGAGAAAAGATGGAGGCAACACATCAACCCCGAACTGACCCCAGAATCAGCAGTTGTCCCTGTGCTCACAAGTGCATGTCCAGAACCAGTCATGTGGCCCAACCTGACTGAATGAGGCTGGGGAGTGAGGGAGTCACGGATATTCGGATACTCGCTGGGCGCTAGCTCCAGAGGGCGCCCTGCAGTGCTGAGCAAACGGGAGCCCTTCCTCCCCTGTGCTCCGGCCCTGCGCCAGGCTGCGGTCACCCTCTGCATCCATCCGCCCTTCTGCACTCCCCAGGAAAGCCTGCATCATGCATTCTCATGGGGGGGGGGCTTTCTGGCCATTTCTTAAACTTCCACACCATAATGTCACGGGTTTTCACAACCACTTTATGAAGTAGGTTCTATTATTGTCCCCATTTTGCAGTTAAGGAAACTGAGGTTCAGAGAGTGGAAGCAACTTGTCCAAGTCACACAGTGGCAGAGCTGGGACCAGAACCCAGGCTTCTGACCTGGACCCCACACCCTGAGGCCTTGCACTGGACTCTTACCAGACCAGGTGCCCTCTGAGAACAAGACGGTCAGGTCCATCTGGAACAATGTGCCTCGTGCACACTCAGTGCTCACCAGCTGAGTGTGCTCCTGCTCCTGCTCCTGCTCCCTGGGGTCTTGGTGGAGAGTGAGTGACCAAACTAGAGATGGAGCCAGTACTAGAGTGGGCTCCTGAGATTCCCACTCTTCCAGGCCCCACAGAGCTGTCACCTGTTCTGACCCACTCCCCTCTCAACTTCCTGGGTCCCATCATTTCACAGAGGGGAGGGGGAAGAAGAGGAGAGGCCAGCAGCCAGGCTTGGACGGGAGGGAACCCCAGGAGACATGACTCCCATCCTTCGGTTTCCCCCACCTTACCCTGTTTTCTCTGCATGGACGGTTGGCTCGGCTCGCCCCTGTTCACACAAAAAACCAAGGCCTGGAGCTGGGGAGCCAGGGGCTCTGGGGCTCTGCTCACCTGCCAGCCGAGGGTCAGGGAACTAAGAGGCGGTGGTGAGGCAGCATGATAACAGGCAGCTGCAGGGTCACAGGCGCACGCTCGAGTGGCACTAACCAACGTGGACCATTGAGAAGACTTCCGAGAAAAGAGACATCGACATCTGTGCAGGAGAAGGAGCCAGCCAGACAAGAATTTGGGAAACGGGTTTGATTCCCAGCCAGGGCACACAGGAGAAGCGCCCCCGTCTGCTTCTCCACCCCTCCCCCTCTCCTTCTCTATCTCTCCCCCTCCCGCAGCCAAGGCTCCATTGCAGCAAAGTTGGCCCGGGCGCTGAGGATGGCTCCATGGCCTCCACCTCAGGCGCTAGAATGGCTCCAGCTGCAATGGAGCAATGCCCCAGATGGGCAGAGCATCGTCCTCTCATGGGCATGCCAGGTGGATCCAGGTCAGGCACATGTGGGAGTCTGTCTGCCTCCCCACTTCTCTCTTCAGAAAAATACAAAATAATAATAATAACAATAATAATAATAATTTGGGAGAGCATTCCAGAAGTGGACATGGGGCTGGTAAAGGCCCAGAGGCCGAGAACTTGGTGAGCCCAGGACACTAAGGGGCTCGGTTCAGTTGGAGAGTGAGTAGGAATGAAGCCCCTCTCAAACACAGTCCTAATCCAGCTCTGCTTCTTGGACTAATTTTGTGGGGGGAGGGAGATGGGTGCAGTTTTTATTTTCTACAACTCACATGTTTGATGATTTGACTCTTATGATTTAAAAAATCTAATAAAGACATTAAAGGCAGACATGTAGGAAGGGAGTGCACCAAGGTAGTAACAATGCTGTTTAGACGGTGGGCTTATTGGCGGGTTCCCCCCCCCCCCCCGCCGTGTTTCTGTACCGCGTTCAGTGTTCCACGTAGGCAGCGCCGCAGCTGGGGGGGCCGGCGTCTCCACGTCCCCGCCACGCGCCTCTTCGCTCCGGAGTTCCTAATCGAGCTAGTTAATCCTGGCCTTCCTGTAACTGGTGCTTTCCTTCTTTCATTCTCCTCATTTCTCCCACCCACTTTTTGGTATCTAATATCAAAATTTATAGCAAGATATCTTCCCCCTTTCCCTTAACTCTGTACCAGTTTTTTTTGTGTGTGTTTTTTGTTTTTACAGAGGCAGAGATAGACAGGGACAGACAGACAGGAACAGAGAGAGATGAGAAGCATCAATCATCAGTTTCTCGTTTTGCGTTGTGACTTCTTAGTTGTTCATTGATTGCTTTCTCACATGTGCCTTGACCGTGGGCCTTCAGCAGACCGAGTAACCCCCTGCTGGAGCCAGCGACCTTGGGTCCAAGCTGGTGAGCTCTTTGCTCAAGCCAGATGAGCCCGCGCTCAAGCTGGCGAGCTCGGGGTCTCAAACCTGGGTCCTTCCGCATCCCAGTCCGACGCTCTATCCACTGCGCCACCACCTGGTCAGGCCTGTACTAGTTATTTTGCTTAACTCGAAGCTTATCCTCAATCCTAATTCCACATGTTACTAGAAAACAAGGACACTCGTCTCTTGTTCCCTAAACCCCTTGCCTCTTCACAAATTACAGATAACCGACAGTCCCAAGATGTCCTACGGCTACGTATTTGCTTTCTGGCTGTCGCCCTGAGTTGCACTGGGAAGGCCACTGATGACACTCGGGTCGATTTCACGTTTTCAGGTTCAGAATGAATATGCTGCCAATACTCCAACGACTTTTGCATTTGGGGCCAATTTTAAGGCACTAAATAGGATGCTTGGAAGGAAAGCACCAATCAGCTGGGTCCATTTCCTCCTTGCGCCTCCGTTCTCCTCGGTGTCACGGCTGGATGAAGCCTCAAGAGGGCAGTGTCTGCTCAAGAGATGTACCAGACGGCCTGAAAGCCACCCCAGCACGGCCTTGCTGGGAAGGTCCCGCCCTACCAAGCCATTGGCCACAGACTAGATCTCCCAGCGCCCCACAGAGGACACAGGGGTTTTCTCTGGCAATATGCCTCCCAGGAATCTGAAGTGACCCCCCACCTAAGGTCAGTAAGAAGCCAACTGGTTGTGAGATGTGAACTGTGCCATGACATTTCTGAGCCTGCCCGATGGTGCTGGAAAACAGGCAGCCCAGAGTAACTGACATTGTGAGTGCCCGAACTGTTTGATCACGTCCAGTGTAAACGTTATTTATAATTGAACATTTATCACCTCGCATATACAGGAGTTCAAATCACTAAAGCACAGCTCCCTCCCTTCCAGGAGCACACCTGTGCCTTCCCCCACCCTCCTCCTCTTCTCCACCCCCCCACCCCGCCCTACCACAGGCATTTTCCTTGCCTCACTCTTTCTCCTAAGCTCTAAGGGACCCCATGAGACTTGGAACCAGGGAGCAGTGGGCAGTGGCAGCTCGTCCTGGCTAACCTCCTGAACCTTTTCCAAGTTCCCTTTTCTCTCTCTATCTTCCTGCATGGCCAATAAATTCTTCCTTTACTTGCTTAAAAAAACAAACAAAGACCTGACTTGTGGTGGCGCAGTGGATAAAGCGTCAACCTGGAAACGCTGAGGTTACCGGTTCAAAACCCTGGGCTTGCCTGGTCAAGGCACATATGGGAGTTGATGCTTCCTGCTCCTCCCCCCTTCTCTCACTCTCTCTCCCCTCTCTATAATGAATAATAATTTAAAAAATCTAAAACAAACAAAAAAATCCATTAAGGCAATACAGTCTGTATTCTCATCCCTGGGAACTGAAAGGGGTCATTTCTGGGCAGCCTGACCTCACTGAGGAAGTGTCACCAGACAGCACCACACTTTAGCTTTGCTCAGAAGAAGGGGACACTTTGGGAAGGGAGAGAGAGGAGGAAGGCCGGGCAAAGGGCCCAGTTACAAGCAAAGATTTCCACAAAGAAAGGTTTGATAGTAGTAATAGCCAACATTTACAAAATAGTGTGGGCCGCCCTGGCCAGTTTGCTCAGTGGTTGCAACGTCCCAATGTGCCGAGGTTTCAGGCTTAACCCCCAGCCAGGGCCCAGACAAGAATCAAGGACAGCATGAGTAGAACAAGGAATCGATGTTTCTCTCTTCCCACACCCTCTAAACATCAATTAAAACAAAAACAAAAGCCAGTGTGGGTTAGTGTGTCTAGATGGATACTCCCACACCTCCCTAGTTCCCCAGTTCAGTATCCCCAAACTGAATCTCGGAGGGGTGGAACAACTTGCTCAAGGTCACAGGTCCATACCCAGGGCCCGGCTGCCAGTGTGCTGTCCTGGTTCCCCAGCAGAAGCTCGATCTCTCTCGAGTCTCTCACTCAAGGTCATGCATTAAAAGGAGTCAGAACTTGGACCCAGAATTCTCTGAGCCCATAAACCCAAGGTCTTAACCACAAATCTCTGCTGTGCTTCTAGAAAGTTATATCTGTCCAAGGCCTTAATCTAGCAGCTAGGCTAGTGGCCAGAAATGAACAGTCCCAGCTTTGGTCTTGGGCTTGGCCTTGGCCCCTGGCTCCTAATTTCTCTTGAGTAGGAAGCTTTGCTCTCTTCTCAGTGAGCCTCTCATCCCTATCATTGGGAACTCTGAACAGGAGTAAATCTCTCCTGGCCTTTAGTTCCTTCAGTTTCTTGTGTTCATCCCAGACTCCCAAAGGATCTCAGCTTCCATAATAATTCTAGCAGCCAGCATGCTGAGCACATGCTCTGCGCCAGGCCCCGAGCCTGGCGCTCAGTGTGGCTGTTGCATGTATTCCTGATGGCAGCCCTGAGAGCGGTAGAGTTATCCGTTTTCCAGATAAACAAATGAAGCTCAAAGAGGTTAAGTCACTTTCCCAAAGAAACACAGCTAATTAGCAGACTCAGAGAGTGAAGTTTCCACAGACATGCTCTTTAAAGACCTGGGAATAATTTCTAAGCCTCTGTCACAATTATCCGAGAGGGCTTTTAAAAATAAAGATTTGGGTTCCTAACCCTGCCTTAGGGATTCTGATTTTGCAGGAGGCCTATATATTTTTAATTTTTTTTTAATTTGTTGATTGATTTTTAGATAAAGGGGAGAGAGACAGAGAAAGGGGGGGGGAGAAGCAGAAAGCATCAATTCGTAGTTGTTTCCCATATGTGTCTTGACCAGGCAAGCTCAGGGTTTCAAACCGGCGACCTCAGCATTCCAAGTCAACGCTTTATCCACTGTGCCACCACAGGTCAGTCAAATATATATATTTTTAAATTTTTATTTTATTTTGTTTACTTTATTATTTTTTTGTGTGTGTATTTTTCTGAAGTGAGAAGCAGGGAGGCAGAGAGACTCCTGCATGCACCCAACTGGGATACACCCGGCATGCCCACCAGAGGGCAGTGCTCTGCCCCTCCGGGCCATTGCTTCATTGCAACCAGAGCCATTTTAGCACTTGAGGCAGTGGCCATGGAGCCATCCTCAGCACCCAGGCCAACTTTGCTCCAATGGAGCCTTGGCTGTCGGAGCAGAAGAGAGAGACAATGAGAAAGGAGAAGGGGGAAGGGTGGAGAAACAGATAGGTGCTTCTCCTGTGTGCCCTGACCGGGAATTGAACCCAGGACATCCACATGCTGGCCTGACGCTCTACTGATTTTAGAGAGAGAAAGGGAGAGAGAGAGACAGGAACATCTCCCTGTTCCTGTATGTGCCCTGACCAGGGATTGAACTGGCAACCTCTGTTCTTTGGGATGATGCTCAAATCAACTGAACTATCTGGCCAAGGCACAGATCTATATTTTTATTTTTATTTTTTTCATTTTTCTGAAGCTGGAAACAGGGAGAGACAGTCAGACAGACTCCCGCATGCGCCCGACCGGGATCCACCCGGCACGCCCACCATGGGGCGACGCTCTGCCCACCAGGGGGCGATGCTCTGCCCATCCTGGGCGTCGCCATGTTGCGACCAGAGCCACTCTAGCGCCTGAGGCAGAGGCCACAGAGCCATCCCCAGCGTCCGGGCCATCTTTGCTCCAGTGGAGCCTTGGCTGCGGGAGGGGAAGAGAGAGACAGAGAGGAAAGCGCGGCAGAGGGGTGGAGAAGCAAATGGGCGCTTCTCCTGTGTGCCCTGGCCGGGAATCGAACCCGGGTCCTCCGCACGCTAGGCCGACGCTCTACCGCTGAGCCAACCGACCAGGGCAGATCTATATTTTTAAATGAGCAACCCAAGAGTTCTTGGTACCTGGCCTTCCAGTGAGTGTTCCTTTATAACTGACAAATTGCTTTTAAAACACCAGTAATAATATCTAAATTCCTGCCTCCAAAGCAGCCATCTTTAAACCCATTTCCAGAGCCACCAGCCCCTCCAAGTCAGCTCTAGATCAAGCCCAGGTGGATTCCCTCTGGCTTCTCCCCAGGGCCCTCTCATAGGCCTGGCATTTGCCAGCTCAGTTCCTGGGCTGGAGTTGATCTGCTGCTCCACCCTCCACCCTGGCACCAGCAGACCTGCCCAGCTGGTTTGCCAGGAAGGAACTTGTCCTGTTTTCCATCTTAGGGTTCTTCTAGATCCAGGTTTATAGGGGCTCAGATCGTTCCTGTAGGGGTTTGGGGGGTGGGGACCACGTGGAGAGAAGTTCTGGGCAGGGGGTCACTTTGAGCACGGGTTTCTTTGCTGATCACGCTGATCCCGAGGCAAGGCGGCTTGAAAAGCCGCAGAACAGCCCCGCCCCCTCACCAATCACACCTGAGCCGCCCACCTGATGCTTATCTCTCTTAATCCACCTCCACCACCCCCAGCAGCAGCCCGAGCCTAGTCTCACCCAGGCAGGAACTTCTTTGTGTGACTAATGTGGGTCCCTCCTGTTATCCAGCCCATCTCCCGATGAGTCCTATGCCTCCTGCTCCAAGGAGGGTCTGGCAGGATATGACAGAGCAAATCAAGATGTCAATAATAAGAGAGCATTTGAGATCTTGCTCCCCAGTGTATGTCGTCAGTCTGACTCAAACTCTTATTTAAAAAAAAAAAAAAGATGTTGACAATACAGTGGTGGATATGGGTTTTTTTTCCCTTTTTTAAATTTTTTATTTATTCATTTTAGCGAGGAGAGGGAGAGACAGAGAGAGAGAGAGAGAGGAGAGAGAGAGAGAGAGAGAGGAGAGACAGAGAGAGAGAAGGGGGGAGGAGCTGGAAGCATCAACTCCCATATGTGCCTTGACCAGGCAAGCCCAGGGTTTCGAACCGGCGACCTCAGCATTTCCAGGTTGACGCTTTATCCACTGCGCCACCACAAGTCAGGCGGATATGGTTTTTTGTTTGTCTTACCTGGCAGCCACACAGAGAGAGCTCAGCAGGCAGGGCCCTGTGGAGACAGACACAGGAGGCTGGGCTGGGGCTCCATCTCGCCAGGCCTCAGTTTTGGCATCTTTTATAGATGTAGGTAAAATAATACCCTCTGTGGTCACTTCACAACTGATCATAAATATAAGGGCTGTTTTAATGATTGAAAGATAGAGGCAAATGTTAGCTCATTATTATAATGATACACTTCTATGTTCTAAGCATATTCCTGACCCCCAGGGACTGCAAGGTCATTTTGACTTAAAGTGGGACCTTAAGGAGCAAACATTCCAGGTGCAGTGGGGTCTGGGAGGAGTGGGGAGAGGAGGGCTGGGAAGGAGTAAGAAAGAGGGCATCGCCTGCCCTGTGGTGGCGCAGTGGATAAAGTGTCGACCTGGAATGCTGAGGTTGCCGGTTCAAAACCCTGGGCCTGCCCGGTCAAGGCATATATGGGAGTTGATGCTTCCTGCTCCTCCCCCCTTTCTTTCTCTCTCTCTCTCTTCTCTAAAATTAATACAATAAATAAAAATAAAAAAATAAAAAAAAAGAGGCCCTGGCCGGTTGGCTCAGCAGTGGAGCGTCGGCCTGGCATGCGGGGTACCCAGGTTCGATTCCCGGCCAGGGCGCATAGGAGAGGCGCCCATTTGCTTCTCCACCCCTCCCCCTCTCCTTCCTCTCTGTCTCTCTCTTCCCCTCCCGCAGCCATGGCTCCATTGGAGCAAGGATGGCCCAGGCGCTGGGGATGGCTCCTTGGCCTCTGCCCCGGGCGCTAGAGTGGCTCTGGTCGTGGCAGAGCGACGCCCCGGAGGGGCAGAGCATCGCCCCCTGGTGGGCAGAGCATCGCCCCTGGTGGGCGTGCTGGGTGGATCCCGGTCGGGCGCATGCGGGAGTCTGTCTGGCTGTCTCTCCCCGTTTCCAGCTTCGGAAAAAAAGAAAAAAAAAAAAGAAAAGAAAGAGGGCATGCAGGAGAGGGCAGAGAGGGGAGCGGCTGGCAGTGTATGAAGAGAAAACCCTTACTTGAAAACTGTGACATCTAGCCCTGGCCAGATGGCTCGATTGGTTAGACCAGGGGTCCCCAAACTTTTTACACAGGGGGCCAGTTCACTGTCCCTCAGACCGTTGGAGGGCCAGACTATAAAAAAAACTATGAACAAATCCCTATGCACACTGCACATATCACATGTTTATCTTAAAGTAAAAAAACAAAATGGGAACAAATACAATATTTAAAGAACAAGTAAATTTAAATCAACAAACTGACCAGTATTTCAAAGGGAACTATGGGCCTGCTTTTGGCTAATGAGATAGTCAATGCCCAGTTCCATATTTGTCACTGCCAGCCATAACAAGTGATATGATGTGCTTCCGGAGCCATGACATGTGCAAACTGCGTCACTGGAAGTAGTACTGTACATGAGCGACGCCACACACAGCATCCGCATCCTGTGCTCCTCTCACTGACCACCAATGAAAGAGGTGCCCCTTCCGGAAGTGTGGCGGGGGCCGGATAAATGGCCTCAGGGGGCCGCAGTTTGGGGACCCCTGGGTTAGACAGAGCATCTACCCAGAGCACAAAGGTTGCCAGTTCAATCCTTGGTCAAGGCACATACAGGACCAGATCAATGTTTCTGTAAATTTAAAAATAATAATAATAAAAAGAAAGCTGTGCTATCTGATATCTGGGGATTGATACTGATTGATTGATTCATTCATTCATCCAACAAGTATTTTTCCAGGCACTGCTTTAACCAACCTCTGAAGATACAATAGTAAGGAAAACAGACAAACATCCCTGTCCTTGTGGAGCTTACATTCTAAGGTAGGGGAGACAGACAATACATCAAATAAGAATAAATTATTAATTTGATCTTGAGAGAAAAATAAGTCAAGGAAAAGGGATGGGACCTGAAGTTTATAACATTTGAGCCTTCCCTCCGCCCCACTGCATATTGAATGAGTTCCAGTTTAGATCCTGGGTGCAGGAAGGGGCAGACTGGCCAGTTTCAATAGGGTGGAAAAGTGTCAGAGGAGTCGAGACCCACCGGAGGGGAGGGATGGAGCCCGTGGATGCCTTACAGGAGCCAGTGTGCACTCAGCAGGTAGTCAAGGAGGAGAGCAGGGAAAAGAGAGGAAATGGGGGAGGTTTCGGGCCTTTCAAGCCATTGTAAGGACATTGGCTTCTATTCCAGGTGAGACAGAAGGGGCTTTTTTTTTTTTAATTGATTTTTAGGGAGACAGAAACATTGATTTGTTGTTCCACTTAGTTGTCTGTTCATTAGTTGCTTCCTGTATAAGCCCTGACCGGGGATTGAATCCTTAACCTTGGCATATTGCAACTGGCAGTTAGACAGGAGCGGAGCAAGGACTATAAACTGGGCACAGGTCACTAGGGTGGAAAGCCCCAGGTGCCTAGCAACGGGCAAAACTGGGAAGACGAGGATCTTGCCTAGAGGGTGACCTTTCTTCCTCTAGCTGGTCATGCAGATCAAACCCCCTCAGCATGGGGAATAAACAAGGGGACTGATAGTAGCCCCAACAGGAGACTATGTAACTGTTGCAAATTTACTAAAAACTGTTTTATGCTTTCTGCAGAGATGGAGATGAATTGCAACACCACCACTAATTTATCTTAGGCCTTTAGCCACATTAAATCACCTGCAGGATGGTTTCTTTCTTTCTTTTTTTTTTTTTTTTTAGAGACAGAGAGTCAGAGAGGGATAGATAGGGACAGACAGAAAGGAACGGAGAGAGATGAGAAGTATCAATCATCAGTTTCTCGTTGTGACACCTTAGTTGTTCATTGATTGCTTTCTCTATGTGCCTTGACTGTGGGCCTTCAGCAGACCGAGTAACCCCTTGCTCAAGCCAGCGACCTTGGGTCCACACTGGTGAGCTTTTGATCAAACCAGATAAGCACGCGCTCAAACTGGTAGCCTCGGGGTCTTGAACCTAGGTCTTCCGCATCTCAGTCCAATGCTCCATCCACTGCGCCACCGCCTGGTCAGGCAGCAGGATGGTTTCTATTATGTGGAAGGACAGTTTATTCCTGTTCCAGCCAACAGTTCTAGCAACCATGCTGTCTAGGAAGAATGACCGTGTGTATACCTCAGAAGCCCCACCTATGCAGGCTCCATGGGAACTCTCCCGTGCACCAGATTGTAAGTGATTTGTACTTTTTAGCCATGTCAAATATATTTTTAACTATATTTGTTTTTGGGTTTTTTTTTTTTAACTTTTATTTTAATGAGAAGAGAGAGAGAGAGAGAGAAGGGGGGTGAGGAGCAGGAAGCATCAACTCCCATACGTGCCTTGACCGGGCAAGCCCGGGGCTTCGAACCAGCGACCTTAGCATTCCAGGTTAACACTTTATCCACTGCGCCACCGCAGGTCAGGCTGTTTTTGGGTTTTGTGGGGTTTTTTTTCCCCCCAGAATATATTTATTAAAAGCTGGGGACAATGAAACAAAGGAAGGGCTTAGGATAGAAGAGGCAACAGGAGAGAGCCTATGCGGGGCTCTGCTTTGGCCTCTAGAAATGTTAGAGCAAAGAAGCAAGCCACACTGGGCTGCGTGGACAGACTCACTGGGAAGTAAAAGTCACAGCGGTGGCAGTGAGCCAAGGCAGGGCTGCTTTTAGCTCCCTGAAAAGTCAGAGAAAAGGGAGCATGGGAAACATGTTCAGGGGGTTAGCCCAAGATGAGCTGCTGCTGCCCACTGCTCCCCAAGTTCCAAGTTTTGTGGGGACCCTTACAGTTTAGGAGAAAGAGAGCAAAAAGAGGGGCACTGGCGTGCTCCACGGAGAGCATGCTCTTTTTAACTGTATTTGTGATGCCAGTCATGGTAACCTCCTGGCCATCTAGAATTACTAGTCTTGGGCATTTGTTTTCATTTTATCTTTTTCAGTATCCTAGCTTGTTGTTATCTGCTATGAAGTATATTCCTACACCCCCTGCAGGATTTCCTAATGCTAAGATAACATGCTCAGCAACAAATGATGACTTCCAAATGAAACTAATCTTTTTTTTTTTTTTTCTTGTGGGAGAGACAGAGTCAGAGGGACAGACAGGAAGGGAGAGAGATGAGAAATATCAGCTCTTCGTTGTGGCTCCTTAGTTGTTCATTGATTGATTTCTCATATGTGCCTTGACAGGGGGGCTACAGCAGACTGAGTGACCCCTTGCTTGAGCCAGCGACCTTGGGTCCAGCCTGGTAAGCCTTGCTCAAACCAGATGAGCTCGCGCTCAAGCTGGCGACCTCAGGGTCTTGAACCTGGGTCCTCCACATCCCAGTCCGACACTCTGTCCACTGCACCACCGCCTGGTCAGGCCAGGTCTGTTTTCTTACGGCTTCTGAGTTTCACGCCACCTGTAGTAGAGCTTCCCCACTCTTTCTGCACAATCATAGATTCTGGCTCACGAACAACTCATCTTTATCCACCCACAGCCCCACCAGCAGGCCAGCCTTTCAAAGCGGCGCTGGGCCCTCGTCCTCCTGCCAGCCTGGACCAGGGGGCTGCTGGCTGCCCCCCAGCCGTAAGCTCTTCTCCAGCTCTGCTGCCACCCGGGGCGCTGCGGCCTGGATGGCATCCTGGATGCTGTGGAAGTCCCACTGGGCCCTCAGGAGGGCGTCATCCAGGGTGAAGCAGCCATCACGCGTCCGCCGCACTTGGCAGCAGACAGCCGTGGTCTTCAGCTCCAGGCCAATCTCGTGCACCAGCCTTCGTAGCTGCTTCTGCGTCTCATGCATGCACTGCACCTCTGCGAAGGACACACAACGGCAGACATGGTGGTCAGCATAGCCTCTGGCATCAGGTCACCTAGATTCACACCCTTTGGTACCTCTTGCCTAGGAAATAACCTGAGCAAAACACCTTAGTTCTCTAGAGCTTTTTTTTTTTTTCTGAAGCTGGAAACGGGGAGACAGTCAGACAGACTCCCATATGCGCCCGACCAGGATCCACCCGGCACGCCCACCAGGGGGCGATGCTCTGCCCCCTCCGGGGCGTCGTTCTGCTGCGACCAGAGCCACTCCAGCGCCTGGGGCAGAGGCCAAGGAGTCATCCCCAGCGCCCGGGCCATCTTTGCTCCAATGGAGCCTCGGCTGCGGGAGGGGAAGAGAGAGACAGAGAGGAAGGAGGGGGGGGTGGAGAAGCAGATGGGCGCTTCTCCTATGTGCCCTGGCCGGGAATTGAACCCAGGTCCCCCGCACGCCAGGCCGACGCTCTACCGCTGAGCCAACTGGCCAGGGCCTAGAGCTTTTTTTTTTTTTTAATTGATTTTAGAAAGAGAAGAAGGGAAAGAGAGAAAGAAGACACAGAAACATCGATCTGTTCCTGTATGTGCCCTGACTGGGGATCGAACCCACTACCTTTGCATATAAGGATGATGCTCTAACCAATGGAGCTATTCAGCTAAGGCTCTAGGGCTTTGCTATTCAAAGTGTAGCCAAAGGGCTACTCTGTAGTGTTACAAGAAAGGCTGTTAGACATACAGAATCTCAGGCCCCACCCAGAGCTGCTGAGTCAGTATTGGACTTAGTTCAAAATTAATTTATTGATTAATAGATAGAGAGGAAGGGAAGGAGAAAGTGGGGGATAAAGAGATACTGACAGAAACATTAATCTGTTCCTGTATGTGCCCTGACCAGGGATCACACCCACAACCTTTGTGTATTGTGACAACCGATGCACTAACCAAGAGCTATCCAGCCAGGGCAGGATCTTTTTTTTTTAAATATTTTATTTATTGATTTTTAGAGAGGGGATAGAGATAGAGAGAGAGAGAGAGAGAGAGAGAGAGAGAGAAGGGGGAGGAGCAGGGAGCATCAACTCTCATATGTGCCTTGACCAGGCAAGCCCAAGGTTTCGAAACAGCAACCTCAGTGTTCCAGGTTGACGCTTTATCCACTGCGCCACCACAGGTCAGGCCTAAGATCTGACTTTAAAGAAGACCCCTCAGCCCTGGCTGGTTGGCTCAGCGGTAGAGCATCGGCCCGGTGTGTGGAAGTCCTGGGTTTTTTTTTTTTTTTTTTTTTTTCATTTTTCTGAAGTTTGGAAACAGGGAGAGACAGTCAGACAGACTCCCGCATGCGCCTGACCGGGATCCACCCGGCACGCCCACCAGGGGCGACGCTCTGCCCACCAGGGGGCGATGCTCTGCCCATCCTGGGCGTCGCCATGTTGCGACCAGAGCCACTCTAGCGCCTGAGGCATAGGCCACAGAGCCATCCCCAGCGCCCGGGCCATCTTTGCTCCAATGGAGCCTTGGCTGCGGGAGGGGAAGAGAGAGACAGAGAGGAAAGCGCGGCAGAGGGGTGGAGAAGCAAATGGGCGCTTCTCCTGTGTGCCCTGGCCGGGAATCGAACCCGGGTCCTCCGCACGCTAGGCCGACGCTCTACCGCTGAGCCAACCGGCCAGGGCCAAGTCCTGGGTTTGATTCCCAGTCAGGGCACACAGGAGAAGCGCCCATCTGCTTCTCCACCCCTCCCCCTCTTCTTTCTCTCTCTTCCCCTCCTGCAGCCAAGGCTCCATTGCAGCAAAGGTGGCCTGGGCGCTGAGGATGGCTCCATGGCCTCTGCACCTCAGGCGCTAGAATGGCTTCAGCCACAACAGAGCAACGCCCCAGATGGGCAGAGCATCGCCCCCTAGTGGGCATGCCGGGTGGATCCCAGTTGGGCACATGTGGGAGTCTGTCTGACTGCCTCCCCACTTCTAACTTCGGAAAAATACAAAAGAAAAAAAAAAGACCCCTCAGGTGACGTGTCGGCCAGGTTAAAGTCAAAGCACTGCTCCAAGGCTGACTTTGCTCTTGGATGAAAGTGGTGGCTGTGAGGAGTCTAAGGGGTCATTTATACTGTAAGGTGCCGAGCACAGGGGGAGTGTTGGTCAGTGCCCCAGGAGAAAGAAGTGGGAGGAGGGGGCTGGGTTGGGTGGACAGGGGAGGTGATCAACTTGAAGCACTGGGTGGCTCTGGAAGTGAGCCACTAAATATAACTTCTGCTTGTTAAGTTCTGCCTCAAAGGGTGACTCGACAGGAGATAGGACAGCATCTGTTCTGTGTGCCTATGATCGGCCACGTCTGGCCCAGGGCTCAGAAGGAAGTAGGCCCCTGCTCCCTTGGCCAGCAGAGATTGGGTTTAGCACGTGCCAGCCTCTACAAGGGCATGCTGCCATGGCTCCCCAAACCCACCTCCCTTCTCGCTGCTCTAACATCCCGGGGCCTCTTACCTAAGAGAAATTCTGGAGGCGCAAAGTGGAGGCATCGGATGCCAGTTATCAGCATCGGGGACTTGTTCATGGGCCGGATCAAGCCTCTGACAGCCATCTCATAGGCCTCCTGGGTCTGCAGGTCAAGGCTGGAGTACCTGGGGTCAAGAGGCGGAGGCAGGTGGCCAGCCTGGGGTGGGGAGCTGGGCTGACTCCTCAGCCCTGGCACTGCCCACTCCTAAAAGAGGTCTTTCCTGAAGCTCTCCGTTTGCTCTTCATCTCCCCTACCCCTCCGGGGCCCTTTCAGCAGTCGTTTCCTGTCCCTTCCAATCTGTAAACGCAGTCTGTCCCCTCTGCATTCTCCCTGGCTTCCAGTCATACACGTGCTGACCACGCCCACCCCGCCTTGGTACCACGATGTGGGCCCCAGGCTTTCCTGCTACATCATACACTCCCTAGGAGGGCAGTGGCATTCCATTTCCCTCCGCTTCCCCGGGGACTGGCCTACGACCCAACATACAGAGGCACTTCTGTCAACTGTGGAAGGAGGGAATGGTTCGTGTCCGGTTTCAGGCTCGGAAAAGATCCGTGCAATCTGCCACCAGGTGGGTGGAGGCTACAGGAGCCCTGCGGGCACCTCGTTCTGCTAGCACCTCCTTGGGGGCCCCACGTACATCACCAGGGACTTCTGATGGGAGCCTTGGATCAGGGCCAGGATTCGGTCCAGCTTCTCTCTGGTCACATGGTCTGGAAAAGCCAGGGGATGGTCAGCACACAGGTGCCCGCTGACACTGGGCAACAACAAACTGACACATTCCCTCCCCCAATCCAGCCCCATCCTCGGAATCTGAAGGGGATCCCAGAGCATCCTCTGGTCCTATTTGGGGGTTAAAAACATTTTCTTCTGGAAATGAAGCTCAATCACTTATGATTTTTGCCTAATATTCGAGGCAGGCCTCCCAAGCCTCAGTCTAGGGTTTTTCATGCCCAGAACCCTGGGAGGGAGGGTGCTATCTGTTCAAATGCTGAAACAGGTGGCAAAGTGGGAGTAGCTCTGCCTGCTGGTCCCACCAAGTGACTGCGGGCAGGCAGGCAGCAGCAGCAGCACCTGGGAACACACACAGACTGCTGGCAGGCTTCTCCTGTGGCCCAGCTGGAGCAATTTACAGCTCCAAATATTAGGGAACAGGTATGGTGGCCAAAGGCTTGCCAGCTTGAAGGGCTTGGCCTCCCATCTCTGCCTGGTTTCATCATGTTGTTGTCTTACTTGGAATGCACCTGCCACTGCCTCCTCCCCTCTCATTTACAGCCAACACAAATGCCGCCTCTTCCAGGAAGCCTTTCCTGGAGCATGCTGCTTTTTCCTCCTGGCTTCTGCCACTCTGCACCTGGGTCTCTTTCCCACCATTTAATTTCCTTTGTTTTTTTGGGTGTTTTTTTTTTGTATTTTTCTTAAGTTGGAAACGGGGAGGCAATCAGACTCCTGGATGTGCCCGACCAGGATCCACCCGGCACGCCCACCAGGGGGCGATGCTCTGCCCATCTTGGGGTGTTGCTCTGCCGCAACCAGAGCCATTCTAGTGCCTGAAACAGAGGCCACAGAGCCATCCTCAGCGCCCGGGCCATCTATGCTCCAATGGAGCCTTGGCTGTGGGAGGGGAAGAGAGAGACAGAGAGGAAGGAGAGGGGGAGGGGTGGAGAAGCAGATGGGCGCTTCTCCTGTGTGCACTGGCCGGAAATCGAACCTGGGACTCCCGCACGCCAGGCTGATGCTCTACCACTAAGCCAACCGGCCAGGGCCTAATTTCCTTTGGTTTTTACATTACTTTTAAATTATGTAATTGATATACAAATCTTCTTTAAGAAATTCAGATCATCACCAACAAACATCTCTCCTTCTCCCAATTCTGGCCTCCTCCCTCCCAAAAGTGTCAACTTGGTAGCTGTCTTTCTTTTTTTTCTTTTTTAATTTTTCCATTAATTTGAAAAAGAGAAAGCGAAGGAGAGAAAGAGAGGAAGGGAGGGGAAGAGAGAAAAGCATCAACCTGTTGTTCCACTTAGGTGTTCCACCTAGTTGTGCACTTCCTGGTTGCTTCTTGCCTGCGCCTGACTGAGGACTGGACCTGCGACCTCTGTACTCTGGGCTGACTTTATCCACTGAGCCACCTGGCCAGGCCCGTAGTTGTCTTTAGATGTATGTGTTTTGGATGCTGACACACATCTACACCTTGTCACATTTTTAATCTTCTCCAGAAGGCATAGAGGTGTGTCTGCTCTCCTTGCTAGAGTGTGAGTTCTCTCAGACTGGGGACACTATCTGATTTTCCATATGTTCCCCCGTGCCTGGGGCACACTTGGTCCTCAAACGCATGTGCCAAATAAACAAAGGCAATAAACTGTATTGAAAGTGTTAGAGTATGGGAAGAGTAAAAAGTGAAGAATGGGCCATCCATCCACCCATTCATCTACCCCATCTATCCATCCAACCATCCACCCACACATCCCCATCCATCCATTCATTCATCCATCTATCCCCACCTATACACCCCCATCCACCCCCATCCATCCATTCTCCCATCCCCTATTCAACAAGCACCTCCCTCGTCCCAGACCAAGCTCTGTGTGATCACAGGAGTGAAATTACAGCCTGGTGGGAGATGGATATTAAATAATCTCTAACCATTAGCTTACTTTTCACCCAGTCCAAGCCTAGGGGCTGGAGAAGCTTCCCTGGGGAGGTGACATTTAAGCCATGTGAGGAGGCAGAGGGGAGCATAGGGTGTTCCTGGAACAAGGAATGATGTGTTCAAAGCCCCCCCGTAGCTTGCCCAAGCTTGGTGTGTCTAAGGTATCGGTGTGTGTGTGTGTGTGTGCGCGCGCACACACACGTGCCATGCATGAGTGTGCATGTGTGTGGAATCAAGAGAAAGCAAATGCACCTGACCTGTGGTGGCGCAGTGGATAAAGTGTCAACCTGGAAATGCTGAGGTTGCCGGTTCGAAACCCTGGGCTTGCCTGGTCAAGGCACATATGGGAGTTGATGCTTTCTGCTCCTCCCCCCTTCTCTCTCTCTCTCTCTCCCCCCTCTCTATAATGAATAAATAAAATCTTTAAAAAAAAAAAAAAGAGAGAAAGCAAATGCAAAATGCAGAGGCAGCCACCGGGCCACTCCCACCTACCCTGGGCTCCCAGGGCGCTCACCATACGTCGTCTTCTCCACCAGCTGCCCGTCCTCAGAGAAGTCGTCTGTGGCTTTGCCCAGGAGGCCGCGGACTGTGTAGTCCTGTGAGGACAGGGAGGGGAAGACGCAGCCCTGTCCCTGCTCTGAGCCTCAGCACTGAGGAGGGAAGTGCCAGCCTGAGGCTGGGGCTGGGAGCCCGCAGGCCTTCCTGCAGGGAGCTCAGGCGCTCCACCCTGCCCAGCGGCCCCTCGACCCCAGGGAAGGACACTGCACTTTCCTACACAGGACGGGCGGCCCACAAAGGGTGCTGAAGGACATAATGCAGCCGCCCCTCGCCTCCACACCTCCCCACTCCAGGCAAACCCGACAATTCATCATGCTGGGCCCCTCCCAGCATGCCCTGTCGGCTTCTCCCCAGCCCTCTAAGTGTGATCTATGCAGCTGAATGCCTCTGCCACGAATCAGAGTAATGACGATAATGACGACAGTGATGATGACAACAGTCACACTGAGCATTTACCACGTGCCAATGACTGTGCTATCCTACATGGAGTCACTAATTTAATCTTCAAAGTGACCCTGTACAGATGGGATACTTTTTTTAAGATTGATTTTAGAGAGAGGAAGACAGTGAGAGAGACAGGAACACTGATCTGTTCCTGTATGTGCCCCGACCGGGGACTGAACTGGCAACCTCTGTGCTTCAGGACGACGCTCTTAACCAACTGAGCTGTCCAGTCAGAGCCAGAGGAGGTCCTATTATCCATTACTGTCCAGTCAGAGACAGAGGAGGTCCTATTATCCATTACCATTTAAGAGCCGAGAAGCCTGACCAGGTGGTGGCACAGTGGATAGAGCGTCAAACTGGGATGCGCAGGACCCAGGTTCGAGACCCCGAGGTCGCCAGCTTGAGCACGGGCTCATTTGGTTTAAGCTAAAAAGAACCTCACCAGCTTGGACTCAAGGTTGCTGGCTTGAGCAAAGGGTTACTCAGTCTGCTGTAGCCCCCAGGTCAAGGCACATATGAGAAAGCGATCGATGAATAACTAAAGTGCCATAACAAAAAACTGATGATTGATGCTTCTCATCTCTCTCTCTTCCTGTCTGCTTGTCCCTATCTATCCCTCTCTCTGAAAAAAAAAAAAAAAGCCAAGGAAATGGAGGTGCACGGTTGTTAAGTAATCCACCCAAGGACCCATGGCTAGCAGAGGTAGAAGCTCATTTTGGCTCCAAAATTTGTGCTTTTAAACCATTAAAAACAAGGGCTCATTCACATGACACCTGTGCATACCCTCACGGCACCAGACTCCACAGTCCCAGCCTGGACACACACTCCCTGATGCTGGGACAATGATGTCCACTTCTCAATCTCGGGGAGACAACCAGTTGGTATCACAACCAGGCTCTGGTGTCAAGACAGATCCAGGTTCAAATTCCAGCTGTTACTTTCAAGCTATATGAACCTGGGCAAGTGACATCCTCTCTCTGAGTCTTTACATCTGTAAGATGGGTTCATAGAGCCCCCTTGGCAGGGAGGCTGTGAGGTGTCCACGAGGGAGTCCGTGCACAGTGCTCGGCATACAGCAGTCAGCACGCAATAATGCTAGCAGTCATCGTTACGTTGTTACTGTCTTCCATAGCACATCACTATAAAAAAATGCTTACTGACGGCCTGGGTGCTCCCAATGAAAACCTCCCAGCTTCAGAATCCTGCCAGTGACCCCCAGGGAAGGACCGGAATATAAGCAGGCTGTCCCTAGCTCTCCCCACCATACCTTGGTGAGGTGAGCGTTGTACATGTCGGTGAGGAGACTGCGTCCATGTCCCACGCCGAGCACTGAAAGGCACCCAAGGCTGATCTCACACCTGGCTTCCACTGCCTGTTTCCCTGGGACCCCCAGCCCCTACACCTGCCCCTAGAAGATTCCCCCCTCCCAAGCTGCTGAAGCAGCAGGGGGTAAGGAAGGCGTCTCCTCCAGGGAGCTGCTGAGCTCCTCTGGGTATACACGAAGATGCAGATTTCTGGGCCCCACCCATACGCACTGGCTGGTTTATGGTGGGGAGGGGGCCTAGGATACTTAGCGAGCTCTCCATGGGCTTCTGATGCACTCAAAAGAGACCACTGGCCCAGTCACACAGATGGGGGCTTAAATGATGGGTGGCTCTTAGCGTGACCATTAACCTCCTAGGGCCTCAGGTTCCCCCTCAGGAAACTGGGGATAAAAACGTTGTCTGATCTCTGAAGTACTGTGAAGACTGAGGCAACGCACAGGAAGCAGCACAAAGGAAGTGCCCATAAATGGGGGCATTGTGGCCACTCCCTGCCTTTCCCCAGCTCTGTTTCTCCCTCTGGCTGAAGAGAATGATCCTCCATTCAACCCTAGAGAGGGAGGGGGGCATGAGATCACGTCTGCCCGCCAGTGCCCCAGGAAGCAAGACAAGGAGATTGTGACTGTCGCTTATGGGGGGTGTGGACACTGCCTGATGCTGGGGACACAGATAGCTCATGACTCAGGGATTTCTGTGTCCAGCTCCAGTGACACCCAGACCCTGGCTAGTGGGGTCAGAGTCACATGCTTGACTACCCCATGCAAGCAATGACAGTTTTCCCTCGCTGGACCAGGGGCATTCATGGGACCCAGACAAGTCACCTAAGCTTGTGAAACCTTATTTTCTTCATCCATAAAATCATAGAATATCTTGCTAATAAGGCTGCTGTGGTGAATACATGTGCACGAATGGCTTCGTACCATATGTCTCATACAGGGATCACTTGATAAGGGTGAGCGATTTGACTTCCCACCTTCCACCAGCTGATGAGACTTGGGGCAGGAATTGGGAGGAGAGCAGCAGTAGAAAGTGGCTATCAGGTTGGAAGCGGGCTGGATTCCTGGTATGTACCCAGTCCTCCTCCAAGCCTATGTCCCTGCACGCCCAGACTCACCACATCACCTACCAAGTACCCCAGATGCCTGCACATCCAGCCGGTGTCCCACGCCAACCTTCAGGCTGCTGAATGCTGGTCCACATACTGGAAAGAAACAAATGAAGTCCCTTTCCTCAACAAATGAAGATGGCTCTGAGCTGTGCGATGACCTCATTTCTACAGTGTAGCCTCGTGGAGACCAGGACAGGATCAGGTTGGACTTTCAGGATTCTCCACCATCAACTCTTGAGCCTAGAGTTATTTTTTTCAGTTCCCTGAGCCCAGAGAAACAAGAACACCAGATGCCTGTTACTCTGCCTATCACCGTTACCTCAACGAAAAGGCTTTGAGTGTAGCGGGCCTAAAAATGGGAATCAAGATCGTAGGGTTCCGTACCCAGCTCCTGCAGGAGAGTCCTGGCCACTTTCCCAGTGAGGACGTGGAGCTATGAGCTCATTCAGGCAGAGCCTGGGTCTCTCTGTTCACAGCTTTACCCCCAGAGGCCAGAACTCACCAGCGGCTCAGAAAATAACTACTGAAAGAATGAAGGACTCATCAAAATATAAACATTAAAATATGTGTAGTTTTTTTTATATCAATCATACCTCAATAAAGCTGTTCAAAGAAAAACAAAACAAAACAATGGAGCTCATGCAGGAATAAACCAAAAGCATTTGCACCCCTGCAGATCAAGAGGAATCCAGGGAGAGGGAACAGGGTGGTGAAGAGCCCTTTGGATCCAGGCTGTGTTACTTAATGTCAACACGAGGCTTCAGTTTCACTTGTGAAATGAGAATAGGATTCATCTCACAGGACTGTGGTAAATATTCCAGGAGACAGTACTTAGAAAAAGCTTAACACAGTGTCTAATACAAAGTAGATCCTTAATACATCATACTTAGTGGTTTGTTTTTTATTATTATTGATTGATTTTAGAGAGAAGAGGGAGAGAGAAACATCTATTTGTTGTTCCACTTATTTATGCATTCTGATTCTTGTATTGATATGTGCCTGACCAGACCCACAGCCTTGGCATATCAGGATGATGCTCTAACCAACTGAGCTGCTCAGCCAGGGTCCATCATGCTTGTTATTGTTACACTGTAGAATCACTGAGTATCACTGTTGAAGAGGTTTAGAGGTTTTTGGTCAAGCCCCTTGGTCCGCCCATAGCCTCCTGACTTCTGCCTCCTTAGGACTTCTACCTGAAGGTCTCAGCTCTCACCTGGAGTCCCAGAATAGTAAAGGGCTCAGCAAACTATAGTTTTGCTAATTTTTTTTTCTATTTTTCAATGGTTAAAAAAAACGAGTGGCCTGACCAGGTGGTGGCGCAGTGGATAGAGCGTCGGACTGGGATGCAGAGGACCCAAGTTCGAGACCCCGAGGTCGCCAGCTTGAGCGCGGGCTCATCTGGTGGAGCAAAAACCCACCAGCTTGAACCCAAGGCCACTGGCTCGAGCAAGGGGTTACTCCGTCTGCTGAAGGCCCGCGGTCAAGGCACATATGAGAAAGCAATCAATGAACTAAGGTGTTGCAATGCGCAATGAAAAACAAATGATTGATGCTTCTCATCTCTCTTTGTTCCTGCCTGTCCCTCTCTCTGATTCTCTCTCTGTCTCTGTAAAAAAATAAATAAAATTAAAAAAAAAAATGAGTGAATAATAGTGTGTCACATAACAAAATTACATGAAATTCAAATGTCAGTGTCCATAAATAAAGTTTTGTTGAAATACAGCCAGGCTCATTGCTTTACATATTGCTGATAACTGCTTTTGCACTTCAATGGCAGAACTGAGCCTACAAAGCCTAAACTATTTACTGTCTGGAAAATCTGCATATCTCTTGTCAAATACTTCATCTCCACTGTGGCCCTTTCTAGGTCTGGAACAGGAGTCTGAGCACTGACTGGGACACTGGCTCTGGGCAGATTTCCCGGGAAGTGTCCCCTCCTGAATGTTCCTTACCCAGAGGATGGTTGGTAAGGGTGGGCACACTGGTGGCTCTGAGGGTCAGCTCCTTTTCTTCACTGCCTTCCACAGGGCCCAGCAGGAAGCGAACACGCTGTTTGGGGGCAGGAGGCTTCCCAGCATTGAGACCTGAACATACACAGGTAAAGGACATCTTGTCAATTCTGTCTGAACATTGGGGAAGGAGGGGCAGGGAAACATGCAGACATAGGAGGCAGAAGAGAGGTGCCAAAGAGGGCCCACGGTGTAGCGAACAGAATAGTTAGGAAACAAACCCGGGTTCAAATCCTGACTCTATTACTCACTGCTTACAACCACGAGCAATACTGAATCTATTTAGCCATTTGAACACGAGAGAAAGTGAGGAGTTAGAGGAACACGATTAGGAAAGTGCCCTGCCCAGGAGACTAGATCACATGACTTGATTTTGCTAGCGGATTAGAAGCGGAATTGATGTCTGGGGAGAACGGATGCGCAATCGTGGGTCTGGCTGGAGGCACTCACCCTTGAGAAGCTGCAACTCCACGGTATCCCGCAGGTGCTTCCAGTGTAGCCCCGGGGGCTTGTAGGCCGCAAAGAGCCCATGCAACCGCGCCAAACCGGCGGTCCCCATGTCTGAGGCCAGCGGTCCGGCCGCGCCGCCAAGCGGGACGGACGGAAGTGCCGTACGGTCCCATACCCAAATGCAGTCCTTACAAGGCGCACGGTCGGGTTTCGCAGCCGGAAGCGGTTCTCCTCTTACTATCCTCGGGGAAAAGAGGCTGCGGAAAAGGAAATACGGTCCGGCGCTGAACCCAATGCCAGCGGGACTTAACTTGGAGACTTGAAGGAAATGAGAGTTTTACTTTACATCGGTAGAGACAGATCACCTGGGTTGCCTTTTTATAGTCAGCGATAGTGTCCTTTCCTGTCCGTGCAGGACGATCCGCCCCCAAAGGTCCTACTCAGAATGATAGGGATCCAGTTCTTTTGACCTTTCCGGCCTCGATCTGCCGCGAAGTTTGGTGCATCTGCCCTGCCCGGGGCGTCCTCCCGCCGCCTTAGGGAAGTGTTTGCTTCCCTGACGATGCTGCTGCAAGGGGCCCTGCGTCCCCTCCGCCTGCTTCAGGGTCTCCCTGGACCTGCTGCAGGCAAGTGGCGGAGGCGGGAGGGAATCCTGGTAGGTCCCCCCACACTTCTGACCGCGGCCTTTCTTCTTGCCTCGCAGGTGTGCCTCTCCGAGCCGCGAGCACCGGCCTCCTCTACCCCGAACACATCCCCACCTCCTTGCTGCAGAAGGCGCTGTTGGCTGCCGGCTCTGCCGGAATGGCCCTCTACAACCCTTATCGCCACGGTAAGGCCGCCCGCGCTCTGGTGGAGGCCCTTGCCTTGGAAGCCTGGGCCAGCCCCAACCTCTGTCAAAGCTTCCGTTTCCTATGGGTAACGAGAATAGACTAGGTTAGGATACCCAAACCTGGCTGTACCTCGTACTCACCTGGAACATTAATAAAACTGCAGATGCCTGGGTCCTACCCTAAACTCAGTCCCTATCTGACAGGCGTGGAGAGGGGCGGGAGGAAGGGGTTTGGAATCTGAGTTTCTGCCTTTTGAAACTACTTAACAGTATATTCTGTCATCCAGCCACAATGGGAATCTCTGGACTAAATAGATGCTTTATAAGCACCTATTCCCACTAGAAATTAAACTTTATAAGGTCAGGGACTATGACTGCCCTGTTCCACCATATGAGCAGCATTTTGGATAGTGCCTGGCCCATAATAAATGCTCAATAAATGTTTACGGGCTGTATGACTAGAACATCTTAGGATTCTACGGTGCCTTTCTTATCCCTCCCAGGCTTCTTAAGTCCTCCTACTAATAAAAACCATCATGCTAACTGCCCTCTGGCACATTCTGGCTGCTCACTGTGCTAAGTGCTTTACATGCATGATATTTTTTATTTCACACATTAGCCCTATTAGAAAGGTGTGATCTGCACTTCACAAACTAGGACACTGAGGATTGGAAATGTGAAGCAGTTTAGACAAGATAACCTAGACAGTGACTGCATGTGGATTCAAACCCAGCACTCTGATACCAGAGCTTGTATCTGTCAGTGGAGACATTATATGGAGTTGTGATAATGAATGTGAAAGTGATCCATAAACTCTTGAGAGCACTGTGCCAAACAGAACCACGTCACCTACTAGGTTAATAACATTAATACAAATCACTACAGATATATTGAACACTAACTGTGTGCAGGATGATTTGCTAAGTGTTTAACATGAATTTGCATATCTAAGAGGTAGATCTTATTCCTGTTTTATCATTTAGGAAGTGGAGACTCAGGCCAGGTCAAGTAACTTACCTAAGATTATATCCTATGTTTTTCCCAATTTCTTTTCTTTCAGACATGGTTGCAGTTCTAGGGGAGACCACAGGATGCCGTGCCCTGGAGGTGCTCAGGGATAAGATGAAGAGGGATCCAGAGGGTGCCCAGATCCTGCAGTAGGTCCCAGCTCCGCCTCGGGGGTTGAGTGTAGTCTGTGGTGTTCCTGCTCTCTCTGGAGTCACATTGTGTCAGTCCTGTTCTTCTAGGGAGCTCTCAATATCATGGTTATGGGTGGCTTCATAGGCTGGGCACTGCCCAACTCCAGGGATGCCATTCATATAGATACTATGATGACCCCTAGATAGTGCAGTGCGGTAGCCTTGGCCCAGTTCCTGCCACATGGCTCTATACCTTCTCTAAGCTCCCATAACACGTGCTAGCTGTCCCCCGCCACCCCCCCCCCCACAGTGCCCTTTGTGAGTGCCCTGATCACATTTGAGGCCTGCCTGCCTGCCTAGGTTGTGCCCCTGGAGGGAGGAACCACACCCTTAGCTTGTAGTAGTCTCCTCAGTCCTGCCACCTAGAAGATGCTCCATCAGGACCTGTGGTCCTGTTGCTGCTCTGCCCCTTCACCTCTCACAACTTGTTTTAGCTGAACTTTTCACCTGCTTTTGCTGGTGCCTTCCCAGCACCTGAGTCCTGCCTTCTGCCTTGCAGGGAGCGTCCCCGCATCTCTCTGTCCACCCTTGACCTGGGCAAGCTCCAGAGCCTGCCTGAAGGCTCCTTCGGCCGCGAGTATCTCCGTTTCCTGGATGTGAATGTGAGTTTCCGTTTTTTGTGCATTTGGCAATTACCAGGAAGGACAGATGAGTGGCATGGGTATGACGTCCCAAGGAAGGAGGAGCCTTCCCCCTGAGCTGCCACCATAGGCAGGAGTGCTTTCTTGTGCCAAGGCTTTGTCATTTTCTATGTGAAAGGTAAATGGGCCAATGACATCGCTCCAAGTAATCATTCTGGCTGGCATTTATTAACCTCTTACTGCATTCCAGATGCCAGGCTGATCCGTGATCTCGCTGAATCATCCCAATAACTGTCAAGTGTGTTTTGTTAATACCCTCCCCCCTTTTTTTTTTGTATTTTTCCGAAGTTGGAAATGGGGAGGCAGTCAGACAGACTCCCGCATGCGCCCGACCGGGATCCACTCGGCACGCCCACCAAGGGGCGATGCTCTGCTCATCTTGGGGCGTCGCTCTGCCGCGATCAGAGCCATTTTAGCGCCCGAGGCAGAGGCCACAGAGCCATCCTCAGCGCCCGGGCCAACTTTGCTCCAGTGGAGCCTTGGCTGTGGGAGGGGAAGAGAGAGACAGAAAGGAAGGAGAGGGGGAGGGGTGGAGAAGCAGATGGGCGCTTCTCCTGTGTGCCTTGGCCGGGAATCAAACCCGGACACCTGCACGCCAGGCTGACGCTCCACCTGAGCCAACTGGCCAGAGGCAATACCCCTTTTCATGGCTGAAACTGAGGCTTTGAGGAGCCGAGCAGCTTGCTGACTTCATACAGCCAGTGTTACTGCAAGTGGTATACAGACCTGTTACACTGTGTCCCCCTGTTCCAGAGACAGTGCTTTCCCTTGGCTATGACATGTGGCACTCTCTAGTCCCAGGAGGAGGGGAGAGTCCCAATTAATTACTGAGGAACTCATTCATTTGCTTAGCATCTGGCATGTGACATTCATTGTTCCAGGTTCTGGGGACATAATATACTGAACTAGACAGACAAGATCCCTGCCCTCCTGGAGCTAATAGTCTGGTTGGGGAGATACAGAAAGCAGTAAAAGAAAGAAGTTGTCATATAAAACCTCATACAATTTATTGAATACTTAGAACTTACCAGACGCTGTTCACAGCAACTGGAATACAGTGGACAAACATGCAAAGAGCCTGCCTCACAGAGCTTCCGTTCTAGCAGGTGGTGCTATGAGGACAGCAGTCACCATGACAGGGGACAGCGTGGGAGTGGGCTGGCCACTTCTGATAGGGTGGTCTTGGAAGAGGAGGAGGAGCCAGCCCAGAGAAGAGATGGGAGGAGCATTCCGAGCAGAGGGATTGGCAAATGCAAGGCTCCTTGTGTTTAAGGGAGACTGACCCATGTGGCCCCAGGGGAGAGAGTCAGGGGAGGCAGCCCGTGGCCTGGGAGGTCAGCCGGGCCAGGCTCTGCCAGCCATGATAAGAACTGTATTTTGTAATGGGAGCAATAGGAAGTTACTGAGGGTTTTAAGCAGAAGAGTAACATCTGACTTATAAAGGGACTTTAGGGTACAGCTAGGTACCTTCCCTGTCCGCACCCCTACCCACCAACACATAGATATCCCAACAGGGGACTTCTGCAGTTGCATCCAGCCCCACTGCAGGAGCCAGGCAGGCTGGAGGGGAGTGAGGGAAGGTTTCTGTGGAACTGGGTTTTTCAGTGTTGGCACTATTGACTTTTGGGGCTGGATAATTCTCTGTTGTGGGGGCTGTCCTGTGCATTTTAGTATGTTTGGCAGAGAGAGACAACCTTCTTCTGAAGTTACCCCAGAGCCTTTTGTCCTATTACTGTGGGGGGGAGGGCACTGACAAGGCACCTTGCCCAGTCACAGCCCTGATCGTGGTAACAACCCTAGAGATTGTGACACTCGCAGAGGATGGAAACCAGCAGCCCACAGAAGGTGAGGTAGCACCTTTGTACCAAGAGAGATTTAGATCAGGGTTCAAGGGGAGGCCACCCTCCCTGAGCTGGACATTGGTAAGAAATGTAGTCATCCATGTGGCATTAAGATTACAGGCATGAGCTTTGGACTTAAGAGTAGCTTGAATTGGCCCTGCCGGGGTCGCTAAGTTGGTTAGAGTGTCCTCCAGATATGCTAAGGTTGCAGGTTCAATCCCCAGCCAGGACACATATAAGATTCAACAAGTGAATGCATAAAAAAGTGGGACAGCAAATCTCTCTCTCTTTCTCTCTCTCAAAATCAATAAGTTAAAGCCTGCCCTGTGGTGGCGCAGGGGATAAAGCGTCGACCTCGAACGCTGAGGTTGCTGGTTTGAAACCCCAGGCTTGCCCGGTCAAGGCACATACGAAGCAACTACTGCAAGTTGATTCTTCCCGTTCCTCCCCGGTTTTCTCTCTCTCTATCCTCTCTCTAAAATCATTAAATAAAATCTTTTTTAAAATAAAAATAAGTTAAATTAATAATAATAATTTTAAAAGTAGCCTGCCTTCGCCAGGTAGCTCAATACATAGAGCATTGTCCCGGCACTCTGAGGCCACGTGTTCAGCCCCTGATCAGCACATATGAGAAGCAACCAGTGCGTGCACAATTAGGGGGAGCTACTGGGTGGAGCAGTGTATTGATGCTCGCTCATCTCTCTCTCCCTCCCCCCCTTTCTCTCTCTCCCTCAAATCAATGGAAAAATTTAAAAAAAAAAGAGGCCCTGACCAGATGGCTCAGTGGTAGAGCGTCGGCCTGGTGTGCAGGAGTCCCAGGTTCGATTCCTGGCCAGGGCACACAGGAGAAGCGCCCATCTGCTTCTCCACCCCTCTCCCTCTCCTTCCTCTCTGTCTCTCTCTTCCCCTCCCGCAGCCAAGGCTCCATTGGAGCAAAGTTGGCCCCGGCGCTGAGGATAGCTCTATGGCCTCTGCCTCAGGCGCTAGAATGGCTCTGGTTGCAACAGAGCATTGCCCCAGATGGGCAGAGCATCGCCCCCTGGTGGGCATGCCGGGTGGATCCCAGTCAGGCGCATGCGGGAGTCTGTCTGACTGCCTCCCCGTTTCCAACTTCAGAAAAATACAAAAAATAAAAGAGTAGCCTGCATTAGAATCATGCTTCTCGCCCTGGCCGGGTAGCTCAGTTGGTTAGCGCATCATCCCAGTATGCCAAGGTTGTGGGTTTGATCCTCAGGCAGGGCACATACGAGAGTCAACCAACGAATGTATAAAGTGGAACAACAAATCACTGTTTCTCTCCCTTCCTCTCTAAAAATCAAAAAAAAATTTTTTTGGGAAAAAAAATATCCCGCCTCTCTTCTCAGCATTATGGCTGTGGGCAAGTATTTGACCTCTCTGCACCTTTAATTCTTTTAACTGAGGAAAAGAGACCTAATGCTTATCTTCCAGGGCACTTACATGGTTTATCAATATATATGAATGTTAAAGCTACTGTCTTTGGAATCCAGCAAACTGTTTCAAATCCTGGCTCTGTTATTTGGCTCGCTGTGCTGTGTTGGGCAAGCTACTTTATCTCTCTCAGCCTCATTCTCCTTATCTGTGTCTGAGGCTCATAACAGTATCTGCCCCCTCGATGGTCGTGAGGATGAAGTATGTAAGATATGTAAAGGACATCGATACAGTGCAGGTAGGGACTCAGAGAGTAACTGCTATTACTATGATCACCTGCATCTTCACACAGCAGGTAGGACGCTGCGGAAGAGGTTAGGACCCAGGACCCAGTGAGGCCACAGACAGACCATGGCACTGAGCCCGCAGCCCCCAAGCCATGGAGACGTCCAGCCCCTCAGCCTCTGGACAGGCGGAGGCCACGCTTTGGGCACGGGAAGATCGGGCTGTTCCCGCTCTGTCTGGGTGCCCCTGAGCACTCAGAGAGGCAGTGCGTGGGTAAAAGAAGGGCAGTTGACATTCCCACCTGGGGTTAGAAAAGTGCCGGGGTTGGCCTTTTACCCTTGCATTCAAGAGACGTTTGTCGTCTAGGCCTTGAGGGTGAAACTGAGCGAAGCAGCCAGCCCCCGTGCCGCGCTGCCGCAGACTCCCGCAGCCCTGTTGGGAGAACGGAATGCAGGCACGTGGGAAAACTCAACTCTTCTACCTGCTGTTGTAGTAAAGCAAAAAGAAACAGGTGGAAATGAAGTTAATATTTTGTTTAACCCTGTGTATCTAAAATATTCTTTCAACATGTAGTCAATATTTTTTAATTATGGAGATTTCTTTTTAAGTTATTAATTTTAGAGAGAGAAAGAAGGGAAAGAGAAAAAAACGTTGATTTTTTTTTCTACTTATTTAAGCATTCATTTGGTTGATTTTTTTTTTCTGAGTGATTGGTTTTAGAGCTACAGAGAAAGGAAGGGAGAAGAAGGTGGAGGAAGCAGTCATTTGCTCTTCCAGTTAGTTGTGCATTCGTTGGTGGCTTCCTGTATGTGCCGTGACTGGGGATTGAATCCCACAACCTTGGTGGTTTGGGATGATGCTCTAACTGACAGCTATCTGGTCAGGACTAAATATCAAGATTTGACATTATTCTTTTATTTATTTATTTATTTATTTATTCATTTTAGAGAGGAGAGAGAGTTAGAGAGAGAGAGAGAGAAAGGGGGAGGAGCAGGAAGCATCAACTCCCATATGTGCCTTGACCAGGCAAGCCCAGGGTTTTGAACCGGTGACCTCAGCATTCCAGGTCAACGCTTTATCCACTGCGCCACCACAGGTCAGGCTGACATTATTCTTATACTAAGTCTTTGAAACTCAGTGTGTATTTTTAATGTACAGTACATCTCAATTGGAAGTTTTCTCATTTCAAAGCTCAATGGCCACATGTGGGCAATGGTGCTCTACTGGACAGCGTAGGTCTAGGAGAGACATGAACAATTACATGCATTGGACTTCACAATACAATCATGTTGAGTGCCACAGGATGCTATAGGAGACCGTCACGTGGGCCTGATCAGTCTGAAGGTCAGGAACGGTCTCCCTTGGAGGGGACACTTAAGCCAGGACATAAGGGATGAGCAGGAACTACCAAGGTGAAGATGAGGGTGGTGGATGCTAAGGCACCCTAAATCCTTAATTCATGCTAAGGATCTTTTTTTTTTCCAATTTCTAATTGTGGTAAAAAGAACAAAAATTTCCCATCTTTATCGATTTCTAAATGGACAGCTCAGTAGTGTTAAGTGTATTCACATTGTTGTGAAACCAATTTTTTTTTTATTCATTTTAGAGGAGAGAGAGAGAGAAAGAGAGAGAGAGAAGGGGGAGGAGCAGGAAGCATCAACTCCCATACGTGCCTTGACCAGGCAAGCCCAGGGTTTTGAACCGGCGAGCTCAGCACTCCAGGTCAACGCTTTATCCACTGCGCCACTACAGGTCAGGCACTCCAGAGTTTTTTGATCTTGTAAAACTGAAACTCTAGACCTGGCTGGTTAGCTCAGTCAATTAAGAGCATCCTCCCGAAACAACAAGGTTGCAGGTTCGATCCCCAGTCAGGGCACACACGGGAAGCAGCCAGTGAGTGCACGACTGAGTGGAGCAACAGATGAATGCTTCCCTTCCCCTCCCCTCTCCCTTCCTCTCTCTGTCTCTCTGAAAATAAAAAAGAAATTAAGCCCTGGCCAGATGTTTGGTCGGTTGGACCATCGTCCAAGAGCACGGAGGTTGCCGGTTCGATTCCCCTGTCAGGGCATACACAGGAGCAGCTGCATGTTCCTGTCTCTCTCTCTCTCTCTCCCTGATTCTCTCAAAAAAACAAACAAACTGAAACTCTATTCCCATTAAACAACTCCCCCTTCCCCCTGCCCCGGGCTGCTTTCCCATAGATTCAACAGGTTACGTATGTTTTCTGAGCTGGCATAGGCTGAGGGGTTGGTTGCCAATACCACACATTCCCTGCCCGAGGACTCCCGTCAGCAGGTGTAGACAGAAGCAAAGTCCCCGGGGAGTTTTGGGGGGTGCATTTGGTGGGCGTGGTTGACAGTGGAGGAGAGGCTGGCAGTTGGGCCTTGGGACCTATGGGGATGGGGTCTAGGGGAGGCCCATGTTGTCAGAGGGTCTCCCCAGACACCCGGGCGCCTACCAGATTCGTGGACGATGAGGAGCTAGCGTACGTGATCCAGCGGTACCGGGAGGTGCACGACATGCTCCACACCCTGCTGGGGATGCCCACCAACATCCTGGGTGAGTGCCACCTCTCCATCCCCCCGGAGAGTGGGGGGCGGGGCAGGGCGCTTGGCAAGCCTGTGCACCAGGGTCTGTGTTCCAGGCCAGGGTAGCGCCAACCTGTCTCTGCCACCCACCAATTAGCTGGCTCGGTGCCTCATTTTCTGCTTTACCTGAACAGCGTGGTAGCATCTGTGCTGTCCCCAAAGCCTCCCATGGCTCCTGCACAGATACAGTAGCATCCAAGCATCAGGGCTCCCTCTTCTGATGCCCTCAGACACTCCCTAGAAGAGCCTAGAGGAGCTGGCCTGGCCGTAGAGTTCTCTGCGTTCTGACCCCAAGCTTCCTGTCCAGCCCTTACTTCCTCTGGCTCTCTCTCGGACCTGGTCCTTCACTCCAAGCCAAGTGCCCTGGGGCCCAGCACTGACCAGACTGGACATGGCTGAGCCCTTGTAGAGCTTAGAGAGAAGCAGACACCTCACTGTTCCGTGCTGTGAATACCAGGGGCCTCTCTTCTTGGCCTGTACTCACCTCCCAACCCCCCTCCACCCTGCCCGCAGGAGAGATCGTGGTGAAGTGGTTTGAGGCTGTCCAAACTGGCCTGCCCATGTGCATCCTGGGTGCACTCTTCGGACCAGTTCGACTCAGTGCCCAGTAAGTTCTCAAGTGCTGAGAGGTCAAGGGGCGCTCAGAGGGGCCAGGGCTCCAAGAACTGGAAGGGCTTGCAGCCTTCCTCAGCAGCCTCGATGTTCCTCCAGGAAGTCAGAGTGGAAAGAGCAGGGCAGAGAGATGAGACTGGCCTGGTGCAGGGTCTCCAAGGCAACAGATGAAGCCTGGACATTGCAGGGGGCCCTCGGGTCTCCTGGGCCAGGCCTCAGTGCCAGGTCCAGTGATGCCGTTGCAGCTGGAGGGCAATCTAGCATTGGTTTCTGAAGTTAGGTAGCCCTCAACTTAAACCTGGGCTTTGGCGCAGTCAAGATGTGTGGCTTTGGCTACGGGGTTTTGACCTCACTGAGCTTCTGCTTCCTCATTCGAAAATTGATGATAATGACCTTCGCCTTGGGTCTGTGTGAGGGTGAATTGAGAAGATGCACATCTGCTGCTGGGCACACAGCGTGCCCGGCCCTCAGGACCTTGTTTTCTTTTCCCTCTGCTGCCCCACAGGCCTCTGCGAGTGCTGGTCTCGGAGCTGATCCCGTGGGCGGTTCAGAATGGGCGCCGGGCCCCGTGTGTCCTCAACCTGTACTATGAGCGGCGCTGGGAGCAGCCCCTGACGTCTCTACGGGAGGAGCTGGGCATCACGGACCCCCCATGCATCCCGAGGGCCTGACCCAGGCCCTGAGAGGCTGAGCCAGGAGGGCCCCGGCCGGCTCCCCACCCCCCAACCCCGCCCTCACCCCACTCACTTCCTCTGGGGCACCACCTTTGCTCCGTTCTTTGAAGACTGACCCTTGGACATCATTTATCAGAATTTGTCATAACACTGCTGCGTGGCTCTGAGGGCCAGCCCAGGAGGGCCAGCCCAGTCGTAGGCCGTGCAGTGGGGCTCCCAGGGAAGCCTGGAGCTGCCCAGAGAGAGAACTGCGGGTGAATGGAAGCCAGCCGTCTAGGCTCCTGCTGACTGTCTGTGGTCCACAGCCCTGCTCTAGGCCCCTCCCTGCCAGCCAGGGTTTTCTCGGTGTCAGGCTGCGTGTCTTCCCAGGAGTGAGGGCGATACCCAATTCCAAAGGCCGGGGAAGAGGGAGGCAGAGGAGGAGGGGAGTCTCCACTGTCTGAATAAAGGCTCCCATCACGTCAAGTGCCTCCCACCCCCACCTTTGCCCAGTGCTGGCTGACTGGCAGCCCTGAGCCTTCAAGCCACGAGAGGAGACATCGCCTCCAGCCTGCGCTTCCGTCACTTGCCCCATCTCTAGTCTGAAGTTGGGCAAACAGACCCAAGCTGCCAACTTCTCTATGGTTTTCTAGCAGTGTGACTTGGGGCGAGTCCCTGCCCCTCTCAGACTGTTTCCTCAGTGAAAAGGGAGTGAAAACGGCGCCCTCAGCAGCCTGTGGTTCTTGTGGAGGTTTTGTGAGGTGATGCTCAGTAGAGGGCTTCAGAGAAAGGACCCAAGAGGTGGGAGCTATTGCGTTACTGTGTTCGCAGGTGGAGAGGCAGCTGCTGTCTGCAGGGTCACTGTGGACTGGCAACCACGCCTTTCCCTTGGGTCAGAGCCAAGGAGTGGGGACAGATAGGTGAAAGGGATTGTTGTTGAGGAGTGGGTGAACCAGTCTTTGGATTTAGAACCAGATATACTCCCTGAATGGCAGAGCCTTTAGAGTGTGGGGGGACCAGTTCCTCATTGTGTGGCGAGGGCAAGGAGGACTCGAGAGATGGGCAAGGAATTTCCTGGAGTAACTAGAACACAGGTTGCAGAACCTGCTGCTTGGTTTTCCTTTTGCCTCGGTTTCCCTGGGGAGAATACCCGTTATAGTGAGTGTATTTATAGCTATACTCTGTGCTAGGCAGTGCCAAGCACTTAGATACATTATCACATTGATACCAACAATTGCGGGGGGAGGTGGTACTATTATATTTCACTAATGAGGCAATAGGAACAGCTGGGGCTGGAGCCAGGGGTTGTCCAAAGACCCCAGCACTGCCATGCCTATGCCTCAGCCTTCCTCGTGCCTACCGCATCCAGTCCAGGGCTCCCTGTGGCTCAGAGGGCGTGGAAGGCTGGAGGCTGACCTTAGAACCATGGCCTTTACAAAAGCAAAGCCTTTTCCCCGAACTCTGAATTTCTGCAGGAAGAGGAGGGGTTGGGGTGAGCTCCTCATACCTCATCGGTCAGTAAAAGTCAACGGTGCCAAGGTCAGGGGAGAAAGGTCAGACTCAGATGGCCTCTGCCCATCCTGGCAGCTTACCTGCTCTAGTCAGCTGTTGCCTGAATAACCCTGGGCCTTCAGAGCACTCCAGAGAATGGGCACTAGGCATTGGGGTTAGCTGGGGATGGAGTGTTGCTTCTAGATCATGGGGTGGAGCCTGACCAGGTGGTGGCACAGTGGATAGAGCGTTGGACTGGCATGCAAAGGATCCAGGTTCGAGACCCCGAGGTCACCAGCTTGAGCGCAGGCTCATCTGGTTTGAGCAAAAGCCCACCAGCTTGAACCCAAGGTCGCTGGCTCCAGTAAGGGGCTACTCGGTCTGCTGAAGGCTCGCGGTCAAGGCACATATGAGAAAGCAATCAATGAACAACTAAGGTGTTGCAACGCGCAATGAAAAACTAATGATTGATGCTTCTCATCTCTCTCCATTCCTGTCTGTCTTTGTTCTCTCTCTCTGACTCACTCTCTGTCTCTGTAAAAAATAAAAAAATAAAAATAAAAAAGTTTTAGATCATGGGGTGGCATTTCTGTCACCACCTGGAGAAAAACTGTACTGGCCATCATTGCCATTTACTGAGTTCTTACTGCAGCCCATGAGGCCCCGTCAACTTCTGTCTAAACACTGAAACGTTCATCTCAGTAAACCATGTTGTTTTTTGTCCTGTCTCTGTCCCCAGGTCATTACATAGCTCCTTGTCATTCACATCCGTACGCAAATGTCACCTCAGAGGGGCCTTCCTGGACCACACCGTCTGAAGTGGCTCCTCCCCTCCCTCACATCACCTTGTTGTCTTTAGGGTGCTTACCGCTCTGAAATTAGTTCTTTATAAGTTCCACGTCTGCTCCAGGCGGGCAGGGGCCTGTCCTCTCCCTTCACTGCTGGGACCCGTGCTCAGCACACAGGAGGGGCGTGTTGCTTCATCGTTGAAGGGCAGGATGTCAAGCCCTGTGCTGAGCACCCCGCATACAAGATCTTATTCTGTCCCCACAACAATCTTGCTTCATGGTGGAGACCCTGCTTCTCTGGTTCAGGGAGTGTCCTGGGCTCACACAGCGGGGAGTGGTGGAGCTTGTCCTGGGATGCACAGGTCTTGAGTCCTCTTGCGGTGGCCACAGAGACTTCCCCTTTCCCTCTGCCTAACAAAAGCCGTAGGTAGCTGATGGCCAGCGCAGTGTTCGGGGACACAGGCTCTAAAGGCAGATAGGCCTGCCCCGCCACTGACCAGCTCTGTCTGCGCCCCTGCAGTGGTCATGGCCCTCCTTCAAGCCTGTTTTCTCATCTGTAAAATGGGAAGAGGATAAGCCTATCTCACAACAGGGCCGTGTGCATCTGTAGTGCTTTCGCACTTAGGAAATGGACCCTGTTGTTTGCCAGGGAGGCCCTTTGAGGCCTCTGAAGTCACCATGTACACAATAAGCCAGAGGTATTTTTTTGCACACACCCAGAGTGGGAGGATTTACACAGCTCAGAGGTCACTATTGCCAAATACAGCTGAATATCTATCTGCGGGGTAGGTGCTTACTGTGTCCCAGGGGCCAAACCATTCGGTCCTCTGGGGAGGTTTAATTCAAGTGAGTCCAAATGACAGTCTCTGAGAAGTCTGGCGATTTTAGCGCTCAGGTTAGTTCTCTAATGCAGAGCAGATGGGGGCCGTGTCTGTGGAAAGGAGCCCACTGTGAGGTCAGCCTAAGCTGGGCCTGCCCCACAAATGACAGCACCGAGCTCCTGCCCTTCCTGGGAACCTCCGATGCCTCTCCACTGCGCCAGGATAGACTCAGCCTGGCACACAAACACCTTCCCAATCCCTCTCCAGCCCATGGCCTGTCCCTGCCCACATATCCTGAGGCACAAGCCAATTACTCCTCAATCACTTCACAGATGTCTTCTGAGTGTTTGACTGCTGGGGGTTCTCCGTGATCAAGATGGTTGCATCCCCACCCTGTTGGAGCTGAGCAACTTGATGGCAGTCCCAAGTGCCAACCCTGTCCTGACAGCTTGGCATGCATTATCTCATTGAATCCATACTTGGCCACACGAGGCAGGGACTGTGATGGCTGTATTTCTACACTACAAATGAGACACTGAGGCTCCACAGGGGGAGGTAGTTTGCCCAGCGTCTCACAGTTGCGGCTGGAAGTGCGACCCAGAGGCGTCTGACCGCAAAGCAATGTGTGGTGGGCGTTGATCGAAGCGCAGCGAGCACTTGGTGAGGGACAGCCTAGTCTAGCGAGTGGATCTCCACTCGCCCTCTCTGTGTCCAACTAGACTGCGAGCAACCTGAAGGCAGGCTGTCTTGTTTCCTCCGTGTCTCCTTGCACCTACCCCTCAGCCTAGCCCAGTGTCTGGTGGCTTTACTGTGCGGCTTCACCAATGTGACTGGCCTGGGTGGAGGAGAACAGGGAGGCTGGTTAACACCTCCCTCTTCAAAGTTCTCATTTGTCTTCTTTGCATATGACCTCAGCAGTTGATGTAGAAATGATCATATTTATACCCGTGGCCCCTGGTGTGGATATAAGGTCAGAGCTTCCAATTCATCCTCACTGTTGTTCATTCAACAGACGTTTATCAAACTTCTGTTATTTGCTAAGCCCTGTGGGTACCATGAGAGATAATAGTGGCCCTGGCCTGGTAGCTTACTTGGTTGGAGTGTCATCCCGATACGCCAAGGTTGCAGGTCTGATCCTCAGCCAGGGCACGTGAAAGACCCAATATATGAATGCATAAATAAGTGGAACAGCCTGGCCTGTGGTGGCGCAGTGGATAAAGTGTCGACCTGGAAACACTGAGGTCGCCGGTTCAAAACCCTGGGCTTGCCTGGTCAAGGCACATATGGGAGTTGATGCTTCCTGCTCCTCCTTTCTGTCTGTCTGTCTGTCTCTCTCTCTCTCTCTTTCCTCTCTAAAAAATGAATAAATGAATAAAAATTTTTTGAAAAAAAATAAGTGGAACAACAAATTGATGTTTCTCTCTCTCTCTCTCAAATCAATTAAAGAGAGAGAGAAAGAGATAACCCGGACTGGGTGGTTCAATTGGTTAGAACACCATCCTGAAGTGCAGAGGTTGCCAGTTCGATCCCTGGTCTGGGCACATACAGGAGCAGATCAATGTTCCTGTCTCTCTGTTTCTCCTTTCCTCTCTAGCTAAAATCAATCAATAAAAAAAAAATTTAAAGAGAGAGATAATCTTCATGTCTAGATTTTGTAGGTGCTTCTCATGGCCAATAAGCCTGTAAAGCTACAATAACAAATATGTCAAGTGCTAATTCAAATGATACTCACGACTCTCCACACAAACCCTGTAAGGTAAGCACTATTAGTATGTCCTCATTTCTACCTATAAGAAGAAATGGAGCCCTGACTTGGTAGCTAAGTTGATTAAAGCGATGTCCCAATATGCCAAGGTTGAGGGTTTGATCCCTGGTCAGGGCACATATAAGAATCAACCACTGCTCTGACCGGTGGTGGCACAATGGATAGAGTGTTGACCTGGGATGCTAAGGTCCCAGGTTTGAAACCTCTAGGTCTCTGGCTTGAGCCTGGGCTCATCTGGCTTGAGTATGGGAGCAGTGACATGATCCCATGTTCTCAGGCTTGAGCCCAAAGGTCACTGGCTTGAAGCCCAAGGCCACTGGCTTGAGCAAGGGGCCACTGGCTCAGCTGGTCAAGGCACATATGAGAAGCAATCAATGAACAACTAAAGTGACACAATTACAAGTTGATGCTTCTCACCTCTCTCCCTTCTTGTCTCTCTCTCATGCTACATAAAAAAAAGAGAACCAACTAATGAATGCATAAATAAGTGGGAAAAAATCAATGCTTCTCTCTCTCTTCCTTCCTCTCTCTAAAACCAATAAATTTAAAAAAGAAGAAGAAACGGAGAGAACATGACTCAATTCTGTTGGATCTCCACACTGTGCAATACTGCCTCCTGATTGTAATACTCACGGGGAAGAGTGCTTTAATTTACCTAGGTCTCCCAAAAAGAATGCACCTTATACTCTGGAAGAAGTAGGTCCAAATACTTAGACCAAAAATTCATTTTTAATCCCTATGAACAGACCCTGAAAACTTTCCTTACACCTTTTAAGGACTTGTACAGGACTAAGGGATTAGCACTAAGGGATTAGATTAAGGAATTTATTCAAAGACACATGGCAAAGGTGGATGCCCAGCATGTTTTGATTATCAAGGAACCAAGTTTTCAGAGGCTCAGAGCTGCACAGGTCTGGGAAGCTGGCCAAGCGCACAGCGCTCAGCAGGTAGCACGACGAATATGGTCATTGACTTGGAGGTTGGTTTGTTGCAGGGTTCAGAGCAATTAGAGGCCAAAGTTAGGTACAGGTCTCCGTATCTGTGTCAGATTGCTTACAAGATAACATGGATGGAAAAGGATTCCAAGTTCATTGTTGTCCCAGAAGCAGAGGTGAGAGGTGCTCAGGTCTGCAGGTCCTCTGAATCTTTTAAAGGTACTGTGACCATAAAATAAAATACCCAAATGGAATTGAGGGTGGGGCTCTACTTTTGTTGGAATTCGAACCCACAACCTATGAATTCCAAACTCATCGAGCAGTCCGACGCGCTATCCATTGAGTCACAGAGCCAGTTACTGGAGTTAATCCTTTCTTTGCTAACCTCTCTGTCTGAAAGCTACACTTTTAAGCTCTCTTCTAGGTGTGGCGCTGGGTCTTTGCTAAACTCCTCCCGGGTTTAAACGCTGACTCCAATTCTCTGCCAACGTTGCTGGTGAGGGTGCTCTCACCCACGTGCCGACACCCGGGGATTAGGAGTTCGGGTCCCAGGTAGAGCCTGCCTGTCTCTCACCGGTCCTGGGCGGGGAGAGGGGGGTGTTGGGGGGGGGATCTCCGCCGCGCGGACTACAACTCCCAGAGTGCCAAGAGGCCGTCGCGCGCGCAGGGCGGGCTGGGCCAGGCGGCATCGGGAGCGCCGGGGCTGCGCTGCGCCGCTGGCTCTGCGGCTCGCCTACCGCCGGGAAGGCGCGGAAGGCGGTGTTGCCGGCCGGAGCAGCCGGTTTGGGCTGCTGGAAGCGCACAGAGGAGGAGCGCCGAGGGCGGGCGGTGCTGGGCGGCGGGCGGGGCTGGCCGGGCCATGCAGGGCGCAGAGCCGGCGAAGGGCTGCTGAGACCCGGCTCTGCGCGCCCAGGGGCGGCTGATGCCCCCCGCGCTCCCCACTCCGCTGCCGCAGCCGGGCCGCATCTGGACGGGGCCCCGCGCGGCGGGGCCGACGCCGGGTGAGCATAAGACGGGAGAGTAGGTCCCCGGGCGGGGGAATGTGTCCGGCCCCTTCCAAGGGAGGTGACGGTGCCGGCCTGGGGTGGGAGGCGCACCCTGCTGCTTTGTCTTCTTGCCAGGAGCTCGGCTACCCTGGCTCTTTAGGGGCCAGGGCTGTCCGCAGTGACCTGGGACAGGGGCCCGAAGGAATTAGGCATCCCCTCGTCTCCACACCTAGACCCTAGCACCCAGCCTTCCGGGACGGGATCCTACCCTCTGCTCGGGCGGGCTCTGGGAGGCCAGAAGTCTGAGGACCTTGGAGACCCTGGTTTTGGATTTGGGGGCTCAGGTTCAGTGCTCCTTCCCGGCTTTTCCTTTTCGCATGAAGGAGGGGGTGGTGGTCTGTAAGGGCTCCTTGTAGTCCAGACTGTGCCCTCATCCTGGCTCTCAGGCTCTCAGGCTACATTACAGCCGTGACCTTCACCCCCTTACCAGGAATAGGAGGATCCTAAGAAAACCTCAGTCCCGTCCACTGCCCCTTTGAGCAAACCCGTAAAGCGCCAGGAATAGAATCCAAGTGTCTTCATCTCAGCCCAGCCAGCTGTTCTTCTCCCCCTGAGCCCAGTCCCTAGACAGTCATCTGAGTGTGCTTGTGGGGGTGCCTTCAAGGCCCTCTTCCTCTCAATCACCTTTCCCCTCTGGGCGGTCACCTCAGACACCTCCGGACTCGACCACGTTTGCTCTGTCGCCCTCTACGGGCCAGCGGAGACATGGATGGCGCTGTCAGAGCCTCTGGGTAGGGACAGAGCAGGGTCCCTTCCCAGTTAGCTGCCCATTTGGATATTGTGGCTTGGCCTGTCATCCACAGAACCTCCCTAGGACTTTGAGTACCAAGTCGAGCTAGGGGCACATAAGTTAGTAACCCTCTCCAAGCCATTTTGTTTAGGGACTGGATGTTAGGATAGTTGACTGTCCTATTTTGTCTGAAAGGATTTCTGAGAACAAGTCTCACTACACCCCTTGTGCACAGGGGGAGACTTAAGTTCTGAAGTGGGAAAGGGACTTGCCCAGGGTCACTTGAGAATCATGGGAGAGCTGGGACAAGGGGGTTAGAACCCAGCCTCCTGTCACCCCTGCAACTCACCTTAAGACCCATGCCTCTAACCTGACCCTTCCAGGCAGGCAGCCTTGGAAAGGGACCCCATCCTCAGCTACCCCATTCAGTATTGCTAAGCCTCACTTCAGGTTGGCCCCTGGGGGTCACAGTGGCCTGGCTGACTGTGCCAGAAAGTGGGGGACTGAGGCATTTGAATCCACTGACTACCCTGTGCCCATAGGCCACCATGCTGCTCGGGGCATCTCTCGTGGGAGTGTTGCTGTTCTCCAAGCTGGTGCTGAAACTGCCCTGGACCCAAGTGGGCTTTTCCCTGCTGCTCCTCTACCTGGGGTCTGGGGGCTGGCGCTTTGTCCGGATCTTCATCAAGACCATCAGGCGCGATGTCTTGTGAGTACCTGGTCTAACCCTTCTGGGTATCTCCCACACCTCTCTGGGCTCCTGGTTCCCAGAATTTCCCCTAGACCACAGCCTTGGCCTCTCCCAGTACAGGGTACCTGAGCACCAAGGAGCAGCCTCTGCTTCATAACCTTCCCCTGGCACTAGTACCTGGACCTCCATCTCCAGTGGCACAGTCTCCTGGGGAATCTCCCTAGCTTGGTGCTCCTTAGCTTGGGCCATACTTGGGGGCCTGGGACATTACGTGGAACACCAGATATGTTGAGGAGACATTTGAAGGGGGTTTAAAGGACATGCTGTAGCTTTTGAGATGGTGACAAGAACCCTGGGGGAAAGGTCCTGTCCTTGGATGCCATGAGTCCGAGAGGGCACTGAGTTCGAGAGCAGGGCCCAGAATAAGATGTCTGGGAGAACCTGTACCCCAAGGAATGTCAGGTGTGCTCCACAGAGATGTCTTATGCCAGAAACACCTGCTGCCACCTTCTCTGCCAGCTGCCCCAGGCTCTGGGGTCCGGAGAGGAGCAGGGCACACCCAGTCTGGGCCAAGCTTAGGCTGCTCAGGGAGATAAATAGAGGACACAATAGTCCCTGAACTGGCAGTGTCATGCAGGTAGAGACCTTGGCAGTCTTGCTCACCATAGTGTCCCAGTGCCCAACACAGTGACCCACACCCAGGACAGGCAGCTCAGCACTTGTCAATCTGGGTTGATTGCAAAACGAAGTACTGAGTGGCCACTGCAGGACAGGTGGCAGCAGCAGAGAGCTGTGGGAGTGCGGACAGAAGTGGCTTTAGGCCAGGGCCCGGGGGGATGAATCAGAGGTCTCCTGGAGGAAAAGTCGTGTTTTCTTTTTTTGTTTTGGAAAAGTTGTTGTTCTTGAGAGCTACCTCAGGGTGGTGGGAGCAAGGGTTTCCAGCCAGAGGGTATGGCATCAGCAAAGGCGTAGAAGCCAGGAAGCTGGGAGAGTCGGGGTCAGAGGTGGCAGGGGCAGGGCAGGAAAGGGGTGGGGGTGGCCAGCGATTCCACAGACAGCTGCTGAACATCTCTGTGCCTGGCACTGAGTGGGGCCCGGAGGACAAGGTCGTGAACAGGACAGAGCCCTCTCCTTGCTGGGCTCACAGACAGGAAGAACAGACAAACCGCCAACTCATCCTTTATTTACTATGGCGATGTGGGGGGAGGTATGTTACGGTATTGTGGGAGGCCCCGAAAGAGGAGGTTGTACCTTGACTTGGGCCCTGGAGTCCTGGAAGGCTCTGACGGAACGGCAGGCGCAGAGCAGGCATGGACGGGAGTAGGAGTTGAACTCTGGAGCCAGAGAAGCCTGGGCTTCAAAGTTCAGTTCAACCGCATTCCGCCCCATGTAGCGAGGGCAAGCCACCTGCTGGCAGAGCCTCAGTTTCCCCTCTGTACAGGGGAAGGAGTAGACACCCCTGTCCTTGTGTGATGTCAGTGAGCTGGTGTGGGTAACTGCTCAGCACACAGGTGGGCAAGGGGAGTCTTGCAAGTGACGGGGATCAGGAACCTCAGGCCCAAGGGGCAGCACCCTGGGCCAGGATATCGGGACCCCCGCTCCCAACCCCAGTGGTCATAGCTCCCTTGCTGGCTCCCACACAGCGGTGGCATGGTGCTCCTGAAGGTGAAGACGAAGGTCCGGCGGTATCTGCGGCAGCGGCGGACGGTACCCATTTTGTTTGCCTCTACGGTACAGCGCCACCCAGACAAGACTGCCCTGATCTCTGAGGGCACAAACACCCACTGGACCTTCCGTCAGCTGGATGACTACTCAAGCAGTGTGGCCAACTTCCTGCAGGCCCAGGGCCTGGCCTCCGGTGATGTGGCTGCCCTCTTCATGGAGAACCGCAATGAGTTTGTGGGCTTGTGGCTGGGCATGGCCAAGCTGGGTGTGGAGGCGGCCCTGATCAACACCAACCTCCGACGGGACGCCCTGCGCCACTGCCTGACCACCTCCCAGGCCAGGGTCCTCATCTTTGGCAGCGAGATGGCCCCAGGTGAACCCCAAAGGGGCAGGGGGCAGGGAGGGAATCCCATGAGTCCTTGCACAGACCGCATCCTCCCTCCATCCCTGGGGAGGCTGTGTAGCTCAGAGTTTGAGACAGCCTGTGTTCTGCCAGTGGTAAGGATGACCCTAAGTAAGAGATGGGAATTCTCTGTGCCTCCTACCATTTTCTTTTCTTTTTGTATTTTTTTTCTGAAGTGAGAAGCAGGGAGGCAAAGAGACAGACTCCTGCGTGCGCCCAACTGGGGTCCACCCAGCATGCCCAGTAGGGGGCGATGCTCTGCCTATCTAGGGCATTGCTCCGCTGTGATTGGAGCCATTCTAGTGCCTGAGGCGGAGGCCAGGGAGCCATCCTCAGTGCCCAGGCCAACTTTGCTCCTTGGCTGCAGGAGGGGAAGAGAGAGAGAAAGAAAGTAGAGGGGGAAAGGTGGAGAAGCAGATGGGTGCTTCTCCTGTGTGCCCTGGCCGGGAATCGAACCTGGGACTTCCACACTTCGGACTGACACTCTACCGCTAAGCCAACCGGCCAGGGCCCCTCCTACCATTTTCAAGATGATACTTTACCTGAAGCACTAACAAAGTGGCTGGTACTAGCTGAGCCCTCAGATTGGATGTAACCATTCTTGTGACTGGTTAGACCTCATTTCCTCACCTTGAAATGGGAACGAGAGTGTTCTCTGCTGTCCGGAGAGCTTCTGTTTTATGTGCTGTGGCTGAGCATGCTGCTTTGCAGGGGCAGCTCTAATCTTACAGAGCCTGGGGAGGAAGGGGTTGTCGGCAGCTTTGTAGGTGAGGAGACTGAGGTTCATAGTGGTGTGAGGAACTCACCCAAAGTCGCACAACTGGTAAGTGGCAGGACCCAGATTTGGCCTGAGCTTGGCCACAGTGTCCCTATTCTTTGTCCCCATGGTGCAGTGGTTTGTGGTTTATTAAGATGTTGAAAGGAGAGGAGGAAGGACTCATCCATAAGAAGGGAGGTGTTTGGACAAATCAAGAGGAAGTCAGGGGAAATGGGGCCGAGTGGGTGGCTGTGACTGGCTCATGACTGGCTCTTGCCTGGGGCGGGTGACCCTCTGGACGTCTGTAATGCACAGGGGAGCCTGAGAGAAGGTTCCCACTATCTGAAGAGACTGTACTCCAGTTCTCCCTTCTAACCAGATATCCACGGACTAGCCCAAGACAGGGTGAGTGCCAACCTTGGTGAGATAGGGCTGCCTTCGATTCCCAGCCTCAGCACATTCTGGCTGTGAGGAAGCCCCTCCCATTCTCAGAGCCTCCGTTTCCTCATCTGTAAAATGGACTGATACTGGTACCCACGTCCTAGGATGTGTGAGCAGGAGAATGCGTGTGAAGAGCCCACTGTGTAGCTAGTCAGCAGCTAATGGGAGCTACTGCTCCTATCAGTATTTTCCCTATAATCGGGTCCCGGGTGCTTCTTTCTCCCCCCAGCCAGCCAGCCTCCCCTGACAACATGAGCAGAGTTCCTGGAACTCAGGGTTTCCTGGCCTGCCTTTTCATCTGCTGTCTCCCCTGTAGCTGTCTCCGAGATCCATTCCAGCCTGGACGCTTCAATCAGATTCTTCTGCTCCGGTCCATGGGAGCCCGGCTCAGTGCCCACTGGTACTGAGCACCTGGACCCCTTGCTAGAAGATGCCCCCAAGCACCTGCCCAGTCGCCCTGACAAGGGCTTCACAGGTGAGCCTCCCACCCCATAGAGGGGCTGTGAATAGCCACGGACAGACCACGGGCCTCAGGGCCAGAGGCCTGGGCTCTGCATATCTGCTGTGTGACCTAGAATGAGTCGTGTCACCTCCCTTTTCCATCTGGGAGAATGGGGACAGGAACCCTGGGGTTGCCGTGCGGGTTAAATGAGCTGACGTGTGTGAAGGTGCTAGGCACGGTGTCAAGTGCAGCGGAGCTCACAGAATTCCATTCTGAGTTGAACGAGCCTTCGTGGGTGCCTGACTGTGTAGGGTCATGTGGAGCCCAGGAACCTGCTGTTTCTGAATTTTGTTTGGGGTGGGGCCAGGAGCAAGACCCTTCAAATACTTATCCGGCACCTGTTCCGGGCAGGCCCCAGCTGGGCTGTGATCCTCTCTCTGCACTGGGGGCCGACCTTCCGCACGCCTCCTCCAGGCAGTCCCCTGGGCCCTCTTGGCTCTCTTCTTCCACACTGCCTGCGGCACCAAGAGCTTGCTGTATCTCCTGGTAGCTAGAGCTTGGACTGAGTTCAGATCCTGCCTCTGCTCTCCCTTTGTGTGACCCTCGGAGCCTTGGTTCATACAGCCGTAAAATTGGGGATGGTAACATAACCTATTTTGTGGAGTGACTTTGACTATTGAAAAATATGCAGTGGGAAGCTAGGGTGTGACAGTAACTGGTCATTGTCCTCATTATAGTCATTTAACCTCTGTCATATGCAGATCTCATCTCTTGATGCTTTTTGTAAGGCACTCGAGGGCAGGGACCCAGGCAGGTTCCATCTGGTGCCCTCGTGGCGTGTAGTTTAGGGCTGGCAAACAGCAGGAGATGGTTGATGTGGAACATTCTGTCATCCCATGGTGTTCCAGATCTCTTGGGGCCTCCAGCTGGGGCCTAGCCTCCTACAGAAACCAGAATGTGAAAGGCTCTGAACTGGGCTGCAGGGTGGGGAGAAGGAATGGTCAGGCTGCTATCTCAGCGCCCTGCTTCCTGCAGCTAATGCCTCCCCATGCTCTAAGATTGGGGTAGGCGTCACCTCCTATAGGAAGCCCACCCTGATGCCTCCTCCCCTCCTGAAGCCTGGGTCAAGAACCGCCACTGGGCCTGACCAGGCGGTGGCGCAGTGGATAAAGTGTCGGACTGGGATGCAGAGGACCCAGGTTTGAGACCCCGAGGTCGCCAGCTTGAGCGCGTGCTCATCTGGTTTGAGCAAAAGCTCACCAGCTTGGACCCAAGGTCGCTGGCTCGAGCAAGGGGTTACTCGGTCTGCTGAAGGCCCGTGGTCAAGGCACATATGAGAAGGCAATCAATGAACAACTAAGGTGTCGCAACGAAAAACTGATGATTGATGCTTCTCATCTCTCTCCGTTCCTGTCTGTCTGCTATCCCTGCCTATCCTTCTCTCTGACTCTCTCTGTCCCTGTTAAAAAAAAAAAAAAAAAAGAACCGCCATGGGCTTTGACAGGCCCTGTGCTTTCTGGCACTGTATGCTTGGTACTGGAATGCCTGTGTCTTCGTCTTCCTGTCCCGCTTGGCTGCAGCCTTCACTAGGGCAGAGCCTGTACCCGTCTTAGTCACTGATGTCTCCCTGGTCCTGGCACAGAGTGAGGGCCCAGAAGTTTGTTGATGAAACAGGTGCAGGCACGAGAGCAGAGCGGAGCCTGGGGTCAGCAGAGTAGGCTTTTTGGAGGAGGTGTGATAGGAAGAGGTATTGAATGATACACACATACAGATGTCCGTCTGACCCCGTGCTTGGCCCTGTGCTGCTGCCTCTCACAGCGCTTATGTGTCTGTTTCCTTCAGATAAACTCTTCTACATCTACACGTCGGGCACCACAGGGCTGCCCAAGGCTGCCATCGTGGTGCACAGCAGGTAAGGGGCGAGGGCCCGGGGGGAGAGCTGGGGGTGGCAGGGCCCAGGAGCCTCCCCTCCTGCCCTCCCAGGGGCCCACTGAGCGCTCCACCTCTGCCCTCCCCCTCCCAGGTACTACCGCATGGCTTCCCTGGTGTACTACGGGTTTCGCATGCGGCCCGATGACATTATCTACGACTGCCTCCCGCTCTACCACTCTGCAGGTAACCTGGGCCCCCTCCAACTCCAGAACCTCTGGTGCCTCGAGCCCCACCCCCCTGGCCAGGTAGCATGTTGCAGTAGAAACACGTGAGCTTTGGAGTCAAATCAGATTCCGTTCCAGACGTGGCCACTGACCGGAGCTCGGAATGAGGATGGCCACACCAGTCTGATGGCCTGTGTGGCTGTGTCCCTCGGGGCACCTGGGCTGGTCTCACTTGTCAGTTTATTTCCACCGACATACACGGCCTTGCTGCTTGGTTTTAGGATCTTAGGACAGAGATGGAATAAATATAGTTTCTGCCCTCATGGTGCTTAGGGTTGGGTATGTGTTTGGGGCAGGATGAATGATGGGAAGCCCCCTCACATGATATAAGAAATAGCATGGTGAGTGTGGGACGGCCAGGGAACGGGAGCTCAGCTCAAGGGAAGAGCCCATTGATGGCCAAGAAGGCTTCCTGGAAGAAGCATGCCCAAGGCAAGAAGATGTGAGGTGCAGAAGCCAGGTGGGCTAGGTGGGTCCCCCCAGCTGAGTGGCAGCATTATGAGTATAGGAGCAGGAACCTGGGGCCTGCTCTGTAAGTTCTGGGGGAATGTATCCTTGATCCCATAGGCACTGGGGAGCCATGGAAGATATCTGACTAGGGGAGAGGTATGATCATTAGTGTTGGAGAGAGGACAAGAAGGAGAGACCAAGGAAAAGGGCCTTTGGGCTGGGCAAGAGGAGGCTCTGGAGGGAAGGTCTGCCATCTTCCTGACCTCCAGAGCCCACTCTGCCTGCAGGAAACATCGTGGGGGTCGGGCAGTGCCTGCTCCATGGCGTTACTGTGGTCATCCGGAAGAAGTTCTCAGCCTCCCGGTTCTGGGATGATTGTATCAAGTACAACTGCACGGTGAGTAAGTGGGAAGGGGATGAGCCACCCCGTCCCCTCATGGGGACATCTGTCTGACAGCTGAGGCAGCCAGTTGTTCACTGTTCAGATGGGGAGGCTGAGGCCCAGAGAGGAGAAGGCCTGTCCCTGCTGGGGAGGGCCGGAAGTAGCAGGGGCAGGGCCCGAAGGCACTGGGAGGGTGGGTGTCAGCCACCCCAGGGACCCAGACGCATGCCAGGTCTGCCCCCAGGTCGTGCAGTACATCGGCGAGCTGTGCCGCTACCTCCTGAACCAGCCGCCCCGGGAGGCGGAAAGGCAGCACCGGGTGCGCATGGCACTGGGCAACGGCCTCCGGCAGTCCATCTGGACCGAGTTTTCTAGTCGCTTCAACATCCGCCAGGTGGCCGAGTTCTACGGGGCCACTGAGTGTAACTGCAGCCTGGGCAACTTCGACAGCCAGGTACGACCCAGGTTGGCACGCAGCTGGCCCACAGAAAGCACAGGCATTAGAGGGGAGGGCAGAGTTCCAGCGAAGGAGTGTGGGCGCTGAGTGGCCCCAACACACACTGGGCAACGGCCTCCGGCAGTCCATCTGGACCGAGTTTTCTAGTCGTTACTCATAATGCTGCCACTCAGTGTCAGACCCGCGTGGCCCAGGCCCAAGTCTTGGCCTTTACAGGTGGGAGCCTGTGGCTTCAACAGCCGCATCCTGTCCTTCGTGTACCCAATCCGGCTGGTTCGTGTCAACGAGGACACCATGGAGCTGATCCGGGGGCCCAATGGCGTCTGCATTCCCTGCAAGCCAGGTCTGTCCTGGGCTTGGAATTGGAGGTCCCCAGGGAGGGGTTGGCCCAGCAGAGAGACAAGACAGGAATGGGTGGGTAGGTGACCCTGTTCTGACCGATAGCCATCCATCAGCTCTTCTCTTAGGGCTGTGAGTTGTGTATCTCTGCTCCCATCAGTCCATGTATCCATTTTTCACCATCCCACCCATCCGTCAGCCCATTCATTCACTTTCGTGTTGAGTATCCTGGGTCTAGGCCGCCTGGGATGAACCTCGCTCAGCCCGTTAGCTCTGTGCCGGGTCCTGCCTCTGCAGGGGGGCTGGTGGCAGCACTGCTCACGGGTGGTTTTGAGGATCATGTGGTGCAGATAGGAAGCTCAGGAGCTGAGCCAGGAGCCCAGGGCGTGCTGGCTTTGGCCAGACTGTCCAAGTCAGGCCTGGCCACCCTCTCATCCATTTATTCATCTTTCCATCTGCTCAGCTGACCGGACATCACTAAGGCCTGCAGGTGTCAGGGTTGCCAAGAGCAGCTCCCTGCTCGGGGTGGGGGCAGGGTGGTGCCCAGGCTAGCAGAAGAAATGGGCATTTCTGTGGGAAGCCATGTGACGGAAGTCAGATCCACGTGCAGGGTGCATTTGGGGCCAGGGGGACCAGTGGAAGAGGCCACCCAGAGCAAATGTGGCCTGGCCTTCCCTGCCCCCAGGTGAGCCGGGCCAGCTGGTGGGCCGCATCATCCAGCAGGACCCCCTGCGGCGCTTCGATGGCTACCTCAACCAGGGTGCCAACAACAAGATTGCCAAGGACGTCTTCAACAAGGGGGACCAGGCCTACCTCACCGGTGGGTGCGCCTCTCCCAAGCCATTCAGAGCCCTGTCAGAGAGCGGGGGTGGAGGAGGATGGAGGGCCTTCCCCACCTTCAGAGAATACCTTTCCAGGACTCCCTACAGCAACGCCAATCACTGGGATCCAGCAGAGGGCCCGACTCCTGCCCTCGGGCTGTGAGCCTGCCTTGGCTAACACGACCCCTCCCCAGGCGATGTGCTGGTGATGGATGAGCTGGGCTACCTGTACTTCCGAGACCGCACGGGGGACACGTTCCGCTGGAAAGGCGAGAACGTGTCCACCACGGAGGTGGAGGGCGTTCTCAGCCGCCTGCTGGACATGGTCGATGTGGCAGTGTACGGCGTCGAGGTGCCAGGTATCTGTGTAGGGCAGTGGGAGGTGGTGGGTGTGTGTGGGGAGGCAGAGGGGGCACTGCCAGCCACTCACTGTCCACTCCCTGCCCTTAGGAACTGAGGGCCGAGCTGGGATGGCTGCCGTGGCAAACGCCACTGTCAGCTGTGACCTGGAGCGCTTTGCACAGCTCCTGGAGAAGGAGCTGCCCCTCTACGCCCGCCCTATCTTCCTGCGCTTCCTGCCCGAACTTCACAAAACAGGTCTGTCCCTGCCTGCCCCAGCGGGCGGGGTCCCGGCCCAGGCCCCTTCCTGGGTGGCCGGCCTAGCCAGCAGGACACCCAGACCCAGACCCCACCCTGCTCTCCTTAGTCCTTTGCCCTGCCCTGGCCCACCAGCTGCTCGGCCTCTAGCCCCAATTGCGTGGCTACCCCCACATGGTCACCGTGTCAGCCCTGCCCTGATACCATTAAGAAAAAAACTGCAGCTACTAACACTGTTTCAGAGGTGTTAAAATCTGACAATGTGTATCTTAGAATCCATGGAATACAGTTAAACCCTCTGGTGTTGATAAGTATATTAAATACCATCACACCTGTACTTGGGAGGTGCTCAGATGAAAGTTCACAGAAGACCCAAGTTCTGCTCCTCCCTCTGCTGTCACTCACTCTGGCCATGGACAAATAGCTTCCCTGCTTCAGGTTGTGGTTTCCCCATTTGTAAAAAGTGGGTGGGTAATGAACCCCCCTTCCCACTCCCCACCCCATCCCGCCCCTTTGCCAGGGCTCTCTGAGAACCACTGTGTAATGAGCGGAGGGAGCCTTCTTTGCAAACTGTAAAGGAGTCTGCCCTCCATAGGTGCCTTTTCCTACGTCTCTTCAGCCCTCTCTCTGTCTCCAGCCCTACTGGGTGGGTTCCCGGGAGCTCAGCCCCTGCCCCGCACCCTCTGACTCTTTCCCGGTCTTCCGCTTCCTCAGGGACGTTCAAGTTACTGAAGACGGAGCTGCGGAAGGAGGGCTTTGACCCTGCGGTCGTGAAAGACCCGCTGTTCTACCTGGATGCCCGGAGGGGCCGCTATGTCCCACTGGACCAAGAGGCCTACACCCGAATCCGGGCTGGCGAGGAGAAGCTGTGATTGTCCCTGGACCCTCTCGGGGCCAGCGGGTGCTGGATCCAGAGCCCCAGCTCCCACCCCAGAGGGGTCCTGGGCAATGCCAGACCAAAGCAGGCAGGGCCAGGTACCTCGACTGTGAGGTTCTGACCCCCCTCAAACTGCCAAGTGACTCACTGCCGCCTCCCCCTTGCCCCAGTGGCTTTTTGTGAAAGCCCTGTGTCCACAGATGTCTTCGAGGCCAGGCAGGGCCCCAGGCTGAGACTGACTGGGCCCCTCAGGATGATGTCTCGGGTCAGGTGAGGGGGAGGTGGAGGGTTGCCAAGCACTCCTCAGAGAGCAGGAGTTTGTCAATGGGACCAGGGCAGAAGCCCCAGTACTCAGGAAGCCAGCAGAGTGGGCAGGGGTAGAGGCTGTCGATCAGCTGGTCGAAGAGGATCCTGGTCCCGGAGCTGCAGGCTGAGAGAAGGCCCCAACCTGCAGCAGGCCATCGGACTGAACATCCTTCCTCTCTCGTCCTCTCCCTGGGTGGCTGCCTGGCGTCCCTCAGGCAGGGCCCTTCTGTCTGTGTGGGTCTGTCCATGTCACCTCCATCTCAGCCCTGACCTGGCTTTGAGAGCAGGGGTGGGAGGCACTCAGGGGCCAATAAACTCTGCCTTGACTCCCCCCAGCCTGTCTGCATGCCACCTGAGCTCCCTCCAGCCTGCTTAGGCCCCACCTCCTGCTCCTCTGGCCCCTTTACTCGTCTATTCACTCACTTGGACTTAGGGCTGGTAAGATGCCACAGCCCCCCATTTCAGTTCCCAGTTGAGTCTGGCAAGGTGTTTAGCTGGAAAGTCCAAAGTAGCTCTGTCATTTATGAGCTTGTGGTCATGGGCAAGTGACTGTCTTATCAGTGAAACGGGAGTAATCGGGAAGATTCAGATTGCTGAAGGTAGCCATCATGAGGGGAGGGCTGCTCAGAGCCTTGGAGAGAGACGCCCTAGCCCAGAGCAGGATCCCACCTCTAGACCCTGGCTCTTGCATTTCCCCAGGGGTTCGCAGGCTGTGCAGGGGCAGAGCAGGGTTACCTAGCTGGCTCTGGCAGAGTCCAAGACAGCTCCTGGGACAGTCTTACCAGGGCTGTGGAGTCAGCAGTGCCCTCAGCCCCATCACGAGTCACACCTGGGCTGGAAGTGTATGGCTTGACTGGAAAGGAGTCCAACCCAGGGCATTGGGCCCTGCACCCCGGTTTTTATCTTCACTGACCCTCACCACTGTCCCGTGGTTGGGGTCACACAGCAAGTAGTGAGGGCTGGAATGCAAACCCCAGGGCCCTTCCCACTGCTCCACCCGCCTCATGGTGCTGAAGACAGCAGGAAAGCCAGAAGAGCTTCCATTCCAGGAATGAATGCCTGTGGAGCAGACTGGGCCACACCCTAGGCCAGCAGCTGCCAGTTCAGGTGGAGGGTGGCCAGGATAAGAAATCTGTGATGCCGCCTAGGGAAGTGGCCTTTGAAAGAGGAGTCTGTTGCTTCTCTTGGGGGCAAGGGGCAGAGATGGGGGTTTAGGGGGGTGGCAGGTGGCCCCTTAGGGATGCTAAATGTGGTCAGGGTGTGTCTGCAGTGCCCTAATGTGACCAGCAGAGGGCGTGCAGAGCTTGCAGAATCCTGCCAGGCCCCTAGAGTTCAGCCCAGGCAAGGAGGGAGGAGGGGCTGTGAGTCCCCATTTCACCCTCAGGCAGGAACCCAGCCCAGAGGACCTTGGGGTGGGCTTTTGAAGGTTTCCAAGGGGCTGGGCTTGGCTGACAGCACAGCCTTGTTGTTGTTGTTTTTTTTTTTCATTTTTAAGCAAAAGGAGGGAGACAGACTCCTGCATATGCCCTAACTGGGATCCACCTGGTGACCCCATCTTGGGCCAATGTTCATGTACCAAGCTATTTTTGGCACCTGAGGCTGATGCGCTCCAACAGAGCTATCCTCAGCACCTGGGGCCACACTTGAACCAATCAAGCCACAGGCTGTGGGAGGGGAAGAGGGAGAAAAGGGGGAGAGGGAAGGGGGAAAAGCAGATGGTCACTTCTCTTGTGTGCCCTGACCAGGAATTGAACTCAGGATGTCCGTATGCCAGGCTGATGCTCTAGCCACTGAGCCACTGGCCAGGGCCCCAGCCTTGTATCTTTAGCCCTGAGCAGTGCATGCTCCCAATGGGAAGGAGCCTAAGCCTTCCTCCATGTTGAACACCTTCTCCAAAGGCAGTATAAAGTGGTGGAAGCTCCAGCTCAGGAGTCAGGCCTATGGCCCTGGCCGGTTGGCTCAGTGGTAGAGCGTCGGCCTGGCGTGCAGAGGTCCTAGGTTCAATTCCCGGCCAGGGTACACAGGAGAAGCACCCATCTGCTTCTCCACCCCTCCCCCTCTCCTTCCTCTCTGTCTCTCTCTTCCCCTCCTGCAGCCAAGGCTCCATTGGAGCAAAGATGGCCCGGGCGCTGGGGATGGCTCCTTGGCCTCTGCCCCAGGCGCTAGAGTGGCTCTGGTTGCGGCAGAGCGACGCCCCCTGGTGGGCGTGCCGTGTGGATCCCAGTCTGGCGCATGCGGGAGTCTGTCTGACTGTCTCTCCCCGTTTCCAGCTTCAGAAAAATACAAAAAAAAAAAAAAGGAGTCAGGCCTGTGTTCAAGTCCATTAGTCAGGCTCAGTCTCAGTCTCCTCTCCTGTAGGAATCTACATTGCGATCTTTGTGAACATGTAATAGGATTGTTGCATGGGAATGTCTTAGCACAGGGTCTGGTGCTGGCAGGTAGTTAAAAAGGGAGATGTCATTCAGGTGTGAAGACCCCAGACTAGTCCTGAGCTTCCCACTTCCACATCAGCCCCTCCGTGAAGGGGTGGGACTGGTGGGCTGCTGGGCCTTCAGCCTTACGCAAACCACGACAGTGTGAATTGTGAACTGTCTGTGCACGCAGTAGGTGCTCAATAGTGCTTGTGAAGTTAATGAACGATAGTTACTGTTTATTGGGCATTTCCTGACATTTATCTAGTGCTTCACGGTTTACAGAGCACAGAGTAATTTTGTCTATGGAGCAGATCCTAAAGACATTTGGTATGGGGGCATGGTGAGAAAGACTGGGACCCAGGCCCTGGATCTACTGTCTGGGGCAGGGCCAGCAGTAAAGAAACAAAAGGTGTGTGCTTAGCGGCACCTAACCTGGTGTCCAGGCGGACACGGGGATAGGAATGGGTAGGGGTGGCTTGTGTTTCCTGGTCAGAGAGACTTAAAGGAAGATCTCCAAGGAGGGGAAGTGTCCCAAACAGAAGGAGCAGCAACGTGTAAAGACCTGAGGGCAGATTAAAGAAGTGCAGTGAGACTGGGGGGTGGGGGTAGGGGGTAGGTGAGGCAAGATCTGAAAAATGAGTAATGAGTGTTTTGTGGGCGCTTGTACTGGCACATCTCCGGAGACTGGGAGCCCCTCGAGGAGATCTGTAAAAAATCAAACCGCTTCCTTAGACTGGCACTTCCTATGTGTCAGGCCCTGTGCAAAGCGCTTTATGTGCATTATTGCATGAAATCCATAACATAAAGGAGCTGCTATTTTGATCTCCATTCCACAGATAATAAATCTGAAGCTCAGAGAGGCAGAGCCTCTCCACAGACCGCGGAGGTGGTGAAGGGCGGCGCTGGGACGCAGGCCCCCCTTCCAGCGGCCTCAGTGTTCCCGTCCGCAACCTGCGCGGGGGAGGGTAGCAGGGGCCTGCCTCGAGCGTCCCCGGAGGTCCTACCGCCCTTGGGACTGGCAAGTGGCCGCCAGGCAAGCGCTGGGAGTATCACTTTCAATTCCTGGGAAGGTTAAATACCTCCGAGGGGCCCACTGAAGCGGCGGCGGCGAGGGAGGGGGCGACCGAGTGACTTTCAAAGGGGCCCGAACGAGCGGCTGGCCCCTCCCCCCCGGGGAGGGGGGCCCTGCTTCCTTCTCGCCTAATGATATTCTGGGCTCAGCCCTAGTCTTTGGCGGCAGTTTAACCCCAGCCGGGGAGGATTTCTTTCTCACTGATCTCAGCTTGACACCCAATTAGCACAAGAATGGGAGGAGGAAGCCTGCGAGAGGTGCCTCCCAGCCTCCCGGGACGCACGAGGGGGGCAGGCGGGAAGACAAAGGGCAGCGGGCGGGGGAGCACCCGCGCCCTCGCCTCCCCTGCCGACCCCGCCATTGTTTCCTTAGCTTCTGAGGGGATGGAGGCCGACGCCCGGGTAGGCCAGCTTGCTGGAGGGGACAGGGGATGGGGTCCAAGCTCCTCTTCTGCGTGGACCCCAGGGGAAGGCATTTGGGTGAGCGGAGTCCAATGGGAGGCAGTGAGGTTCAGTGGGTAGGGGCAGGGATCCTGAAGGCGCAGCAGACTGGGTGAGGCCTGACATTTAGGAAGTCCCCTGGCAAGACACTGGTTCTGAGCCTGTTTTCTCATTTGAACAATGGGGATAATCCCGGTGAGGAATCAATCATTCATGTGAAGCACCTAGCAGGTGCAAAGTGGGCATTCAGTAAATACTCCTTGAACGAATGATAAATTATTGTTACTAATTAAAAGGCTGTGCAGAATAGGCTTGGGAGCAGAGCCAGACCCAGGCATTCACAGAACGGGCTGGTTTACCCAGAAGTTAGTTTCCAGTCTCTGGGGCTATGCAAGGAGAAACTGGACCCCTGGCCGGTTGAGATGTGGGAAGGATTACCACTTTGGGACAGAGGGAATGCCTCTGGCCTTCCCATGTGCCCTCTCCCTCCCCACCTCCACTTCCCACAATTCTTTTGGATTTGGGTTTAGAGGTGATTTCCAGGGCTGGATTGGGGGACTCCACCTACTCCCACAGCCTCCCTCCCCCACCATGTTCCCCCTTTGTAACAGTGATGATTACACTGTGTGGTGCATTTTTACTTTTTTCCATCTGTCTCCTCGAACATCAGCCCCTGGAGGGCAGGAACCCATTGATTTTGTTCACCATTGTGTTCCCAGCACCAGCACTGGGCCTGGTGCTCACTCAATGTTTGTCAAATGGATGAAGTTCTTCAAATGCTCCCTAGCTCTCCAGTTCCGGAGGTGGCAGTTCCCAGGGTCAAAGGATACTTAATTCAGAGGTTGGCTGGGATCAGAGGCTCTAAGGGCTCTGAATGCCTTCTAGGAAGGCCCTTGTCTTGTTAGCAAACAGAAGCCATTAAATTACTTTGAGCAGGGGAGTGATATGTATTCATTCATTTATTCATCCATTCCTCAAGCACTTACCAAACCCCTACAATGCACAGTACAAAACTCCTTTCTATGAGGTAAGGATCAAAGATGAATCAGGCAAGGTCTCTGCCCTGGCAGAGCTGGGTCCAGTGGAAGAATCTTAGAGTGTTTTTGTTCAAGGAACCTTAAGAGATCATTTGGTCCTAACGCTTCTCTACAGATTGGGGAAACTGAGTCCCAGAGAGGGGAGTGACCTCCCCAGCACGGTGCATGTGGGGCCTCTCTGTCTACCACAGGGTTTCTCCGCACTGTTTCAGGACCAGGGCTGTGTCTTATTTGTCCTCATTTTGCTAGTGCCCGGGAACAGTGCCTGGTACATTGAAGGTGCTCAGGACTATCCATGGAGCTAAACTGTACAATGAAGCCAAAGCCACAGAGATGTAGGTAGGAGACGGGCCTCCAGAGAGGCAGGTATAGGTGAGAGGAGATGGGCGGTGGTGGAAAAATACAGGGTGGCAACATCAGCTAAGGGAGACAAATCCAAATTTGGTGACTATTTTTTTTTTTTAATTTTTCTGAAGCTGGAAACAGGGAGAGACAGTCAGACAGACTCCCGCATGCGCCCGACTGGGATCCACCCGGCACGCCCACCAGGGGCGACGCTCTGCCCATCCTGGGCGTCGCCATGTTGCGACCAGAGCCACTCTAGCGCCTGAGGCAGAGGCCACAGAGCCATCCCCAGCGCCCGGGCCATCTTTGCTCCAATGGAGCCTTGGCTGCGGGAGGGGAAGAGAGAGACAGAGAGGAAAGCGCGGCGGAGGGGTGGAGAAGCAAATGGGCGCTTCTCCTGTGTGCCCTGGCCGGGAATCGAACCCGGGTCCTCCGCACGCTAGGCCGACGCTCTACCGCTGAGCCAACCGGCCAGGGCTTTGGTGACTATTTGAATGTAGGAGAGGATTAAGAACAATGCCCAAGGTTTCTTGTTTAGCTGTTTCAGTGGATGGCAGTGGTACACTTGAGATGGGGGACACAGGTCAGAGCCTGTTTTAGAGAAAGAGGCACTGTGCCAAAGACTAGTCCTCACTATAACCCTATGAAGTAGGGGCTGTTATTATCCTCATTTTACAGATGGAAACTGAAGAAACAAAGATGTGAAGGGACTTGCCCAAAGATACTGCTAGGAAGTAGAGGGACCTGGTTATAAAGCTGGCAGTTGAATTCCAACCTTTTAACCATTACGTCATTCTGCCCTTAACCACCAGCCCACACCACCATACGAGACCAATGCCAAGTTCAGTTTTGGAAGAGTGGTTTAGGTACCCTGGGACATCCACTTCACTCCATTTGTACCCTGGGCTTTTGTAACCAACTCCAGTGGTCTTCCTATCTTCTTCCTTGTTCCCTTCCAAACCATTCTCCACACTGCAGCCAGAAAGGATATTTATTTTTATTTTTTTAAAAATATTTTATTTATTGATTTTAGAGAGGGGAGGGGGGGGAGGAGCAGGAAGCATCAATTCCCATATGTGCCTTGACCAGGCAAGCCCAAGGTTTCGAACCGGCAACCTCAGTGTTCCAGGTTGACGCTTTATCCCACTGCGCCACCACAGGTCAGGCTATTTTTTTATGTGTTGATTTTAGAGAGAGGGCAGAGGAGAGACAGAGACACACACCAACAGCAATCTGTTTCTGTACATGCCCTGACCAGGGATTGAACTAGCAACCTCTGTGCATCAGGACGACGTTCTAACCAACCGAGCTATCCCACCAAGGCCAGAAAGGTTATTTTAAAACATAGTTCTAATAATGTCACCCCCTCTTAAAACCCTTCAGAGCCCTCCCATTGCTCTTAGAATAGAGACTGAAATTCTTACCTGGTTCACAAGGCATGATCTGGTCCCCCCCATCTTTCTAGCCTCATCTTTTACCAGGTCCAGTGTTCCCCAATTTCCACCTTCCTGTCACCGGCATGTTCTCCCCTCCCACAGCTGTTACGCCTTCTCTTCTCTCCACAATGGCATGTGTGTCTTTCCCCTGACTCGACCTAGTTAACTTTACTGTATTTAGAGCTAGCCCAAGTCCAATCCAGTGCTAACTCTGGGTCACTTCTTTCCGTTTAAGATTTTACATTAATTAGTAAGGTTGGTATGTTTATTTGATCAGAGTTGGTTTCCCCCACCAGACTGTGCGTGCCCTCAGGCAGGGACCTTCCCGTGCACCACGGCACCCACCAAGATGCCTGGCCCATGGAGGCCATGAAATCCCATTCTCTCTGTAGAATGAGTCAAATCCAAGTTGACAGCGAAGGGGGTGGCTGGATAGAATCCACAGCTCAGGAGAGAGATTTTTGGGCTGGGAAGAAAGATCTGGGGATCATTTATTCAGAAAAGTGGACCAGCCTAGCCTATGGATAGATTGCGGACCTGCAATACTGAGGCTGGCCGCTAGAAACCCTGGGTTTGCTTGGTCAAGGGACAAGCGATAAGTAACCAATGAACAGCTAGAGTGAAGCAACTACTTCTCATCCCCCCCTTCTGTAAAATCAATAATAAAGAAAAAAGAGAGAAAAGTGGTTGAGCGAGCTCAAGCAGCGTGCAGACTTAAGAGATTCGTAACTAGTCCAAGATAAACGGTAACGAGGCTCACAGTCACTGCGCGCAGGAACTCCTCCGCCTGGCTGGGGCTCGCACAGGTGGCAGCCCATCCTGGCCCTCTGAGCGCCGTCCCTAAAAGACAGAAGAGAACCAACTTAAAAGACTTCCTCGTGACCTTCCCTCCGCTACGCACTCTAGCCCTTACTCCAATAGCCGAGGAGGAAGGCTCCCTGGGTACCGCCTCTTCCGTCCGGGGCGAACGGAAGTGGGGCGGGACGCCGGAAGTTGACGGGAGTTTCCTGCGAGGTCGGCTTCCTCAACATGGCAGCGCCCTTGTCAGTGGAGGTGGAGTTCGGGTGAGTCGTAGAGTTGGGGGCGCCGTGGGGATGGATTGAAGTCTTCGGGCCCGGAATCCCTCTTCCTCAGCCTTGGGGCCTGTGACGACTGAATCTCCGAGGTTCCTGGCGCCTTCTTTGAGCTACGCCATCTGCTTCAGAGGGTCTGAGAGGCTCAGTCTCTTTTGGCGACGAGGCCGTAAGTCCGGGAATAGAGGCGCACACTCGGGCGTGAGCTGCGCTCCGTGCACACCTCGGTGCCCTGTGCCCTGCCGAACTCAAAAGACGTGATGGTTAGCAGGCGGCTTCCCTACCTTCTTTGCCAATTCTGTTTTGGACCAGGCCCGTGTCTCTGACACCTGAGCTCCTAGAACCGAGAAGGACCATCCTTCACCCCCGATTTCCTTCTGGCAACAAGTCCTCTTATACGGTTCTTGAAGTTTTGTCTCTCGTGGGATGTGTGTATGAGACAAGACTTCTTTCTTCTCTTTCGCAAGATTTGGGGGTGTTAAACAGACCTGAGCCCCTTTTAGGACATTCAGGAAATTTGCTGAGTGCCTTCTGCAGGCAGGTGGGGATAATAGGGACAAGATAGCACAATGGAGGAGACTAACCCTGACAGTACAGTTTAAACAGATGAAAAGTGCAGGAATTGGACCACACATTCCATTAACTGAAGAAACACATATCAGGAAGGATGTTTCCTCAAGCTACTGTTTTCTGTTCCCTACATATGGTTTTGGAACAGAGAGAAACTGCAGATCTTAGAAGGAAAAGAAACAGACCCCAAGAGATGGGTGGTGTAATTTTTAGAGTTATATGGAAGCTAGGTGTGTGTGTGTGTTATGTGTGTGTATGACGATAAACAAGCCAAGACTTATGTGAAAAGTCTGGAATGGGAATCTAAAACTCTCCTTAAATGCCTTTTCTTGCATGGGATGTCCCAAGTTTCTTTCATGCTTTCCCTTAATTGGGTAGTTTATTCACCAGTCATTTATTGAGTGCCTACCATGTGCCAGGCAGTGAGCCAGACACTGAGAACACAATGATAAATAGAACTCTGTCCGTATTATCCAGTGTTCAGCGTTTCTGTCACTTTGAAGGGGGTAGTCTCGCGAATGTTAAGTACATTTTGAGGATATTGTCTAGCCTCTTGGATCCAATTAGAACCATACTGGTTTGGACTCCTGGCTGTTGTGCTTCACGGACCCTTGGCCCAGCCATGGCCCCCATGGCCTGGATGTTCTAGGAGGCTTCCTTCTGCTTTGACAAGCCTCAGCAGGGCTCAAAATGGAAAAGCTGCAGACTGTCAGTGTTGAGGCTTTTCTGCAGCCAACTTAACCTTTCAGTCTCACTGAATCAGACATGAGTTTCTTCATCAGAAATAGCTTCACTCTACCAGCAGTAAGGAATCCATGTGAGGAAGATGTGGTCCTTGCCCTCTAGAGTTTACAGAGTAGCTTAATTATGCCTTTTCTGGCCTGACCATCTCTAGCCTCAGCCTCCCTTATGCTCCAGAGCAACAGTGAGCCCCAGCAAGGCAAGACAACATTCCTCCACCCGTTTACCCACCTCCTAATACCTATATCCACCACCACAGTGTCCCATGAGAATCACAGCTTCTCAGGAAGCAAGAATGCCCAAAATGCATACCAAACCTAGATTCCTTCTCTCTTTGACCTTTTTTCCATGCATGTTTTTGCCCCTAGCTTTTCTTTCCTTTCTTACATCTCTTAGAAGACTTCTTTCATCCTTCACTGTGAACCTGAGCAGATTTGCAAAGAAGTTGCCTTGCCCATTATTCTCTCCTTTTTGTCCCCTAGTACCCCCCTGATCCTTAAGAGTCTGGGTGACGACACGGCCTCTTCCCCCTGATCAGATGTCCTCCCAGCCCCACTAGCTCTAATAGACTCCAGAAAACCACACCTACCTTTCTAACTTATCAGTGACCAGTTCTTACATTCTTTGTCTTGCCTCCTGAACTGTCCTTAGCAGAGCGTTTTCTCAGGTCACATGGGATTCAAAGCATGTATGTAGTACAGGTGTGTTTTGTCCCTGGGGTGCAAATGTGAAATTCCCTCCTTCTTTTTCCTTTTCTTCCTGAGTCTGGGAGGTATTGGCAAAGGGAGGGAATGCCATGGAAATTAGAGAAGAAGTGGGAGAAATGGGCATTTTTTATTCATGGCAAAGTGAGTGCCTACTGTGTATTGGTCCCTGTTTTAGTCAGAGCTTGCATTCCATCAGGTAAAGGGGAAATAAGTAAACAAAAGTTTGAAAATATAAAATAAGCTGATAAAGTAGAAAAAATGAAAGTAATTTTTGGGAATGTCTGTGTAAGTCACTGGTACCAAAAAACACTCCCACCAAGAATTGGAGAGTGGAAGGAAGACAAGGAGTCTTAATTGACTCCGAAGAGCAAACCCTATCAGACAAAAAAAGAGTCTGGCTTTGGTTCTCTTCTGGGACCAGTGCAGGCCCCTTGCCTCCCTCTTTGCATCACTCCAGACTCTGGGCATACACCTTGCTCTCTTTCAGATGTACTGACAGCTGAAACCCCTTTATTGGGGGGCTAGTGAACCCAGCAGTGACAGGTCACTCTTTGAGCCAGGTCGCTCTCTGGTTCTCCCTTCATCCATTTGTAAAGGGGAAAACAGCCTCCATGTCTGAGCCTGGTACCACCAGGTTTGGCCATTCTTGGTTGTTTGCCTGGGTCCCAATGCTTCCAGCTCCCACCCCTTTTCTCTGACCCCCAACTCCTGAGCCCCTTGCCTGTGGCCCTCCCCCATCCCAGCTGCTGCATGTGCCAACCCCCACCCAGGAGAGAACGAGGCTCTTGGAAGGGGATAAATGGAGGCTCTGTGCAGGCTTGCAGCTGAAATGGCTCTGCTCGCGGCCACAGATGGGCCTCCTCTCCCCCTCCACATTTCTGCATCAACAAAGCATGACCTTGTTTGGATGACAGTCGCCCCATGTTTCCCCGATGACAATGCTTGCCTTGCCTTTCCCTCCCAGTGGACTGTCTCAGGACATCTCTGTCCTCTGAATTTGGGAAAGGGTGGTAGGGTGGGAGGCCTCGCATCTCTCAAAGGTCTGTTAAGGCCTTCTCAGTGGAGATCCACGTGAAGTCTGAGATGGAATCAGAAGACAGAGAGAAGCAGTGTGGGGCATTGAAACGGCCCTGCTGTCTGCATCATGAGCCCTGGCCTCTGCACTTGTCTCCAGGCATCTCTGCTGAACCGCCTCCCCTTGCCCAGGCACTGACACACACAGTGAACCAAACTGCCCTCAAAGGACTTTCTGACCTTTGGGGGTCTTGGGTTTTCCCTACCAAGGCTGCTGGGTCTGAGCCGAAGCCAGTTAGAGTTGAAAGCCTAGTCTGGACTGGGTAGATCAGTTAGCTAGAGCGTCGTCCCGGTATGCCAAGGTTGCAGGTCCAGTCTCTGGTCAGGGCACATAGAGGAGTCAACCGATGAATGCATAAATAAGTGGGACAGCAAAACCAATGTTTCTCTCTCTTTCTCCCTTCTATTCTCTCTCAAAAAATGAGTAAATTAAAAAAAATTAAAAAAAAAAGAATTCAAAGCCTAGTTCAGCCACTGTCTCTGTGACCTCAGAAAAGTCACCTTACCTCTTCAAGCCTCTGCCTCTCCATTGGATAGATTAATAATGTCTGCTCTTTCCCTCCTTCCCTGGGATGCCCTAAGGATGAAATGAGATGAAGAATGGTCTTGTAAATTGCTAAGTTTGGTGGAGTCTCTTACCCTCCAGCATTGCGGTATACGCACCAGGCCATCAGAGGTTGGCATAAGCAGGGACATTTTAAACCCTCACCTGACCAGAGGAAACCCTTCAATACATACGGGTGTCCAGCATGCCTCGTGGTGGCTTCTCAACATTTTTGTAGATGGAAAGACTAAGGGTTGAGAACATGGAGTCACATGCCCAAGGTCTGGGTGTCGGGTAGAGATGGAGGCTGGTCTCCCATCTTGCGGCCCACAGCACCAAACCTGAACCTGTGTGCTAAGCTGCCTTTTGAGAAAGAAGTAAATAAGAGTCTGCAAATCTGGATACTTGTTTATTGGTAAAAGTTATTTATATCCTGTTTTACCACTTCAGGAAATCACATTTGAGAATCAGTCACTGGTGTCCAAGGTGTTCCTAACCACGGACCTCTTCATCTCCTGGGCTCTCTGGCCAGCCCTCCTCAGGTGCCAGTCTCAGGTAGGTATTTGCAGGAGCTCACCTGGCTGTCTTTGGCCTTTCCTTGCAGAGGTGGCGCGGAGCTCCTGTTCGACGGTGTAAAGAAGCATCAGGTCACCTTGCCTGGACAGGAGGAACCCTGTGAGTATGGGCTGCCTGAGCCCCTGTGGGTACTCTGGGCAGGAGTCCACAGGGTTAACTCAGTCCCATTAGAGTGGGAATCCGTCAGGTTTCCCTGGCCAGAGGGAGGGAGGAAGAGAGATAGCCAGAATACCCTTCACCCATCCTCTCCGAGACCAGCCAGCTTTGCAGGAAGGTGGTGGTGTACCTTAGTCTTTGTGAATGTGAGTTCTGTATTCAGACTTAACTGTGAATCCCCTTAGAACGTTAGGCCAGTGGCCTCACTTCTCTAGCTTTAGTGTTCTTATCGGTGAAGTGGGTGTGGTAATCCCTGTCTCTCAGGGTTGCTAAAAGGAGCATCTCGGTTGTTATTAGATGGCGGTGGAGAGATGTTCTCATGAAGATGGTATCCCTCACTGAGGGAGGAGCAGTGCAGATAGGCTCACGTTATGGTAGGAAGAGTTAGGTGAGAAGAAAATGTCCAGCCAAAAAGGAGGTTGGAGGAGAGAGGTTGACTCAGAGAGACAGTGGACTATTTTTATTTGTCCATTCAAATAGTTGTTCATCTTTTTTAAACAAATATATACTGAGCACTTCCTGTGTGGCAGACCATGTACCAGGCCCTGGGGAGAGAGCCATGAATGAGAGCAAACTGGGGGGGGGGGGGGTTTGAGGAGGTCCAGCTGGGTAAGGACCAGTGTAGCTTAGAGGTGGGGGCTGGCATCACAGCTGTGGGGTATCCCACGTTCCTAGCTGTGGGTCATAGCCAGGGAAGAATGCTCAGGACCCTCAGCACAGAGCCCGTCTCGCCAGGGCCGAGATCCTTCAGGGGAAGGGAGGACAAATCATGAGGAGGCAGAGGAGTGAGGTTCCTGGAGGCGGGCAAGCAGAAATGGTCAGTGAGGCTTGACAGGATTCTTCTGGAACTGGACACGCACCTGCCATGAGTCAATAATTATTATTACCCATGTTTACTGGTCAGAGAGCAATAACAGGATAGGTCTGTGTGCCACATTCAGAAGCTGGGCGACACTCACTAAGAAACAAGGCACTGCCCCCTTCAGCCAGTGGTGACCATGAGGCTGGGGTTAAATGTCAGGATTGTAGGATTGTGTGTGTCCTTGGTGGAGGAAGAGCCATAGTGATCAAAGCGACTTTCTTAGTCTGACAGATGGCCATGCAGTCTTAGGAGGGAAGAAGCGACCCACGGAAGATTCAGCCTTAAAGACCTGGCTGGAAAACTAGCACAAATTATGATTTATTGGCCTTGGCCAGTTGGCTCAGTGGTAGAGTGTCAGCCTGGTGTGTGATGTTTTGGATTTGATTGCTGGTCAGGGCACACAGAAGCTCCCATCTGCTTCTCCGTCCCTCCCCCCTCTTGCTACTCTTTCTATCTCTTCCCCTCCTGCAGCCATGGCTCAATTGGAGTGAGTTGGCCCTGGGCACTGAGGATGGCTCCATGGCCTCTGCCTCAGGTGCTAAGAAGAGCTCAGTTGCTGAGCAACAGAGCAACGCCTCAGATGGGCAGAGCATCACTCTCTAGTGGGCTTGCCCTGTGGATCCCGGTCTGGGTGTATGCGGGAGTCTGTCTCTGCCTCCCCTCCCCTCACTGAATTAAAAAGAAATTATGATTTATTTTCCCCTGTATTTGTGCACAAACAGCCCCAAGTTGAATAATTCCAGCCCTTTTCATTCATTCATTGGCTGAATGCTCACCAAATGCCAGATATGGAAGTCAGTACTTTATTCTTTCCTTAGTTGGCACATGTGTTTTTGAGTGCCTCCTTTGTGCCAGACACTACTAGATGCTGGGTGTTCAACGCTGAGTGAAACCGATTCTGTTCTTGTCCTGATGGACAGTGTCTTGGAAGTGGAGCCACACAATAAGTAAAAACACGTTTAACTGTACAAGTGGTTACCGCTGGCATGAGAACAAAAGGGTACTTGGAATTTGATTTTTTTCTATGTATATTGTATTGATTTTAGAGAGAGAGAAAAAGGGAGAGAGGTCAGCGCTATCCAGTGTGCCACTGCAGGCCAGGCAGGGAAGGCCTTTTTAAAGAGGTAACCTGGTGGCTAAATCCTGAAGGATGAAAAGGAACCAGCCCAATCCACTGGAGGACAGCAGAGGTACCTGGGGCCTATTCCAGGCAAAGAAGATAGTACTTGTGAAGACACCCTTGTAACAGTCTGCAGGGTGGTCAAAGAACTGAAAAATGTTCCAGTGTCAGAGGGATCCAGGCTGAGTTTGGTAGGTAGGCAAAGCCCTAATTGGTTGTGCAAATAATTGTCACAAATTCCTAGGTGGCAGCTATCATTATTCCATATTAAAAAGTGGAAACCCAGGCCCTTGCCAGGTAGCTTAGTGGATAAAGTGTTGTCCTAGCGCTTGAGGTCACGGGTTCCATCCCCAGTCAGGGCACATACAAGAAGGAATCAATGAGTGCACAGACAGCTAAAGGGAACAACTAAGTGGGATGAGTTACTTGTCAAGAGTCTTACTCCAAGTTATACAGTTATTTAAATGGTAGAGCTGGGATTCAGAACCATATTTTTGGTACCACTCTGAAGTCCTTTCATGGTACTACTGACCTGTCATCATTTATTCTAAGAGGTTCCCTGAATTATACCTGCAGTGTACTTTCTGGTTTTTACACTTTTATTCATTTATATTCATGCTCTCAACAGTTATTTATCTTGATTTTGATGATGACCCTGGTAGATATTATCTATATCAAGGAAACCAAACCCGAGAGAGAAGAAGGGGGTGACCTGTCCGGAGTCACTCGGGTAGGGAGGGTGGGCTAACCAGGTTTCTGATCCCTCACTCTTCATCTGTTGCTTCCAGGGCAGGTGGTGGCTAGCCTCCTCTACAGGGTGAAGGAAGAGGCCGCAGGGGAGGGAAGCCGAAATGGCCCTCTGCTCAGTCTTTGGGCCCTTGGCTGTGACTTTACCTCTGGTTCCTATTTTTGCCCTGTTGTATGCAGAGGCAAGGGTCATGCCGCAGTCACAGAGCTAGTTGGCATCTGCCAAGCCTTACCCTGGCACACAGGAGCCCACCAGTTGCCACTGGGAGAGTCTTACTCTTCTCCCAAACTCATGCCCAGATATGTCGTCTGGCAGCCTTCCCAGCCCAGGGGCTGCCATTTGGCCAAGTAGGTCCTGGAAACCAGCAGAGAAAACAGCAGCCATAAGATTATGGATTGTGACGAGGATGTGCAAGGCCAAAGTGGGTGAGACTACAAGAGAGGAGTCCTGGCAGTGCACATAGCAAGTCACTTGTTTCTGCGGGCCTCTGTTTTCCCATCTGTAAAATAGGAGGTTGGGCTAGATTACATCTTCACTGATTTGGTTAGCTATTTAACAATTATTTAATCATTATTATTTTTATTTAGAGAGAGAAAGAGACAGGAAAGGAGCGAGATGAGAAACGTGAACTTGTAGTTGCGATAATTTAATTGTTCATTGATTGCTTTTCACACATGCCTTGACTGGGGGGCTCCAGCTGATAGTGACCAGTGACCTTGTGCTCAAGCCAGTGAGTGACCTTGGGCTTCAAGCCAGCGACCTTTGGGCTCAAGCCAGCAACCATGGGATCATGTCAATCCCACACTCAAGCTAGTGAGCCTCCACTCAAGCCAATGACCTCAGGGTTTTGTTTTTTGTTTGTTTGTTTGTTTGTTTTCAGAGACAGAGAGAGAGTCAGAGAGAGGGATAGATAGGGACAGACAGACAGGAACAGAGAGAGATGAGAAGCATCAATCATCAGTTTTTCGTTGCAACACCTTAGTTGTTCATTGATTGCTTTCTCATATGTGCCTTGACCGCGGGCCTTCAGTGAACCGAATAACCCCTTGCTCGAGCCAGGGGCCTTGGGTCTAAGCAGGTGAGCTTTTTTTTGCTTAAGCCAGATGAGCCCGCGCTCAAGCTGGCGATCTCAGGGTCTCGAACCTGGGTCCTCCGCATCCCAGACCGACGCTCTATCCACTACGCCACCGCCTGGTCAGGCTGACCTCAGGGTTTTGAACCTGGGACCTTAATGTCCCAGGCCGATGCTCTATCCACTGTGCCACCACCATTCAGGCTCTATGTGACATCTACAATTTGGAAAAATTACTTTCAGATTCAGTATACAATTCTGGGAAGCAGGGTGCGCTGACCCTGGGGGAAATTGTGTGTGTAGGGGGGGAATATCTTAATCGTCGTTTCCATGGAACAGGCCATCTTCTGATTGGCTAGGGTTGGTAGGCACCTCCCGGCTTTGGGCATTGTGGACCCTGGGGGCTGGCTTTTTATACTTCAAGGATTCCTTTAACTCAGAGCTTCCAGCTCATGTCTGGTTGGTCAGTGGCCTGGAGCAAACCCAAAACTGTCAGTGGACAGACTGCCCCAGCTTGAGCATTACCTGCTCTGGCCCCCAGGAGGAGACATGTCTGCCTCACCTTACCCTGACCTTCTTCCTCTGCCATGCTATTGTATTAAGGGGCAACTGACAAGGGAGGGCAGGAGCTGGAGGGAGCTCCCGGGGGCTTTAACCTGCTTATTATGCATTTCACAGCCTCCGTGGGGCCAGCTGTTCCTTTCTTTGCTCTGGGGTCTGTTTGCTGATCCCCTCCCCACAGCCCTCTTCTCCCCCCAACCCTCCCAGTCCCTGTGCAAAATTGCTTTTGAAAAGATCCACTTTCTGCCTAATTAAACAATGAGGAGCGTCCCTTCGCACATCTGTAAACCTTCTTCCGAGGCCAGTTTAGCCCGCAAACTGCTCCTTTCTTACCCCTATTCACTTGTAAATAGGCCCTCTGATGTTCTCTCTGCCCTCTCTTCTCTTTTATTTCCCCCATCCCAGCTCTTTCTTTTCCCCTTTCAACTAAGGGCTGGGGTGGGCTCCCAGAAGAGCCTTGTCTTGGAGCCTAGTAGACTTGGTGGGGACAGGAGTGGTTTAACCTACAGAAGACTTAGGGGGTCTGGGATCCATCTCTCCCAGGGCGGGCAGGCGGGCATAGAGAAGGGGACACAGTTGTTGACATGGTCCCCATGGGCCAGCGAGGCTCAGTAAGAGTGACAGGAAGATAGATTTCAGGTTGGGAGAAAAGCTCTCCCTGGGGCGTGCACAGAGAGGCTGGATGAGGGTGTCGGTTGCAGCCAGAACTCAGTCTCAGCTTGAGATTGTTATCTTTAGCCTGAGAACCAGGACTGACAGTGTTGGGGGGGCCTGCCACAGTGGGTGGCAGTGTTCCCAAACAAGAACAAGTCCACTGGGGTGAGGGATTCTGGTGAACGCCTTCTTGGGTGCTAAGGGACATGTGTGGTACCCCGTTGCCAGCAGCTTCTAGTAGGTTCTGGCAGCCCGAAAGAGAGGATCCTCAGTCACAGTGTAGATGCATGTTTGTCCAGTGTTTTTGCTGCTGTGCTCGGCCTGTTGCTAGCATTACACTGGAGTCCTCGCAGCAGCTCTCTGGTGGTTGGATTATTACCCCCATTTGTTAGAGGATGACACTGAGACTTAGAGAGGTGAAGTGACTTCTTACCCAGAAAGCACACCCTTCACCACTCTGCCACAGAGCAGCAAGTGGTGCCCATCACTTGTTCCTCCACAGATGGGCAGGCTGGGTCCCAAGGCTCCTGCCCTGGAAACCTCGTGGTGGGGTGCTCCTCTCCCTCCCCTGGGCTGTGTGGCCAAGGGCAGTCTGGCCTGCAGCACCCACAGCCTCGGACTTTGGGTCCTTCCTGCTGTGGTGTCCTGGCAGCATCTGAGGCATCTGAACATCTAGAATGGAGGGAAGGCAGGTGTCTGGGGGCCCCCTGCACCGTCCTCTCCATCCCTCTCTGGCCTCTGATGTGAAGGTAGTGATTCCCACCGAAACCCCAGCCAGTCCCAGCGCTGTCTGATTAATGGTTGACCAACTGTACCCACTCTCCAAAGCGGTCTGAACATATCCCCAGGGCGCTAGGCCCCAGGGCACAGAGTGTGGAAACTCAGGGCATCAAAAGAGGGCAAAGGGCCTGACCAGGTGGTGGCGCAGTGGATAGAGCATCGGACTGGGATGCGGAAGGACCCAGGTTCGAGACCCGAGGTCGCCGGCTTGAGCGCGGGCTCATCTGGCTTGAGCAAAAAGCTCACCAACATGGACCCAAGGTCGCTGGCTCCAGCAAGGGGTTACTCGGTCTGCTGAAGGCCCACGGTCAAGGCACATATGAGAAAGCAATCAATGAACAACTAAGAAGTCGCAACGCGCAATGAGAAACTGATGATTGATGCTTCTCATCTCTCTCCATTCCTGTCTGTCTGTCCCTGTCTATCTCTGCCTCTGTAAAAAAAAAAAAAAAGAGGGCAAAGGTACAGGTTCCTCTCCTGAGTCACAGAATTACAGCGTTGATACACCAGGCACAGTGCCAAGAGCTTTGTATGTATCATCTTATTTCTTCCTCACAACAGCCCTATGAGACATTCTGACCATGTCCGTTATGCAAAGGACACTGAGTCTCCTTGAAATTCTTGACCCAGTGTCATATAATTAGGAAGTGATGGAGTCGAGGTGCTGTGTGTGATGTTCTGTGCTGTGTGCTATGGCTAGTGCTGGGTCCTCAGAACACACGCTAATACTGGACACTACATTTGAGTCAGATCTTGATATATCTGTTAAGGCAGAGAAACATTGAGCACAGCCCTGGGCAGTGTGGGTTCTGCGCCCTCAGAGCATGGATTTGGTGGATACCCCTGGGGTTCACACGGCAGGAGAGGCCTCTTTGGAGCAGGCCCCTTCCCCAGGCCCGCACGAGCCCTGTAGGATCTGGCCCCTGGCTCCAACTCCTGCCGCACTTCTTGCCTTCTCTGTTCAGTTACCTTGCACCTGCCAGTTCCTTCCTGCCTTAGGTCTTCGCATATGTTCTTCCTTCTGCCTAGAATGTTCCGTCAGACGCTACTCATCCTTCAGGCCTCACCTTCAGTGTTAACATCCTCAGAAAAGCTCTTGCTGCTCCTGCACAGAGATAGCATTTATCACAACTAATTAAATAAGTAATGTCTGGCTCCCCTGCTGGCCCGTCAGCTTCGTGCGGGTTGCTCTGTGTCCAGCTTGCTCACCGCCACCTCCCTAGCTCCTGGCATATAGTAGTTGCTCAGTAAATATTTATCTTGCTAATGATTGCCTGAGATCCCAGGAAGAAAAACACCCTCTGGAGCAGTGGGAAGGCAGGAAGACACAGGGGGAAGGTGAAAGTCAGATTCCCCAGAGCCACCCTCAGGCCACCAGCCCCTGACTCTGCTTAACCCTTCCTCCTCCCCTGGGTGCCTTTGGAAGCCGACCATCTGTCTTGGAGGCCATTTGCATATTGTCTGGGCCTCAGCAAGCCTAGCAAGATATCCCTGGGGGTGTGTTTTGGTCCAGGCCTAGTGGCCCTTGTAGCCTGCCATGAGCCCCATCTCTCCCCACCCCCAAATCCAGGCATGGGGGAACAATAAGGATGGTGATGTGGTGGCCTCACCATGGTAACAGGTTATCAAGAATGTGGGCAGGCCTGGGGAGTGCAGCGAAGGGAGGGAATGACCTCAGCAAAGAGGAGCATCATGATAAATGAGCCAGCACTGGCAGCAGACTTGCCCTCGGCCCACCCCTCCGGGACTCCACGATGGTGCCGTCACTTTGATGACCCCGACATGACCACTACCCACCCACCCCCAGCCTATCCAGAGGAGAATTGAAGTCCACTCCTTTTTTGCAAGTGGGTCTGGTTCTGTACCTGACGACTAGGCTGGGAAGTGCTGCTGGTGGCCCCCAGGCCAGGTTCTGCCCAGTCCCTCTCAGTGCCTCTGCACACACAGGCAGAACTGCCCGCCAGGGCTGGCTGATGGATGTGTCAGACTCCAGCAGCTCTATCGAGCGGCCGCGAGATGTATGGGCTGGCGGCCCACCAGACAGTGCCAAGATGGAGGCCAAGGGGAAGCCTCTGGAACCCAGGCCCCAGGGGAGGAACACAGCCTGGAGTCCAAGTGAACTGCAGCTAGTTGAAGGCAATGCTCCCTGTCCTCTGCCTCCTCCAGGGACCAAGAGAAGTCCAACTGCTTTGTTTAAGAGTAGGAAGTAAAATTGAAAGGTGGCAGTCTTGGTCATGGACACGTTGCCCCTGGCCCTGCACTCTTCTGATGTATCAGCCAGGGAGATTGGCATGGAGCAGAGTGAGCTGGTCTCTCCAGGGTGCGTCTGTCTGCCTTCCAGGAGGGTGGTCTGCAGGCCGTTGAGACTGTCTTAGCATCCTCCCCAAGGTTGGTGCTGTGTGTGTGACAGGTTGCCGAGCCTGCCCCACAAGCGCTACCCTCCCAGCCTTTCCCTCCCCTACGGCCAGGACTCGTGGCTCTAGTGACTCTGGGCGGAGAAACCAAGGCCTGCCTAGGTCCTTCTCCGGCTCACCTCAGCTCACCGAGGCACGGACTAGTCTCGGGCAGGTCTCCTATTTTTTTTATTTTTTTTATTTCTCTGAAGCCGGAAACAGGAAGAGACAGACAGACTCCCGCATGTGCCCGACCGGGATCCACCCGGCACGCCCACCAGGGGGCGACGCTCTGCCCCTCCGGGGCATCGCTCCGCTGCGACCAGAGCCACTCCAGCGCCCGGGGCAGAGGCCAAGGAGCCATCCCCAGCGCCCGGGCCATCCCCGCTCCAATGGAGCCTTGGCTGCGGGAGGGGAAGAGAGAGACAGAGAGGAAGGAGGTGGGGGTAGAGAAGCAAATGGGCGCCTCTCCCATGTGCCCCGGCCGGGAATCGAACCCGGGTCCCCCGCACGCCAGGCCGACGCTCTACCGCTGAGCCAACCGGCCAGGGCTGAATCTGGTCATTTTTAAAAAATAAAACATCGTTCAGACTTAAATATAAATAAAACGGAAATAATGTAAGTTATTTATTCTTTCTCTGCGGACCAGTACCAGTCCGCGGCCCGGGGGTTGGGGACTACTGTCCTACAGTCTCAGGAGATGGTTGAGAGCCTTAGCATTTGGGGAGTTTGTACAACCAGGTTTCAATGTTGTCACCTGGGACCCTGATACTAAGAAGGGAGAGGTGACCCTGGGGACACATGGCCCTGAGCCTCCACATGATATGCAAAGAGCTTGATGGTTGGCCCTCAACTACGTACAAACTGGCAACTATCAGTGTTGAGGAGCAGGAGAAGCCCTGTCAACCCTGAACCTCTTGCCTCTTTGGGGTGGTGCCTGAAGCTCCGGGATGCAGGGGGCTGGGGGGCTATGAGGGGAAGTCCTGCGGCAGTGATTTGTCATCTCTGGCTGCTGGAGGGTCCTTCACCTTCTGCCGGAGGAAATTAGCTGATGTTATCAGCTCAGCAATTGTTTTTCTTCCCTGGCAAAGGAAAATGTATGCAGACCCCTCCCAGAGCAAAGCGGAATCCTGCCTCTCTGGGACAGGCTAGAGAGATAAAGGTGGAGGCACTTCAGGGCCCTCTCAGAATCCCGGCTGTGGCGATTTCAGAGCACCTTCCCGGACTTGTGGATAGGGGTCTGTCTCCCAGTTCCTTTAGATGTCACAGTTCCTCTGCCTGAGTCCCCATTACCTCTTGAAGCCTTCAGGAATGTTAGGTGACACTTTCTCTGAAGACCTTCTTGGCAGGTGGCTGGCCTCTGCTTCCCCACCTCCTCACCTTGGGAATCTACAAGTTCAGGGACCATCACACCCTGGTCTACAGGAGGCCCTCGGAGCCCCAGGTTCACTTCCTCCTGGGGCTTAGGAATAGTTGGGGTTTGACTAGTTTGTTCTGCGCCTTCCTCTCCAGGGGACATCCGGAGCCTCCTTGTCTGGATCCAGAAGAATTTGCTAAAAGAGCGGCCCGAGCTGTTCATCCAGGGCGACAGCGTGTGAGTCCCTTTCTTCCCTGCCCAGAGGAGGGTGGGCGGAGGGAAGGAGCCCTACCTTTGTGTTCAGCCCCAGCCTTCTCCGGTCCCGTCATTTCCTCTGTCATCCCCGACCCTCTGAAGAAAGAGCTCCCAGCGTTCTTGTTACCACACTGCATTGTTGGGTATTTTTTAAACACCCATGTCAGGAGACTGGTGCATTTTCAAGAACCTTGGATTCCTCCTTCTGGTTGACACAAACTTGCTGTGGAACCTTAGACAAGTTACTTCACCTCTCTGGGCCTCAGCTATGCTCCCTGTCCAAAGTGCTGAGGAAAAAATGCTGTCTGGGGTCCCCTTCATCCCTTGACAGCCTAGAACCTTCTGCAGTGGTAGAAATATTCTATATCTGTGCTGTGCAGAATGGCAGCTGCTAGGCAGGTGAGGTTACTGAACACTGGAAATGTGGCTAGTGTGAGTGAGGGACCAAACATTCGGTTTTATTTACTGGTAATTAAGTTTCAGTATAGCTTGTAGACACTGCGGTGGACAGCAGAGGTCTAGCATTCCAGGGAGTCACTGTGCACATGTGCATGCACACACGCATGCTTGTGCTCACTGGAGAGCCCACTACCCTCAGCCCAAAGCCGCCCACCTGTCCCAGGCCCAGTTCCACCTCCTGGGCAAGGGGCCGGGCTCCGCATGCCAGCAGGGCCAGCCGAGCATGGGAACGTGGCAGGCAGGGCGCTGGCAGGGCGCGGTCACCTGCCGTGCAGCAGAGGCCACCAGCAAGGCTGGGGCCGAGGCTGCCAGCCAGCTCCTGGCGCAGATCGTGCTCCGGCAGTCACGGAGGCCACCCCGAGGACAGCAGAGCTCCTTGTGCCACTGCCCGCAGGAGCCAGGATAGGGTGCCTGTTCAGACAACGCCAAGCAGGGTTGCTTGGGGCTTTCGGGTGCTCAGAGCCATGATTGGCCTCCCCTGGTTTGGGGATAGACCCTTGGTGAAACATGCTGCTACCAGTAGGGACTCCCACAGACTCTGGTGGGCAAGCATGTCACACGTCACCCCAGTTCATCCTCACACAGGCCTCGTCTGGACAGCACTGAAATTCACCCCATGTTCAGTTGAGGAAACTGACTCTCAGAGAAACAAAATGACCGGCCTGAGACGTGAGAGGTGGTGCTGGAATTTCTGCCTGGCCCCAAGACCGTGACTGTCTGACCAGGTTTCCTTCAGAGTCAGACTGACTTCTACCCCCTGGGAGCTCCTGAATCGGAATGTCAGGAGGCCACACCCCTGCCACCCACGGGCCCAAATGGCTCAACCTCTCCTGTGCTGCTGACTACCCCTGCCCTTCTCTCTGCTGCTCACCCCCCTCTTTCCCACAGGCGGCCAGGGATTCTGGTGCTGATTAATGACTCCGACTGGGAACTGCTGGTCAGTACCTCAAGACGCTCCTCACCCAGCCCCTCTCCTTGCTGCTTTAGTGGGAACGCCTTGGGCCTTTCCTGAAGTCCGAATAGTATGAGGCATCCTCTGTCCCATGCCAGCCTCCAAACTGAGGCCATCAAGTCTCCCATCACTAAGAAAAAAAGGGTGCTGGGGGAAGTGGGGAACTGACCTCCATCCTGGGCATTTATTTGCAAGTTAAAGTATAGGGTACCTGGTTTTCTGGTAGAGTCTAGCTTTCTCTTCCAGAGCAGCCAGGTGTACTCCCCCTCCCCCAGCCTCTCCTGACTCGGGAGAAACTGGAAGAGTAGCCCTGATGGTCTTCTCATTTCTTTCCTGGACCAGGGTGAGCTGGACTACCAGCTTCAGGACCAGGACAGCGTCCTCTTCATATCCACGCTGCACGGCGGCTGAGGGCCCCTCTCTGTGCCTGGGCCCCTTGGGGTGGGGAGAAGAGCACCAGCAGACATCCTCTCGGGTGCTGCTTCCAGATCTCCCTATCCCCCTTGGCTGCTTTCTTCCCTGCCCTGTCCCCTGAGCTCCCTCCAGGCAGGGAAAAGAGGCCAGGTGCTAAAATGAGCCTTGAGCAGGCACGTGAGCAGGGGAAGGCGGGGAGGCGCCTGAGCCCAGCATCCTGCTCCCAGCAGCTGAGGGGGAGGGTGCCTCTCTGGTTTGTCCAGAGTAGAGGGGGGCTCGAGCCAGGTGACCCAGCTGCCTTCCACTCCTGCGTCTCAGTCTAAACACCGAGTGGCCACTGACCAGGCGCTCCAGTTCCAGGTCACAGTGTCTTCATGGGGAAGATGAATGGTCCTGAATAGCTGATGGGAGACCCCTCTCTTCTCAAACATTGAGGAGTCCCCGACTCAGTTTCCCCATCTGGACAGCAGAGGGCTCTGCCTGTCCTCCACTGATATCATTATGGAACCCCAGCTGGGGTCCTCTATTCAGTGCTGACCCCCTCCCCCCCACCCAGCAGCTGCTCTTCCAACCACACCCTTCCTCCTGCTCCCTCCACCCCCACCCAGCCCTTGACCCTGGCTGGCCTCCCCACCACCACAGACCACCAGATGGGCTCCTGAGACCCTCCCCCAGCAAAAGGCTGCCTGCAACTCGTTCTGGAGAAGAGGGAGTAGGCTTAACCTTGGACTGGCCAGTAGAGGCCTGGGAGGGTCAGCGCGCCTCAGTTTCCTTGTCAACAGCAACTGAACAGTTATAGTGTCTGAAAACGGGGATGATACTGATGTCACAAATGTAGACTTCAACTCCCTTCCAACCCCCTGCAGGAAGCAGGCTGGGGCAGGCAGCACCTGGTAGGCAGGATGGTTCACCCCTCCTCCCTCCAGCCCTTCTGGATGTCTTGGGGCTTCCGTGCCTGCAACAGCTGGCCTGGGGCAAATAAAAGACTAGGTTGTTTACTAGCCTCGCCTGGACCTTTATCCGTAGAAACCAATAGCACCCTACATACCCTCAGCCATAGTGTTTGGTCCCACCTCTCTGCCTCCGCCCAGGACTTTCAGAGTTGCCCTTCACCCAGAAAGGTGGCAGGAGTTGAAAGGCAGGCTCCCCAGCCTGTCTTGGGGGGGTGGGCTTGATCTGACAGGGTTGCCTGGAGAAGGGGATGGCACGGCCAGTCTGCTGACCAGTCTGGGTCTCGGGACACACGCTTCCGCACACATGTGTCTGAGACCAGGCTTTGTTCCACCAGCTGCAGCCACCAGCCCCAGAGCCCGGAATGGGGGTGGCAGAGATAGGACTGCTGAGGCTTTCCTTCTCCTGACCTGGAGAAAAGCTCTGTTTGCTGGAGGGAGACCTCAAAAAACAAACAAAATAATCAGGGCATTAACATCATCCTGCCCAAACAAAACTTGCTTTTCACTAAATGTCAATAATTTAAGATGGAATTTCTCTCTGTGGGGATGAAATGCCAGTTGCTTTTCCCAGCAGTGTGCTGGGGGTGTGGGGGCTGTGTGCTTGCATCATTCTTTTTTCTTTTTCTTTTTTTGTATTTTTCTGAAGCTGGAAACGGGGAGAGACAGTCAGACAGACTCCCGCATGCTCCGGACCGGGATCCACCTGGCACGCCCACCAGGGGGCGACGCTCTGCCCCTCTGGGGGCGTAGCTCTGCCGCAACCAGAGCCACTCTAGCGCCTGGGGCAGAGGCCAAGGAGCCATCCCCAGCGCCCGGGCCATCTTTGCTCCAATGGAGCCTCGCTGTGGGAGGGGAAGAGAGAGACAGAGAGGAAGGAGGGGGGGTGGGGGTGGAGAAGCAGATGGGTGCTTCTCCTGTGTGCCCTGGCTGGGAATCGAACCCGGGACTTCACGCCAGGCCAACGCTCTACCACTGAGCCAACCGGCCAGGGCGCTTGCATCATTCTTAAGGCATAAGGGTCCATGACCCCTGGCTGAGGAGCTCCTCTCCCTCCCTCTGTAGGTAGAGGCCCTCTGGGTACCTATGTAGGTGGAGGCAGCCATGTTGGGGTTATTGGTAGGAGTTGGGTCTGGGTGCAAATTAAGGCCAGTCTTGGGGTCTAAAGTGCCGTCTGGAGAGGCCTTTGGCCAGCCCCCACTAAGTGCTAAGGTCAAGGTTTCCATGTTAGGGAACAGAACAAGGGACTTGAAACGGCCACCTGCAACCTCACATTAGAGGATCAGCCTGTCCCTGATCTCTGTAACCTGGACATCTCTCCCTGCCTGCAGCCCCCCTGGCGTGGCCTGCTGTCCCACCCAGGCTTCTACGTCCTGGAATCTGGGGGGAGAGATTCCTTTCTCACCTGCTCTGGGAGGGGGGAGATGCAGGATATCCCTTCCTCCACTACACCCCAACAGAATGCTGAGCAGTAGGGCACAAGGACACACTGGGGAAACCACGTTCTTCGAGGCAGAGAGGGAAGCCAGCCCCAAGCCACAGTCCACAGCATTTTGGGTCATTTTCAGCCCTGAGTCTGAGAGGGGTCAGGGACAGGTGACCTGACCTCAGTCCCAGCAATGCCCAACTGCTCCTTCTCCCCCCCATCCCCGGCAACTCCTGACCCTTGCTTGTGAGGAAATAAACGAATAAACCCCGCTATCTCTGAAGATTTGTCTTTAATGAAAAGGATTCGTTAATCCGAGTTCGTTTCCAAAGCCAAGGCAATTGCCTGGCTGGAGCGTATCACTCCCCACGCTCCTCCGACTCCGGCAGCGGTGGCAGTGGCTGGAGGAGGCTCAGCCCATCAGTCCCTCCGGTGGGGCTAACGGGAGGAGTCGGTTTATTGGGAATTTAGGAGTCGCATTAGGCATTTTTGTTTTGAGGGTATTGATGAGGGGATAGGTGGGAACCAATTCAAAACGAGTTAGCGAGTGCATTCTGCCGGCATCTTCTTTCGCTCCCGCTCCCGACTTCCTGTGGCTAGTGGAGGGCGGGCTCCCCGGACCACTTTGGGCCCCCGCCACCGCGTGCCGGCTTCGTTACGGCCGAAATTTGAAAAGGGGGTAACGACGCGATCGACTGGAGGACCCCTCAGCCAGGACTGGTCACCCGCAGATAAGGAGAAGGAGGACGACGAGGATGAGGTTGGCGGCAGGAGGCCGGGCTGGCCATGATCCCGGCGCTGGGGCCAGCCAGCCGCCGCCCGAGTAGGGGGTCTCGCCCGAGTGAGCTCGGTCCCTGCGGCTCCCGCCCCTGTTGCGCCCGGAGCTCAGCCACAGATGTCCAGCCACAATTCTCGGTTGGCCGCAGACTCGTACAAGAATTGCGTTTGGACAATCAGTGGCAAAGCCCCTGAGTTCAGGGCCCCGGTCTCCTGCGGGTCCCGCCTCGCTCCTTAAAAGCAAAGGACCGGACCGGGAGATCGGAGCTACACGTCCGACTGCCTCGCAGACGCTCAGCGGTCGCAGCCCGTACCGCGGTAAGGTGGACAAGCAAACACGCGGATCCCGACCCTGCTCGGGGATCCCCAACGCCCCTGGCGTGTGTTTCCTTCGATCGCGGCCCGGGGTCTCTAGAGTAGCCTGCGTTGGGTCTTTGCGCCGCCCCAGGTTGGGGGAATCTCCAACGCCAGGCCCGGGGAAGCCCGACTCCCCTCTCCCCACCCCCAGCCTGTACTTCCCGGGCTCGCCAGGAATCCGGAAAGCAGGGACCCGAGGCCAGGTGGCGTTTCCGAGCCCGGGGTCCCGACTGCAGGACTCGTGGGTCCCCCGCCCCCGCCATCCCCGCGCACGCACCGGCTTGGGTGCTTTCTGCTTCCCTGTGGCTGAGTCTCGGCCGGGGCGCCGGTGGTAGCAGTGGCGGTGGCCCGGGCAGCAGGGAGCGCTGGAATGCACCGCCGGGTCACCTGCCGTGCCGGTGAGCCGGGCTGGGAACCGGCGGGCTGGTGAGGCGCAGGGCTGAACCCGAGCGGGCGCCTCTGGCGGCTCGGGGCCGGGGCGGGCTTTTAGTGGGCCGCTCCAACAATACGGGCCTGGCGCGGAGAAAGGGGCTCGGCTGCAATTGGTACTGGATTTGAATAACGCCACGGGGCCATCAATGGTCATTGTGTCGGCGGGTAATGAATCTCCGCTGTCTCTCGGGCTGGCCAGGCAGCTGCAACCTGCGCTCAGGCAGCTCTTAAAGACATAGCGTGCCCCTCCCCGGGGGCGCCCCCCCCCCTACCCTGGCCGGACCCCTCGCCCTCCCCACCCCCACCCCGCGTGCTAGAGTCCCAGTGCCCCGCCTGCTCCCTCCGCTGAACCCTTTGCCCATCGCCCCCGCCCTCCTCCTGGGCCAGGCACCCGCATCTCGGCCCTGCACTCCCATGGACCTGACTCGGGCTCCTGGCCTTGGCAGGCCCAGGGGACTCCAGAGCCTTTCAAAGCCCAACTCTGGCCTCCGATGTGCATCTAAACTGAGGCTTCTGGAGCCCTCCTTCCTTAAGCTCCTGCCCCAGGGGCTTCTAGCTGGAGGACAAGGGGGAACAGTCCAGAGGTCAGAGGGTCATCCCCTTAAAAGGCTCTGCTGAAGCTTAAGGGAGGGGATGTAGTCCTGACACCAAGGCTGAAGATGCCATCTCCAGTGACCACACCCCCACTAGGAATCTGCAGACTGCAGGGACCAAGGACAAGGGCTTGATTCCCAGGACACCTCCTGTAGGCTCCTAGATACCTCCGCTCCGGCAGGGGTGGAGGGGAGGGGGGAGAGGGGCGTGGAATCTAGTAATTCTGTTTTGTCTCTTCCACTGGATGCCCCGCCAGTCCAAGAGGGCAGGGGCTCTGTCTAGCTCAGAGGCACTCCCACCCCCACCCACCTCTGCCAGGAGAAGGTTCCTAGTCTACTGGGGGAGTGCATACCCACTTTCTCCCCGACATTGCTTAATTTAGCTTTCTCAATTAAATCTCAGACCCTGGAGGGGACTGTGTGGCCATTCTTCCCATACCTCCTGCCCTCCATCCACACTGGGGTTCCCCAGGCCCCCAAAGCAATCCTCTCTTCCCCTCACAGTCTGTGAGCCGCCTTGCCAGGTGCCCTGCTAAATTGTCATTATTGGTGTATCTGTTCTCACTCAGACAGGAAGTCGTTCCTACTGATCTTTGTGCCTGCAGGGCCTAGTATGGTGCCCTCCCTTCAGTCAGTCCTTGACTATGCATTGATGACTTAAAAATGAACCACATCAACCTCTGGGAGTTTATTATAAAAGCTGAAGAAATACGGTTTCTTGGGAGTAATTCTTGAAGTGAGGGTTTTATGGAGGGGGACCCTGCTAACCAGGTCCTCACCCTTGGGAACTGTCTATCGGGCAATAATAACACCCACAACAAGTGTTTTATTTGCCAAGCACTATGCGCTTTTTATCATGGTTTTTTGTTTGTTTGTTTGTTTGTTTTCCACTGTGTGCTTTAAAGGCAGTGATAGCCTGTTGACTCCTTGCAAATCTGGGAAGTAGGTGCTATGATCGGTCCAGTTTTGCAGATGAAGAAACAGATTGTTGGTGGTTGAGTCCCTAGTCCACAACTGGCATAGTTGGAACCCAGAGCTGTGGAACCCGCTGCACACTCTAGCTTCCCAGCCTTTACTCCACGGACACGGAGGGAACCGACGTAAATGCACACTCAGAACTCCCCCACCCCACCCCCCACCGCCTGGCCCCATCCCGGCTTGGCAGGAGCACAGCCTGACTGAGCGGCCAGGTTGGTCTCTCCTGAACGGGAGAATTCTCAGGCCTGGTTGGACAACTGCATCCCGGGAGGAGGGCTTCTCAGCCTCTGGAGAATGTCGGGGCTCTTTAACGCCATCAGTCCTGGTCAGACAAGGGCTAATCTGCCTCATTCTCTCCCTGAGGGAAACTGAGGAGACAAGAAGGGTCCTACCGCTAGTCAATGAACAGATACTTATAGAATGCCTACTGTGTGCTAATGGGCAGCTCCGCAGTGAGCAGATGTCCCCAAAGAAGCTGCATGGGAGGTAGGTCACGTGGGTCGGGGTAGAGCCGCCTGGGCAGTGGGGAGTTAGGGGAAGGCGGGCAGGGTACCAACGCCCGCACTGTTACAGGCAGAGGGAACAGCACGCTCCAAAGCTAACAAGCAGAAAAGAATGTGGTGAGTTCTAGGAAGGAAGAATCTGGCGTGGCTGGGGCATGGAGAGAAGGAAGTTTCCTATCACACTGGGGTGACTTTGCCGGACCCTAGAGGACACTGGGAGACTGTGATTCTATTCTAACTGCAGTGGGGATCTTCAAAGATCTGCCAAGTTCAGATTTACATTTTTAAAGGTTTGCTAGGGCTGATGGGTAGAGAATGGGCGAGAAGGAAATGAGGGAGGGGGAGGGGGGCAAACCATCCATAGGAGATCACTTTGGCTACTGCAGGTGAGAGCTGAGCTTAGCTGATGGCAGAGCAGGGTTCCAGACTGTGTCCATGACAGTCCTGGTGGCCTTAGGCAGGTTGCTTGGCAATGAGCATTTAGTGAGCACCTGAAGTGTACTGTGTTAGTTACTATGTGTACGTTGGAGTCCAAGGGCAGAGGGAAAAGAGATGAACAGAGTCTGATATTGCCTCGCTAGGATTTCCCATCCAGTAGACAGGCAGACACACGGATACCCAGCCAGCCCAATGAAAGAAGCAGAGCCACAGCCTGACCAGGCGGTGGCGCATTGGATAGAGCGTCGGACTGGGATGAGGAAGGACCCAGGTTCGAGACCCCAGAGTTGCCAGCTTGAGTGCGGGCTCATCTGGCTTGAGCAAAAAGCTCATTAGCATGGACCCAAGGTCACTGGCTCGAGCAGGGGGTTACTCAGTCTGCTGAAGGCCCAAGGTCATGGCACATATGAGAAAGCAATCAATGAACAACTACGATGTTGCAATGAAAAACTGATGATTGATGCTTCTCATCTCTCTCTGTTCCTGTCTGTCTGTCCCTATCTATCCCTCTATCTGACTCTGTCTCTCTCCCTGTAAAAAAAAAATATATTTTTTAAATTAAAAAGAAAGAAGCAGAGCCACAGGGAAACACTGTAACTGGAGAACTGGAGTATTAGCATAGTTCTCTGGGATTACAGAAGATCAATGATTCATTCCAACGAGGAGGCTGTGGGAAAACTGAGATAGGCAGCATTGCCTTGGGCTTCCCGAGCAAGAGAATTCCAATAGACTGAACCTTAGTTACTGCCTCTATGAAATGGGGCCACAGGCCTCCTTAGACATGGTTGTGGTATTGGGAGAATCCAGATACACCTTGCATCTGCTTGCAGTAAAGTTCTATGATTTTCTTCACACTCACACACATGTGCGCACGTGCACGCGTAATAAATATGTTCAGGCTCGTCGTGCATGCACTCAACTGTTCCTAGTCTCTGCTCTCTCCATTCTCCCTTGTTAACACCAAGTCTCAGGAAGAAGGTAGCAAAGTTGTCCACACTGCCAGTTAGGCATGTACTTCCTCCCAGAACTGACATTTGGCCAAACACAGTGCCCATTGCAAAGGACATGCTCAGTAAATGTCTATTGAATGAATGTCTTCCGGGAGTAATAACTAAATGAATGGGTGGATGGACAGACAGATAGATGGATAAAGAACAGATGTTGAGACACTTTGATTCATTGATTTGAGAGAGAGAGGAAGGGAAAGAGAGAAATATCAATTTGTTGTTCCACCCATTTATGCATTCATTGGTTGATTCTTGTATGTGCCTTGCCCAGGGACCAAACCCACAACCTCAGTGTATTGATCGAGTCAGTGCTCCAGCTGAGTTACCTGACCAGGCAGATGCCTAGACACTGGAGTGGAAGATGAATGAATAAAGAATGGACCGGGTTCGTGAGGGCGGCCAATCAGCTGAGGCTCTGGGTGTGGAACTAGAGGCATTGCTGTAGGTGAGGCTCATCAAGGGAGGTATAAGGGGGCTTCCTCATGTTGTGGCTTAAATTCTGTGCTTCAAAGGCAAGCCCAAGACCCAGAGCACGACAGACAAGTGCCCAGAGAGCAGCTGTGGCAATGGGTCAGTCCAGCTGCACCTATGTGGCAGATGTTTCCCACCCTGGGGTCCTGTCCCCAGATGTTCCCACTGATCCAGGATTTTTTTTTTTAACATTTCCACATATAGACATACTTAATTCCGTTATTTATTTATTTTTTTACAGAGACAGAGAGAGAGTCAGAGAGAGGGATAGATAGGGACAGACAGGAACAGAGAGAGATGAGAAGGATCAATCATTAGTTTCTCGTTGCGACACCTTAGTTGTTCATTGATTGTTTTCTCATATGTGCCTTGACCATGGGGCTACAGCAGACCAAGTAACCCCTTGCTCGAGCCAGTGACCTTGGGTCCAAGCTGGTGAGCTTTGCTCAAACTACATGAGCCCGCGCTCAAGCTGGCGACCTCGGGGTCTCGAACCTGGGTCCTCGGCATCCCAGTCCGAGGCTCTATTCACTGCGCCACCGCCCGGTCCCACGGCTCCAGGTTTCACTGCAGCCTGGCCCCACAGCTTGCAGCAGAGGAGAGAACTCTGCCCCTCCTCACTGTTCTCCCAGTCCAGGACTCCAGCTGCCCCGCTCGCTCGTACTAAGAGAGTTCTCTAAGAGTAGCCAGTGCTCTTACATGGTGCCCAGCTGAGCGGCCTGCCTTCAGAAATGAACTGACAGTCTGACACGTCCCCGGTCTCGGAAGATGACAGAGCCAGGCTACTGTCTTCACCCAGAAGGGATGCTAAGAGCCCTCTGCCTTGCTTCATGTGTTTTGGCTTATAAAGGGGTTCCTCTCCACAACAGGTGCGGGCCGGGCACCTCCACCCACCTGGGCGGCTTCGTCCTACGGTACTGTGCTGTTGTCCCCACTGCATGCGTCACTCTTTGAAAGCGTCTGATTGACTGGCTGTCTTACTTGTCTGTCCACCAGAATGTCATCCCTTGTGTAGATAGGGATCATGTCTTTTTCATTGCTCTATCTCCAGCACCTAGAACAATGCCTGACCCTGAGAAGGTGCTAACTCATTAAGTGCCTGGGTGAAGAGATAAATAAATAGGCAGGCAGATGGGTGGATCGCTGTCATCCGGGTGACAATACTGTATATTAAGCACTGGCACTGGGCTAGCATTTTCGTCGATTACTACAGCTTTGTGGGGAATGCCATTACCTCCCCGATTTTGCACACCAGGGACCTGAGGCCCCGAGAGAGGAAGCAGCTTCCAGGTGTAGAGCTACTGAGTGACAGAGCCAGGTTTTAGACAGCAAACTCACGTCCTTAACCATGCCACCAGCTGAATTTCACTTTATTACCCCAGCACCCAGTGAGGTCAAAGTCATTGGAAGTTAAGAGTTGGGACTCACTCAGCCTGACTGCCAGATAACTCTGTTGGTTGGAGCATTGTCCTGATATGCAAAAATTGCTGGAGATTGGGCCACATACAGAAACAGATCAATGTTTCTCTCTTTCTCTAAAATCAATAAATAAAAATTACCAAAAAAAAAAAGAGAAAAAAAAAAGTTGGGACTCAGACTGTTTATAGAAATATCCATTGCCCTTGCTGGACAGCTCGGTTGGTTAGAGTGTCGTCCCAGTACTCAGGGGCTGCTGGTGACATCCTGCTCAGGGCACATACAGGAACAGATCGATGTTTCTGTCTCTCTCTCCTCCTCCTCTCTCTCTAAAAATCAATAAATAAAAAACATAAGAAATATCCAGAATAGGAAATTCTATAGAGACAGAAAGCAGATTAGTGGCTAGCCTAGTGCTGTAGGGAGGAGAAATGGATGAGGCTAATGAGTACAGAGTTTCTTTGAGGGGTGATGGAAATGTTCCAGGTGGTGGTGGTGGTTACACAACTATGTGAATACACTATATACCATTAAATTGTGCATTTTATTTTACTCATTTTTTTATTTTATTTATTCATTTTAGAGAGGTTAGGGGGGAGAGAGAGAGAGTGCATGCAAGAGAGAGAGTGAGACGGGGGGAGGGAGGAGCTGGAAGCATCAACTCCCATATGTGCCTTGACCAGGCAAGCCCAGGATTTCGAACCAGCGACCTCGGCATTCCAAGTCAACTCTTTATCCACTGCACCAGCACAGGACAGGCTAAACTGTTTATTTTAAATGGACAAATTGTATAATTGCATCTCAATCAATCTGTTATTAAAATAGAGTTCGGGTCCTGGCCAGGTAGCTCAGTTGGTTAGAGCATCATCCCTGATCCCCAGTTAGGGCACATACAAGAATCAACCAATGAGCCCTGGCTGCGTGGCTTAATGGGAAAAGTGTAGACCCAGCATGCTAGAGGTTTGACCCCCAGTCAGGGCCCTTGTGAGAAACCATCAGTGAGTACACAACTAAACGGAACAACTAAGTGAAACAACAAGTTAATGCTTCTCTCTCAAATCAATGGAAAAACTTAAAAAGTCAACCAATGAATGCATAAAAATACGTGGAACAACAAATCGATGTTTCTCCTCCCTTTCTCTCTCTCTCTCAAATCAATCAATAAATAAAAATTTAAAAACAGTTCGGGCTCAAGAATCTCACCTCTGCCACTTATCTGCTAGGCACATCACTTCACGTCTCTCAGACTCAGCTTTCTAACCAGTCAAATGGGAAAAATAAATGCCTCCTGTATTAAATGAGATAATACATGCCATTATCCGCAATTTATCCAGGAGGAATCTTAGGCCCAGAGAAGGGAAGTGACTTGGCCCAGAATGCACAGCTGGTGCGGACAGGTGAGGGCCTGGGACCTGGAGCTCTCCGCACTGCTTCTTAGCGTTATGTAGACAAGGTCATGTCTGTGCGCCCACCCGCCCCCATCCCGGCCACTGCTCTGTTCCGTCCTCTGCCTCCTCTTGTGCTCGGAGGCCCTGTCTCCCCACTGCCCATGCCCAGGCACACTGAGGCATCAAGGTTCCCCCAGAGCACAAGATGCCCTCCCCCCAGCCCCCACCTTGCTCCCCTCCTGGGGCCATGATGCTGTCTTGCTTTTGCTTGTAATAAAGAAAATATTTCAGCTACCCTTCCACAGTTGCTTGGCAACCCCAAAGGGGGGTGGGGGGAGCAAAGGGGAGGAGGGAAGGGGGAGGACTCTGGAGCCAATCTGGAGACAAAGAGTAGGATTTGGGTGACATGGAGCCTGTTCTTAGTGCTAACCTGGCCTGACTGGGGTGGTGGGTGGGGGCGGGGGCTTCCTCCCACCCCAGTGTCTCACACCAATAAATATGGATTAGGGAAATGGGCAGAGTTTTTCCCACGAGCCTGAAAGGCCACATCTGACCTTTCTACCCCCTTTATGTACCAACGTGACAGTCAGAGAGAGCAAAGAGCAGGACCCCCTGAGATGCCTCCCCTACGGCCTTCTGACTTAAGGGAACTTTTCACCCTCCTCCTCCCGCTGGTCTCATAGCGAGTCACAGCCCTACCTGGCCCCTGGCCCCGGGATGAGAAGGAAGGTGGTTTTCAGGTGGGATTCAGCAGCCCCCAGCCTCAGGGTCCACCTCAGGCCCTGCACGCTGATGGCACAGAGCCAGCTGGGGCCCTGGATCCGCCTGGGAAGGCGCTCCCTGCTCCCTGTGCCAACCTGTGCCCCTGGGTTCCCCATGCTGTCTGCGCCCATCTCCCAGCCCACCCCTGCCTGGGACCTCTTCCCCCAGGAGCCCTGTTCCCACCAGCCCATGATACGTCCCAGCGTTCTCTCCCCACCTCATGTTTCCTTTCCCCCTCCTTCCTCTTCTCCTCTAAGGTGAGCCCCCTCTGCCCTAGGCCTCCTACTTCTGTGGTCCTCCTCCCCCAAAAAAAGACTAGGTAGCCCTTGAAGCTAACAGTCCTCAAAGTGAAGGTGGCAGGAGGGGACCGGGAAGGAGCGAGGGTGGGGTGGTGATCTCTCTCCCTGGCGCCCTGGCTCACTGACCACAGGTTGGGGGTGGAGAAAGGCCGCTCTGAATGGAGTCAGTGTAGAGACAGGAAAAGCAAACACCGCAGCCTGGGCCACGCTGGCCTGTTCGGGGGCAGGGTTGGGGGGGCAGGATGGAGCAGGGGCCTGGGCTCCTCTCAGCTCCCTCCATCAACCCTCTCCTGGCCCCTGAGGGCTCATGGCTTCCTGGACCTTGGCCCCACAGTGTCCAGAAAGAGTGGGTTTAAGGACGGGGGACAAGTTCCGTAAGAGACACCTTCACCCTTTCTCAGGAGTCATTCCCTGCCCCACTGCCCCGCCCCCAGCCTTCTTGCTCAGCAGATGCCAGGAAAGTCTGTGCCCAGGAAGGGCTGACTGGCACCTGAAGGCCTGCCTGACCCGCCCTCCTCAGCAGCAGGAACTGGGGGGAAATCACCTGGTGCCAGGGATGGGCCCAGCAGTGCCATCTGCCTCTCCAGGGAAACCCCAAAGTGCTCTGCTCAGGTGAGTGCTACTCTGGCCCCACAGACGGGCCTTGAGGGAGGGTGGACTGTCCTTCCTGGGGCTCCTCAGGACCCCAGGCCCTCCTGGGACCGGCACCATCTTCTACGGAACTGTTTTGCCCTCTGTCTAGGGTGAATGTTGGGTGAGGGAATCAAGGGACAGTTGGAGAAACTGGAGGTAAAGTCGGGGTGAGGAGAGACAGGAGGAGCTGAAGTCTGAGGTCTGAGCGGCGGAACTCCTGGATTCCAAGCCAACTTGTGGACTAGACTTTGTGGAATCCCAGAGGTTCCTGTGACGATCTTTTTCGAGTACTTTGAATTCTAAAAGACTTTGGGCGTGAGTTCAAGAGGGTTAGCAACTCATCCTGAGTGACACAGCAAGGTGGCCGAGCTGGGACTCAAACCCACCAGGTCCCCTTAAGACACCAAGGTCAGTGCTATCTGTGCTATGGACGCCACGCTTAGCCACCTCTCCTAACTTCTCCATGGACAGTTTGGTCCCTCAGGATTTAAGGGATGGAGGCCATACTCTGGACAACACCTGTCAGGGCCTCTGTCCCTTTCTGTCCTCTCTCCAGGCACCATGTGCAGGGCCAAGCGATCCTGCCCAGGCACAGGGGACGCCACAATCTTCTTTAACTGTCTCTGGGAAGCCATGATCGGCCTTTGCCTTATGGATCCCAAAGAACAGGGCCGCCTTTGCTCTTGGTGTCTAACCATTGTCCCTCATGCTGTAATCAAAGCCCAATCACATCCTGGAAAGCAAGGGCAATAGCTGACTGTATGCCACAGTGTCCCTGTAGAGCCCACCTTGAGATGTCCTAGCCATGGGACCTGGCTGGGAGGACCTTACCGAACAAAAACAGCCAGCCCTCACTGAGCCAGGTGCGGTACTCATTGAATGGTCCCCACACTCCTGTGAGTTGGGTTCAATTGTACAGATTGGAAAACTGAGGCACAGAACATTGAGATACCTTGTCCATGGACATACTGCCAGGAAAAATCACGTTGGCTTTTGAACCCATAGCGCGGCTCAAGAGCAGTAAGTCCTTAAATGTTCTCTGTCCTGCCCCTGGTTCCCAAGAGGTCTCCACTAGAGGTCATTGTGTCCAGTCCTCTGCATCTGGGTGTCTGCCCAGGCCACCCTCTGCCCACAGACAAGAATCAGTCTTGTTTTGTTGTTGTTGTTTTCATTTTTTTTTTCATTGATTTGAGAGAGAGGGAGAGAGAGAGAGAGAGAGAGAGAGAGAGAGAAAAGCATCAACTCATTGTTTCACTTAGTTGTTCCATTTGGTTGTGAATTCATTGATTGGCTTCTCCTACGTGCCCTGACCAGGGGTCGAACCTGTGACCTCTAGTGCACTGGGTGGACGCTTTATCCACTGAGCCACCCTGCCAGGGCCGAATCAATCTAAATTAAAGGCACCTGCTCCAAAGATGGAATTCCCCCTGGGGGTAATCAGACATTTATTTATTCATAGCCTTCTGGCTTTGAGAAGAGGTCCTCCCACCCAGAACTCCCCAGCCTCCAGCTGCCTCCTCACCTCGCTCTCCTTCCCACTGCAGTACAATCAGAAGTGAGCCATCCTTGCTCGTGTCTCAGCTCCACAGCCTTCGAGCTGTGTGGGCCTGGACAAGTGACTCAACGTCTCTGGGCCTCAGTTACCAACAGTAAACTGGGGTTCAGGTACACCTGCTTTGTGAGTTTGATGAGGGTTGGTTCAGTGTTGAAAGGGGATGAGAAAAGGCTGTGCTTTCAGGAATTGTTTCTAGATAGTTCGTTCCTGGAGACGTTTCTCTGAACGTATAGAGCACTGGAAACCTGGAGGAGGAGACCCAGGGTTCTCTCCAGAGTGCAGAGATGGCCCTGGGCGTTGCAGCGGCAACTGTCATTTGCCACTGATAATCAATCATTCTTCTCTTCCTTTGGGACACTGAGAGGGAGAAGGTGCCATCTGAGTGGTCTCCATCATCGTTTAAAAAGGATGAAGGCCAGAAAAGTGTTAGCGGTCACAGTGTCTGGCACCTGTGACGTGCTCAGAGGGAAGCAGTACTTACCGCCACCATCATCACCATCATCGACACATTTCTGCCTGCAAGGTCTGAGCCACCAGCTTTGGGCCTTATAGTTTAGCCTCCTTATTACAGATAGGGAAACGGAGGCCCAGAGTGGAGGACTTGTTAGGGTCACATAACAAATTGGTGGTGGAGCAGAAAGCAGCTCTCAGCGCCCTCATTCCCGTCTGGATCCCTGTCTCTTCTCTGCTCCTTCCCCCCATCCAGTCCTCTCCTGGCATGCCCAGGGTCAGCCCCTGGCACCCAGAGGCCCCCAGGCAGAGCCCAGGAGGGAAGTGAGCGGGGCTTGGAGCAGAGGCTCAGAGACCAGGCGCTTTCTCAGCCCTGGCTCTTTGTCTGCTGCTTTGTGATGGTAAGTGCTGCTCCTAAATCAGTTCTGTGACACTGTTATTGTTGCCCAGGGCGCAAAGAGTCTAAACTTTTCCCCTGAGGTCAAGAATGTGGCCAGTCCCCAAGCCGCCTGGAGCAGGGGCCTGGGTGGCTGGGGGTGGGGCTGGGGCCTCACCCGGAGCTGGGTCGAGCTGTGGTGGGGAGGGGGTCAGCAGGAACAAAACGCTTTGAAATGCCTCCTCTCCATCACTGCCAACATTGTCCGCTGCCCACGGGGGGCCTGGCACCGCCTCGCCGGGGCTCCGGCCCCCAGCCCTGGCCAGGCCCAGCCCGACATCTGAAAATGGACAGAAGGTTATTGTCCCTCCTTGCAGCCCTTTGTCTGCCCCAGTTCCAGATGTCTAGGCTGGGACCAAGGAGCTGACCCATGGTGGGCAGGGGGGAGGGGACAAAGAGGGAGAGCACGGGTCACTGCCTCCTGAGGGGTCGTTCCCAGACCCTGAGATCCCACCCAGCCATGGCCCAGTCACCTTCTGGGCCTTCTTAGCCTTGGGATTGTCCCTGTTTCCTTGTCCCTCCTCCCCTTCCACTTCCACCGGACCAGGGCCCAGCCTCAGGGAGGAAGGCCACAGGGGTGCAGGAGTTAAGAGCAAGGGGCCTTGGAGTCCCCATAGCTGCCCCTGGCAGCCGTGTACTTGGGCAGGCTGTGCCCTCCCTCAGCCTGCGGCCCCCACGTAGGTACCACGAAGTTTATTTATTCACACAGGAACTGCAAAGTCTTCCTAGGTGCCGTCTCCTTGCTGGGCACGGGGTGCACAGGGGTTCGTGGGCCACTCCCATTCTTCCAGACTGTGGTTAAGGTTCATAGTCGTAAGGTGTAACATCCCCACCCACTTTTTCCGTGTTGGGTACCCTGCTCACCGGTTTACCTGAGTTATCTCAGCCTTTTGACAACAAAATTGAGGACTCAGTAGCTCCCGTTCTGATATCCATTTTCCCGCTTTGGACACCGAGACTCTGCGAGGTAGTGCCTCTTGCCCAAAGTCAGGCTGCCAGGACGCTGCGAGCCGGGATCCCAGCCCAGGCTGACCGCCGCCCAGAGGAATGATCTGCTAATAAATACTTGGAAGATATTGAATGCAGAGTCTGGCACACCTCTGGGCTTAGCCTACGGGAGCTGCCAATGGTGTTAATGCCACTCCTCAGTTTTCCCATTTCGCAGATGGTGCTACTGAGGCCCAGACCAGGGAAAGCAAGCCTGTGGCGGGGAACTTGGAGAAATTTCAATAGCAACACCAATAGTGATTCTGGAGCCATCGGGCCGGCCACAGAGAGGCAGCAGCCCAGTTTCAAACTCCAACTCTGTTTGGGCTTGGCTAACTGACTGACTTCTTACACCTCTGTTTCCTCATCAGTAAAATGAAAGCATCCCCTGTGTCACAGGGTCGCTGTGAAAGTTAAGTCAGATCGGACACTTAAAGCACTTAGCACCAGCGCCTGGCACACAGCGGTCATGTAATGATAGCTATTATTATTATTGCTCTCAGTAGGATAACATGTATCCCTTTGAACCTTCCTGTCACCTGGGGTTACCTGAGGCCAAGACTCTGTGGAGGGGAGGGGAGAGGGCTAGCAGTTGTTGATGGGGGTGGGGACAGTGATGCCTGGGCTCCTTGGGGTCTCTAGAAGTCTTGTGACTGGACAGTCCTGTGGGTCAGGGGGAGGCGGAAGGGCCGGGCAGGGAGGGGAAGGGGCTGCCTGGGCCCAGAGGAGTTAACAGCTCCTAGGCCCTGGCCCAGCCAGGCTGCCACGCCGCAGCCCAGCCGGCTGCAGTAGAAACGGTTTCAGCAGAGGAGCCAGGGCTGCTTCCTGATGGGCAAAACAGCTGGCTGCCTGGGGAAAACAGCTGGCCCGGCCCCAGCCTCCTGAGGACAGAGCAGAGCCTCAGAGGACAGCTCCGCATCGTGGGTCCTGGAAGAAAGGCCTGGCCCACAGGGTGCCCTCCGGGGTGGGGGTGGGGGTGGGGTGGGACTGCGGGAGATGCGGGCGGAGGCCGATGCCTGGAGCAGGGGCCAAGGTGTGCTGGGTCTAAGTGCAGTGGGCAGGGGGACCCAGCAGGACCTGGGGGGACCCTCTCCTCTCAAATAGAAAAGATGAGGGACAGGGGGGTGGATGGGGGGCACGCCTGCGCTCTGCCAGGGGTCCTCTGGGCACCGGGATCGGAACCTGAGCTGGACGGAGCCCAGGCGGGGCTCCTAGGCTCCCATCTGCTGAGCTGCACCCAGGACAAGAAGTGGGATGTGAGAGCCTCCTCTGGCCAGGATCTTGGGCTCCCTTGGCCACAAAGCAGGACAGGGGCCCAGAAAGCCCCCAACCCAGGCCTTGTGAAACTGGCAGCTGGTAAGAAAGAGCCCCACCTAAGCATCCTCTCAGCTGGGGGCCTCATTCCCAGCCTGTGTGGGACCCCGAGCTTGGGGCTCTGTCTGGGCCCTGGCGTGCTTCCAGGCCGCCCCCACCCACTGGCAGGGAGGCAGCACCTGAGCCTTCACATGAGTTTGGGCAGGGTAGGCAGAGGGTTAATGGGAAAGTGACCTGAGTCCACTGAACTAGAGCCGCCTTCCTGGGCTCTTGACCCCCCAAGTCCCACAGGCCAGACACCCCTAATTTCTTTCTGACCAAGGGGTGTCCTCTCACCCACCTTCCTAACGCTTAGGAAGAGGGGGTGGGCCCCCACCTTGGGTGTGCCAACCTCAGCGCTACTCTTCCTTTGAAGACCACCCTGCAGAGCCTTTGCTGTAGTGGGCAGGCCTTGGAGCTGAGGCTCCCAGTGGGAAGAAGGCGCTGGGAAGGGGGACAATTCTGGGGTCTCTATTTGCTGATGCCAGAGTGAAGCCTAAGGCGCTGGCGCCACCACCTGGCTATAGCAAGAGCCGCAGTGGCTGAGGGGTGGGAGTGAAGACGGAGGGGGAGAAACCCACAGCTCAGCTACATGTGAGTCCAGGATGGTCTGTGTTCTGTTTAGACAGATGGGCCCAATTTTTTTGTTCCAGGCATGTATCCTATATGACCTGAAGAACAAGGCCTTAGGCCCCACAGAACGGCATCTTTAAACGTTGGCCTGCTTCAAAATCACTAGGGAGGCTCATTGGTTTAACCTGCACTCCCCGAGTTTCTGATCCAGTAGGTTTGGGGAGGGGCTTAGGACTTGGCATTTCTATCCTTCTCAGATGAGGCTGATGCTGGCTAACCCAGGGTGCCATTCTTTGAGAACCACTGCTTTAGATTTGCTATGAATCTGGAGCAATATTACCTTTGTAAAGTATATCTTGTTGATCTATTTTGGTGCAGGGGAAAAAAAATGAGTAAGTGGGAGTGTATGGGTGCTCGATCAGCCCACCTACACAGTGACCTTATCATCATCTTCTTTTCTTTTTTTTAAAAGATTTTATTTATTGATTTTAGAGAGAAGAGAGAGAGAAAGGGGGTTGAGCCTGACCAGGCAGTGGCGCAGCAGATAGAGCATCGACCTGGGACACTGAGGACCCAGGTTTGAAACCCCAAGGTCACTGGCTTGAGTGTGGGATCATAGACATGACCCCGTAGTTGCTGGCTTGAGCCCAAGGTCGCTGGCTTGAGCAGGGGCTCACTTGGTCTGCTGTAGCCCCCGGTCAAGGCACATATGAGAAAACAATCAATGAACAACTAAGGTGTTTCAACTATGAGTTGAAGCTTCTCATTTCTCTCCCTTCCTGTCTGTCCATCTCTGTCTGTCCCTCTCTCTAGCTTAAAAACAAAAAAAACAAAAACGGGGGTTGAGGAGTGGGAAGCATCAAGTCATAGTAGTTGCTTCTCGTATGTGCCTTGACCAGGTCAGGACTCGTCATCTTTCTATGGCCCAGCTGGCCCTGCTCCAGGGCTGGGCTAACATGGTGGTGGAGGCGGACAGGTCCCTGCCTCAGAACTCACAGCCTTGTCGGTCTGGTGTGTGATCTTTCTACGTGGAAGTCTAAAAGGCAGCTCAAGGCCTGACCTGTGGTGGCGTAGTGGGATAAAGCGGCGACCTGGAAGTGCTGAGGTCGCCGATTCGAAACCCTGGACTTGCCTGGTCAGGGCACATATGGGAGTTGATGCTTCCAGCTCCTCCCCCCTTCTCTCTCTCTCTCTCTGTCTCTCCCTCTCCTCTCTAAAATGAAAAAAAAAAAAAAAATTTAAAAGGCAGCTCAAAATAAGGCCTAAAATAGAACCCAGTTTATATTCTACCTCCTCAGGTCGTCCCCATTGAGTAACTAGCCCACTGTTCAGCCCAGTTGCAAACCCTCTGGGTCATCCTGACTCCTCGCTCCATCTCCCACGTCCCACATCTAATCCTGTGCCACACCTTAACACTGCTCACTGCCACCTCTCCCTGTGGGAGGCTCTGCGGCTGCTGTTGCCCTCTGGTCCACTCTCTGAGCTGCAGCCAGAGTAATTTTTTTTTTTTTTTTTGTATTTTTCTGAAGTTGAAATGGGGAGGCAGTCAGACAGACTCCCGCATGCGCCCGACCGGGATCCACCCGGCACGCCCACCAGGGGGCGACGCTCTGCCCATCTGGGGCGTTGCTCTGTCACAACCAGAACCATTCTAGCACCTGAGGCAGAGGCCACGAAGCCATCCTCAGCTCCTGGGCCAACTTTGCTCCAATGGAGCCTCGGCTGCAGGAGGGGAAGAGAGAGACAGAGAGGAAGGAGAGGGGGAGGGGTGGAGAAGCAAATGGGCGCCTCTCCTGTGTGCCCTGGCCGGGAATCGAACCCTGGACTCCTGCACGCCAGGCCGACGCTCTACCACTGAGCCAACCGGCCAGGGCCTTGCAGCCAGAGTAATTTTTTAAAGACACATCATTTCACTCTTCTGATTATTCCTTCCAATGTCTTTTCATTGCACTTAACAAAAAATTTCTTTTATTTATTTATATTTTCTTAGGAAAGAGAGTAAGGGGGAAAGAAACAGAGAGAGAAACAGAAACATTGATCTGCCCCTGCATGTGCCCTGACCAGGGATTGAACCGGCAGCTCCTGTGTTTCAGGATGCCGCTTTAACCAACGGAGCCATCCGGGGCAGGACGTCATTGCACTTTTTTTTTTTTTCTTTTTATTAACAGAGACAGAGAGAGAGTCAGAGAGAGGGATAGACAGGGACAGACAGACAGGAATGGAGAAAGATGAGAAGCATCAATCATCAGTTTTTCATTGCGCGTTGCGACACCTTAGTTGTTCATTGATTGCTTTCTCATATGTGCCTTGACCGCGGGCCTTCAGCAGACTCACCTGGTCAGGCGTCATTGCACTTTTAAAAATTCAAAATCCTGCTGTGGCTTCAAAGCCCTAGGTCCTTGCTGGGCAAACTGCAGCTTATGAGCCACATGCGGCTCTTTGGCCCCTTGTGTGTGGCTCTTCCACAAAATACCACGTGCGGGCGCTACCTTGATAAGGAATGTACCTACCTATATAGTTTAAGTTTAAAAAATTTGGCTCTCAAAAGAAATTTCAATCGTTGCACTGTTGATATTTGGCTCTGTTGACTAATGAGTCTGCCGACCATTGCAAGTGGTCCTCATCTCTCACCACCCCTGGCTCACTTCCCTCCAAGCACCCAGGCCTCCTGGCTTGTTCCCACTGCGTGACATTGGCCCCGCCCACTCCCTTCGAGGGAAACGATGTTCCCCCAGAACTGCTCTTGGCTGGCTCTCCTTCAGCTCTGCGATGTCCTCACTAACCCCTCGACTCAACTACCTCCCACCTCCCAGCTGCTCTCTATTCTTAGTAAGTTGCTTTATTTTATTCATAATATTTACTGGTCTTTGAAACTATTTTTTCCCCTCCTTTTTGTGACAGAGACAGAGAGAGGGACAGACAGACAGGAAGAGAGAGATGAGAAGCATCAATTCTTCGTTGTGTCACGTTATTGTTCATTGATTGCTTTCTCATATGTGCCTTGACCAGGGGTCTACAGCAGACCAAGTAACCCCTTGCTCGAGCCAGCGACCTTGGGCTCAAGCTGGTGAGCTTTGTTCAAACCAGATGAGCCTGCGCTCAAGCTGGTGACCTCGGGGTCTTGAACCTGGGTCTTCTGCATCCCAGTCCGATGCTCCATCCACTGTGCCACCACCTGGTCAGGCTACTGTCCTTTGAAACTATTAATTTATCGGCTGTTGTTTCCTGTCTCCTCGCACCAGAATGTGAGCACCTGAGGACCAGAAATGACCTGTCTTGTGTACCCCATACCTAGAGTTCTGCTTGCACCTCGCACGTGTGCCATAAACACTCGCTGGGTGAAGGGGTAGTATAGGATGCCATTCATGTGTCCCTCAGACATGACACTGAGGAAGGCTTTCTGGAGGAAGGAAGTTTCAGCTGAAACTGGAGGGCCTGTATGAGTTGGCCAGAAGGCCCAGTTAAAGCAGAGGAGCAATGATGAAAAAGAAAGTGGGAAGGTCCTATAGAGAGTTCTGGGGAGTGTACCTAGTCAGCCAGGCTGGGGCAGAAGACCGGTGGGAGGAGTCAGCCAGGCTGGGGCAGAAGACCGGTGGGAGGAGAGGTCGGGAGCTGGGGACAGGCGGGCCGTGCGCGCGGGGCTCCATGCTCTTGAGGGGTTTGAGCTCTTTGCTGAGATCAGTGGGAAGCTCCCCACCCCATCAAGGGTGTTAACGTCAGACATTTTATTTTAAAATTTTTATTTATTGATTTTAGACAGAAAGGAAGGGATGAATAGGCAGAGACAGAAACATCTCTCTGTTCCTGTATGTGTGCCAACCAAGGATCATCAAACTGGCAACCTCTGCGTAGTGGGACAATGCTCCAACCAACTTAGCTACCCAGCCAGGCTGTCAGGCATTTTGTTTTATTTATTTATTTGTTTGTTAGTTTATTTACTTATATCAGACATTTTATTTTATTTTTTAATTGATTTTAGCGAGAGAGGAAAGGAGAGAGAGTTCCTGTACATGCCCTGACCAGGGGATTGAACCTGCAACCTTTGTGCTCTGGGACGGTGCTCTAACCCAGTGGTCCCCAACCCAGGCCGCAGATCGGTACCTGTGTGTGGCCCATTTGGTACCGCAGAGAAAGAATAAATAACTTACATTATTTCCATTTTATTTATATTTAAGTCTGAACAATGTTTTATTTTTCAGAGACAGAGGGAGAGTCAGAGAGAGGGATAGATAGAGACAGACAGACAGGAACGGAAAGAGATGAGAAGCATCAATCATCAGTTTTTCATTGCAACACCTTAGTTGTTCATTGATTGCTTTCTCATATGTGCCTTGACCACGGGCCTTCAGCAGACTGAGTAACCCCTTGCTCGCGACCTTGGGTCCAAGCTGGTGAGCTTTTTGCTCACACCAGATGAGCCCGTGCTCAAGCTGGCGACCTCAGGGTCTCGAACCTGGGTCCTTCCGCATCCCAGTCCAACACTCTATCCACTGCACCACTGCCTGGTCAGGCAGAATGTTTTATTTTTTAAAAATGATCAGCCTGACCAGGTGGTGGCACAGTGGATAGAGCATTGGACTGGGATGCAGAGGACCCAGGTTCGAGACCCCGAGGTTGCCAGCTTGAGCACGGGCTCACCTGGTTTGAGCAAAAGCTCACCAGCTTGAAGCCAAGGTCACTGACTCCAGCAAGGGGTTACTCAGTCTGCTGAAGGCCTGTGGTCAAGGAACATATGAGAAAGCAATCAATGAACAACTAAGGTGTCGCAACACACAACGAAAAACTAATGATTGATGCTTCTCATCTCTCTCCGTCCCTGTCTATCCCTCTCTCTGACTCACTGTCTCTGTAAAAAATAAATAAATAAAATTTTAAAAAAAATGATCAGATTGCCCTGGCTGGTTTGCTCAGTGGTAGAGCGTCGGCCTGGCATGCAGGAGTCCGGGTTCGATTCCCGGCCAGGGCACACAGGAGAAGCGCCCATCTGCTTCTCCAGCCCTCCCCCTCTCCTTCCTCTCTGTCTCTCTCTTCCCCTCCCACAGCCAAGGCTCCATTGGAGCAAAGTGGGCCTGGGTGCTGAGGATGGCTCTGTGGCCTCCGCCTCAGGTGCTAGAATGGCTCTGGTTGCAACAGAGCAATGTCCCAGATGAGCAGAGCGTCGCCCCCTGGTGGGCATGCCGGGTGGATCCCTGTCGAGCGCATGCGGGAGTCTGTCTGACTGCCTCCTCATTTCCAACTTCAGAAAAATACAAAAAAAAAAAAAAGACCAGATTCCCAGTTACATCCGTCTAAGACTCAATCTTGACGCTTGTCTCGTAAGTTCTACAATTATATTTAAAAATACCACAGTTTTTACACTGGTCGCATAATTTTATTTTGTGCATTTATCCGTCCCACCCTAAAGGCCGGTCCATGAAAATATTTTCTGACATTAAACCGGTCTGTGGCCCAAAAAAGGTTGGGGACCACTGCTCTAACCAACCGAGCTACTCGGCCAGGGCTGTCAGGATTTTAGAAAAGGCTAGTGAATGCAGAACGGTTTCCAGGGAGCAAGCCGGTGTTGGGCGAAGCTGGGAGGCGCAGGGGCCCTGGTGAGTGCTGCTGATGCAGAGGCAGGCGGGTGGGTGGCCGCATGCAGGAGACACTGAGGATGCGGTCCTGCCAGGATGTGGTGATGGACGGGGCTGAGAGAGTAGGGCTTGTTATCTATGACTCCCAGGTCTCCAGCTTGAGGGACTGGGTGGGTGGAGGTGCCTGTCCCTACAGTTGGTAGGCCATCAAACGGGGAGCAGGTTTGGGGGAAAAACTGAGATTCTGTTTTGGACAGCTGGAACTTGGGTCTAGGTGGGCAGTAGAGACATAGGTCAGTTTTTCAGAAATGGAGTAAGTGGTCCATGTGGTCAGCTGCTGAAGAGAGCCCTTATGGGTGAAGAAGAAGTGTCTCTTGTGGGGAAGTGGCCTGGAGGATGCTGGTCTTGGCAGGAGCAGTGTGGCCGGAGCAGCCATGGCCCATGTAGAGCTCTGAAGGGAGATGAGGAAGCAAAACAGGTGCAAAGCAGAGATTCCCCTCTCTCTCTTTCTCTCTCTCTCTCTCAGAGCGGGAGAGAGGTATGGTTGCCGCTGGGAGCCAGCAGGCAGCTGGGGGCTTTGTATTTTAAGTTGGGGGAGATTGAAATCCTTTGGAATGTTGAAGGAAGGATTAAGAAGAGGGAGGCTGGCGATCCGGGAAGACAAGGGGATGGCATTTGCAGGCCAGGGGTAGTTCCATCATTCGGAAGGGATGCCTCTCATTGTACCAGGTGGTGAGAGCACAGGCTGCTTGTGGTGCAGAAGGTTGCAAGTTTGGAGGCTGGAAATGAGAATTCCCAGGTGACAGCTTCTCTTTTCTCCACTAAGTAGCAGGGAGAGGCCTTAGGCCTTCCGCTGCAGGGCCATTGGCCCGGAAGTGGCTTCACCTGGAAGGAAGCTTCAGCTGGGTCTGGTGGAAGCTTTGGAGCCAGGCTGGAGGTCTGGACTCCAGGGTTCAGTGCCTCCACATCCTGCCCCATAACTAGGCAAGTCCATTTCTTGCTGGGCCCCTAGCCCTCCCTCTCTCAGTGGAGATAAGTGTGCACAGATTTAGCCCTCCTCCCTGACCCTGGGGAGAGGCTGAAGGGAGACCCAAAGGTGTTATAGGAAAATAGGCTTTCTTTGTGGGTGGGTGGGGGTGGTGAATGGAATGGGAGCCTGGCTTCATCGGCAGTCCTGTCTTCCAGCCCAGGAATTCCTCCTGGGGACAGGCTCCGTGCAGAGAAAAGCTCCAAGGTATCCTTGCAACCAGCCCAGATGAGGACCCGAGGTTCTGGGAAAGCAGCTTGCCCCAGATGAGTGACAGACGTGGAGTTGGAACCTGTCACTGGTGCCAACAGGCCCCTCCCCTTCCCTGCCCTCTCCTAAGAGAGGTTGGAGACCTAAGAGAGGTTGGAGACCCCTTTCCATTTCAGCGGGGCCTAGGACCCCAACTCTGCCCCAGGGGAGGTTGTATCATCTGCTTTACCCTGAGGGGCGGTGTGGTGCTTCCTAGTTCTGCACTTAGTCTAAGAGTGTACTTTGCTCTCTTAAAGGGTCGAAGCAGTGCGGGTGCCGGCAACAGAGGCGAGGACGATGACGCGCGGGAAACGCCAGGCTCGGACCGCAGCGGGATGGCGCGCCCAGGTCAGGAGGACCCCCTCGGAGCCTCCCAAGCAGGTCTCGCTGTCAGGCCCACGCGTTGCCTCGAGGTTCTGCAAAGTTCCGCCTGAGCCCGCTAGAGGGCGCCCGGCGCGACGGGGGGCGGGGCCGGGAACCCGGGAAGGGCCGCCAGGAGTCGGTCCTGCCCGGCGAGGTGGGCCGCTGAGGTCCGAGGGTCCCAAGGAGGGCAAGGGGGTCCGGATTCAGGGGTGTCGGGCGCTCGGTGAAGCCGGATTCCGGGGGTTGCACGCTCAGGGATTTGGAGTGGAGTGTTCGCAGACACCGGGACGGCTCGGATGCCGTCACCCCAGACTCGCCTCCCTTCTCCCTTTCCCCCCTCCGGCGTGCGGTTGGGAGGGCGCTGCTCCCGGGTCGCGTCTGGGGCGGGTCTGCTGGCCCTGGCCCTTGGGTGTCCCTGGCCAAGGAGAAGACACTTGAAAGTTCCCATATAGGAGTGGGGAGTGGGAGCCCACCTGGGGGGCATAGGTTCCCCCCAACCCACTCCGAGCTGCCTGGGCCCGCCCCCGCCCCGGCCCTGGGCCCCGCCCCGGCCCTGGGCCCCGCCCCGCCCCGGCCCTGGGCCCCGCCCCCGCCCCGGCCCTGGGCCCCGCCCCCGCCCCGGCCCTGGGCCCCGCCCCGCCCCGGCCGCCCCGCCCACTCCCCCTCGGCCCGGCCGGGAGCCCCGGGGGCCGCCGCCGTCGCCGGAGGGCTCGCCATGCGCGCTGCCCCCGCCGCCCCGCTGCTCCAGCTGCTGCTCCTGCTGGGGCCGCGGCTCCAAGTTACCGGCGTCACAGAGCCGTCGCTGCCCGCCGTGGTCCTTGCCATACTGGCCCGCAATGCTGAGCACTCGCTGCCCCACTACCTGGGCGCTCTGGAGCGACTAGACTACCTCCGGGCCCGGCTGGCCCTCTGGTGAGAGAGTCCCTGGCATTGGCACCCACTGGGCATCTGCCCCCCAGCCCCGACGGGGCCATCTGCTCCCTGTCCAGACACCACCCAGACAGGCTCCTCCCCTTGCAGACAGGCCCTCCAGCCCCTCGCCCCAGGCAGGACCGCATGCCCCCTGGCTCTGCAGACTGGCCTCCGAGGCCTCAGGTTGACCCTAGGACACCCACCCTGGCCCCTACTCCTCCTCTTGGGACCTCCTCTGGGTGTAAGTCGGGCCCAGGCACTCTTGCTGTCAGCACCCGAACTCAACCCCATGGGACCTGTGGTTGGCTTGACTTGGAATGGAGCAGACAGGAACAGCTGGTGTCTCCTGGAGCCCGAGGCGGCAGGCAGGGATCCACAACACTGGGGGTTCCTGGTTAACAGAGGGGATGCTGTCAGCCCTGGGCTCCAGGCCGCCCTTCAGGGGAGTCAGACCTCCCCTCCCGCCCGCTGGGCTGATTCCAGACTCTCTGTAGAGGGGTGGTCCTGCCAGCTGATGGCAGTGCCTCCTCTCTGGTACCCCACCCCAGATATCCCCACAGGGTACTGGATTCAGAGGCCACAGTCTGTGGAAGCCATACAGGGAGGAGTCGCAAGCAGAGGCTGGGGATAAACTGAGAAAAATGACAAACTACCCCTCACAACACACCAAACTGGGGCTGGGGGTGGAGCCGTGGCCTGGGGAGGCTGCCCACAATTACCACAGTTTGGGAGTTTAGTGCCCACCCCTAAGGGACTTGACACGTAGTTAGTTTTCATTCCTGGGGAATTGGCTTAAAGGGACAGTGTCACCTAAAATCTGGACTCTCTGCTTGGTCCCCTCTTCCCACTCAGTCAGGGGAGCTCCTTCCCCAGGAGAGGAGAGGCTACGCTCAGTGGCAACTGAACTTGAGCCCATCAGCACTTCTCAGGGACACTCAGAGTGTCGTTTGGTTCTTATTACAACTTACGGGCAGAGAGAAGCACCAGCTGTTCTGTGCAGTCCTGACTCAGGGGAAGGGGCTGAGCTGTGGTCACACAGCAAGGAAAGAAGGTAACCAGGCAATGTGGCGTGTGTGTTCTTCAAAGCTGAAGAACATCTTTCAAAATGCACTCAAGTTCTCTTATCTTAGCCCGCTGGGCTGGCTCCAGCCTCAGCAAGGCATCTTACAGTTATAGAGGAAGAAAGTGAAGCCCAAAGAGGGATGGGACTTGTCTTAGGTCACACAGTGGGTCACAGACCTGTGATGGGGACCTGGCTCCTGCTTCCAGCCCCTCCTCTGTAGCATACCTACTGCTCCTGCTCCTAGGAGAAGCCAGCCTCGCAGGTGTCAGTGCTCTGGGGTCCAAGGCTGCCCCGGGATTTGGTCCTTCTGTGGCCGCACCCACCCCCCACCCTTCCTCCTGTGTCCCCAGGTGCGCCACGGACCACAATGTGGACAACACCACAGAGATGCTGCAGGAGTGGCTGGCCGCTGTGGGCAGTGACTACGCAGCCGTGTTCTGGAGGCCTGAGGGGGAGCCCAGGTGCTGGTCTAGGGGGGATGGTAGGCAACAGAGGAAAAGGGACAGCCCAAGCCACAGCCTCCAGGCCAGCGCTCTGTCCACTGCCCTGCAGAGAGGGAGAGGCACCTACTCCACGGGAACGTCTCATCTCTTTACCCTTCAGGTCCTACCCAAACGAAGAGGGTCCCAAGCACTGGACCAAAGAAAGGCACCAGTTTCTGATGGAGTTGAAGCAGGAAGCCTTGACCTTTGCCAGGAGCTGGAGGGCTGACTATGTCCTGGTAAGAAAGCCTGGCCTGGGATTGGGCTTCCCATACATGCTGGGGGTCCCTGACAAAAATGTGGGTGTGACGACCTTCTGTAGACTAGCAACCTGGGTCAGAAAGCAGACCAGATACTGAGCTTGGATTCCTCTGCTTAAACGCAGACTAGATACTAAGCCTGGATTCCCGAGACATCCCAGGGTATACGCTGAGTCTAGTTTCCCGAACTAGAGCTCAAAATAGGTCTTTTTTTTAAAAAAAAATTTTTTATTGATCTTAGAGAGATGGGAGAGGGAGAGAGAATGGAAGAGAGAGAGAGAGAGAGAGAAAATATGTGGATTTGTTGTTACATTTATTTATGAATTCATTGATTTTTTTTTTTTTTTAACAGGGACAGAGAGAGAGTCAGAGAGAGGGATAGATAGGGACAGACAGACAGGAATGGAGAGAGATGAGAAGCATTAATCATCAGTTTTTCGTTGCGACACCTTAGTTGTTCATTGATTGCTTTCTCATATGTGCCTTGACCGTGGGCCTTCAGCAGACCGAGTAACCCCTTGCTCAAGCCAGCGACCTTGGGTCCAAGCTGGTGAGCTTTCTTTGCTCAAGCCAGATGAGCTCGCGCTCAAGCTGGCGACCTTGGGGTGTCAAACCTGAGTTTTCCACATCCCAGTCCGACGCTCTATCCACTGTGCCACTGCCTGGTCAGGCCAGAATAGGTCTTTGAATCTACCCCCTAAGTCAGAGCTCTGATAAAGTTCTTAGATCAGCAACTCAGGTCTTATCTCTGGACCAAATCCCTGAGCCAGTGCCCCACACTCGATCCTTGGTCCAGGAACAGATCTACTAGTTTGTCAGACCAGTGGTCCCCAACCTTTTTTGGGCCATGGACCGATTTAATGTCAGAAAATATTTTCACGGACCGGCCTTTAGGGTGGGATGGATAAATGTATCACGTGACCAAGACAAGCGTCAAGAGTGAGTCTTACCAAATTTTCTTCAAAAAAAAAAAAAAAAAAGAGTGAGTCTTAGATGGATGTAACAGAGGGGATCTGGTCTTTTTTTTTTTTTTTTTTTTTTTTTTTACAGAGACAGAGAGAGAGTCAGTGAGAGGGATAGACAGGGACAGACAGAGAGGAACAGAGAGATGAGAAGCATCAATCATTAATTTTTTCGTTGCACGTTGTAACACCTTAGTTGTTCATTGATTACTTTCTCATATGTGCCTTGACCGCGGGCCTTCAGCAGACCAAGTAACCCCTTGCTTGAGCCAGCAACCTTGGGCTCAAGCTGGTGAGCTTTTTGCTCAAACCAGATGAGCCTATGCTCAAGCTGGCGACCTCAGGGTGTCGAACCTGGGTCTTCCGCATCCCAGTCCGACGCTCTGCACCACCACCTGGTCAGGCGGGATCTGGTCATTTTAAAAAAATAAAACATCGTTCAGACTTAAATATAAATAAAACAGAAATAATGTAAGTTATTTATTCTTTCTCTGCGGACCGGTACCAAATGGCCCACGGACTGGCACCAGTCCGTGGCCTGGGGGTTGGGGATCACTGAGTTAGACCTCTCTAAGGGAACCCCATTGGATTCTGGGAGCCACTCTGGGCCTCTGGCAATCTGGAGGGATCCCACTCAGTGAATCCCTGGGGGGGCTGCAGCCCAGGCAAGGCTGTGACATCCCCCTCCTCAAAGTTTGCAGACACAGACAACATTCTGACCAACAACCAGACACTGCGGCTTCTGATAGCGCAAGGACTGCCCGTGGTGGCCCCAATGCTGGACTCGCAGACCTACTACTCCAATTTCTGGTGTGGGATTACTCCACAGGTGAGGCCGGGGCTGGGGATTCAGGAAGCTTGGGGTTCTGGGAGGAGGGACACCGAGAGTAAAGAGCCTGAAGGCTTTGGGGTCTGTGCGCGGTGGCAGGCAGCAGTGTGCTTGGGGCGGAGGGGGCCCTCTCACTGCCCAGAGCACCCCCTTCCCCAGGGCTACTACCGCCGCACAGCTGAGTACTTCCCCACAAAGAACCGCCAGCGCCGGGGCTGCTTCCAGGTCCCCATGGTCCACTCCACCTTCCTGGTGTCCCTGCGGGCGGAGGGGGCAGCCCAGCTGGCCTTCTACCCCCCACACCCCAACTACACCTGGCCCTTTGACGACATCATCGTCTTCGCCTACTCTTGTCAGGCTGCTGGTGAGGACAGCTCTCCTTGATCATTCTTAAGAAGCCTCTGAGCCTTTGTACATGCTGTTCCCTCTGCTTTGCATGCCCTTCCCCACTCTGCAGTTCATCTTCACTCCTGCTTGTCCTTTGGGTCATACATAGCCTTTCTTTAGCCTGTTGCTCCAGTAGATTAAATCCTTTCTCTGGCTGTCCCCATTGTGGCACTTTCGTGGATTCCTCCCTCATTAGATAAATATTCCCCAAGGAGCTCATGACCCATAGAAGATAAAGAGTAGATAGATAATTGTAATAAAGGTGACAAATCTTGAAGAAATAAAAAGGCTGCCAGTGGAGGACAGCATGGAGGGGGCAAGAGAGGGTGTGGGGTTAAGTGTAGGGATCTGAGTGAAAGGCCATGATGCTCGATTGGGGCTGGTTCCGGGCGGAGGGGGGGACGTTTGGGGCATGAAGAAATGGCTCCACCATGCGGTCTCTGCAGTGTAATCACTGGCTGTTGTCCTACGGAGTTTGCTTGTCTCACCCTGGCCCCCCAAGGGAAGGGATCTGTCCGTCTTACTTGCCATCATTGCCCATCACCCAGTGGTGCTCCACAAACATTGTTAAATGAATAAACCACCTCAGCAGAAGCTCCCTTAGGTATATTTTTTAGAGCCAAGCCCTTTCTCCTTCTAATCCCACAGGTGGGGACACCGAGTCCCAGAGAAGACTTCCACGGGGACCCTGGCAGACTGGGCCCAGGATCTCTCAGCTGGGGTCTGAGAGCCCTTCCGGATTCTAGCACTCACCCACCCTCTCTCTGCAGGGGTCTCGGTCCACGTGTGCAACGGGCACCGGTTTGGGTACATGAACGTGCCTGTGAAACGCCACCAGGAGCTGGAGGATGAGAGGGTCAACTTCATCCACCTGATCTTGGAAGCCCTAGGTGAAGGCTGGGAGCGGGGGCACCCGCCTGCTGCCACCACTCCCCACGTCCCCTTGTGCCCCTTCTTCTAGGCCCCATATTGAGGCCATCGGGCTTGGGGTCCCAGCCTCACCCCTAACTCCTTCCCTGGCTCTGGGCAAGTTCCGTTCTCCACTGGGCCTAGGCTTCCCATCTGTACAATGGAGGCAGGTGGATTCTGACCTCTGAGGGCCCTTCCTGCTGGCCGTTCTGCTGAGGAGGCTGGAAATGGGGAGAGGAGCTAGGACTCCAGGGTCACCGCTGACAAGAGCCATAGGGATTCACGGTTGGGGGTGCTTCCCTCTGCAGTGGACGGACCCCCCATGTGGGCCTCAGCTCATGTGTCCCGACCCCCAAAGAATCCCACCAAGATGGGGTTTGATGAGGTAAGTTCCTTCAGCCTGCAAGACTGAAGGTCAGGAGGTGGGCAGCCCCCCCAGTGGGCGCTCCCAGCCTCCCCCAGCACCCACTCCCGCGCTCCCCTCCCCTGCCCCCCCAGGTGTTTGTCATCAGCCTGGCCCGCAGGCCGGACCGCCGTGAGCGCATGCTGAGCTCGCTCTGGGAGATGGAGATCTCTGGGCGGGTGGTGGATGCTGTGGACGGCCGGTGAGGCTTCTTGGAATGGGGCCCCGGGCAGCCGGGGGCGGGGGGGGGCAGCGGGGTCCGCTGAAGCTCCGGGCGTGGGAAAAGCGGGTGGATGCGTTCAGTGAGTTTCCTGTTCCAGGAGGTGTTCGCACAGGGCCTGAGTCATTCTGTCTCAAGGAGTCTCAGGGCAGACCAGACCATATCAGGGCACCCAGCCTTAGTTCACCAGAGGGAGGAGAGTCCAGTGGTTAAGGCCCAGGATTTGGAGCTCCTGAGCTTGGGTTGCAGCTCTGCCACTTATCAGCTGTGTGACTTCCACAAGTCACCCCCATCTCTCAGGCCTATTGTGTAAATGGCAAATCATGGTGCCTTCCTCCTAGGGGCCTGTGAGGGTTTGGGGCCTGACACAGTTAGTATTCTGACACAGTTAGTATATATATAAATTTAGTGAGACAGAGACAAAGAGACAGATAGACAGGAAGGGAGAGAGATGCGAAGCATCAACTTGTAGCTGTATCACTTTTAGTTTTTCTTTTTCTTTTTTGTATTTTTCTAAAGTTGGAAATGGGGAGGCAGACTCCCGCATGCGCCCGACCAGGATCCACCCGGCACGCCCACCAGGGGGCGATGCTCTGCCCATCTGGGGTGTTGCTCTGTTGCAACCAGAGCCATTCTAACGCCTGAGGCAGAGGCCACAGAGCCATCCTCAGTGCCCGAGCCAACTTTGCTCCAATGGAGCCTTGGCTGCGGGAAAGGAAGAGAGAGACAGAGAGGAAGGAGAGAGGGAGGGGTGGAGAAGCAGATGGGCGCTTCTCCTATGTGCCCTGGCCGGGAATTGAACCTGGGACTCCTGCACGCCAGGCCGATGCTCTACCACTGAGCCAACTGGCCAGGGCCTCACTTTTAGTTTTTCATTGATTGCTTCTCATATGTGCCTTGACCCAGGGGGCTTCAGCTGAGCCAGTGACCCCTTGTTCAACCAGCAACCTTGGGCTCAAGCCAGCGACCATGAGGTCATGTCTATGATCCCACGCTGAAGCTGGTGACCCCGCACTCAGACTGGTGACCCCGCGCTCAGGCTGGCAACCTTGGGGTTTCCAACCTGGGTTCTCAGCATCCCAGGTTGACACTCTATCCACTGCTCCACCACCTGGTCAGGCAAAAGCTATATTTGTCTTTTTTTATTTATTGATTTTAGAGAGAAGGAAAGGTAGAGAGAGAGAAACATTGATTTGTTGTTCCACTTGTCTATGCATTCATTGACTGAATCTTGTATGTGCCCTGAATGGGGTTCGAACCCACAACCTTGGCATATCAGGACAATGTTCTAACCAACTGAGCTACCTGGCCAGGACTCTGAGGGTTATCCTTCTCCATCCTGGACGTAGGTCCCTGGTGGGTGGGGTGGGAGTGGACCAGTCACATTCCCTGGGGAACCCAGGGTTCCTCAGCCCCCTGTGACCTCTGCTGTTTGCTGCCTGTGCCCCCAGTGCCCCCAGCCCTTCTGATCACAGGACAGCCATCCTTTGCTAGGGTCTTTGCCATGCTCCCCATATTCATCCAGGGTTGCACCCCCTTGGGCCACCTCCCACCTCCCTCTGTGGACACCACCTGCCCTGTGGATCACTCTTGCCTGAGGTGGTTACAGTTCCCCCATCCAATCAATCACTGATGACTCCAGGCCATCCGAAGCTGTAGTAAGGCTAAACACCTCCTTCAAACCAGACTCCAGTGGGACTAACCGACATGCACGAGCCAGGCGCCCCCAGACAGGTCCTGGGCAGGCACCCCTCACCTCATTACACCCATCGCCCTCAGGACACTCAACAGCAGTATCCTGAGAAGCCTTGGCGTGGACCTGCTCCCTGGCTACCAGGACCCCTACTCGGGCCGCACGCTGACCAAGGGTGAGGTGGGCTGCTTCCTGAGCCACTACTCCATCTGGGAGGAGGTAAGGACCCACGCCCCGGCCCACCCCTCAGGGACGGCAGCTGCAGCCCTAGTCACTGCTTTATACCCAGCCCTGGAATGAGTGGGTGCGTGGGTGAATACATTCACAAAGGAAAGTGGCCTGCGGCTTTAAACCTCCTCTGTGTCCAACCCTATACCTTAGTCACTGAGCATCTACTGTGTACTAGAGAATATTCTCTGAGAATATAGAGGAGAACCAGAAAAATGCAGCCCTGGCCATCCTGGGGCTCAGGGACCAGAGTAGGGTACAGACATCAAGAAAGAACCCACTTGCCTCAGGAGGGAGGTGTACATGCTGCCTGTGTGGACTGACCTGGCCTTCTGGCCTGGTAGGGGTCAGCGTGGGCCTCGCCATTGACAGATGGAGAGAAGAGCCTCCTTAGCAAAAGAAAACAGTAGGAGCAAGGGCCCTGAGGCAGGCAGGAGTTGGTTGTGTTCAGGGGCGGGAAGAAAAAAGGCCTCAGCACACTTCAACCCAGGGCCAGGGCTGTGAGTGACACCGAGAGGCCAGTGCTTGGACACTGGTCCCCAAGGGGTGCCCCCTCCAGGAGGCAGTGCTTAGACTCACTCCTGGTTTTTATTTTTTGCTGTAGCCAGAATATGTGTGAGCTTATATTTCTGTTTTTATTTTTCCCCACAGTCTCTGAACAGACTGACAGATGACTGAGCTGATTTCATATTCTTTTAACATTTTCAAAAGTTACAAAGAGTGATTTTTCTTGGGATGTTGGGGGCTAGGGTCTCCCCCATGCTGCCCGGCCTCCCAGCTTCCTTCAGGAAAGCTCAGGAGGTGGAAGGCAGGACCCAGGCCCTGGAGTCCAGCAGGTGCTGGTTCAGCCGCTGGCTCTGCCACTTCCTGTCTGTGTGTCCTTGGATGGGTGGGTTCACCTCCTCACATCTGTGTGCTGCCAGGGCCATCGTGTGTGCTGCCCCGGAGGGCCCCTGGAGACGGGCAGCGACACTGTGGCCCCTGGGATGTATAGTAGCATTCGTTAATGCAGCACGGGTTCCAGTTGCCATCATGAGTCTACCTGGAGAGCTAGACAGGGCCTGGAGGGCCTTGAATGCCAGAGTGAGGCCCTGGGGTTTTAGTCCCCAGGCGGCGGGAGCCCCAGCAGGCTCTACAGCAGCTGAGTGGCGTGGCCAGGACGAAGCATCAGGCATTTCGCTGAAGCCAGGGAGAGAGTCGGTGTTAGCTAGGTGGAAGGGGACAGCTTGAATCTAAGGAGCCACCTTCCACCCTGGTTCTTCGCACAGGTGGTGGCCAGGGGCCTGGCCCGGGCTGTGGTATTCGAGGACGACGTGCGCTTTGAGAGCAACTTCAAGAGGCGTTTGGAGAGGCTGCTGGAGGAGGTGGAGGCAGAGAAACTTCCCTGGGACCTGATGTAGGCAGCCTGCACCGCACAGGGGCAAGGGGAGGGGCGGGCTCTGCGGGTCTGCCTCCTGCTTGGAGCCTTCTCCCGTCCTGGTCCTGGCAGACGGGGTTGGGGGGGTCTGTGACATGTCAGGACCTACAGTGACTCCTGGGACGGTGGATGTCACTGCAGCTACCTCGGCCGGAAGCAGGTGAACCCTGAGGAGGAGGTGGCCGTGCAGGGGCTGCCGCACGTGGTAGTGGCTGGCTACTCCTACTGGACACTGGCGTACGTCCTCAGCCTGGAGGGCGCCCGCAAGCTGCTGGCCTCCCAGCCGTTGCGCCGGATGTTGCCTGTGGACGAGTTCTTGCCCATCATGTTTGACCAGCACCCCAAGTGAGTCTCAGCTCAGGGCAAGGTGACCCACCTCAGCAGGTAGTATGTCCCCTGGCTGGGCAGGTGGGGAGACTGAGGCTGGCAAAGTTGAGTCATTTCTACCAAGTCACCAAGGAGTAGTTAAGGAGCCCAGCCTCACCCTGGGGTCAGACCAACATAGGTGTGACTTCTCTGCTGGCCTAGTGGCTCTTAGTTAAGCACCTTCCCAGTTCTGAGCCTCTGTTTCCTCATCTGGGAAATGGGGCTAAGAGAAACCATTCCTCTCATGCTTGTTGTGAGGTCTAGATGGGGAGGGCAGTGAGGTGCTGTGGGCAGGCGAGGTGCCCGGCTCCAGGCGGCATGAGGTCTGCGGGGAGGGGCTCACCTCAGCCCCCCTAAGCTGTCTCCTACCCCACAGTGAGCAGTACAAGGCACACTTCTGGCCACGGGACCTGCGGGCTTTCTCTGCCCGGCCCCTGCTTGCTGAGCCCACGCACTACGCAGGGGACGCAGAGTGGCTCAGTGACACGGAGACCTCCTCACCCTGGGACGATGACAGCGGCCGCCTCATCAGCTGGACCGGCTCTCACAAGACCCTTCGTGGCCCCCGCCTGGACCTGACTGGCAGCAGTGGGCACAGCCTCAATGCCCATCCCAGGGACGAGCTCTAGGTGTGGGTGGGGCTCGGAAGAGGCCCCCAGCCTGTGGGCCTCAGTCTTTTCTCCCCTTCTGTGGCCAACTCTGCGTCTGGGTCTATGTTCCCCTTCTCGGCTTTTCTCTCTCTTTCTCTCTCCCTCCCTCCCCCCTCCTCCAGGTCTCTGTTTGTGTCTTTGGCTGTCTCTGCATTTCTCTAAACCTCTAACTCTTTCTGTCTGTCTCTGGCTCATTGTTTCTGTGTCTGTTGGTGGCTTTGTCTCTGATTCTGTCTGTCTGTCTTCTCTGCTCACCTCTGGCTCTCTGTGTCTCTGACTCCATCCGTGCATGTTTCCATCTCTGCCCCTCACTGTCTGACCCCAGTTTTGTTTCTCTCCTTCTGCCTCTCTTGTCCCACCAGGTCCAGCTGGTGACTCTAGAGGAGTGCTCAGGAGCGGGCCAAAGCTGTCTAGGGAGCACAGATGGAGATGGCTGGCAGGAGCCACCACCAGGAACCACAGACCCACTGGAGACCTGGCTGCCACCTTCGGCATGGCCACTCTGCCCGCTGGCCCCGTCTTGCATCAGGAGAAACCAGAGATGGGTCCGCTTCCCTGAGGTCACGTGGTGGAAGGGCAGGGCTCTCAGGCCCTCTTACCCTGCCTGCCTGCTTTGCGGCCTGGGGCGGAGGGAAGGAGGGAGGCTCAAGCCGGACAGACACAGGAGCCCTGCCCTCCCCGAGGACCCAGCTGCTAGGGCCCCTCTGCCTCCTTCTACCTCCACCTCAGCCCACCCCGCACCCCCAGCTTACAGCCTGGGCCTCCCTGCCGGGATCCACCTCTCCCCTGGCCGGTGGGAAGTGCCAGGAGCTGGGAGGAGGCCCCTGCATCCAGTAGGCCCTCAATAAAAGCCAGCTGGTGTTTGCACTTTATATGTGTCCGTGTTTTTTTGCACTGTCTGTTGTGTAACTCGTGGCTGAGCCTCTTTGCTTGTCACAAGGTCTGGAATCTATGGATGGGCGGTTAGAGCGACAGAGAGGGGAGGGCTGAGCACCTGGCTTCTTTGTCTCCTGGCTGGTCAAGTGGAGGTGGGAAGAGGCGAAGCCCAGCCCACAGTGAGTGCTTACCCGCTGGGACTGCCACGGTCATCATGGGCCTCACCCAGGGCCGCTCGTGCCTCCGGCCTGTGGACCCTCACTTGTGTGGCTGGAAGCCCTCTGGGGGAAGTGGCTGGGGGAGCTCGGGGCTCCCCTGTGGCCTGAACTGGGATGGTGGCTGGAGGGCGCTAGGTGGCAGAGCCTGGACCTTGTGGGCCCAGTGCCCTCTGTTTGTACGGGGCTGGCGATGGGGAAGGGAGCCCAGGGCATCTGAAGTCTGTCCCTGTGCTCGGGGTTAGCAGCTGCAGCTCAGGGCTCTTCTCCTCTGCTCAGGAACTGCAGGCCTTCCTGCGCCTGCCCTGCCCTTCACCTCTCAGACGGGCGCCTGGGCCTCGCACTGTCTCCAGTGCCTGTTCTCAGGCACTGGAGGGGTGGGGCGGTGGCTGCCCTGGCCAACCCATGGTACAGGACCTGGCCCAGGCAGCTCTCGGTTTCCTTCAGAGGAGCCCCCTCCCACGGTGGCCCCTGACTTGGTCTCGTAAGCACGTGGGTCCTGGCAGAGTCGGCCAAGCGGCCCCAGAGGCTGGGCTCTCCTCTTTGTCCTGGGGATGAGGTCCAGCCTGCCGGGCTTTGGCTCCAGGACCTGGCATGGCTGTGAGAAGGACTTGGGGCCAGTGCTGCAGGATTGGTGATTTGTTTGTTCCAAGAATGAAAGCCATTGATCTGATGGCTCTGACCTTGAGCATGTCACTTCTCTCCACGCTTTGGATCCCTTCATTCTTTAAAATAAACATTTATTGAACACCTTCTATGGGCCAAGTTTAGGCACTAGGGATACAGCAGCAAATAAAACAGACGTAAGGAATGATCCCTGACTTTGCGGAGCTGATATTCTAGTGAGGGAGACCGACACAAACAAGTAAATATTAGCAGGTAAGAGCTGTAGAGGAAAACGAGGGAGGAGATGTTGAGTATGACCTGAGGAGTTCACAGCTGAACAGAGACTTAAAGGAGGCGAGGGGAAGCGGTGGGGAAGTCTGAGGGCAGACCATTGCAGGCCAAGGGAGCAGTGTATGCAGCCGTCCCAGGGCAGGGGCAGGACTGGCGGGTTCAAAAGCCAGCAAGAAAAAAAAAGAAAAAGACAGCAAGGTGGCCGGAGCAGAGTGAGCAAGGAGGAGCAAGGTCTGGAGAGGATGGATCCAAAGTCAAGGCCAGAGCAGAGAGGACCTTGGAGGCCATGTTAGCATTTATTCTGGCATAAGGAGCCCCCGGGGGTTTCAGGCAGAAAAATGGCTTATATTTTATTATGATCACCCTGACTACTGTACTGAGAATGAACTGTATGTAGGGCGGTCCAGGGTAGAAATAGGGACACCAGTTAGGGGGCTTTTAAAATAATCCAGGCGTGACACAAGAATGGTGCCTCACACCAGGTTGTTGACAGCGGGGGTGACGAGAAGGTAAAGGCCACAGAACGTCTAGAGAAGAGGAGGCTTTTTACAGACAGCAAAGCCACTGCCCTTGGGTCTGCGTTAGCAGGGGCAACCCCACCTCGTTCTTCGAGGTTGCTGGTGGGTGACCCCTTGGGCCTCATCTCCTTCAAGCTCTTCGCAGACAAAGTTCCAAAAACAGCAGACAACTTTCCTGCTCTGAGCACTGGGGAGAAATCATTTGGCATATGAAGATTTCTGCTTCTACAGAATTATTTGGGATTTACGTGCCAGGGCAATGACTTCACGCACCATAATGGCACGGGCGGCAAGTCCCTCTACAGGGAGAAATGTGATGATGAGAATTTCATCTTGAAGCACATAGGTCCTGGCGTGTTGTCCATGACAAATGCTGGACCCAATGCAAATGGTTCCAGTTTTTCATCGGTGCTGCCAAGGCAGAATGTTGGAAGGCAAACATGTGGCCTTTGGCAAGGTGACAAAGGGCATGAGTATTGGGAAGCCCTGGAGCAACATGGGTCCAGGAATGACAAGCCCAGGAACAGGTCACTGCTGCCAGCTGTGAACATGCTTATGCTGTGTCTTATCTTAACCGCCGGCCCACCCCTTCCATAGCCCAGAAGAGCAGCTCCACCCGACTGCCCACAACAGCCTGTTCTTTTTTTGCTACAGTTCATTGGGTCCTAGATTGTCCTTATCCCCTTCCAAGTCCAGCTAGACAAGAGAGTTAAGTTTATAATTATGAAAAACTAAACAGAGAAAGAGAGAGAGAGAGAGAGAGGAATTGAGGACGATGCCAGTGTTTTTTGTTTGTTTGTTTTTGTATTTTTTCTGAAGCTAGAAACCGGGACAGACAGACTCCCGCATGTGCCCGACCGGGATCCACCCGGCACGCCCACCAGGGGGTGACGCTCTGCCCACCAGGGGGCGATGCTTTGCCCCTCCGGGGCGTCGCTCTGTTGCGACCAGAGCCACTCTAGCACCTGGGGCAGAGGCCAAGGAGCCATCCCCAGTGCCCGGGCCATCTTTGCTCCAATGGAGCCTCGGCTGCGGGAGGGGAAGAGAGAGACAGAGAGGAAGGAGAGGGGGAGGGGTGGAGAAGCAGATGGGTGCTTCTCCTGTGTGCCCTGGCTGGGAATCGAATCCGGGACTTCTGCACGCCAGTCCAACGCTCTACCACTGAGCCAACTGGCCAGGGCCGATGCCAGTGTTTTTGGCAGAATTGCTGGAAGAATGGGACTACCATAAACTGAAATGGACCAGACCATGGTTGGGGCTGGTTTAGGTGCCGGTTAACAGGTCACTTTTCGATGTGTTAGATTTGAGGTCCCAGTACAGATGTCAGGTAGGGGGTTGCATACTCGAGCCTGCAATTCAGGGTTCAAGTCTACGCTGGTGCTGGAACTTTGGAATTCCGTCCTGGCCCCAAACCACATACTACACCACCACTTACCTGTCTGCCCCTCCAAAGTTCTGATTCTGTAGGTTGTGGGTGAAGCCTGTCTGGTTTTGAACCAGACCACCCCAAGTCATTCTGACCAGCTGATAGGTTTGGGAACTACTGCTGAATCTACATCAAAGTAAAATTGACTTTGATGATTTTTGACCACGTAAACAGTCACGTCACCACCACTACAGTGCAGATGCAGAATCTGTGTGCTTATAGAATACATCTTCCCCCCAGCTCCCCAGTGCCGTTCTGCATGCAGTCCGCGCCCTCCACCCACTCCAGCCCCTGAAACCACTGGTCTGTTTTCTGTCCCTATGCTTTTGCCTTTTCCAAAACTGTCATATGGGTGAAATCACATCGTACATGGCCTCTCATGCTGTCTCTCTCTTTTTTTAAATTTTTACCCAGCATCATTTTATTTGGAAGTTTTATACAAACAGCTTTGGTTTTTAAAAAAAAGATTTTTTAAATTGATTTCTATATTAGAGAGAAGAGAGAGAGAGAAGGGAGGGAGGAGTAGGAAGCATCAACTCATAGTAGTTGCTTCTTGTACATGCCTTGGCCAGGTAAGCCCGAGGTTTCGAACCAGCGACCTCAGCATTCCAGGTTGACGCTTCATCCACTGCACCACCACAGGTCAGGTTATACAAACTGAGTTTTAATATCTACCTAATACTTTATACTATAATTTCTAATATGAATATATAGTATGAAAAATGTGTTATAAAATTTTTTCTCAAGACTTTCAAATACCACCTGACCAGGCGGTGGCGCAGTGGATAGAGCATCAGACTGGGATGTGGACGACCCAGGTTCAAGACCCCGAGGTTGCCAGCTTGAGCATGGGCTCATCTGGTTTGAGCAAAGTTCACCAGCTTGGACCCAAGGTCACTGGCTCGAGCAAGGGGTTACTTGGTCTGCTGAAGGTCCACGGTCAAGGCACATATGAAAAAGCAATCAATGAAGAACTAAGGTGTCGCAACGAAAAACTGATGATTGATGCTTCTCATCTCTCTCCGTTCCTGTCTGTCCCTATCTATCCCTCTCTCTGACTCTCTCTCTGTCTTTGTAAAAAAAAAAAGACTTTCAAATACCACCTGACCAGTGGTGGTGCAGTGGATAGAGCTTCAACCTGGGATGCTGAGGTCCCAGGTTCAAAACCCCAACATCGCCAGCTTGAGCGTGGGGTCACCAACTTGAGTGTGGGATCATCAACAAGGTCACCAACTTGAGCCCAAGATCGCTGGCTTGGCTGGAGCTCCGCCCCCCAAGTAACGTAGGAATCAATGAGCAACTAAAGTGACACAACTACAAGTAGATGCTTCTCATCTCTTTTCCTTTCTCTCTCTCTCTCTAAAAAAACAAAACAAAAATCTTTCAAATACCTTCCAATATGCTCTAGGCTACTATTCAGAGAGGGCAAATATTTTGGTTCTCTCTCTCTCTCTCTCTCTCTCTCTCTCTCTTTCTTAGATAGATAAGCAGGGAGAGAGAGAGACAGAAACATTGAGCTGTTCTTGTATATGCCCTGACTGGGGATCGAACCAGCAACCTCTGTATTTTGAGTCAACACTCCAACCAACTGAGCTATCTGGGCATTCTGGTTTTCGATGATGTCCTGCTGTGAAGAATGTGGGAAGCCTTGCCCTTAGGCACACTTGCTGCTTAGAGTGGGCAAGAACAGTCAAGAACAGTGCTTATTAATCCTCCCTGATGGGCTGCTTATACAGTTGTGCACAAGGGACAAGGGGTTTTCATATGAGTAAATGACAGTGACTGTTGGACATTGGCTGATTGCCAACTGTCCTGCCTGTTCAAGGAACTTTTTGTCTCCTTTCTGGTTTATTTATTTTTATTTTTATTTTTTAGAGAGAGACATGGCCCTGGCCAGTTGGCTCAGCGGTAGAGCGTCAGCCTGGCGTGCGGGGGACCCGGGTTCGATTCCCTGCCAGGGCACGTAGGAGAAGCACCCATTTGCTTCTCCACCCTCCCCTCCTTCCTCTCTGTCTCTCTCTTCCCCTCCCACAGCCAAGGCTCCATTGGAGCAAAGATGGCCCGGGTGCTGGGGATGGCTCCTTGGCCTCTGCCCCAGGCGCTAGAGTGGCTCTGGTAGAGGCAGAGCGACGCCCTGGAGGGGCAGAGCCTCGCCCCTGGTGGGCGTGCCGGGTGGATCCCGGTCGGGCGCATGTGGGAGTCTGTCTGACTGTCTCTCCCCGTTTCCAGCTTCAGAAAAATAAATAAATAAATAAATAAATAAATAAATAAAAGAGAGAGACAATGACAGACAGAGACAGAGACAGACAGGAAGGGAGAGATGAGAAGCATCAACTCATAGTTGTGGTACTTCAGTTGTTCATTGATTGCTTCTCATACGTGCCTTGACCAAGGGACTCAAGCTTAGCCAGTGGCCCCTTGCTCAAGCCAGTGACTTTGTGCTTTAAGACAATGACCAGGGGATCATGTTTATGATCCCACACTCAAGCCAGCGACCCTGTACTCAAGCTGGTGACCTCAGGGCTCTGAACCTGGGTCATAGCCCAGGTTGATGCTCTATGCACTGTGTCACTATAGGTCAGGCTCCCTTCTGGTTTCTTAATTGAATTATAGATACTGGAGAAGAGTCTTCCTTGGACAGTGGTGGTCTCTGCACATCTTGGTGTGGTCTTATTAGCCGCACACGGGCCCTGGGGGCAGAGTAAGATGGTTTGAGTTCCATCTCTGTCCTGACCTTTCTCTAACCTCCGTTTTCTGCTCTGTAAAATAGGGTCAGTCCTTGTGCCAATCTCACTGATTATCATGAGGACTCATGAGCTAATGCAGGTGGCATGGAGGCAGTCATAGAGGGAGTGCTGCATTGATGGCTGCTGGCATCCCGGTGGCCTTCCGGACCGTGACAGAGAGATTCAGGATGGAGTAGAACAAAGAGTGGGGGCTCTGGAAACAGATGGCCTAACTTCCAGTTCCACCTTCATTGCTACTTAATTGCCTGTGCCACTTGGGCCAAGTCCTTCTCCTTGCTGTAAAATGCTTCAGTTTCTCCCTCTGTAAAATGAAGGAGCACAAGGTTTGCTCTCCAAGATGCCTCCCGATGGTCTGGGAAGTGGTTCCCAAACATTAGAGTGCAGCCGAATCACTTGGAGAACTTATTAAAACACAAATGGCCTGACCAGGCGGTGGCGCAGTGGATAGAGCATCGGACTGGGATGCAGAGGACCCAAGTTCGAGACCCCGAGGTCGCCAGCTTGAGCGCAAGCTCATCTGGTTTGAGCAAAAGCCCACCAGCTTGAACCCAAGGTTGCTGGCTCCAGCAAGGGGTTACTCGGTCTGCTGAAGGCCTGTGGTCAAGGCACATATGAGAAAAAAAATAAATAAATAAAATTAAAAAAAACAAAAACAAAAAAAACCCCACAGGTGACTGGGTCCCACTCCAAGAGTTTTTGATTCAGTAGGTCTGGGGTGGGGTCCATGAATTTTCATATGCTTTTTTTTTTTTTAATAGAGACAGAGAGAGAGTCAGAGAGAGGGATAGACAGGGACAGACAGACAGGAATGGAGAGATGAGAAGCATCCATCATTAGTTTTTCATTGTGCGTTGCGACACCTTAGTTGTTCATTGATTGCTTTCTCATATGTGCCTTGACCGCGGGCCTTCAGCAGACGGAGTAACCCCTTGCTCGAGCCAGCGACCTTGGGTCCAAGCTGGTGAGCTTTTGCTCAAACCAGATGAGCCAGCACTCAAGCTGGCGACCTCGGGGTCTCTAACCTGGTTCCTTCCGCATCCCAGTCCAACGCTCTATCCACTGCGCCACCACCTGGTCAGGTTTCATATGCTTTTGGTGCAAGGAACACAGCTGGAAGCTGCTGGTTTGGGTGACCAGAGAACCAGGACTCTCAGCTGAGCCCAGCATCCATTTAATCTCAGAGGCAGGGCCAGTGAATGGCTAGTCAGAGTCCAGGAGGAACCAAACCTTGATAGGGGCCTAAAAGAATTTTCTCTTCCAGCTGCACCCGGGACTTGAGATCTGTCAAGTCACCTGGAAGAACACGCCAGACCTACTCTGGAGCACAGGTTCCTGTCCCCAGGACAGTGCTGTGGGAGTTGCATCAGGTCTCTAGAGGAGGTGCTCCTGGGTAGAAGTAACTGGTGATCAGGCCCTGGGGCACAGGGGAAGGCTGGACCTGGGCTGGAGAAGTCAGGGGCTGCAAGCTGCAAGAGGGCGGGGCTCAGACTGGGGATGCAGCTCCTGTACCTGTCCTTACTTCTAACCAACAAGACAAGCTGACATTCGTTGTTGACATTTAGAAAAACAGAATGAGAAGAAGAAAATTGCCAGTGTTGTCTGATCTGTGTTGGCTCAGTGGATTAGGCATTTACCTGGAATGCTGAGGTCACTGGTTCAAAACCCTGGGCTTGCCTGGTCAAGGTACATATGAGAAGCAACGCTGAGTTGATGCTTCCTGCTCCTCCCCGCCCCGACTTTCTCTTTCTCTCCTCTCTCAAAAATCAATAAATAAAATCTTTAAGAATTTTTTAGTGTTAGCATTTTGTGATACTGTCTTCTGGTTTATTTTTTACTTTTTTTTTTTTTTTTTCTTTACAGAGACAAGGAGAGAGGGATAGACAGGGACAGACAGACAGGAACGGAGAGATGAGAAGCATCAATCATTAGTTTTTCATTGCGCGTTGCAACAACTTAGTTGTTCATTGATTGCTTTCTCATATGCGCCTTAACCGCGGGCCTTCAGCAGACCGAGTAACCTCTTGCTTGAGCCAGCGACCTTGGGCCCAAGCTGGTGAGCTTTTGCTCAGACCAGATGAGCCCGCGCTCAAGCTGGCGACCTCGGGGTCTCGAACCTGGGTCTTCCACATCTCAGTCCGACGCTCTATCCACTGCGCCACCGCCTGGTCAGGCTGGTTTATTTTTTATAAAGACTTTATTTATTCCATTTTTAGAGAGGAGGGAGAGAGAGAGAGAGAGAAGGGGGAAGAGCAGGAAGCAACAACTCCCATACATGCATTGACCAGGCAAGCCCAGGGTTTCAAACCGGCGACCTCGGTGTTCTAGGTTGATGCTTTATCCCACTGCGCCACCACAGGTCAGGCTGTCTTCTGGTTTAAAAAAAAGATTAATAATCTCTTATTTCTTAAGCGGGGCAGTGGTCCCATCAGTGCCTATTTTATTATACATCCTCAGTGTCCCAGGTCGACGCTCTATCCACTGTGCCTTCACTGGTCAGGTTCCCTTCTGGTTTCTTTATTGAATTGTAGATACTGGAGAAGAGTCCTCCTTGGATGGTGGTGGTCTCTGCACACCTTGGTGTGGTCTTGTTAGCCACAACATGGGCCCCAGAGGCAGAGAAAGATGGTTTGAGTTCCATCTCTGCCCTTTCTAGCTCTGCCCTTTGGGCAAGTGTCTTGACCTTTCTCTAGCCTCAGTTTTCTGCTCTGTAAAATGGGGTCATTTCTTGTGCCAATCTCACATGACTTGTGAGGATTCATAAGTTAATGCAGGTGGCACAGAACCTGGCATAGAGGGAGTGCTGCATTGATGGCCGCTGGCATCACGGTGACCTTCCAGACAGTGACAGAGCAAATCAAGATGGAGTAGGGAGGTCTATCTGAGTCAGAAGAAAGAGTGGGGGCTCTGGAAACAGATAACCTAACTTCCAGTTGCACCTTCATTGTCTGTGCCACTTGGGCTGAATATGTTATGGGCTGAATTGTGTCCCCTACAGTTCAGATGTTGAAGTCCTAACCCCTAGAACCTCAGAATGTGACCTTATTTGGAAATAAGGTCATTGTACATGTAATTAGTAAAGATGAGGTCATATTGGAATAGCGTGTGTCCTTAATCCAGTATAACTGGTGTCCTTATTAAAGGGGGAAATTAGCACTCAGACTTGCACACAAGGACAATACAATGTGAAGACTGAAGTGTTGCTACCAAGAAGCTACTAAAAGCCAGGAAAGAGGCCTGAAACAGATCCTTCCTCAGGCCTTCAGAGGGAGCATTGTCTTGCTGATACCTTGATCTCACATTTCTAGCCCCTAGAACTGTAAAAGCACACATTTCTGCCTGACTGGTGATGGCTCAGTGAGTAGAGCATTGACCTGGGGTGCTGAAATCCCAGATTCAAAACCCTGAGGTCGCTGGCTTGAGCACAGGCTCACCAGCTTGAGCATGGGGTTTCCAGCTTGAGCCTGGGATCATCAACATGACCCCATGGTCATTGGCTTCAGTCCAAAGGTCGCTGGCATGAAGCCCAAGGTCACTGGCTTGGCTTGAGCCCCCGATCAAAGCATGTATGAGAAGCAATCAGTGAACAACTCAAGTGATGCAAATAAGAGTTGATGCTTCTCATCTCTTCCTCTCTCTCTAAAAGTCAATTAAAAAATGTTATCCAAGAAAAAGAAAAGAAGTTTATCTTGGGAGGGAAGAAGGACGTCTCTCCCTCTGAAGAGGGGAGACTTAAGAGTGGAGGAAGACAAAGATGAGGGAGGGTGGGAAAAGGTGGAGGGAATCCTACTTGATGGCTTTATTTTTTTCTATGAAAAAAGATTTAGAGTATGGGATGAAGAAGAAGCAAAGATTTGGAGAAGCCACTGTGAGGTGGGGAGGGGTCTGTGGACAAATATAGCAATCGCTGGGCAGTGGGAAGGTTCAGCTGAGGGTGGAGGCAACAATTTGTAGGTTTGGCCTTTGCAGAGCCTCAGATGGTTGGGTTACAGGGATTTGGAGATACATTATTTACTCAACACGGAGAATATAAATGGGTCAAAGGGAGCAGAATGACACCTTAACACGGGAAAGTGAATACGGTAGGCCATCAGACTGGGAAAGCAAAGCAGAAACGCAGATTTTTGTTTGGAGAGGGAGCCATTGGGATTTAAGTTTTCAGGTGGATCATTTGTGCAACCCTGAGGGTGCATGGCTGTGGTGCGGGGGAAGGTCATGGAGACGATCATGTCAAGGAACTGGAAGCCAAGCGAGCTCTGAGAATGTTAAAGTCTCCCAGAATCCAGAGCGGCACCATGAGACACTGCACAGCCCCCTATGATTGGCTGACAGCGAAGCATAGTTGAGAAGATGGCGGCTCAGGGAGAACCTCAGCAGACTAGGTCTGTACAAACAGTGGCATCATTCAGTGTTCAGGAGGGCAGTGAAGAGCAAGGGGAAGTCAGACCCTTCCTCCTGTCTGGACAAAAGACAGAGGTGATGTGGGAACGGGCGAGTCAGGGCGGTGTGTAGAGGCTGGCTCCATCTCTGCACGAACAACAGAGTAGAGAGAAAGGGCTGGATTCCCAGAAGCAGGGCGCTCTTCGGGCCAGTAACTTGTTCTGTGCCCCACCTCTCCGCCCAGTTTCTTAAAACGTATCAAACGGAACAGCTTTAGACTGTGGCGCTCTTCTGAGTTCTGGGGCTCCAGGAGGACGGAAGGCAGGGTAGAAATGGCGGAGGAGGACAGCAAGCCCAGTACCGTGGGGCCAGCCAGGGCAAAGCCCGCTAGTGGCGTCGCGAGTCTCCATGGCGACGAACCGCGTGGTCCGGAAGTGGGCGGAACTTAGTGCGGGGCGGGGGATCTCTGTGACGCCAGCGGCCGAGTCTAAATGGCGAAACCCGAGAGGCTCACCGGGGGGTTTGAACTGGCCAATGGGCGAGCTCCCGACCGGGTGTCGGAAAAGGAGGCGGAAGCGGGGAGGAGCCGCCGCGGGAGCTGGACTACATCCGCCGCGGCGTCTCCATGGCACGACCCTGGCCACCGACTTCAACGACTTCATAAGGAGACGTTTCTGGGCGCAGCCGTGTCGCTCTTGGTGAGAGGCCGCCGGCGGGCGAAAGCTAGGGCGCTCCGAGGCGCCCCGCGGCCGCCGCTGGGGCCGGTTCTTACGGGCGGGATGTCCCCGCCGGGGTCGCCGTCTCCCGCTGTCCCCCTCGGGTCGCCCCCCGCCTGCCGCCCTCAGGCGCGCTCGTCCCGTTCCCGTCCGAATCTGGCCCCCCGCCCCGCCCACCGGCGCGGGCCTTCTCCTCTCGCCAACTGGCCAGTCGGCCGCCTTCCCTTTCACCTGGCCACCGGCGGGGCTCGGCTCGCTCCTCCGCTGCCCTCCAGCAGTGCTTCGCCCTTCTCTCTATGGGCAGAAACTGATCCCCACCTCCCCGCTGGTGGGTGGTCGTCCCTTTTCTCCGCCGACGGAGACTGGCCCCCCGCCCTCCTTGCCTGCCTGTGGGCGTCGCCTCGTCCGCCCTTCGCTCCCCGCGGGCCTCGGCGCGGCAGTTATTTGCCCGGTCTTCCTGCGCGGCGCTGTCCCCCCGGGACCGCCTCCGGGGCCCTGACCCCGCGGTAGCAGGTTCACCTGCCCGCGGCCCCGCTGTGCTGCCGGAACGACCGGGCGTCTAATCCGCTCTAACTCGGCCGCTGCTGCGACCAGGAGTATTTTCCCCCTGTCCTAGGGGGCACCACTCCTGGCCGAGCGCCCCTTTCCCCCGGTTGCCTCGGCTTTTCCCTCCTTTAAATGCTATTGGTTCTCTCTGGGTATCTATTCAGCGGGGAACGCCCCCTTCTCCTAGGAGACAGTTGTCCTGGCCCGGCCAGTAGTATCCCGCCACACCCTCAGTTCCCTGCGCCGGTTCCGGCCCTTTCGGGCCCACTTGGGTCCTAGTGGTTCTCTCCCACCCTCCACGCACGCCAGCCAGCCAGCACCTCAGGTTTTCCTCCTGGTGGCCCCCCACCCTCCCTCCCGTCGGGGCCTGGGCGTGGTAGTCCTTTCCCTGCAGTTTCTCTTCCCGTGCCTCCCTGGGGTGGGGAGCTCCCATCTACCCTCAGTACCCACTTTCCAGCGCCCACCCGCCGCCCCGCAGGTCGCTCAGCCTCTCCTCTCTCCCCCCACTTTGGCAGGACAGTTGCTGTGCGACTTGGACAGTAGAGAGGAGCGCATCCCAAGTTTTCATCCAACTGCCACCCCCAAAGCTTCCACCCTCCTCCCCTCAGAGAGGACGTTTGATGCCGGGCCCCTGAGATTCTCATTGACAAGCCCCTCTGGGTCCCCCTGAGCAGAGCCTGCTGACCCAATTGCCCACCTTTGGGGCTTTGATGCCTAGTCATGTCTGCCTCATCCTCAGGCGGCTCCCCCAGGTACTGCCAGTGTGGGGGGCACCTTTGCCTGAGGGCAGGGAAAGGTGGTCAGGGGCCCCCAGGGCAGGCTTGCTGGAGGCTTCTCTTTATAGCTTCACTGTTCAGTGTATTGAAAGTCTGGACCAGAATATTTTGAAGTCATTTTTAAAGGGAAGGAGGGGAAAAGTGCATGCACGCAATTCCAGCTTTGCTCCCTCCCTCCCTTCCTTACCTCTCCCCTCTCTTCCCAGTTGTCCCAGTTCCTGGTAGCAAAATATAGTTACTATTGTTGTCTCAATGAAGTACAAGGCTCACATCCTTTTGAAAGGAGACCAGGTGTGAATAAATGACAATGTTGTAGGAGGTGGATGTGGCAGTTAGCAAGATGTTGATGGAATCTGAGTGGTTTGATGGGAAGTCCACTGAGGGGGAGAGATGACCCAAATCTACTACTGACTTCAAGTGAATAGAAATTGTTCTAAGTGAGGAGGGAAAAACCTGTCTACTCAGATTTGATATTCCTCAGCGAAATGATTAGTAGGGCTCAATAAATACTCTTTTTTATCAAGGTGTGATATAATATAGCCAAATACATAGGAAAAGGGTCAAGAATTTTTATATTGCATTATTTTTTCCCAGGTATTTGTTGGGAGGGATTAGTCATGTTTTGGGGCTGTCAGGAGGCAGTGGAATGAATCAAATGAACTTTTCAAGTCCCTTCCCATCCTGGAATTCTCGGATGTATGGCTGCCAAATTGTAGAGATGAAATGTTTGTTATATTTGCAGATCTGGTGATGGGGCTATTTATATATAAGCAAGATGAATTACACATGATATTTAAATACCCCCAAACCAAAAATAACCCGGCTTCTTAGGAGCTTAAAGAGTAGCAAGTCGGATATTTTGGGACATAGTAATGTTTCATTTTGTTAGTTGACTATTTGTTGATATTATTAATTTGAGTCATCGGGACTTTGTTCCTGAGCCTATTGCCCTGTCTTTTTATGTCGGTCCTTAACTGAGCATTTCTTTAGAGCCCCTCTGCTCCAGGAACTGTCCTGGGCACGTTCACCCTTGACCAAACTAGTATGTTGACTGTTGCTCATGTGGTGCCTTTTTGTCACCTGACAGGATGATAGCTGGGCTTTTCAGCAAAAGGTCACAATATGTGTGATGCAGTGACAGGTTAAAAGTCCAGCCTTGTGAACACCCATTACCACTGTTTCCATCCCACTGCCGGGGACACCATGCATGTCTGGTGCTCATGTAAAGGGAGCCGAGTGATTCCAGATGGGTTCTCCTGCTGTCAATTTATGATGCACCATATGTAGTATATAAATTCGTAATGTCCTGCTTATGATCTGGTTCTTGTGCCTGGGTGCAGGTTTCCATCGTGTGGAAAGAACGGCGTAACAAGTCTCACGCAGAAAAAGGTCTTGAGGACACCTTGTGTTGCACCCAGTGTGACTGTTACGGTAGGTGACATGCACCAGAGCAGCCCTGTGGCCTGCAGGCCTGCCAGAAACGCTTCTGCATACTTCTTCCACAGCTGCCTCACCTGCTGGCACCCCTGGAGCCTGGCACTTCGCTAGGTGCCTTTATGCATATCCTGCTGATTAGTTGGGTTTTGTGTTTGCTTGTGGTAAGGCTGCTGGGTATGAGGAGGTTGTCTTAATCCTTCCAGACAAATTCCAAAAGTATTTCGAATAGACTTAAATAATAATAATAAAGAAGAAGAAGAAAATAAATTGGAGAGGGAATAAGAGCTGATAGTGAGTGAGGGCTATGTAGTTACAATTTTGCCTTTTATTTTTTTAGAATCTATTCAGCCTTCTCAGCTTGGCATTTCCTTCAACTCTCTGTTTTCATTGTTTCTTACCTGCCTGCTGCCTGATTTATTTTGCACCCTAATCATTTTGTGTGTTTGCTGTGCTAATAATGCGCATGTCCAGTTTAGATTACGGTGTAGAAGGATTCACGTACTTCCCAGCTGTGCCACACTAGGGCTAAGGAAGAACTCTGCGTTCCAGCAGGCTGAGACAGAGGGCCAGCTCTGAGGACCCTGGGGCATGGGTTTGGGCTCTTTTGTAGAATCTGTGGGTCTTGCAGACCCTTCTCTCGGTTGGACCGAGGCCCCTTTGGTGGTCTTCATCTGGAATCTTTGCAGCAGCCTGCTGGATGGCACTGTCGCCTTGGTTCCTGCCTGCATGCCAGTAGTTAGTAGCTGTCCTGCTTGCTTGGTGGCTAGGCTTTCAGTGGCCTCCAGAGGCTGCAAGCTCTGGTTTTTTTATGCCCAGTTTACTCACCCACAGCTCAGCCTTTTTTGTGTTGTCCTCCTCGGCCTGTCAGAAGCGAACCATGAAGGACCGCCCCTCAACTCCTCCCTTACATGTTCATGTGGATGAGAACACCCCCGTCCACGTCCACATAAAAAAACTCCCGAAACCATCAGCGGCCAGCGGCCAGGTAGGAGCACGCCTGTGGGGCTAGGTTCAAGCTGTGGAGCAGGCCGACACCTCAGGTCAGATTTTTTGCTCTGCTAACTCCAAAGGTTTGAGAGATGAGCACACTTGCTCTAGGAGCTCAGTTGCCTGGTTAGAAAGCAGGCAGTACTGGTACCCAGAAATGGCAGCAGTAGCCTTAGTGAGAAAAGGCTCCCTTGTAGAGTTGGAGGTGGATGCCGCCGGAGTGGCACCATGGCCAGCTCTGTGGGGAAGTGACCCTGGGTTTGTCCCTTTCCACAGAAATCTCATAAGCGCGGAATGAAAGGGGACACCATGAATGTGCGGCGGAGTGTCCGCATGAAAACCAAGGTACCTTGGATGCCCCCTGGAAAATCACCTGCCCGGCATATGGGATGCAAGTGGGAGGTAGGCTCACTCTTGTGCAGGCTTTTCTTCTCAGACGGGTCAGGGTCTATCTAGCCGGCCTCAAACTCAGTATGACTCGGGGTCGGCTGTAGCTGTTAGGGACATCCAGTAGGCCCCATTTGCTGAGAGCCTTGCAGAACCCTGAAAGTACACATGTCTTCTCAGTCCTCACAACACTGCTGTGGTAGGTCCTGCTCTCCTGATGTCCAGATAAGGAAACCGAGGCCTGGGGGGTGGTGGTGGAGGCTCACAGAAGAAGTAGCAGAGCTGGAGTTAGGACTCAGCAGGGGGCCTCATTCTAGAACATTCTAGAAGCTTTCCTTTTTAGACTCCTGCATGCACCCGACCGGGATCCACCCGGCATGCCCACCAGGGGCGACGCTCTGCCTCTCCAGGGCATCGCTCTGCCGCGACCAGAGCCACTCTAGCGCCTGGGGCAGAGGCCAAGGAGCCATCCCCAGCGCCCGGGCCATCTTTGCTCCAATGGAGCCTTGGCTGTGAGAGGGGAAGAGAGAGACAGAGAGGAAGGAGAGGGTGGGGGTGGAGAAGCAAATGGGCGCTTCTCCTATGTGCCCTGGCCGGGAATCGAACCCGGGTCCTCCGCACGCCAGGCTGACGCTCTACCGCTGAGCCAACCGGCCAGTGCCGAAGCTTTCCTTTTTTTAATATATATTTTTCCTTATTGATCTGAGAGAAAGAGAAACCTCAATTTGTTCTTCCACTTACCTGTGTATTCGTTGGTTGATCGATATATGCCCAGACCAGGGACCGAACCTACAACCTTGGTATATCGGAACAGCACTGTAACCAACTGAGCTATTTGGCTAGGGCAAGGCTGAACTCTTGATCTCTCTAATTTGTATGTGAGGAGTCACGTGACTTTTTTCATGTAACTGTGATAGTGTCTGAAGCGCAACTAAATACCCATATATATACACATACACCAGAATGTACATATTCAGGAAAGCATCACCTCTTTTGAGGTAGTTGCCATAAGACCATGCACATAATCCATAGGTGTCATCCAAGCCACTTTTGGAACAATCTCCTGGGGCATAATTGCCTTCAGGTGTATTTGTCAAGATACCAAGAGAACTGTTGTCTTTTTTTAGCCATACTTCAACATGTTTTTCCTGTCCATCCCCTGCAGTAATTCATGTTGCCAGACTTGTGCCAGACTATGCTGGTGGGCACTGGGGTTACACCTGCTAAGTGGCAAATATGCCCACCTTCTGCTTACATTCTAGTCAATTGCAGTGAAAAAACTCAATGGTAAGACAAGGTCTTTTGGTCATGTTTTAGACAAAGATCTCATTGGGACAAATAAAAAACTTGAGACTACTTTAAGATGATGATACCTGGTCTGACTAGGAGGTGGCACAATGGATAGAGCATTAGCTTGGGATGCTGAGAACTCAGGTTCAGAACTCCCGGGGTCCCAGCTTGAGTGTGGGCTCATCAGGCTTGAGCACTGGGTTGCCAACTTTAGCACTGGATCATAGACATGACCCCATGGTCGCTGGCTTGAGCCCAAGGTTTCTGCCTTGAGACCAAGGTTGCTGGCTTGAGCCAGGGGTCATTGACTGGGCTGCAGCCCTGTGGTCAAGGCACATATGAGAAAGCAATCAATGAACAACTAAAGTGCTGCTACTGTAAGTTGATGCTTCTTATCTCTCTTTATTTCTGTCTGTCCATCCCTGACCCTGTCTCTCTCTCGCTCTTAAAAAAAAATGATCATACCTGATCTATTTTGAGTCAGTCTTTTTCTAATAGCTTATTACTTACTTTTTTTTCTTTTTTATTCAGTGAGAGGTGGTGAGGCAGAGACAGACTCCCGCACATGCCCCAACCACATGTGACAGATCCACCCAGCAAGCCCACTTGGGGCGATGCTCTGCCCATCTGGGGCATTGCTTTTTTTTTTTTTTTTTAAATTTTATTTATTCATTTTAGGAGAGGGAGAGAGAGAAATGAGAGAGAGAGAGAAGGGGGGGAAGAGCTGGAAGCATCAACTCCCATATGTGCCTTGACCAGGCAAGTCCAGGGTTTCAAACCGGGGACTGCAGCATTTCCAGGTCAACGCTTTATCCACTGCGCCGCCACAGGTCAGGCTAGGGGCATTGCTCTTGCTCAGCAATCGAGCTCTTAGTGCCTGAGGCAAAGGCCATGGAGGCATCCTCAGCATCCAGGGCCATTGTGCTCCAGTCGAGCCATGGCTGCAGGAGGGGAAGAGAGTGAGAAGTGGGAGGGTGAGGAATGGAGAAGCAGACAGGTGATTGTCCTGTGTGCCCTGACCAGGAATTGAACCCAGGATATCCACACATTGGGCTGACACTCTACCACTGAGCCAACTGGACAGGGCCAGCTTATTACTTCTAAAATTAGAAATAAATAAAAGTAATTACTCTGAAGTTTATAATCATACTTTTGATTTTGACTTCCTGATTTATCATTTTGTCCCTAAATGATTAAGGAAGGGAGTATGGGATGTTCAGGGGAATAAATGAAAAGTGTTCTGACCAGTATATATATATAAAGTACAAGAAATACTGGAGTTCAAATGATGTCTTACATTTTTTACTATGGGACCCTCATTAAAAATCAGTGAAATATAAATTAAAAACAACTTTACATTAAAAACAAAAAAGCTATCATTTATTGAGTGGAAAAACTTAAAAAGATTAACAAGTATGTTGTATTGGCAAGCATACAGGATATCAGTGAATCCTTTTAGACAGTTTTGAGAGGATCATGAAACCAGTTGAACCGTACTGGATGATAGATGTACTTGGCAGCAGCTATCTAAGCATTGATTTGATATTTTTACACTTAGGAATTTATCCTTAAAACGTCACAAAAGAGTACAGGGGTCTGTGTATAAAGATGTTTGCTACATACAGCATTGTTTGTAAAAGATTAAAATTGGATGTAACCTAAATGACAATTAGGAGGGAACTGGTTAAATTATGATACATCCATACAGTGGAATACCATGCAGAGTTTGAGGTAATACAGGGGGTCCTCGGGTTACAATAGTCTCAACATACGATGTTTCAAGTTTACTACGCTCCCATAAAAAATATAAAAAATTGAGATGTGAGTGTTTCAGCTATTACTTCAGTGCAGTATATTTATGTCCTTTTCCTTTTTCTGTGGCTTAGTTGTGTTTTTATGTTCTAGATTATGATTTTACAACTGTGTCGTAACCCAGAGCCCCCTGTATTTATATATGATAATGAAGGACAGAGCCACACAGCATGTAGAGTTTGGCTCAATTTTTGCAGAAGAGGGCATCTTTGCGTCCCTGTGACTGGGTTTGTACATGACATTTTCTGGTAGGCTATGCAACAAGTGTCAAACAGTGGTTACCCCTGGAGTGTGGGAGGCTTTAATGGTTTGTTTGTTTTTTTAAGTGAGAGAAGGGGAGATAGACTCCTGCATGTGCCCTGACTGGGATTCGTGGGATATACCCAGCAACCCCAGTCTGGGGCTGGATGCTTGAATCCTCATTGCCTGAGGCTGACCCTCGAAGCAGTTGAGCCACTGTCTGTGAGAGGGGAAAAGAAAGAGAAGGGGGAGAGGGAGGGGAAGAGAAGGAGATGGTCGCTTCTCGTGTGTGTCCTCACCGGGTATCAAACCCAGGATGTCTGCACATCAGGCCGACACTATCCACTGAGCAAACTGGCCAGGGCCAATGGTATTTTTTTAAGGCCTTCTTTATAACAACCATACTATATTTTATAATTTAAAATGCTTTTTTAAAAAATGAAAAGACTTAGTAGTTTTGAAACATACAACAAAGTTGTGCAGCTTTGGAAATTGACTTTCTGTTGATACTGGTTGCTGGCAACTATGGTCTCTACTGCAAAGCTCAATGTCCCTTCCAGTCCCAAGTCCACAGAATCCAGAGATGGAGGGGCCCAGAGAGGTGATTTGTCATCTTTCAAACTGTAGCTGTCTTTCATGCTACTTGGACCTGCCGTTTTCCACTTTTCAGAGGCCCTGTGTGTTCCTGGGAGGCCCCAGCCTGGCCCTTTTCGTTATGGACAAGAGAGAAAAAACCCTAGGAGGAGAAAATTTGTGGTGGATTGGGACATGGACCCCAGAAGCTGCTGTGTGCGTGTGTGGGTTCTAGTTTGATGATTAAATGTTTGTTTATTGACTTTAGAGAGAGAGGAAAAGAGAGAGAGAGAGACCGAGACATTGATCTGTTCCTATTTGTGCCCTGACCAGCAATGTGGAACAGGCAATGTCTGTGCTTCGGGATGATGCTTAATAGAGCTATCTGGCCAGGACTCTTAGTTTGATATTAAAAACCCCTTATGATAGATAAGATTATTTTTGGGAGAAAGAAGGTCTAGGGTTTTTTTCTATTCTATTATGGAAAGGTGAAAATTACCTGTAATTCTACTCTAATTGGACTCCTATTAAGTTTAAATTTTTTTGTTGTTGTTGAAAAGTGCAGGAAGGACACATCAGAAGTGTGTTGCTTGATGAATTTTTTTTCTTTTTTTTAAACTATTTTTATTTATTTATTCATTTTAGAGAGGAGAGGGAGAGACAGAGGAGAGACAGAGAGAGAGAAGGGGGGAGGAGCTGGAAGCATCAACTTCCATATGTGCCTTGACCAGGCAAGCCCAGGGTTTCGAACCAGTGACCTCAGCATTTCCAAGTCGATGCTTTATCCACTGCGCCACCACAGGTCAAGCGCTTGATGAATTAAAAAAAAAAAATCTTTGCCTGACCAGGCGGTGGTGCAGTGGATGGAGCGTTGGGCTGGGATGCCGAGGACCCAGGTTCGAGACCCCGAGGTCGCCAGCTTGAGCGTGGGCTCATCTGGTTTGAGCAAAAGCCCACCAGCTTGAACCCAAGGTCGCTGGCTCCAGCAAGGGGTTGCTCGGTCTGCTGAAGGCCCCCGGTCGGGGCACGTATGAGAGGGCAACCAATGAGCAACTAAGGTGTTGCAACGCGCAATGAAAAACTAATGATTGATGCTTCTCATCTCTCTCCTTCCCTGTCTATCCCTCTCTCTGACTCAGTCTCTGTAAAAAATAAAAAAAATAAAAAAAAAATAAAAAAATCTTTGTAACCATTTCCTGACCTGCTGTGGCGCAGTGGATAAAGTGTCGACCTGCAACGCTGAGGTTGCTGGTTAGAAACCCCAGGCTTGCCCAGTCAAGGCACTGAGAACTATAAGTTGATGTTTCCTGATCCTCCCCCATGCCTTTCTCTCTCTTCTTTCTCTAAAATCAGTAAATAAAGTATTAAAAAAAATCTGAGTAACCATCACCCAGTTCAAGAATCATCACCAGCTTCCCCAGAATCTTCCCTCTCTGGTCCTGTTCCTGTCACTACCTCCCCCAGGGGTAATCACTGTTCCAAAACTAATATTTTAGTACTTTTTTTTTTAGTACTTTTTATTATCCCTTTTTCCCATGCAGAGTTACTTTCTCTATTTAAATCTGTTTGTAATGCTAGTCCATATGTATTCCTATTATCTTACTTTTAAATATTAAAAATTGTTTTTTCTTATAAAGCCAATGCATATAATCGCTTCTTAGCCTTTTGGCTAAGATCAAGTGTAAAACCAATGCATAGTCATTGTTGGTAAATGAGAAAATCCAAATTAAAGAAGAAAGTAGCCTGACCAGGCAGTGGCTTAGTGGATAAAGCATCGGACCGGGATGTGGAGGACCCAGCTTTGAGACCCCAAGGTCGCCAGCTTGAGCACGGGTTCATCTGGTTTGAGCTAAGCTCACCAGCTTGGACCCAAGGTTGCTGGCTCGAGCAAGGGGTTACTCTATCTGCTATATACAGCTCCATAGTCAAGGCACATATGAGAACGCTATCCATGAACAACTACAGTGCCACAACAAAAAACTGATGATTGATGCTTCTCATCTCTCTGTGTTCCTGTCTGTCTGTCTCTATCCCTCTCTCTAACTCTCGCTCTCTGTAAAAAAAAAAAAGGAAGAAAGTAAAAAACACCTGTGATCCTACCACCCTGAGAAGACCTGTGTCACTTGCAAGTCTTCCTGATCTTTTTTTATGAGCAGACTTTTTTTATTTTAATAACAGTGGGATCATAGTTTAATTATTTCATAACACTTTTTTTTGTATGTGAGAGAGAGAAAAATAGAGATAAGAAGGGAGAGAGATGAGGAGCATCAACTTATAGTTGCAGCACTTTAGTTGTTCATCGATTGCTTCTCATATGTGCCTTGACCGGGGGGCTCAAGCTGAGCCAGTGAGCCCTTGTTCAAGACAGCAACCTTGGGCTCAAGCCAGTGACGTTTGACTTGAAACCAGTGAGGTTTGGGCTCAAGCTAGCGACCTTGAGATCATTTTGATGATCCCACACTCAAGCTGAGGACCCTGAGCTCAAGCTGGATGAGTCAGCACTCAAGCCAGCGACTTCGGGGTTTCAAACCTAGGCTCTCAGTGTCCCAGGTCAATGTTCTACCCACTGTGCCACCACCAGTCAGGCTACATCAGTTTTTTTTTAAATATATACTTTGACTGTGTTTATATTACACATTATTATTTTTTGATTTCTTATTTTTTTATTGATTTAAATTTATTGTGTTTACATAGATTCAAGTGTCCCACCGAATACATCCTCCCGCACCCCCGGATTCCCCTCAACATCCTTCTTGCCCCCTCCCCCAACACCCTCCCTGCTTTCCTCCAGGATTTGCTCTTCTGCTCTCTATAATGCTGTTATGTATATATAATTTCATCAAGCTCTTTCCCTTCTCTGATCTCATCCTCTCATCCCCTTTCCCTCTGTCCGCTTTCCCACTGGTTCCTTTGATCCCTCCTCTGCCTCTATTCTGTTCCTCAGTTCACATTGTTCATTGGATTCCTCATATGAGTGAAGTCATATGTTATTTTTATTTCTTGCCTGGCTTATGTCACTTAACATAATAGTTTCCAGGTCCATCCATGTTGTTGCAAAAGGTAGTATTTCCTTCTTTCTCATGGCCCCATAGTATTCCACGTGTATATGTAGTACAGCTTTTTAATCCACTCGTCCACTGAAGGACACTTGGGCTGTATCCAGATCTTATTGTAAACAATGCTGCCATAAACATGGAGGTGCATTTCTTCTTTTGAATCAGTGATTTGGTGTTCTTAGGATATATTCCTAAAAGTGGGATGGCTGGGTCAAAAGGCAGTTCCATTTTTAATTTTTGAGGAATCTCCATACTATTTTCCACAGTGGTTGCACCAGTCTGCATTCCCACCAGCAGTGCAGGAGAATTCCCTTTCTCCACATCCTCACCAGCACTTATTATGGTTTGTTTTGTTAATGTGCCATTCTGATTGGTGTGAAGTGATATCTCATTGTGGTTTTAATTTGTATTTCTCTAATGATTAGTGATGTTGAACATTTTTTCTTTTGCCTTTTGACCATCTGATGTCCTCTTTGAAGTGTCTATTCATTTCTTTTGCCCATTTTTGATTCGATTATTTTCCTTGATTTCTCTTAACAATGTTTTATAATTTTCTGAGTACAAGTCTAACTTCCTTGGTTAAATTTACAGCTAGGTACTTTCTTTGTTGTTGTTGCAGTAGTGAAGGGGATTGTTTTCTTAATTTCTCTTTCAGACAGTTCATTGTTATATAAAAATGCCACTGGTTTTTGAATATTAATTTAATTTTATATCCTGCCACCTTGCTGAATTCATTTATTAGGTCCAGTAGTTTTTTTACTGACATTTTAGGGTTATCTATGTACAGTATCATATCATCAGCAAATAATGATAGTTTTACTTTTTTTTTTTTTTTTAATATTTTTTATTTATTCATTTTAGAGAGGAGAGAGAGTGAGAGAGCAGAGGGGAGGAGCAGGAAGCACCAACTCCCACACGCGCCTTGACCAGGCAAGCCCAGGGCTTCAAACTGGCGACCCCAGTGTTTCCAGGTCGATGCTCCATCCACTGCGCCACCGCCTGGTCAGGCTAGTTTTACTTCTTTTTCAATTTGGATGCATTTCTAAAATCTTAAATCTACATTCCTCTTTACTAGATCCCCCCCCCCTTGTTCTGTTTACAACAGGACCGTTAACATGTCTTACATCATCATTGGTTTGGTTGTAATAAATTCTTTGAGGGTTTATTTTTTTGTTTTTTTTGTTTTTTTTTGTACAGGAAGCTTTTTATTTCTCCTTCTATTTTAAACAATAGCCTTGCTGGATAAAGAAGTCTTGGTTGTAGGATCTTGTTCTGCATTAATTTGAATATTTCTTGCCATTCCCTTCTCGCCTCAAGTGTTTTTTTTTTTATTTTGTTTTTTTGGGTTTTTTTTGGTTTTTTTTTGTATTTTTTTTTTTCTGAAGCTGGAAATGGGGAGAGACAGTCAGACAGACTCCCACATGCGCCCGACCGGGATCCACCCGGCACGCCCACTAGGGGTGATGCTCTGCCCCTCCGGGGCGTCTCTCTGCCGAGACCAGAGCCACTCTAGCACCTGGGGCAGTGGCCAAGGAGCCATCCCCAGCGCCCGGGCCATCTTTGCTCCAATGGAGCCTCGGCTACAGGAGGGGAAGAGAGAGACAGAGAGGAAGGGGGGGGGTGGAGAAGCAAATGGGCGCTTCTCCTATGTGCCCTGGCCGGGAATCGAACCCAGGTCCCCCGCACGCCAGGCCAACGCTCTACTGCTGAGCCAACCGGCCAGGGCCTCGCCTCAAGTGTTTTTGTTGAGAAGTCGGATGTCATCCTTTTGGGGTCTCCTTAGTAGGTGATTGACTGCTTTTGTCTTGCAGCTTTTAGTATTCTTTCTTTATTTCTTAGCTTTGGTTTTTTAATTATGATGTGTCTTCGTTTAGGTTTATTTGGGTTCCTTTTTAATGGGATTCTCTGTGCTTCTTGAACTTGTGCGACTTTTTCCTGCATCAATTCCGGGACATTTTCAGCTATGATTTCTTCAATCAGGTTCTCTATCCCTTGTTCTTTCTCTTCTCCTTCAGGAACCCCTATGATGCATATGTTGTTTCTCTTCCTATTGTAACAGAACTCTTCGAGTTTTCTCAGACATTTTGATCCTCTTTTTCTTTTGCTGTTCTGCTTCCGTGCTTTTGCTTATCTTGTCCTCTAAATTGTTGATTCGATCCTCTTTTTCATCCCGCCTGCTTTTCATTCCTTGTAGTGTAGTCTTCATTTCTGCCATTGTGTTTATCATTTCTGTCTGATCCTTTTTGATGCCAGATAGCTCATTGTTTAGGTGCTCATGTTGTCTATCTATGGTTGCTCTAAGATCCTTGATCATCCTCACAATCATTATTCTAAACTCTGCATCCAGCATCTTAGTTATTTCCATTTCATTCAATTCTTTTTCTGGGGATTCCTCTAGCTGATTCATTTGAATTGCACTTCCCTGTCTTCCCATTTTGTCTCGATATAGACTGCTCCTTCGAATATGTTGTTTGTGTAGCTGAGTATAGGGTTGGTGTTGTCTGACTCCAGCTTTCAGTTGTGTAATTTCTAAATCTTCCTGGGATGGCTTCAGCTGTTTGTAATCCGCTTTGGGCTACTTGTCTGCTGCTACTGCTCTTTTTGCTGTTTGTGACATTTTCTATGCCTTAGCTGGGTCAGGTGTGAGGAGCCTTTCCTTAAGATACCACTCTAACTATGGTTGTTAGGTCTTGAGCTGATGCTCTGTATCTGGCCGCTGGATGTACCGGCCCTGGAACTCACAGGCCGGAAACTGGCGAAGACCAGTGGGAGTCACCGCTTTTGACTGGCCCTCAGCAACCTTCTTGGAGCTACAGGTGATCCAGAATCATCTTCTCCTCATCCGACACCCCATCCTCCAAGTCGGCCATCTTGGGCTGCTCTGGCCCATCCCCTACACATTATTTTTTAAGGCAGTATTCCATCATGTGTACATTTGTACTGTTATGTATTTAACCAATATTGTCTTGTCACATACATTTATTATATCCTTGCCTAAATTTAAATATTGATTCACATTCTTGATAAATCCCCAGACATAGATTGCTTAAGAATTATCACCAGACCAAGGGCACATGCAATTTTAAATTGTGTCCTGTGAGTCCTGCTTGTTTGATGTAGCAGTTGTACCCTATTGAACGTTTCCTTTTATTCCTGGTAGCTCTCCTCTTTCCCTGGAAATGGACTCAGTTGGTCAGCCAAGGTCAGCGTAAGAGGAGCAAATATCTGTACAAATAATGAGAAATAGCAACTGCTTTATGCATCAAAATACATTTATAGAATGAGTGAAGTTCACTTTATCGAAAAAATGCCTGGTCTGTGGTGGCGCAGTGGATAAAGCGTCGACCTGGAACACTGAGGTTGCTGGTTCAAAACCCTGGGATTGCCCTGGCCGGTTGGCTCAGCGGTAGAGCGTCGGCCTAGTGTGCGGAGGACCCGGGTTCGATTCCCGGCCAAGGCACACAGGAGAAGCGCACATTTGCTTCTCCACCCCTCCGCCGTGCCTTCCTCTCTGTCTCTCTCTTCCCCTCCCGCAGCCAAGGCTCCATTGGAGCAAAGATGGCCCGGGCGCTGGGGATGGCTCTGTGGCCTCTGCCCCAGGTGCTAGAGTGGCTCTGGTCGCAACATGGCGATGCCCAGGGTGGGCAGAGCATCGCCCCCTGGTGGGCAGAGCGTCTCCCCTGGTGGGCGTGCCGGGTAGATCCCGGTCGGGTGCATGCGGGAGTCTGTCTGACTGTCTCTCCGTGTTTCCAGCTTCAGAAAAAGGGAAAAAAACAAACAAAAAACTCTAGGATTGCCTGGTCAAGGCACATATGGGAGTTCATGCTTCCTGCTCCTCCCTCCCTTGACGCTTCCTGCTCCTTATCCCTTTCTCTCTCTCTCTCTATTTCTCTCCTCATTAAAATAAAATAAAATAAAATAAAATAAAATAAAAATACATGGAGCCCTGTCTAGATAGTTCAAATGGTAAGAGCATCATCCCAAAGCACAGAGGTTGTTGGTTGTTAGTTCAGTCTCTGGTTAGGGCACATACAGGAACAGATTGGTGTTTCTGTCTCTCTCTCTCTCCCTTCTCCTGCTAGAATCAATTAAAACAAATAAACCCCGTCCTGGCCGGTTGGCTCAGCGGTAGAGTGTCGGCCTGGCGTGTGGGGGACCCGGGTTCGATTCCCGGCCAGGACACATAGGAGAAGCGCCCATTTGCTTCTCCACCCCCCCCTTCCTCTCTGTCTCTCTCTTCCCCTCCCGCAGTGGAGGCTCCATTGGAGCAAAGATGGCCCGGGTGCTGGGGATGGCTCCTTGGCCTCTGCCCCAGGCGCTAGAGTGGCTCTGGTCGCGGCAGAGCGACGCCCCGGAGGGGCAGAGCATCGCCCCCTGGTGGGCAGAGCCTCACCCCTGGTGGGCATGCTGGGCGGATCCCGATCAGGCACATGCAGGAGTCTGTCTGACTGTTTCTCCCCATTTCCAGCTTCAGAAAATTACAATAAATAAATAAATAAACAAACAAACCCCCACCCCCAAAAGAAACATGGAGATCCTAGACACCCAGATTATAATATTCTTTCTGAAGTCTTAAAAGCAAACCATTCATTATACAGCTTTGTATAAACTTTTCTGAGGAGCACATTCATTAAAAACTTTTTTTTTATGCTGATATAGTTAAAAATTTTCCAGATATCCAGCCCTGGCTGGTTGTCTTAGTGGTAGAACGTCAGCCTGGCGTGCAGGAGTCCAGGGTTCAATTCCCGGCCAGGGCACACAGGAGAAGCACCCATCTGCTTTTCCACCCCTCCCCCTCTCCTTCCTCTCTGTCTCTCTCTTCCCCTCCCGCAGCCAAGGCTCCATTGGAGCAAGGTTGGCCCGGGCGCTGAGGATGACTTCATGGACTCTGTTTCAGGCGCTAGAATGGCCCTGGTTGCAACAGAGCGATGCCCCAGATGGGCAGAGCATCGCCCCCTGGTGAGCGTGCTGGGTGGATCGCCATCAGGCGCATGCGGGAGTCTATCTGACTGCCTCCCCGTTTCTAACTTCAGAAAAATACCAAAAAAAAAGAAAATTCTTACCTTTCCAAAAAAAAAAAAAAAAATTCCAGATATCATGCCATATTCATTCAGCATGCATTTCTAATAACATTTTTCTACATAATCAAAATAACAATAATTACTCTCAAAAAAACTTTATTAAATTTTCTTAAGTTATTGATTTTAGAGAAGAGAGAAAGAGAGAAATGTTGATTTGTTATTCTACTTATTTATGCATTCATTGTTTCTTGTATGTGCCCTGACTAGGGATTGATGCCACAACATTGGCATATTGGATGACACTCTATCCAACTGAGCTATCTGAGCAGGGCAAAACTTTATTTTTTAATATCATATAATAACTGGTGTATTATTCAGATTTCTTCACTTGTCCTTAAAATACCTTTTATGGGAGATTTGATACTTTCACAACTATCTATTACTAGGCATTCATATTCATTTAAAAGACTTGATATGTTTCGCTTCTACCGTACGTATATGAAAACATCTCTTGCTCCAAACTCTTGCCAGCTTTAGAAATCACTGTTTTTGGCCTGACCTGGCGGTCGCGCAGTGGATAGAGCATCAGACTGGGATGCGGAGGACCCAAGTTTGAGACCCCAAAATCGCCAGCTTGAGCACGAGCTCATCTGGTTTGAGCAAAGCTCACCAGCTTGAACCCAAGGTCGTTGGCTCGAGCAAGGGGTTACTCGGTCTGCTGAAGCCCCACGGTCAAGGCACATATGAGAAAGCAATCAGTGAACAACTAAGGTGTCGCAACGAAAAACTGATGATTGATGCTTCTCATCTCTCTCTTCCTGTCTTTCCCTGTCTCTGAAAAAAAAAGAGAAATTACTGTTTTTGCCATTTTATTATATTTTTTTATTAAGGGTAGATGACATTTCATCAAGAAGGTACAGAATGCTCTTCCTCCTGGGGTCCCCTGTGGTTGGCCCTTTAGTGGTTTTGGTTCTTCCTGCCTTTAGCGGACAACCAGGTGTGGGGAAGCTGATGGTTGCGGTTTTACCTTATGAGTTCATGTGTTCTCCTTCTTCTACATCAGAATCCACCTCATTGCCTGGAGGTCACGCCACCATCTTCAGAAAAGCTTGTCTCAGTAATGCGGTTAAGTGATCTCTCTACAGAAGATGACGACTCCGGTCACTGTAAAATGAATCAATACGATAAGAAGATCGATAGTCTAATGAACGCGGTTGGTTGTCTTAAATCTGAGGTGAGGGATTTTGGGGTTTGGGACAGCTAGTGCCCTGAGGATATGTGGGACTGCCCAGGTGCTTTCCTGGTGGGCACTTGTGGCTGCCTCTCTGCAGACCTCTCACCTTTCTCAGCTTCCCAGGACTTTGGATGCCCTTGGAGAGAGAGGTAGCTCCGACAACCTGAGATTCCTGTTCATTGAGCACTGAGTCCGGGCCTGGCCCTGACCTTGCCTGGTACTCTGTATAGATAGCCTGTTTTAATTTTTTACACTGCTGAATGAACCTGGTGATATTATTGTCTCCATTTTGGAAATGAAGTGACTGGGATACTGGGGCCTCTGCTTTCCACTTTACGTAAAAGATTAAAAAAAAAAAACCCCAAAGAGGTGAAGGAAGTTTGTCTCAGTTGCTGGGCTGTGTCTTTGGGTGAGATATGGCAATGGAATTGGAAAGAACCTGGAAGACCACGACCCTCAGCAAGGAACTTGGTATTGCTGGCATGAAATCCAGGGGGGGGAGGTTTTGTTTTTTTTTTTTTGTTTGTTTGTTTTTTGTATTTTTTCTGAAGTTGGAAATGGGGAGGCAGTCAGACTCCCGCATGTGCCCGACCGGGATCCACCCAGCATGCCCACCAGGAGGCGATGCTCTGCCCATCTGGGGCATCACTCTGTTGCAACCAGAGCCATTCTAGCGCCTGAGGCAGAGGCCACAGAGCCATCCCCAGTGCCCGGGCCAACCTTGCTCCAATGGAGCCTTGGCTGTGGGAGGGGAAGAGAGAGACAGAGAGGAAGGAGAGGGGGAGGGGTGGAGAAGCAGATGAGGGCTTCTTCTATGTGCCCTGGCCGGGAATTGAACCTGGAACTCCTGTGTGCCAGGCCGACGCTCTACCATTGAGCCAACTGGCCAGGGTGAAATCCAGGTTTTGACTGCTAGTGTGGCCTGTGTTCTTTTATTTTTTTCAGTAGGGGGGCAAACAGATAGAAAGGGAGAGAGATGAGAAGCATCAACTCGTGGTTGTGGCACTTGAGTTGTTCATTGATTGCTTTCTCATACGTGCCTTGACTGGGGGCCTCCAGGTGAGCCTATGACCCCTTGCTCAAGCCAGCGATCTTGGGCTTCAAGCCAGAGTCCTTTGGGTTCATGCTAGTGACAATGGGGTTATGTCTGTGTTCCCACCCTCAGCTGGCAACCCCGTGCTCAAGCCTGCAACCCCGGGGTTTTGAACATGGGTCCTAAGCGTCCCAGGTTGCTGCTCTATCCACTTTGCCCCTACCTGGCCAGGCTGGCCTGTGTCATTACTCCTCACCCTGCACTCTGAACCTGTGGGCCCACTTGGAGAACCTGGGCTGGTGGTCTGGCCACAGCTCCACCTTGTTCTGTAGCCTGCAGTACAGAGGCCTTTCTGTCACATCTCTCCTCCAGCTGATCCATGGCTTGTATCCTGTCTCTGTCCCCAACCAGCAGGCCACTCAGGCTCTCTTTACTCTGTTTCCTCAGTAATGAGGAAATGAGAGGAATAATATCTGCCCAGAGTCTTTGTGACAATTAACATTGCACCCCAAAGCACTAAGTACCCGTGTAGCTCTCACTCGGCGGTGTCCTTAATCTGACCCAAAGCAATGGGCCTAGCAACATATGGAGAGGAGGGGGCACCTCTCAGTGGCCCTGCCTGTGTGCCCCTACACAGGTCAAGATGCAGAAGGGTGAGCGCCAGATGGCCAAAAGGTTCCTGGAAGAACGGAAGGAGGAGCTGGAGGAGGTGGCCCACGAGCTGGCTGAGACCGAGCACGAAAACACGGTGCTGAGGCACAACATCGAGCGCATCAAGGAGGAGAAGGACTTGACCATGTAAGCCGCCTTGGTTCATTCGCTCCTCACCTGAGTCAGCGCGAGGGAGAGGGACGCCCCACCGAGTGTGGGGGATGAGGTCAGGGAAGCTTTTCTGGAAAAGACATGTAAGGAGAGTCCTGTAGACGGTTAAGAGTTAGGCAGGAGGATACTGGGGAATATTTTGTGTGAAGGCCCCAAGATGAGAGCAGGCCATAGTGAAGAGAGGCTGGGCAGAGGGAAAGTCTTAGCAATCACTTTGAAGAGTTTGCCTGAGGGCAGCTGGGAGCAATGGAAGGGTTTTCAAAGCAGGAAGTGGTGGGACCAGAATTGGCTCCAGTTTGGAGAGTGGATGGGGGGGCTGAAAATCTGAAGAAGGTTAGGAGGCCAGGGAAGTGGCCAGAGCCAGAGGCGACACTGGTGACTGAGACACAAGCAAGGCTACAGGTTGCATAAATGTGACCTGGTTTGGAAGTCCTACTGTGGTGCCGAGGTGTCTTTTTAGAAAGCCACTCGAGTCAGAGGGCTGGCCCTCTCCCCTCCCCCACCGTTCCCTGACCAGGATGAGCTTCACAGGGCATTGTGAGGCGAGCCTCAGAGCTCCAGGTGGGATAGGGCCTGAGAGGGCTCACCGGGCCTTATTCTCTCTGGCCCCAGGCTTCAGAAGAAACATCTCCAGCAGGAGAAGGAGTGCCTCATGTCCAAGCTGGTAGAGGCTGAAATGGATGGGGCTGCTGCCGCCAAGCAAGTCATGGCCTTGAAAGACACCATTGGAAAGCTAAAGACGGTGGGTGACAGGCAGACCAGCCTGGCTCTGGGACTGGGCCCAGAACCGGGGCAGCCACGGCGGCTGGGTGGGAGCTTTATGCAGTCATCAGGCTGACTTTATGACATCTCTAGGCTGGGGAAGGGCTCCTTGTACTCCTGAGGCCCACCCCCCACACTCACATCCGGGCCCTGACCCTCAAGGATGACCTCTGACCAGGGTTTCTGAGGAGACCTCATCATGGGTTTCCTGGGATCACTCTACCACTTAATTCTTGCAAGTACAGTATCAGCCACCAGGTGGTGTCATCCTGCGCTTCCTCCAAGAAGCCTGTCCTGATGGCACTTGCCCACACTGAACTCCCCAGCCTTTTTCGCCACTTGTCACTGTTAGCAGGCTCAGACCTGCCCATCCTTCCGGGTCTACCACCTCCGGGAAGCTGCCCTCACCACTCTGGCCCCATACACAGCCCAATTCTTCTTGCCTGGGCTCCATAGCACTAGCACCTCTTAAGTACCCCATGTGGCCTGCCCCTGCCAGCTCCTCCCTTCCCTCCCCGTACCACGTAGGACTGTTTGCTGTCTTCCAGGAGAAACAAATGACGTGCACAGACATCAACACCCTGACGAGGCAGAAGGAACTTCTCCTGCAGAAGCTGAGCACATTTGAGGAGACCAACCGCACCCTCCGAGACCTGCTGAGGGACCAGCACTCCAAAGAGGTGAGCTCCTGGCTCTGGCCTGGGAGCGCTTGACTCAGCTCGCCCTGTCTGGCGCCCCATGCCTGTCCTCTCTGAACCTCAGTCTCTTCCTCCATAAAAAGAGAATACTATCGGTGCCTGACCTGAGAGGGCCATAGAAGAATTTGACAAGATTAGTCACATAAAGCGCTGGCATCTTGTAGACATGGAAGCTGGACCTGGCAACACAGGAAGTGGGAGTTAGAAGGGCAGCGGGGAGCCAGGGAGGGTTCAGCCTGTGTCGGGGCTCGTACAGCGGACGGAGAGGACTGACCTGAGGTTGCTGACGTAGAAGAAAAACCAGTGGCTGGTGGACACAAATTGTGTCTTTATTTTTGGTATCACTTCATTTTTTTTAAAAGATGGTCTCTGAAATATATTTTATGTTGGCAAATGATTCTGAAAAGACCAACAGTATAAATACCCATCTTACTGTTTGGTTCAAATAGAAGGAATACTAAGAGTCTCAAAATCTCTGTGCTGATGAAATGATAATAGCTTTTTCAGTTTCGTGTCTTTTTTGTCCTAACATTGTCAACTTCTCTTCTTATTATTTATTTTTTTAAACTTTATTAATTTTAGAGAGAGAGACAGAAACATCTGTTTCCATATGTGCTCTGACTGGGAATCGAACCCGCAACCTTTGCATACCAGGGCAACACTCTAACCAACTGAGCTGTCGGACCAGGGCTTCTTGTTTTTATTTTGAAAAATTAGTATTTAAAATGAATACTATAACATGGTGCACCCACCATCCAGCTTTCCAAACAAACCTCGTCCATGCACTCAAGTCCCTCTAGTGCAGGGGTCTCAAACTCAACTCAGCATGTGGGCCGCAGAGCAAGATCACAGCCGTTCGGCGGGCCGCACTAGGTCTACAAAAGGCAACTGTTATGCAACAGTTTTCTCACTGCAGTTGAAAACAAAAAAAAATCAGTACAACAAGCACAATCGTACATGCAGTTTACTCAGTGTCACAAAACGACCAGAAACTGTAGTTCGCATCACAACTGCTGTTAACTAAGCTAATATCTAGCTAGGATGCTAGAGAAATGAAAAATACAAGTAGGCCCCTAGGCTTACTTAATTTCATCCAAAATATTTTGAACTTTGTGGATTAGTCTGCGGGCTGCACAAAATTGTTCGGCGGGTCGCATGCGGCCTGCGGGCCGCGAGTTTGAGACCCTTGCTCTAGTGTCTCCTTTGGCCATGACCCCTCAGCTCCCTCCCCTCAGAGGAGACCTTTATCTCAAATCTGATGGTTTCATCACTTATGTATGTATATCCCCAATCAACGTCTAGTATTGTTGAGCATGTCTTCAAACCTGACATAAGTGGTATTTATTTCACATATACGCTCTTGAGTTTGTACTCAATATTTTTACAAGATTCATCTTTTTTTCCTTGTGGCCTAAGGTAATTACTTTTCACTAATATATCCCATTTTAGGACAATACCACAATTTAAGTGTCCATTCTTCTGTTGATGGAGACCTATCTTCAGTTATTTGCCGTTATAAGTAGTGTTATTTTGAGTATAGGTGTATGTATTTTCTCATGTGTAAGATACTGCCGTGTATAAGATGTACCTTAATTTTGGGGCCCAAAATTTGGGGGAAAAAAATTACATAAAGTCATTGAACTCAAGTTTTATTCATCATAAAATTCATACAACTCCTGATTACTGTCAAAATTCCCATCCATTAGCTTGTCCTCATCTGTGTCTGATGACGAATCACTGTCTTCATATATTGCCTCATCCTCAGTTCCATCTATGGCATTTGATATGCCACAACCACTGTATAAGACACATCCAGGTTTTAGACCCCAAATTTTTCGGAAAAGGGTACGTCTTATACATGAGAAAATATGGTGTGTTATCCTGGAGGGCTTGAGAGTTTCTAGAGTATATTTCTATGAACTTTAGTGGTTATAGCAAAATTACTCTCCTAAAATTGTTCAGTGTTCTTGGGTGGGTGAGTTTTTCCTCCCTGATCTTTGGTAGCTGTAGTGCCCTGCAGAAAGTCTCCTTTTGTTATCAACCCTAAAGAGAAACTTCATACATGCCCAGCGATGTCCATTGCAGTTGCAAAACCTGGGACCAACCTTATATCCCCAAAGTTATGGGTGGAGTTTAAAAAACGCAGTGGTGTGATAGATAGCTCAGTTGGTTAGAGCATCATCCTGATATGCAAAGCTAATGGGGTTTGATCCTGATCAGGGCACATGGAGGAACAGATCAATGTTTCTGTCTCCCTCCTTTCCTCTCTCTAAAAATCAATAACTTTAAAAAAATTAATTTTATAAAGTGCAGTGGTATGTTAGAGACAGAGCAGATGAGCGGCGGCTTGGGGAGGGGACAGTGGACACTGACTGCTTCTTGGAATAGTATCTGCCCAGAGTCTTGTGGGCAGGGTTTCTTTTGGGGGCAATGGAAATGTTCCAGAACTGGATAGTAGTGGGGACCGCACAATATTGTAAATGTACTGTATGCCACAGACTTTTACACGTAGTAGTCAGAATGGCAAAGTTTCTGTTATGTATATTTCACCACAATTTTTAAAACTAATAATCAAATGTACCCAAAACCATTGAATGATACAATTTAAGAGGATGACTAGTGTAGTATCTAAATTTATATATCAGGAAATCTATTATTTTAAAAAACCAAGTTGTAGCATAGAACATTTTGGTAAAATGACACATGAATCCCTTTCTGCCCCTAAAAGATAGTCTTTCTCTACATGTCACTATATAAATGCATAGAGGAAGGGTGAGCAGCCCTTATCAGGCTAAGAGCGGTGGAATGTGGGTGAGGGGACTTGAGCTGAATCGGTGTTCACTAAAGATTTTATAGCGGGAATGTAATTTTTTTAATTCTATAATTAGAAGTGTAGTTTTGGAAAAGAGAAAGACTTGGTAAGATATAGCCATTTGGGTTCTTTGCTTAATGACTTGGCTTTCCCTCTGCCTTCTCTGGAAGGACCCGGGACGGCTGATGGAGCAACAAGGAGCACTCCTGAAACGGCTGGCGGAGGCGGACTCTGAGAAGGCGGTACGTCAGCGCCCATGCTTGCTCTGCCTTGTTCCAGCTGCAGTAGGGCAGCAGCCCTGCTCTGGCGTTCTGGGTCTTAGTTTCCTGATCTGTGACAGGGGCTGATGTCCCCTGTCCTACTGGCTCCACTGGGCTTGTCTAAATTAGTTGAGAGCTTCAGCCACCTAGCTGGACACCAACCCGTGAGATGATGATGATGGACTTACAAATCATCACAGTTTGTCACCTGAATTTCCATATTTGTATTTTGGATTAAAGACCATCAAAAGGTATAGGTTTTTTGTCTGCCTGGTGGTGATGCAGTGGATAAAGCATCAACCCCGAATGCTGAGATCACCAGGGTTGATGGCTTGAGCAGGGGAGCATCCATACAATCTCAGAGCTCACTAGCTTGAGCCCAGAGGTCGCTGGCATGAAAAGCTGGCTTGAGCAAGGGACACTGGCTAGGCCCTGGTCAAAGCACATACGGGAAGCACTCCATGCACAGCTAAAGTGGAAGCAACTGCGAGTTGGTGCTTTTCACCCTCTCTGTCCCTTCCTGTCTCTCTCTCTCAAAAAAAAAAGTATAAACTTTTTGACTCAATTCTAATTCTAGGAATGCCTCCCAAGGCAGCATGTTCCAAAATTTACTCCATGGAACCCTAAGTTCCTCAGGATGTTAATGGGTGCAAGAAATAAAAGGGGGTGTGCTCCATGGCCAGATATATTTGGGAAACTACTTGCTGGCTTGAACAAAAAATTCATCAGGTTTCTGAATTCTGAACTCCAGGACCTTTCGAAGCCTTTGATGTATTAGTGCCCAATATGCTTCCCAAGCCTTCTGAGTTTTGGCCCTTGGCCCACAATGCCTTGCTGAACATCTCTGAGAAATTCAGGTGATGATGCCTAAACCTACATTCCCAGCTTGAGAGGTCTTCTCAAATTGTGATATATCAGTAAATTGAAGCATTAAACTGCTGTTTCAAGAGCTGTGGGAGATGTAATCACATTATGACAAATGTGGGCATGGTGGTTATGGAACAAAATAAGCATATGACTTTTTTTTTCTTAGTGAGAGACAGAGAGACAAAGAGAGGGGCAGATATGGACAAACAGATAGGAAGGGAGAGAGATGAGAAGCATTGGTTATTCATTACGGCACCTTAGTTGTTCATTGTTTGCTATCATATGTGCCTTGATCTGGGGGCTCCAGCCGAGCCAGTGACCCTTTGCTCAAGGCAGCAATCTTGGGCTTCAAGCCAGTGACCTTTGGGCTCAAGCTGGCGACCTCAGGGTTTTGAATCTGGTCCTCTGCGTCTCAGGCTGACACTCTGTCCACTGTGCCACCACCTGGTCAGGTAAGCATATGACTTCTTAATGTGTGTTAACAGTGTTATGTCCGGGTTGGGGATTGTGAGGACTCTTTAGCATTTTTTTGTGTGTGTTTTCCAGAATTAACGTTGCTTTTTTTAAATTACAAAATAAATACTTGTTTATTATCTTAAAATATCTACTACAGGTGTTAAGTGCTTCCCGCCAGGGTTTCTGTAATATGGGCCAGTGTATTTGGGATGTTGGGCCCTGGTGGCGAGGTACTCACAGGAGTGTCTCTCCTATCTGGGCAGAGTCTCTGTGCCCTTCCCGGGGAGCTCATGACAGTGTGTCTCCTCTCTTCTCTCCAGCGGCTGCTGTTATTGCTGCAAGATAAGGACAAGGAGGTAGAAGAGCTCCTCCAAGAAATACAATGTGAGAAGGTACCATCCCCAACAGTTGCTCCTTCTTACTGGCCAGTAGAGCTCAGTGGGTAGAGCATGCTCTGGAATTGGAGACCTGGGTTCAGATTCTGTCTCTGTCACTTTCTCCATCTCTGCAAAGGCTCAGGCAAAGTCAGCATCCGAACTCTCTAAGTCCATGGAGTCCATGCGTGGCCATTTGCAGGCACAGCTTCGGTGCAAAGAGGCAGAGAACAGTCGCCTGTGCATGCAAATCAAGGTACCTGCTGGCCCCACAGGTGGGGACAGTGGGGGCAGGGGCCTGGCAGTCCCAGGGCGGTGGCCCGGCCAAGGCTATCACTGCTCAGCAACCCAAAGCACTTGTGCTTCAGAGAGGCCCTGGGACAGTGGCGGGGCCGTGGGCCTGGAGGCCTTGGGAGCCCTTCTCAGCATGACTGATGGGTTTCAGGCTCCTGAGCTCCATCCCTATGTTTTCAGTTCTAACCACCCATGGGGAGGAGGATAGTCTCAAATGCTGATTGCATCTGTGAGTTAGGGACCCTCTGAAGTCACAACTTTGCTGAGGGGGGGAGGGATATCTCTGACTACTGTACTGGGAGTTTGAGGAAAGATTCCAGAAGAGTTCTAGCATTAAGACCTGATAAGTTCCAAAAAATAAGAAGACTTAATAGGTTCAGTGATCCAGAATGGTGCTGTGCAGAGCTTGGGAAGGGCCCTGTCTCTGCTCTGTGTTAGGGGAGCCCTGATCCTTCCACAGTTTATGATCTGTTCTTTCTCCCTCTTTTCATTGGCTCCCTTTTGTCCCTCTCTCCCCTTGACGCTCTGCCTGGCCTCCCCCTGGCCTTGGCCTCTCCCTCTCCGTCACCTGTCGCTCTCCCGGCACTCTGCACCCTGGCCCGCCCTCCCAGAACCTGGAGCGCAGTGGGAACCAGCACAAGGCGGAAGTGGAGGCCATCATGGAGCAGCTGAAGGAACTGAAGCAGAAAGGAGACCGAGACAAAGAGTCCTTGAAGAAGGCCATCCGTGCCCAGAAGGAGAGAGCTGAGAAGAGCGAGGAGTACGCTGAGCAGCTGCACGTGCAGCTTGCTGACAAGGTAGCCGGCCTTGCCTGAGGAGGGCTGCTCGGGGGTGGCGGGGGTGAGTGGGTAGGTGGGCAGCGGAGGGCGGTGGGGTGCAGGTCGTGTGGGTGGGTGCAGGGGAAACCTGGATAGAGGTGGCGGACTGGAGGGGAAACGGCAGTAAAGTGGGTGAATGAGCTGCTAGGATGCGTGGCTGGCTGCAGGGGGAGAGAGTAGGGGGGTTAAATGGGTAAAAGGGTGATAATGAGGTGGGATGGCTGCCAGGAGATGATTGGAGGGTTTGTAGACAAGTTAGCCACATCAGTGTTGTGGGTAGGCCCTGGCTGGATCGCTCAGTTGGTTGGAGCATTGTCCTGATATACAAAAGTTGCCAGTTTGATATCCGGTCAGAGCACATACAGGAACAGATCGATGTTTCTGTCTCTCCCTCTCTCTCTAAAATCAGTAACTAAATTTAATTTTTAAAATATTGTAGGTAGGAGTGAGGGTTAAGGAAGGATTTGCAAACAGGGTACATGTGATTACTGGAAATCTTAGAAGCAACAGCTGGCCTCTCACTGTCACTCTCGGTGCTCTCTAGAGAGCGACAGGAATGAGGGGCAGGAGGTCATCGGGGTGACCCAGTCCCTCCCCTCAGCCTCAGCAGAAGGGAGACTGAGACACAGAGTCCTGAAGCCCCCAGGCTGACAGGCCCTGTTTTGTGTTCCCAGGATCTCTATGTTGCTGAGGCATTATCTACTCTGGAATCGTGGAGAAGCCGCTACAACCAAGTTGTGAAAGACAAGGGGGACCTCGAGCTGGAAATTATTGTCCTGAACGAGTATGTCGGTTAGGAGAGAGAGCTTAGGTCGACTAGGGGACGTGAGTTTGCAGGTGGAAGGAGCCTGGTGACTTGAGGCAGGTCGCATCACTGAAATGGCTGCCATTTGGTTTCCTCGGGCCAAGGGCTGCATTGGACTGAGATGTGCACAGCCCTGAAGTGGGGTTTCTGGTTGGCTCCCAGGTCCTGGCGCCAGCCCCAGTTTTGGGGTCCTACCCCCTACGCAGTACTGTGGAGGGAGGGGCCAGGCTTCTCTGGTCACAGAGGCTTGGGCCTGACTCTAGCACTTGGGCCCAATTTGGGTCCTAATGTGCACAGCACAAGAAATGGGCACAGGCACACTGGTCACCTCACTCCTGTTCTTGAGGGATGGAACAACTGGTAATCCCTGTGTCTCTGCTGTTTGCCAACCAGTCAGCAGGTCAGAGGCAGGCCTGGGAGTCGAGTATAGAAGTGGCCTTCCAGCCTGACCAGGCGGTGGCGCAGTGGATAGAGTGTCGGACTGGAATGTGGAAGACCCAGGTTCGAGACCCCGAAGTCGCCAGCTTGAGCACGAGCTCTTCTGGTTTGAGCAAGGCTCACCAGCTTGAGCGCAAGGTCGTTGGCTCGAGCAAGGGGTCACTCAGTCTGCTGTAGCCCCCCAAAGCACATACGAGAAGTCAATCAATGAATAACTAAGGAACCGCAACGAAGAATTGATGTTTCTCATCTCTCTCCCTTCCTGTCTGTGTCCCTATCTGTCCCTCTCTCTGACCTCTGACTCTCTGTCTCTGCCACACACACACACACACACACACACACACACACACACACACACAAAGTGGCCTCCCTGTGTACTCTACATTGACCACTCAGACTTTCTCAGTGTCAGCTATAATCATGTGTTCATTCATTTAAAAATATTGAGCATCTACTATATACCAGGCTACATGCTGGCCTCTAGAAGGTTACAGAAGTAAGAAAACATGCATTCCCTGCCCTCATGGAAATAACACTGTACTCAAATAGAGGAAGTGGGGCTACAGAGACTGGATTCTCTGGGCTAAGGACAGGTCACAGGGGACTAACTTACTCTCCAGACTAGGCAAGTCTTCCCTAAAGAAGTGTATTTTGTCATAATCAATTCAATTTAGAAATCATATCCTGAGATCCTGCTACATGCTGGGCCCTATGCCAAGTGCCACCCTCAGAAAGTTTTCCATTTAATGGGAGAAAACAGATAATTAAGATAGAAGGATATTGGGTGTCAATGAGAAGGGTTCAGGGACGATATGCCCTGAGAGAGGAAGTCTGAACTGAGTTTGTAAGGGTGAGTAGGAGTTCGCCACGTAAAACAACATGATGTTTTTGCTTGGGCCTAGTTAGTGCTCAGTATTTGCTGACTGAACCATAATTGATCGATACTGACAACACACACTATGGAAAGGTTCTGTACTGGTCTGTGGTCAGGGCAGACGAGCATCTGAGAGCGCCAGCGTGCCTCTGCAGCCGCGGGCTCTGCTTGTGGCTGATCGTTCTGCTAAGTGACCGAGGAGGGGGAGGAGGAGGAGGAGGAGGGCGCCAGAGCAGGCGGGCCACCGGCTGCTGAGTGACTTCTTTTCCTCTGTTTTATATACATTCATTGCACTTCCCGCCTGAGCCGGGTGAGTGCTTACACAAGTGAACCAGCCAATCATGACACCTGCCCTTGCTGGGAGACACTGAACCCCAGTGTTGTATGTGCGGGACGAAGAGGGATGCCGGGAGTCTGGCACCCCTGACCACCCAGCCCAGAGTTCTGTCCTAACTTCAGGACCTGATTGGGAGCGATCCAGGGGTGCTGTGGGAGCTGGGAAGGGGTCAAGTCTCTGGGCCTTGTCGTCAGGAGGTATCTTGGCCGCATGGGAGCGTCAGAATGGAGAAGGCTTTTGGCCGGGGTAGTATGGGAAGACATCTCAAAGGTTGTCATCAGAGGTGGGACGCATGGGATGCCACAGCAGCAATGCGGGGCAGGGCAGTGCAGCTGCTTCTCAGGGTGGAGAGCAAGGGGGACGTGACCTGGGTGGGAGCACTTGACACCTCCCCACACAAAGACCCAGGCTCCTCAGAACCTGTGTGACTGATCCTCCCTGTCTGCTTTCACTTTGTAACCTTTCAGCCGAGTGACGGATCTCATAAACCAACAGCAAGCCTTGGAGGAGAAAATGCGGGAAGACCGGGACGGCCTAGTAGAGAGACTACACCGGCAGACTGCCGAGTATTCTGCATTCAAACTAGAGAACGAGAGGCTGAAGGTCTGTAGTGAGAGTCGGGGCAGGGACAGCTAAGGGACAGCAAGGAGGCCGGTGGCTGGGCATTCCTGGTTAGGCCCCAGAGACGACTGTGAGGGTCTTCAGAGGGCCTGGACAGAGCCACGTGATTGAGACACTGGGGTCAGGAAGGCCCAGAATCAAGGCCTGCCTCTGCCTCTGACAAGCTGGTTGAGATAGCTCATCTTTGCTGCTGCAGTTTCCGTAGTGGGAGGAAATGAGGTCCTTGTGAGAATAATGTGAAATGCCTAACAGGACACAGTCAGCCATGCGCATGCAGCAGACCTGACACTGAGGTTAGCGCGGACTCCACGGGACTGGTGGCCCCTTCACACGAGTTAAGCCTTACTTTAACCTCCCAGTAATGTGACTGTTACCTCTACTTCATAGAACAAGGAAATGGAGGCTTAGAGACAGGTCAAGTTTCTTGCCTAGATTCTGCTTTTGGAAATGCTGGAGTTGGAATTTGGACCTGAGTCTGAGCCTGGAGCTCCAGCTCTTAACCACTTGCTATCCACCCTCCTAGCATGCCGAGGGCGAGAGGCACCTGGCCAAGAGGGTGTATTTCAGAGCTAGGTTTGATCTGCATTTTCACTTGATCTGGGCGGTAACATCGAGGTTTATTTTTTTACTCACTTTTTTTGTTAAGTAAGATTGATTTTAAGTACAACATAACAAAAATGAACACACTTTGTCCATCAGTCACCCTGATTGAACCTTATTAGCGTCCCGGTGACATCGCCTGGTTACAGACACCCTCTGTAAAAGGTGACTTATCTTTAGTTCTATCATCACAGATTAGTTTGCCTGGTTTTGAACTTTGTTCCTAGCTTTGATTTGGTGTTATGTCTGCGAGAGGTAACCATGTTGTGTGTGGCAGTTTATTCATTCTGAATATATTTATCTGTTCTACTGGGGATGGACATTTGGATTGTAGAACATCTTTTGGTGTGCATGCTGGGTGTATTTTTACAGGTTTTAATATCTGGAAGTAGAATTGCCAGGTCATCTGGTAATGTGTGTAAGTTCGGCTTTGGTAGATATTACTGTACAATAAAGTAGTTGTCCAAATTTACACTCCCGTCAAGGGCGGTGAGTAACCATTTGTTCCATGACTCTGTCAGCAGTTGGCACTGTTGGTCTTTTTCCCTCTAGCCACTTTGGTTGGAGTGCAGTGCTTTCTCCTCTGTTGTAGTGCAGGTGTTGTGGTGCAGATTAAAGATGGCCTCCAAGTCAAACAATTATTTATATTAGTTACAGGATAATATATCTGTAGTATTATGCAGTGTGGCCATTCAGTGATGTTTGTAGAAATGTATTTTCTTAGATATAAGTACAAAGGTAAAAGCTGCTCACAGTAAAATTTAACACATTACAGAAGTGCAATCTAGAAGTGAAAGTTTCTGTTAACTGTGATGTGTATTTTTCCAGCCGTTCCACCCATACTTAACATTATATTAAAACACATACATGCATTCATTCGTTATTCTTCACCTTGCTTTCCACTTTTAACCATACTTTGTGGATGTTTTATTAGGTCAGTTTTGAGGGGTTTCTTTTTTTTAAGCTTTATCTCTTCTAAATTACTGTATTTTATTTGTGTTGAGATACATGCTTTATTTTGTCCCATCTGCTAAGGTGAGTATTTGGGTTGTAGGAGGATATTTATTGACTCAGAAGTAGTTCATAACATAATTGTTGATAAAGCATGTTGCAAAGCCATAAGTATGGTATAATCCCATTCTTGTTAAAAAACAAAACAGCTGCACAACTGTTAATATGAAGCCATAAACCAAGGTAGCATGCATCCTGACTCATTTTTCTTGTTCTTATTTCCATTTTCTTTACTGGTGATTATTGCTTTTGTAATGAGAACAAAAAAAACACACATGTCCCTCATTTGTACCTCTATTCACTTGAGTTGGTCAAGTTAGGAGTCTTGCCCTGGTGCCTCTCTGAGGAAAACCGCTGGTGTGGGTTTGAAGAGTTGAGGCTTCCTTTGCTGGCCCCTTGGAGTAGGAACTGAGAATGGGATGACCACCAGCTCTGGAACCTGGAACCTTCTTGTGAGTTACTCATGGACCACCTCTTCTAGGCTAGCTTCACTCCAATGGAGGACAAACTCAATCAGGCGCACCTCGAGGTCCAGCAGCTAAAGGCATCGGTTAAGAATTATGAAGGGATGATTGACAACTATAAGAGTCAGGTAGGCCTCTCAGATACCCCCGCCCTGCCAGGGCAGCACCTCTTAGCAGGCTGGGACATTGACCTCCAGGCCTCTTCTGGAAACAGTTGGATGTGGTAAAATTGGCTCTGCCGATGACAGCCTGATGCTTTGTTGGTCCCTAGGTGATGAAGACCAGATTGGAGGCTGATGAGGTGGCTGCCCAGCTAGAACGCTGTGACAAAGAGAACAAGATCCTTAAAGATGAGATGAACAAAGAGATTGAAGCGGTACTGCTCCCCCTTCCTCGCCTTCCTCCTCCACCCAGTTCTGTGTCCATCAGCCTGTGCCTCTCGTTCGCCTCTGATCCGCCCTGGTGTGGACAACAATGCCTAACAAATTTTCTGAGTGCTGGGCCGGTCCCCTCTGCTGTCTGCGTGCTCGCTCCTTTCTCTCTTGTCTGCTTGCATTTGGGCTTCATCTCCTCTCTCTCCTGGTTTCCTTCTTTCTCCAATTTCCTTTAAAAAAATCTCTCCTGCTTGGAGAACGCACGTGGATTCCAATCCACAGGTATGCCATGTCTTACGTGTGCCTATTTCATTCTCTGCGGTGTCTGTATTTTGTGCCATCAAAAAAATGTGCTTCCCATCCTGTTCCCCAAAGAGCGTCGTTTTTCTAGACATGGCTTGGCTGTCTAGATGCAAGGGAATCATCTTAACATCACCTCAGAGACAGGCTGAGTCCAGGCTCAGACACTGCTTTGTTGCATAACCTTGGGCAAGTCAGTGCCCCTCTCTGGTCCTCAGTCTCCTTGTTAATACAAGGGGGGATTAAGACCAGATTGCTCTCAACCTTCTCTTGAGCCTATAGCATTGGGAAGGATTGTCAAGGAGCTTGGGAGTTGGACTAGACTTTGACCTTGGCTCTAGCTGAGTGACTTTAGGCAAATCAGCCTTTGATTGTTAGTGTCATTATATGGGGAAAATGGCACCTACTATACAAGTTGTATGAATTAAGTGAGTGGTTCAGAGAGCCCTTACTTAGCACAATGCCTGGGTCCTGGGCCTCTGAGTGTGTCCCCCAGGGAACAGCAGGACACCCCAATGGCTTGCAGGAGGGCAGGCTGCACTCACTTTTACCTGTGGATCTTGCAGGATCCTCTCTGAGGACCAAGGGCAGCCCTACCCTAACTCCAAACCACCCTGTCTGGCCCTTCAGTAGCTGGGCCTTTCCAACAGCGGGCTTTCCCCCCGCCCCCTCCAGGCACGAAGGCAGTTCCAGTCCCAGCTGGCCGACCTGCAGCAGCTGCCTGACATCCTCAAGATCACGGAGGCTAAACTGGCAGAGTGTCAAGACCAGCTGCAGGGCTACGAGAGGAAGAACATCGACCTTACAGCCATCATATCCGATCTGCGCAGCCGGGTAAGGGACTGGCAGAAAGGGTCCCATGAACTGGTCCGAGCAGGGGCCCGCTTACCAAGATGAGCTGCACACCCCCCAAGGAAGGACCCCTTCCTTTTTCTTGCCTGCTGTTTCTGAAAGGAGTGAGCTATCATCAGTGCTGTAAAATAAAAGTCTGGTGTGCCAAATGCCTCGTGTTTGCACAGAGTGATTCTAGTTATAGGAGCCGTCCTCGCGGGCATTGGGCCGTCCTGTCACCCACTCCCAGTGCTCCAGGTCTCTGCCGCCCGCCCCTCCTTCTCCGCCTGCCGCCCTCAGCCAGCACCCACAGTCTCCCTGTCCTCGGGGCTCTTCCCTTCCCTTTTCTCTGGCTTCAGCTGCCTTTCCTCCTCTTAGCAGATTCATTGCCTGAGATTCTGTCCTGAAAGAGGGCTCCCCCTCGCCAGGAGCAGTCTGCCTCTGAGTTATTGGAGCCATGCCCACGGTGCCCAGGAAGTGACACACCTCGCATTTGCATGTGACCTTGGGCAGAGCCCTTGCCCTCTCTTGACTTGCTTCCTTGGAATAATAAAAGTAGCTACCATATTTTTTAGCACATGCCCTGTGCTCCATCATTCTATTCTTTGATTCTCCCAGGAGCGTGGTGAAGTGTATTATTTTCTCCATTTTACAGAGAGCAGCCCAGGGCATAGAGGGGAGAAGCAATTTTCTGAGGTCACAGAGCTGGTACTTAGTCAACCAGGACTGGAGACCAGCCAGCTGCCAAGTGCCCGAGCTCATGTGCTCAGTACTTACTCTTCAGTGACCTGCCTTCTCTTGAACCTGAACATTCTCAGGGCCTTTCAAGCCCGGATATCGGAGGCTTCTGTGTAAAGCATCCCTCTAGATAACTTCTCAAACTTGCCAGCCTGAAAGAATTGGTAGCTTTCCTATTGCCTTGCCTGCACTTGTCCCCAGTTAAGAATGAAATCAGCAGAACCAACAAACTAATGGGTAAGAAGCTCCCTGGTGTGTTGTGTGGGCCTGCCATCTGCTTCTGCCTTCTTATGTCTGCCCTGGATCCCAAGGAGGGACCCTCCTGATCAAGAAAACGTCTTTGTGGTTTTACAGGGTCGAACTGGGCTTCTCTTGGTGCGTGAAAGCCTCCAGCTTGGGAGTTGGGCCTAACCTGTCCCCACTGCCCTCTCTCCTCCAGGTCGTGCACTGAGACTTGGATGCCTGCCGAGGGCAGCGTGCCTCTTTCATGGGTGTGGATTACAGGTCACGGGGCGAAGGGAGGGCCATGCTGGAAAGTTCTTTCGTAAATCAGCTTGTGTTCCTGTCATTTTAGATCGAACATCAGGGGGACAAGCTGGAGATGGCGAGAGAGAAACACCAGGCTTCCCAGAAGGAAAATAAACAGCTGAGTCTGAAGGTGGATGAACTGGAGAGGTTAGAGGCACTTGGTCCCATCTCTGTCCTCTTCCTAGGACCTGGTGCTCTCGGCCACTTAGCTGCTTTGGGCTTAGTGTGCGGAAGTTTTTGAGGGACTCAGGCCCTGGAAGGTACTAGGCCGACCTCAGGAAAAGCTGCTTTCAACACAGTGGTAAGCATTGTGGGAGAGAGGAAGGTGGTCTCTGGCCATGGGGGCTGTTCCAGAGCAGCGTGCCCATCAGGCGCTGCACAGGCCCCACCCACCTGGCAGACTGTCCAAGCCGATCTGTAGGGCGTGTGCACTGCCAGGAGGGTGCTTCCTCCTCACTCTGCTCTGTGTTCCCGCTCATCCTGCCCGAGACCATCTGATCCTTCCCGAGGCAGTCAGAGGTGAAGACTGCAGCTTTAGGAATCAAGCCCTGACCTTGGGTTCCATTATTTAATCTGCTCAAACCTCTGATGACTAATCTTGAGAAAAAGGGGTCAAGGTAGGGAAAATAGTGTATCTCATGGGATTATTGTGAATCTTCAATGAGATTATCTTCAAAGAGCTTAGCACTTTACCTGGCATATAAAAATGTGCAGTATAGTTAGTGTGTAGTTGGTATTAACCCTATTTTTTAACTTATTTTAGCTTTTATTGATTTTTACAGAGAAATGGGGTGTAAAGAGGAACGAGAAGTATCAACTCATAGTTGCTTTACTTTAGTTGTTCCATTAATTGCTTGTCGTATGTGCCTTGACCGGGCAAGCCCAGGGCTTCGAACCAGTGATCTCAGCATTCCAGGTCGATGTGCTGCTATCCATTGCACCACCACAGGCCAGGAAGTATTGCCCCATTTAAATATGAGCAAACTGAGTTTGGGGAGAGGTTAAGTGACTTGTCCAAGGTCACATAGTTGGTACCTGGCAAAGCTGCAACTTAGCCCCCCTGGCTCTTCCTCCAGAGCTGCTGGCATCTGTAAAATGAGGGCTACAGCTTTTGATTCAGAGACGAGAGTCTGAGGTCCGAGGAGGCGGTGACTGTTCACACAGCTGACTGGTAGAAACTTGAACCGGTGGTCTGGGCTCCCCCTTTGCTCTGCTCTGCTGGCCTCAAATATGCAGCTGTGATCAGCAGGACTTGCAGAACCCTTCAATCAGAACCTGTTCCAGACATGCAGGGGGACTGCGCTTGCACATTGGGACGGTCCCTGCTGCCTCATGGCTGGTCACATGGGATACTAAGTGGCCCAGTGAAGTCCCATTGCCGAAGGAGGCAGCAGTGAACAGAAGAAGTTGGGGGCATGGGTTTTGATGACCAGCCTATCGGCTGTGCTGACATTGGGTCAATGACTTCACGTCTCTGAGGCTGAGTTTCTTCATCTGATAAGGGAACCCCCCTTTCCAAGCTGCCCATTGGTCGTACTACATGTGATGACATGCACACTTAGCATAGCCCATGGGCAGCCTTGGCTTGCTTTTCCCACTCTTCACGTGGTTCTCCAACCAGCTGCTCCAGTTGCAACTCCTTGCCACCTGGCTGCTCAGCAGATCTCTTTGGTTTATTCCAATGGCTCCTTGGAGAGTCCCTGCATGATGAGAGCCCTGGTCCAGGGGTGGCTGAGAGCCCCCTGGCAGCGGGGAACAGGACAGGAATGGGGATGAGCAGGATCTGATTGAGTGCTTCCACCTAGGAAACTGGAGGCGACCAGTGCCCAAAATATCGAGTTCCTCCAGGTGATTGCCAAGAGGGAGGAGGCAATCCACCAGGCCCAGCTGCGGCTGGAGGAGAAAACCCGGGAATGTGGGTCCCTGGCGAGGCAGCTGGAAAGCGCCATTGAAGATGCTAGGAGGCAGGTCAGTCTGAATTCCATTACTAACTAGCTCTGTGATTCTGGGCAAATTGCCTAACCTCTCTGAGCCTACTTTCCCATCTGAAAAATGAGCACGGAGTAGTACCTGCCTCATGAATTTACCATAAGGATCAAATGGGCAATTATTGTAAAGGACTTGACACTTAACTCATGATTGCTCATGTAATTGTTGCCTGCGTGGGACTCCGACAGGTTGGCACATCTTGGGTGATAACTCATGGTGTGTTGGGACAGGACAGGTAAGGTGTTTGCTGAGGTTGAGTTAGCTCCCGCTCTGGTGATGGTAAATATGGTCCATGAGACCCGACAGCGGGAATGGCCCAGCCTTCTGGCCAGGTGCTCCCCCATCAGGTAGGCAGCTCGACCTCTGTTCCTTCTGTGCAGGTGGAACAAACCAAGGAGCATGCAGTCTCCAAGGAACGAGCAGCCCAGAACAAAATCCTGGACCTTGAGACCCAGCTGAGCAGAACCAAATCGGAACTGAGCCAGCTGCGGCGGAGCCGTGACGACGTGAGTCAGGCCGGAAGAGAGGGAGTGGAGACGGGCTTCCTGGGGCCGGCAGGGCAGAGCAAGGTGTTTTTGTGTGTGTGTGTGTGTGTGTTTTTTTTTTGTTTGTTTTTACAGAGGCAGAGATAGACAGGGACAGACAGACAGGAACGGAGAGAGATGAGAAGCATCAATCATCAGTTTCTTGTTGCGCGTTGCGACTTCTTAGTTGTTCATTGATTGCTTTCTCACATGTGCCTTGACCGTGGGCCTTCAGCAGACCGAGTAACCCCCTGCTGGAGCCAGCAACCTTGGGTCCAAGCTGGTGAGCTCTTTGCTCAAGCCAGATGAGCCCGCGCTCAAGCTGGCGACCACGGGGTCTCGAACCTGGGTCCTTCCGCATCCCAGTCCGACGCTCTATCCACTGCGCCACCACCTGGTCAGGCGCAAGGTGTTTTTTGTTTTATGAACAGGACATGGTTTAATTTTTCTGTAATCATTTCCTCATCCCAGTAGGATATCCTAGACAGGTTTTTTTTTTAACTAATGACTTTGTTAAGATACCATTTACATACCATGGAATTCACTCATTTAAATTGTATAATTCAGCGGGTGTTAGTATATTCTGAGAGCTGAGCAATCATCGTGATCTAAGTTTAGGATATTTTCAGAAAGAGACCCTATACCCATTAGCAGTCATTCTCCTCTCCCCTCCCCATTGCCCCTGGCAACCGCTAATACAGCCTCTGTGTTGCTGTGGCCTTGTCTGTTGTGCCCATCTCGCTCTCTGGCCCCATGTGCTGTCTCTCCCCAGGCTGAGCGCCGCTACCACAGCCGGCTGCAGGACCTGAAGGACCGCCTGGAGCAGTCGGAGAGCACCAACCGCAGCATGCAGAACTACGTCCAGTTCCTCAAGTCATCCTATGCCAACGTGTTTGGGGACAGTCCTTACACCACCTACCTGACCAGCTCTCCCATCCGCTCCCGGTCTCCTCCTGCCTGAGGCCACCGGTCCTGGCCAGGAGGCCGGATTGATGCCACGGGAACTGACGAGTTGCCAAGCTGCACCTGGAAAGCCTGCGGGCTTTCCTCTCTTTTAGTGACGAAGTGTGTTCAGGATCTTATCCTTAGCTACTGGCTCCATCAAAGTCCCAATACAGCAGGGGGTTGAAGAAGCAGGAACTACTCAGCTCTCGCCTCTGCTAGAGCTGCCTGCGGGGAGTTAATTCCCTTGCCAGGCCTGAAATCTACTAGCGTGAGGGAATCAGGTTTTAACTCGCCATGACTGCTCATTCCTTTCCAAGAGAATGTTTCGACCGGACTTCTCCCTGCAGTTCCCTTGTAGCACTCTTTCCAGAAATTTTTTTCTTAAGTGTTCTCAGACCTGAACCAGCAGGAATTGTAAAGGTCCTCACCGCCCTTCCTGGGCTGGGAGTTCTCTTTCTTTCCCTTATTTCATAGGTGCGTGTTTTCCCCCGAGCCCGGGGGAAGCCTCCCACACCCGAGTTTCCCCGAGGCCACTTGCCCACATGCACTTCTCAGTAGACACTCAAGGGCTCGTGTCCAGTTGGCTTTTGGAAAGTGTAATCCCAAGATCATTGATTTTTGTTTCTCTTTGCCAAGTTTGTATCTATAGAATGCATTTATCCTTGAACTATTTGTGTTGTTTTACAAAAAGCTTTTATAATCAATATTTAAGACTTCATGATTGCCTTTATCCACCCCATCCCCACTTCTAAAAATGATTAAGTGAAATGCTGCGTGGGAACCAGTAAATATTTTTAAAGCTCTTGGTGCATGGAAGATTAGGCTTTTCCTTTCATTTTGGCCCAGATAGTTTCTTTTTTGTATGTTTTCCATGAGATAACTGAGGCATTGCTCGTTGTTGGGGTCAGATCACTTTAGCTCTTAGGAAAAAGAGGAGATGTATATATATTACTGTTAAAATGTTCATGGGTTTCTGAATGATATATTAGTTATTTTGGTTCTCTTCACATTTTTCTATATTTAAAAGAAAGAGGAACATTCTTTAGAGAACAAATTTGGTACTGGGTTGAACCTTAACCTTTTCATTTCCACTGGTATTGGCCTTCTGGGTGATCCAGTCTTGTCCTCTCTCAGCCACTCTAACCCAAGTCCAAAACTCCAGAGTATTCACCTATGCCCTCAAAGGCAGTGGGCCCCCACCAGGCATCTGGATTTTGTGACCAGAACTCCCCTCCCCCAAATTCTGGTGACATTTATAGTTTCCAGCCGTTCATTTTACCAAGGAAGTTCTGAAAAAAACAACTGCCAGCTACGTTGCCACAAAGTCAAACCTGTTTTCACACCCTTAACATAAGTGGACTTGAACTTTCAATACATGAAAGACCTTCCCAAGAAAGGACAGTTGAAGCCCTGGCAAAATAGCTCTGTTGGATAGAGCATTGTCCCAAAGCACATAAATATTGGTTTGATCCCCAGTCAGGGAACATACAGGGACAGATTGATGTTCCTCTCTCTCTCTCTCTCTCTCTCCCTGTCCTCTCTTGCTGAAATCAATAAATAAACATTAAAAAATATATATGGTTGGCAAACTTATACCAATGTGCATTACTATTTATATAAATCATTCTTATTTTAATAAATTAATGAACACCTCATTGTAGGGCACTGGGATTTATAATGCTGGTGTAGGAAACACCACTCTTAAGTCCATTGCTGGACTCTTCCAATAATGTTTTTCTTTGTCCAGAGAGTAAAAAAAAAAAAAAGAATATGAGAAATGTTTATATTGCTCCAAACTCCAGAGAGAAGCCTTCCTACCTCAAACTGCTCCCATAATATGGACAGAAGAAGAGCCCAAAGTTAAAGGGTCCTAATTAAAGCTGGTTGTAGGTGATGGTGAATCGCATTTTATTTATTTTTATTTATGTTTTTTAGCAAGAGGGAAGGGAGAGAGATGAGAAGCATCAGTTGGTAGTTGGGCATTTTAATTATTCATTGGCTACTTCTCATATGTAACCTGACCAAGGGGCTCCAGCCGAGCCAGTGACCCCTTCTCAAGCCAGCAACTTAGGTTCAAGCCAGCAACCTTAGGCTTCAACCCAGGGACCTTTGGGCTCAAGCCAGCGACCATGGGATCACTTCAATGCTCAATCCACATGGACAGACAGAAAGGAAGGGAAGGAGATGAGAAGCATCAATTCTTTGTTGTGGCACCTTAGTTGTTCAGTGATTGCTTTCTCATGTGCCTTGGGGGGGAGGCATAGCAGACAGAGTGACCCCTTGCTCAAGCCAGCGATCTTGGGTCCAAGCTGGTAAGCTCTGCTCACACCAGATGAGCCCACGCTCAAGCCAGCAACCTCAGGGTTTCGAACCCGGGGCTTCTGAGGCCCAGTTCGACGCTCTATCCACTGCGCCACCGCCTGGTCAGGCTCTACATTTTTTGACACTTATTTAGCCATCCATTGATAAACATCTGGGTTTCCACTTTTTGGCTGTTCTGAGTAATGCTATGAACATTCAAAAAGATTTTGTGGACGTCTATTTAATTTTTTCTGGGTGTATACTTAGGAAAATAGCTAGGTCAAATGGTAACTCTTTAACCTTTTTGAAACTATGCCAAACTGTCACCTTAGCTGCCCCATTTTTGAGCCCCTCCAGCAGTTTGGGGTGGTTCCAATTTCTTCACATCCTCATCAATACAATATTGCACTTTGTGCAACGACGGGGCTCCAAGCTTCAAAACTGCCTTGGTCTTAAACTCCCTGCAGAGCAGGAGCCTCAGGGTCCAAACCCTGCGAACAGGTGCGCCGCCGGCTGGGTTCCGCACCGGAAGTGGGGCGTGTAGCTTTCTGAGGCTGTTACACTGTGCAACCCGGTGCGCGCCCCGGAAGCGGAAACGAGAGCTCGCTTCCGGGCGGTTGGCTCAAGGATTTGTTTTTAAACGAGTAGCATCGCTGAAGAGTTGCTTCAGGCAGGGCCATGCCATCAGAGGGTCGCTGCTGGGAGACACTGCAGGCGCTGCGCAGTTCCGACAAAGGTCGCCTCTGCTACCACCGCGACTGGCTGCAGCGGGGCGAGGTGAGCAATGCTCCTGAGCGGGCTGTGGCCCTTTCGGCCGCTGCGCTGGAACCCGTGCGGCCTTTCTAACAACGCGCGTTTGTTTCTCGACTCCTGTGTGGGCATCATCCTTCTGTAGGCTTTCTGCCATCTCCAACCTATTCTGACCAATGGGGAAACTCCCCTCATTTCAGAGGTGCTCTTCGTTCAGAAGGTTTCACCGTTACCCCAGCCAGAGTAGGCGCCTCCGCCTGTGTTGTCAAAGCAACCCTGCTCACCTCGTGTGCAAGGAGAAAGAGATTTTGCAGTGAACGATTAATATAATTGTTGGGCAGATAAAATGTATTATGCTCACTTTGTTAAAGAGGCCGTTGCCCAGGTGATATTAATGTGTGTTGAGAATTGTTGTAGCCTGAGGCTTGGTTTTGGGATTAAGCCTGTCCCACCCTTTTTGGTGTGAGGTGGTACAATCCTATCATGCCTCAGAGAAGTGACTTTGTATTAGGGACTTCCCTACTTTGTATATTGGATTAGAGGTTGTGAAGCTACACTATAAAATGGAGGCAGAACGGGACTTGGCGCTTGGTTCCTGAGATTATCATTAGAAGAGAGAGCAGAGGAGAGCAGAGAAAGGCCACGTGGAGGAGGCCAGGAGAAGCAGCCAAGATGATGGAGTGCTGAGTGAGATGCCAGTTTGTGTAGAGTTTGTATTTGGGATAAGGAAGGAGATGGGGAACAGAGGAGAATAAGGCTGGTGAGCTAGAAACCTTTGATTCTAGGAAACTCGGATAAGTCAGTGGCTTTGTGAGCACTGAATGTGACTGGGTTTTGGAGCCCAGTGTGTATTTTTACTTGCCCGCCGGGTGCAAGCTAGGATTAAAGGCTATGGCCCACCAGTTTTTGGCTCCATGGTTTCTTTGCCGACTGTCCGAATCCAATGCGAACCTGCATGGACCAGGCTGCTCTGATGGTGGCTCTGGCCCTGGCTCCTGGCTTTACAATGATCTATTGCTGCAAGTGAAAAAAACCCCCACCAAATTCGTTTTTAAAAAGGTTTAGATGAAATTGGGCGGACCTGTAAAGTTTAATGGGGCATGATCACCGTATTTGCAAAGCCCTGTGCTAGAGTGCTGAAATGGGGGGCTGTAGAAACAGTTAAGGCGTAGCTCCTGTTCCCGAGTTGCTGGTAGTCTAGTTACTGTCCTGTCTCATCAGACTTATGTAAAATAATTCTAAAGTCTTTCCCTGTCGTTTCTGTCTTGTGACAGTTTGAAAGAATACATACTTTACATTCTATAGGATGAGTCCCAGCGTGAGTCTGTCTGGTGTATACTCAGGTTATGCATTTTTACCAGGAGTACCACAGAAATGTTGTGTTCTCAGTAAGTCACATCAGGAAGCACACACCACTGGTGTTGCTAACCTTGATCACCTGGTTACATTGGTATCTGCTAGATATCTCCCCTTAAAATTCATCATTGTTTCCTTCTTAACTAGTTAAGTGTTTTGTGGAGAGGTATTCCAAGATTACAACAATACGTATCCTTTTTCTCAACAGAACTCCACCTTTAGCATTCATTGATGATTTCTTCCTGAATCAGTCACCTCTGTGATGTAGCCAAATGGTTTTGGGTTTTGTTGTTGTTTTAGATGAGAGGAGGATAGATAGTGAGGCAGACTCTTACATGCACCTTGACTGGGATCCACCTTGCAACCCCATCTGGGGCAGATGCTTGAGTACCAAGCTATCCTAAGTGCCTGGGGCCATGCTCTAACCAATTGAGCCACTGGTTGCAGGAGGGGAAGAGGGAGAGAAGCGGTAGGGGAAAGAGAAGCAGATGGTCACTTCTACTATGTGCCCTGACTGGAATCGAACCTGGGACGTCCATATGCTGGGCCAACACTCCACCCACTGAACCACCCAGCCAGGGCCCAAATGGTGTTCTTTGATGCCCACCATTCTTTCTATATTGGTTAATTGGCATTCTACCATAAGGGAGGACTTTCTTGTCTCCCTACTTAATTATTTATATCAGTATAGATTTATGGGTTATTTAAAAGAATTTTTTTTAATTTATTCATTTTAGAGAGGAGAGAGAGAGAGAGAAAGGGGGGAGGAACAGGAAGCTTCAACTCCCATATGTGCCTTAGACCAGACAAGTACAGGGTTGAACTGGCGACCTCAGCATTTCCAGGTCGATGCTTTATCTGCTGCACCACCACAGGTCAGGCTTGGGTTATTTTATTTATTTATTTATTTATTTATTTTTTTTTGTATTTTTCTGAGGCTGGAAACGGGAGAGACAGTCAGACAAACTCTCGCATGCGCCCGACTGGGATCCAACCGGCACGCCCACCAGGGGGCGATGCTCTGCCCCTCCGGGGCGTTGCTCTGCCGCGACCAGAGCTACTCTAGCGCCTGGGCAGAGGCCAAGGAGCCATCCCCAGCGCCCGGGCCATCTTTGTTCCATGGAGCCTCGCTGCTGGAGGGAAAGAGAGAGACAGAGAGGAAGGAGAGGGGGAGGGGTGGAGAAGCAGATGGGCGCTTCTCCTGTGTGCCCTGGCCAGGAATCGAACCCGGGACTTCTGCATGCCAGGCCGACACTCTACCACTGAGCCAACCGGCCAGGGCCAGGCTTGGGTTATTTTATTCAATGAGTTATAATCCATTGCTTGGAACTTTATGTATATGTATTTTCATTTTGTGGGAAGTATATCTTTAGGATAAACTTCTAGAAGTGGGATTGCTGGATCAAAAAGTAACCACAGATGGCCTGACCAGACGATGGTGCAGTGGGTATTGCATACACCTGGGATGCTGAGGACCCAGGTTTGAAACCCCGGAGGTCACTGGCTTGAGCATGAGCTCATTTGGCTTGAGTGTAGGCTTGCCGGCTTGAGCGTGGGATCATAGACATAACCCCAAGGTTGCTGGCTTGAGCCTAAAAGTTTGCTGGCTTAAGCAAGGAGGCACTGGCTTGGCTGGAGCCCCCTGGTCAAGGCACATATGAGAAAGCAATCAGTGAGCAACTAAGATGCTGCAACTATGAGAGGATGCTTCTCATCTCTCTTCCTCTCCCCTTTCCTCAAAAAAAAAAAAAAAAATGTAATTGTAGACTTACTGTATTCTCGTTATTTTCACTTAAAACTGAATCTTCAGATGTTATTACATAGTATTAACAATCAGGTTTTTTGGTTTTTTTTTTTTGTATTTTTCTGAAGCTGGAAACGGGGAGGCAGTCAGACAGTCTCCCGCATGTGCCCGACCGGGATCCACCCGGCATGCCCACCAGGGGTGATGCTCTGCCCATCTGGGGCGTTGTTCTGTCGCGACCAGAGCCACTCTAGCGCCTGGGGCAGAGGCCAAGGAGCCATCCCCAGTGCCCGGGCCATCTTTTGCTCCAATGGAGCCTCGTCTGTGGGAGGGGAAGAGAGAGAGACAGAGAGGAAGGAGAGGGGGAGGGGTGGAAAGGCAGATGGGTGCCTCTCCTGTGTGCCCTGGCCGGGAATCGAACCTGGGACTTCCGCACGCCAGGCCGACGCTCTACCACTGAGCCAACCGGCCAGGGCCCCAATCAGTATTTTAATGACTTGTGTTTCACTGTGTATACTATAATATTCTTTGGAATTCTTGTGGGGTTTTTTGTTCCAGCTTTTTAGATCACTTTTACATACGCTTTAATGACCGTCTTTGTGCATTGTTCCTATTTCTATAATTAGGGTTATTTAGTCTGATACTATAAAAGCACAATAGTCAGGGTCATTATTACAAAACTACTTTCTTGCCTGACCTGTGGTGGTGCAGTGGATAAAGCGTCGACCTGAAACACTGAGGTTGCTTGTGTGTAAACCCTGAGGTTGCCTGTGTGTAAACCCTGGGCTTGCCTGGTCAAGGCACATTGGAGTTGATGCTTCCTTCCTGCTCCTCCCCCTTGTCTCTCTTTCTCTCTCCCCTCTGTAAAATGAATAATTAAAAATTCGTTCTCTTCATCGCTGATTATTAATACAATTATTTTTGGTCTTTGCTATGCATGTATGTAAGTTATGGATATATGTATGTGTTCCTTCTTAGATTTTCAGTAAGGCATGTAGTAGCTTATCTTTGATTGCTTAAATCAGTTGACATGCAAGTTGAGCTTAACCTCTTCTTCTCTCTAGGATATTTTAGAAGAATGTACATCTGTTCCCAAGTTATCTTCTTACTCTGGATGGGTGATAGATCATATCCTACCCCCTAAACAAGAGAACCTCTCTTCCTCTGAGACTTCAATATCCTCTAGATCTACTTCAGGCCTAGACCAACCTTCATCTGTTCCCAAATCTCCCATCGAAAGCCTTGCCCTCTCACCAGCCTCCCCAGGAATACCAGCAACACCAGATGGAACCACGGTAAGGTTTTTAATCATCTGAAGACAACAGACAAGGACGGTTTCAAAGTTGAATTGTGTAACGTTGTCATATGACAGTGACTTTACCCTGGAGAAAGTAACAGTTGTTTCTTGTAGCTGTTTGTAGTGACAGTGTTGATCATATCACCCAGGGAAATTCCTCTCTTCTTTGTACCAAGGATAGTAATTCATGTTATGAGCAATTGGATTGTTATTGACATGAACCATGCATCTTTTTAACTGGTAAGGTTCCCTTTTATGGGCTGGCTGTTTCAGACGTAGAGTAAAATATATACTACTTAAAATGTACGTATTTTACTTATCATTGGTTCTGCATGAGGTTTTACCATGTTTTTCCCTCTGTTTTGTCCCTGCCTTTGTTTCTCTCACTTAAAAATATAAATTGTTACTGGTGGTTGGTGGTGGTCTTTTTTTTTAGTGGTATATGTTCAGACTACTTTGTGTGTATACAGTAGTCCCCCCTTATCTGAGGTTCTGCTTTCTGTGGTTTCAGTTACCTGCATTCAGCCTCAGTTCGAAAATATTAAATGGGGAAAAGTCCAGAAATAAATAATTCATATGTTCTAAATTACACACCATTCTGAGTGATGTACTGAAATCTTGTACCATCTTGATCTGTCCTTCCTGGGTCATGAGTCATCCCTTTGTCCAGCATGTCCGTGCTGAGTATGCTGCCAGCCCGTTAGTCACTTAGTAGCCATTTAAGTAAAATAGAGTTACTTGAACATAAGCACTGCAATACTGTGACAGTAGATCTGACCCAAGATGGCTACATCTGAGTACTGACTAAACCATTAGGACTGACAAGCAGCGCTCCCATATTTTTCAAAACATCTCTACCTCACAAATTAACTGGCCATCCAGGGAGCACATAAGGCTTAAAAAATCCAGAATGAGCCCTGGCCGGTTGGCTTAGCGGTAGAGCGTCGGCCTAGCGTGCGGAGGACCCGGGTTCGATTCCCGGCTAGGGCACACAGGAGAAGCGCCCATTTGCTTCTCCACCCCTCCGCCGCGCCTTCCTCTCTGTCTCTCTCTTCCCCTCCCACAGCCAAGGCTCCATTGGAGCAAAGATGGCCCGGGCGCTGGGGATGGCTCTGTGGCCTCTGCCCCAGGTGCTAGAGTGGCTCTGGTCGCAACATGGCGACGCCCAGGATGGGCAGAGCATCGCCCCCTGGTGGGCAGAGCGTGGCCCCATGGTGGGCATGCCGGGTGGATCCCGGTCGGGCGCATGCGGGAGTCTGTCTGACTGTCTCTCCCTGTTTTCAGCTTCAGAAAAATGAAAAAAAAAAAAAAAAAAAAAAAATCCAGAATGACCTTCTTAATCTTCCCAATGTAGAAAACTACAACTTTGTTGAGGGGATTTATTCTGCCCTATACCTTGTAATTCTGTGGCTGCTGCCTGAGTGGGCCAGAAAAGAGGCCAGTGTAGCTTAGCAATAACAGATACATCAGCTCCAGTATCTAAAAGTCCTTTAAATTTATACTCATATATTGTTAGTTCCATTTCAGGGCGTTCCTGACCTATTTTTTTAAAATCCAATTGGCAAAATCAGAGGAGCCAAATCACCAATTTGCTTGGGGCCCCTTTTGCAGGATGTGGCCTGAGAAGCAGAATTAGCATCCTTATACTATTCTTCTAACTGCCTGAATTAGCCGTGAGACACATTATTTATTTTTTTTTATTAATTTCGATGGGGTGACATTGATAACATTGTCTTCCATCACCTTCTAACTGGCTTTCTTTGTGCCCCCCCCTCCCCCAAACCCCTCCCTCTCTTCCCCCCCACCCTGTAACCCCAACACTGTTGTCCATGTCTCTGAGTCTCATTTTTATGTCTCACCTATGTATGGAATCATATAGTTCTTAGTTTTTTCTGATTTACTTATTTCGCTCAGTATAATGTTACCAAGGTCCATCCATGTTGTTGTAAAAGATCCGATGTCATCATTTCTTATGGCTGAGTAGTATTCCATAGTGTGTGTGTGTGTGTGTGTGTGTGTGTGTGTGTGTGTGTACCAAAGCTTTTTGATCCACTCGTCCTCTGATGGACACTTGGGCTGTTTCCAGATCTTTGCTATTGTGAACAATGCTGCCATAAACATGGGGGTGCATTTCTCCTTTTCAAACAGTGCTATGGTGTTCTTGGGGTATATTCCTAACAGTGGTATAACTGGGTCAAAAGGCATTTCAATTTTTAATTTCTTGAGGAATCTCCATACTGTTTTCCACAGTGGCTGCACCAGTCTGCATTCCCACCAGCAGTGCAGGAGGGTTCCCTTTTCTCCACATCCTCGCCAGCACTTATTCTGTGTTGTTTTATTGATGAGCGCGAATTGTTTCTTTTTTTAATTTTACAATAAATGCTCAGATAACTGCATCAAAAATAAAAGGGCATGAGCATTAAAAAGTTGTGGGTTTTAGCCTGACCTGTGGTGGCGCAGTGGATAAAGCATCGACCTGGAAATGCTGAGGTCGCCGGTTCGAAACCCTGGGCTTGCCTGGTCAAGGCACATATGGGAGTTGATGCTTCCAGCTCCTCTCCCCCTTCTCTCTCTCTGTCTCTCCTCTCTCTCTCTCTCTCTCTCTCTCTCTCTCTGGCTCTCTCTCTCTCTCTCTGTCTCTCCCTCTCCTTTCTAAAAAAATGAATAAATAAATAAAAAATTAAAAAAAAAAAAAAGTTGTGGGTTTTTTTTTAAGATTTTACTTACTGATTTTAAAGAGAGAGAAAGGCAGAGAGAGAAAGGCAGGGGTGGGTGGGGGGAGAAGCAGGAAGCATCAGCTCGTAGTTGCTTATTGTATGTGCCTTGACCAGAACAAGCCTGGGGTTTGGAACCAGCAACCTCAGCATTCTAGGTCAACATACTATCGATTGCACCACCACAGGTCAGGCTGAACATTAAAAAGTTTTTTAATCTTACCCTGGCCAGTTAGCTCAGTCGGTTAGAGCATCGTCCCTAGATGTCAAGGTTGCGGGTTTGATCCCAGGTCAGGGCACATACTGGAAGCAATCAATAAATGCATAACTGAGAGGAACAACAAATGCTT